>NC_137541.1:175702589-176339464 GCF_963082525.1 Nesoenas mayeri | reverse complement strand
AAAGCAAAAAAAAAAATGTAATTTTAAAATAGTGCAAAAATAAGTTAAACAGATATCTGTGTTTTGTCTCTTTTTTTTTTTTCCCCTTTGGCATGTGGAAAGAAGATATAGTTCACATAAGCTATTGATTTTGAATGTACTAGAAAGTTCTTTTTCAAAGCTCAAATCAACCCATGAAATGGTTTGCTGATGTTAAAATTGTCCATTTTGATGGAATTTTTGGTACTTTTTTTTTTTTTTTATGTAAGCTATAATTTTTATCCTAAGTTGTTTGAGTCTACTTTCTGTTTATTTAATAGAACTGACATTTTCCATTCTCTGGAGACCTTGTATCTGTAAGCACAATTCCGTAGTCCAATTGGCCTTTGACCCAGGAGAAAATCGAAAAAAAAAGAATAATCTTTTTTTCTTGTACCTCATGGTTTCTAAATAGTTTCTAACCATCATAAGTTTCTAAATTACAGAACTTTCAAAACTGGTCAGCTTTTGGGATTGTAGAAGTGTTGGTTTTTCAACTTCAGATGTCTGAGATCAAACATTGTTTTTACTGTTCTTAAGGGAAAAAAAAATAAAACAGACATTTGATGTGCATGTATTTTACAAAACATTTGCCTCTATAATATCTTTGACTGTTCAATACTCTCAGCATATATGTTTTTTCTTAAATTCTTCTCACTGTTTTTTTTCCCCCCTCTATCTTTGAAATCTCTGTGTTTTGGGAGGAAATGATAGCGTGATGTCTCCTGGCTGACATTTTCACAACTAATGAAATGGAAATAAAACTTTTTAAAAGATGGTCATTTTCATTCTGTTTTAATACTAATCTTTATGCCACTTGTACTCAGAGATGTACATTCTGCAGGTATTTTGTAGAAGACAAAATCCTCTCTTTGTTCATTATCTACTAATACTCAAAAGAAATTAGAAATGTTGGATTTATTTCTGCAGGTGTAGTGTTTTCTACTCTTTTGAAACAGGCGTGCTTAATCAAAAGAAATATAGATTTCTTTTTTTAAATGTTGGTAGTAGTATCTTAATCAGATGCATTGGACCTTCATTTTATGCCTATAAATTTTACCTCCTAAATAAAACAAACTTTGTTAGATGAGACTGATGACAGAGGAATGGCTAAAAGCCCAAGTTGCATACCAAGGATAAGAATACCAATGTGGAAAATTCATCATTAAAAAATCAGCTCAACACTCTCAATCAATCATTGTTAAAATGTAAAGCTGGTTATTGAAGATTTCTTTATAGACTATAGGACTTCTGGTCCCTCCTATTGGTATTTGGAACAAATGTTCCAAAGCTGTGGGAGCACAACATTAATTGATGTGAGACTGAGGTGTATAGAATTAATTAATATGAGAAACTGAGAACTACTCAATATGAGCATAGAGATATACAGAATAAATTAATTGATATTTTGGGAGAATCCAGAATCTCCCTATACTATCATCTGCACTCCATGCCAAATATATGTGATATTATGTAAAAAATATTAATTTTCACAGTCTTTTAACTCTACTGGTTTAATTCTACCAGGAAGTTGACAGATATGAAAATGACATCTTTCTTTAAACATCAAAACATGAGTTTTAAAGAGATAAACACATTTCAATGTTTTACCTGCTACATGAGGTAAATAATTTCTGTTTTGAACTAAAACATTTGGCTTGTAAGATGAAGTAATCTATTTTCAGCAAAGTGAGTATTACAATTAATTGGTATAATGACAAATGTCTGGAAAATACTAAAAGCATGTTTGTCAACTTTTCATATTAATAAAACATCTTTCTTACTGGCTGTATCACAAAAACATTCTGATATTAAATAATTATGTGATATCTGATGCATCCATTTTCGGTCAGACTATTGTTCAAACTGAAACAGAGAAGGAAAACAGGCAAGATAATTAAGTTTATTCTATTATTTGGCTTGCAGTCTATTTGTTTTGTTTCTATTATTTCAATAAAATTGCTTAAGCTTTTTGAAATTAAGAAATATGTGTGAAACATGTCTGCTATGTATCATTTTGATGGATCCATACATTTAACAGTGCTTTGGAAAGACTCAAATGAGACTGCTTCAAAAGACTGAAATTAACATTCCAGATTAGATTAATAAGTGAGATGTGATAGATGTTCTGAGTAATAGGTTCAAAGTAGAAAAACACCTCTTCTGAGGCTGAAGAATTCTGGTTTATATGGCAAATCTAAGAGTAAAGGATTTGATACCTAAAATCGGAAATTCATGATGCTGCATACCAGTAAACTGCACTGTTTCAGATGCTCATTCCTCTTGAATTTCATTTTTCATGTACAGAAGTCAGAATGTAGGAACAAAGTTTCAGAGAGCTTATATTTAAAACTAAGCTCCTATATCCACCATTTGGGGTTTATATTCTGATGAATTTAGCATCTGAATATATGCCCTCGTTATTGGAAATTGTTGGCATGGATATACACAAACTGTGTTTTGTTCCTCTTTAATGAAAACAAAGCTGATTTTGATATTTCATTAAAGCCTTTAAGTATGAGTTTCAGAGTCTCACTTCAAATGAGAAATTTGACCTCAAATCCCTGGAATATCATACTTATAGTATATAGTGAAAATCATGAGACTGCATGAGAAAAGTCATTGCCTCCCAGATGCTTAACGCTGTTTATTCAGTTGTGAATGCCAGGTCAGTTTCTCCTGTTCAGTCCAGTGTAACACCAGCAGAAGTATTTTAATTTGCTTTTAATTCTGTGGACAAACTGGCCTAATGACACCATAAAAGGTTATCTATTTTTTGTTAAACATGCTCCTCAGATGTAAATAAAATTTTCTTAATGGTACATTAGGAACAGACATTTTACCCACAATACTCTTCAATTTTTCCATGATGACTAGCAGTTTCCATGTCAACTACATACAGTGAAGAGGTTTTGGTGCCATACGGTTTGCAGAACCATCTGTGTACTCAAAGGGCAGTCTTGATGTGCTCTGTAAATGCACACTTGTTTTGTGAAAGGTTAAAGTGGCAGAAATATATATAAAACCTATCTACTTATATTCCCAAAATGAATTTTCCAGCTGTTCATGTCAAATTCTTTTTGTTATTATTGGAGAATACCATTTAACTTTAGAAGAAAGTTATAAGCCTAGGTTTTTAAGCAAACTGTGATAACAACATGCTATAGGCAACTAGACAGAATCAGACTTAGTCTGGAATGGAATAGTAATTTTCAACTAAGAAGTTCAGGTGTTCCTTATATAAAACAAAATTCAGCTTGCAATGCTGTTCATAGTAACGTCAGTCTCAGAATAACTGGGAGAAAGAAATATTATTTTAAAAATTAAATTAAGGAGGCTCTGATTCTACAAAACAGTTTGCTGTTGTATAGTGAACTCATCTTTCCCTCATAGGAATTTTAGTACAGTTATCTTATTTTTCTAATTTTGTTGCTGGCTGTCTTTTTATTCATATGAGTTTTGCATTGCTTCCTGCATGGAGGCTCATCTGCAGGAGCTGTAGATTCCCTCTTTCATTTGATCCGAGTACAAGGTTGCAACTCGTAGTTCTATTTTAAACGGAAAAACAGAAATCAAAGCAAACCCAACCAAACCCAAGAAACTCCCCCAAAAGAAAAAAAAAAACCACACAAAAACTTAAAAAACCACAAATCCAAATATATTTCTAGCTCTTTAAAGTAGTTACTGACATTCAAGGTGAGATTCACTTATTTTAATTTCACTGATCTTGGTTTAAATGTTATAGTTGCTTTTGTCTTATAGTTCATGGAGACAAACCACTACAGAAGGCAGTAGCTCCTACCTACCATAGAGCACAACTAAATGCAGTGGGAATCCAGAGGGTGTCTTAAATTAGGCTTAATTTTTAGAGATCTACATTTGGGTATGATTAACTCCACCCTTGTTCTCAGGAGGTAATTACAGGCTGTGGGTCTCAGATGAATAGGATTTTTGTGATACGCTTGCACTTGGTTCAACAGTCTAGTTGCAACTAGAAATTACTCCATGGAGAACATAGAAATACTCAGAACTGTCAGATGTTGCTTGAAATATGTATTTAAGTCATCCATACACAATGGGAAATATGTCACAGGACTACAAGAGCTGCACTTCTTTTTGAAGTGGCAGCTGCAGTCTTGATGAGTTATATGAGGCATCTCAAATGACACACTAGGTGCATAATCTTGAGTAACTCATAGTTTATAACACTTGAAAGTAGGGAGAAGCGAATTTCAGTCTGGTTACCTCTCTGGGCTACTCATTTCAATTACAGATGCAAAGGAGTTTTGCAGAAAGGAATAAGAATGCCAGTTTTTATCTTCTCTGCATAGCAGAGCAATCTTCTGAGAGTTCTTAGATCTAAGTTTGCATCTCTAGATGTGAAGAAGAAATTGATGATACATCTCTTTTTCTCTATCTAGCTGCTGAAAAGACTAATCTAGACTGTCATTAAGAAGGAAGAAGGAAAAGGAAGCAGTTTCATTACCATTGTTCCTGAATTTGGAAAAAAAAAAAATGTTGTTGATCTCTCCTCTAAAATGACCACATATAATGCCCCAAAAGTGTAAATTGCAAGATGAAGAGGGACCTTGAGGACTGAGGTAAAGAGAAGTTTAGAAAACAGTGCATATTCAGCATTTCTTATGGGTAGCCTAGACAACTCAACACTCAGAATACCAATTTGAAGATCCAAATATAAGGCCTGTAGATTTCCCTGTGCTTTACATAAGGATGTTGGATATGTAATTCAGAGTTTTATTCCTGACATGGGAGTCAGGTGCTTGAATCTCATTTTGGATCTAATTCTAGGTCTTGCTTCTCCAGTGGTTTTCTGCTTTTGGATGAAGAATTAGCTTTTGCACCACTTAGGCCAAAGCAAAAAAAAGATGCAAATAGGTAGACCTGCTATTAGAATTTTATTCCATAGTAGAATAATATAATTTTTAGATTTAATTGATTTCATTGAAATTTGTCTTAAATAAAACAGGAAGAGGAATTTATTTCTCATTTGTAGTTAGTGTCACGTGCTGACTATTTGTACCTTAGGCTCAGTGCCATTCCTTAAACACTGTACCTTTTCAAAATCTTTCTGGTTATTTATTTTTAAAGTAAAAAGTAAAGGCAAAGGTATTTAAATTTAAACAATAGATTCTTTCCTCACAATCAATAATCTTTCATATATTTGATCCTGCATCCAAGGTATTTTTTTAAAATTATAGCGTGTTACCAATTTCTGTGGCAATAAGCAATGCTGGTGTCACAGTCTGAAGCCACAGGAATTCTTCCTCCACATGTGTGCCAATAGTTAAAATTACCAAGATTCTTTTTTTCCCTTCTGTTTTTATCAGGACAATGATTTATTGTTTCTCCCTACTACTAGGAACCTAGCAACTCTTTCCTCAGCTCTTCCATTTTCTTCCAATTGAAATATAATGAATGAAATAATTTGAATCAATTAGAGGCAATATAGATATCCTAAGGCTGTGCTGATTTACTGCCTTCCTTCCATTTATTTTCTCTTAAAATTCCCTCCTGTCTTTTGATTTCTTTCTCCCTTATCTAGGTACGTTTTTCTTTCTATTTCATGGTAGGGTTACAAACCTCTCTCTTTCTTTTATCCCTTGCCACAGCAGTGATTTTTCATTGCCTTCATAGCTGCTCTGTGAGGATTTGCAGCTGCATTCCCATGGCTCCTCTTCATTCTGGCAGCAAACCACACATTTTTTTTCTAACAACTCTCTCCTGCTTGTTGTAAGGGTGAGTGTCACATTGCTAGTCTGTGAGTGCTTTTGTTAATTAATAGAGACAATGTTAATTGAGGAGTGATTTTGTTAATAGATGTGTTAAACCTCTAAATACACCCTGTACAAACTCAGTGTTTTCTGTAATCAAAACATTCGCCCACTGAGCTGCTTCATGCAATTCATAAAAGTTTGATGACTTTTAGTTTGCATTCCAACCACTACCAAGCATTACAGTTTGCATTTAATGGCAAATGATGCCAAAACCAGAGCAATTTCTGAAGCCTGACTGAAGACTAGAAAAAATCTGGATGAGTCTGACTCATTCTTAAGCAAAAGTGGGCTGCTTCATGTCTGTTGTTGCAAACCACTTAAAATTCAGTGGTTGTCCAGAGATGGTTCAAACCACTACAAAAAGCACTTTATTCAGTCTTGTATTGATAACTCCTGTCAGGCATTACACTGTTACTACTGCACTATTAAGACATCCTTTAATTGGACTACAATTTCCTGTTACCATGGAGAACATCCTGGCACATAAGAGCTCAGAATAAAGTTGAATGCTTTTTAGCATTTAAAATAGACAGCCTCGGTTCTAGAGTCTGTATTTTAAAAAATTGCAGAATGTTCTCTAGTTCATTTCTAGAGTGCAATTAGCCACACACTGGAGATTGCAGAATGCTAAAGGCTGGGAATAGAAGGTAGAGGACGGTAAAGGATTTTGCCCAAGAGAAAAATGTGTGTGACAGACTTCTGAACCAACCTACCTGGTTGGTCTGTATACTTAACATAGCAAACAACATCCCCAGAACACAATTCATCCCACCCCTAGCTATACATCTAAACATCAATGACCCTTCACCAGTTACAAAAAGAAGCAGCTCTGATTCAGACACATTACCATTAGGTATCTATACCCAGAAATTATTCTGACTATGAAATATGCCATATATTAACTATTAACTACTAACCAATTATGAACAGAGACAGACAGCTGAACCACTAGATGGACAAGTGACATTGTCTTGAATTACATTATTTGAATTTAAGATTATGGATTTGCTTATCTTCTGAACTGTTTCTCTTTGATCTCAAATCACTTTGCTGTGTTTTTAACCCCCCTGTTATGCATACATGTGTAAGATCCTTTTTTGAGGGATATTAATATCTATAAAAGGTCACAGTTTTTAGGCTGTCATTGTGACAAATCTGGCCATGTGCTGAAAAAATTACACTCTGTAAATGTGACTTAGTTTTGTACTTATCCTCTTAATAATATGAGACTGATTTTGTGACACCAGCTTCAGGTATGAAACAATCTTTAAGGTGGTTGTCTTCAATGTGGTTTGGTAGGATAAAGTAATGTATACATGGAATTTGTTACTGTGAAATAATGAAAAAACTGTTTATTTTCAGTTCGATTTAGAGGAGCAGCAGAAGAGAAAAGGGAATTGTATAATAAAATTGACAAAGGAAAAAAAAAATGTTAGAAGAAATATTTTCCAGCTCTTAGAAATAATGAAAAGTAATTTAAAAGCTACTTTACAAAACGGAATGCAATATGTCCTTTTTATCTGTTTGACACCACATTTATGATTCTTTTGAGTACCTCTCAAAACAAATTACTTTTGGGTCCTCCATGATAAATTTTATAACTTTTTTCTTCAACATGCATAATTACAATATTTACAAGGACTGCAAAGCTTGAAATAATATATCGCACTTGCATTTTGTTTATATTAAAGAAGAAAAGACTGACATTTGGGAGTAGAACTCCCTGTTAAATATCAATATAAGGCAAGTGGATTAACACAGTACCTGATAAGAGAAAATAATCCTGTTAATTAATTGCATTTAAGTTGTAGAAAAAAAAGGAAGTACTTGTCTCTCTAAAAACAGAACTTCTGTAAAGTGGTTTTCAAAAACTACAACACAGGAATTATTGTATATAAAAGAAATTTTTAGTTTTGTTTCACTTTTTTTTGGCTGTTAGTAAAAATCAGTCTTCACAAATGTGAGATTTCTACTGAAACACTGTTTGATTTTAAGATATCAATAAGATTTTTACTGCAATATTTTTTATCATATTAATACAAGGAAAAATAATGAATGGATATGGCTGGTTGTTTTGTTTTAAAGATGACAGACTGCATGAGTGAAGTTTGGGGTTGGTTCATTTACTTAATGCTATTATGGCAACATTCAGTATAGAAAGACGTATTATTGTAAGCTGGTGTCTTATTTCCTATACTAAATAAAAAAATCACCCATGAGTTTTTGTTTGTTTGTTTGTTTGTTTGCTGTTTTGTTTTGTTTTTGAGTTTTTGTTTGTTGTTTGTTTATTTGGTTGGTTTGGTTTTTGGTTTTGGGTTTTGGGCTTTTTTTCTGAGGGGGGTTGCTGGTGTGGGTTTTTTGTTGTTGTTGTTAAGGTTTTTTGCTTTTTTTTTTGTTTGTAGATTTATTGCTGTTGTTGGTTTTTGTTTGGTTGGTTTAGTGTTTGGTTTTGTTGTGTTTTTTGTTTTTTGTTTTTGGTTTTTTTTTTCCCCAGTGCTGTTTATTTAGTTGAGATTATATTAAAATTCTAGTTAATTTTGTTTAATATTATGAAAAAAAACTCAATATTATCTTTTGGCCTTAGTAGTTGAATAGGTCTCATTTTCCAAAATAACTTGAAATTATACAAGTATTTATTATGAAAGAGATAATGACATTTAGAGAACAGACATATACTAACTTCTAAATAGCATTTTCACTAAAAAATGGTTTTAATTTTAAGTACATTTTTACATTTTTATTCAGCAAGTCATTTTTACTGAAAATTAAATTTGCTCCGAAAAAGACTACTCAGTTTCAGTGGTATCAACTATAAAAGCTGGGGGAAAATATCAACTTTATTTTCCAGTTTCTTATGCAATTCACTGTTGAAATTCTTCAGAAAAGGTCTTTTCTCTTTATTTCTTTCAAAAATAGAGACATTTGATCTATATTTTCTCTTTCAAAATATGAGATTATCACTCTGAGTCATGCCCTCTTTTACGATTCCAGGTATTTCACCTGTGTTTTTACATTTTGACTTTTTCAAGTATATCTTAGAATTCATCTTCTTTTTGACAACTTACTAGCGGCAATTTCCTGTGCTTCTAGGAGGCACAGAGTGCAGGTAGTATAGCCCAGAATTTGAGGATAACTCTTTTGTGTCACCTGATCTTATTTCCAAGAATGCTGAGACAGAGGTACAGTTTTATCATGTTTGTCAAGGTATAGATATTATTTACTTTTTCAAAAACTATTCTGTATAGCTTTCTAACAGTAGATAAGATTTTATCCTTATCATAGCTTGTAGTATTTTCAAAGTAGGTACAACTAAGTTGCTAAATAATTTAGTCTGCTCTACTGGACCTGCTTCAGTGATAGCCCAAACAATGAACATTTTATTTCACTTCTGGAGTCTCTCCTGGCTTCATTAAACTTAACTGTTTCTAAATAAAACATAGGTCCTGCTCCTGCTCTAGAGACTACTAACAAAAAGCAATGTAAACAAGATAACAAAAACATCTGGTTTAACCTACACCTTAAGCAGTGTTCCAAAACTATCCCAGTAGATTTGGCACACTTACAGGAGCTTATACCACACCATGAGGTATGTACCACATATCAGAGATTCATGCTAATAAAAATACTTTGTTGGGATGCAGCATTACTATTGCGATGTTTCAGACATATTACACTGGGAGGCAATGGGGATAAAGCAAAAACAGCAACAAACACATAGAAAATAATTATTACATCTTAGTGTCACAGAAGTGGTGGATGAGGCTAGAAAACCCACTGCTGTAGAGTCCATACATAGCAGATAATATCTAATTTTCTGTGGAAGGGAACACCTCTTTCCCCTCATTCTATGCTACTTATCGTCACTTGTCCTATGGCTAGGCGTCACTCCATGGGCCCAATGCACTTAACAATGTAGATTTAGTTAAGGTATGTCTCTAATGGTAAATAAGAAAGGGCAAAAGACTTTGGTCATGTAGTGCTAAGTCTGTTTATGAGATACCACAGTTAGTTCTCATTCTCTGCAAGCAAGTGGCACAGCCTACAATGTGTCCCTGCCACTAAGCAGGAAATCTCAGCCACAATGCTCCTAGGTGCAGTCTATATGTACTGCTCTTCCGTGAACTATATAGAGCCCCACCTGGGAGACCATGGCTGATTCCAAGCAGGATGGCTGTAAGCAGACAGTGCCACTTGGCCCTGAGAGTCAGTGCAACTATGTACAAGAGCTTTTATTTATTAATATAAAGAAGATTTCTCTACTTTATAGAGTGGCATGAAAAATGAGTCACACATTTATTGTTTGTACAACTTTTTATTCTAGTATTGTTTCTGTAGTGTTGGTTTACCCCATATTCAGACATGGTGTCCCAAATGATGTAACACAAACTGTCATTTCTGTGTTTTGTGACTCAATGTTTCTTTTATATGTTATTATATATTACACTATACTTGCTTTTTGTCATGTTGTGTTATAAATTAAAATGCAACTTTTTGTCTACCATCACTCCCTGATATATTTAACTTTCATTTTTTATCCCTTCTGTTGAGTGCAAAGTAGGAATTTCATTTTTCCTTAGGTGTCATGACTTACTTTTTTATCTTTCAAAATCTCAATTGGTTTGTATATCCATTTATTCAACATTTCAAGCATGATTTTTGTTATATTTATGTCCCTGTTAAGGTTTGAAAGGTCACCTGAACAAGTGCAATCTGGAAAGTGTTGTAAAAAAATGTTTGCTGCCTCCTAAGTGCTTTAATGAAGTTGTTCAATAAGAACAGTTGTAACATATTTGACAAGTTCCCCAGAGTTCCTGACCCAAAGTGTGTTAACTCAAACCACAAGAGATCTATTTAATAAGAACAATTAGACAATAGAAGTTCTATTTTGTATCTTCATTGGGCATTTGCTATTTGTTTTAATGAAATTCCATTACTTACTTTCACTTGAAAGTTTGAAAAGATAAAATAAAATTAAATTATGTTGAAATATCTTTCTAATAGATGGGGTAAAAGAAGAGGAGGAAAATGAGAGATTTCTGAACTTTCCAGAACTAGAGCAAACCAACTTCACTATTACAGCATTGAAAGCATCCCCAAATATTCATTCTGATATAATACTCCTGGTGTATATATATATATATATATATATATATATATATATATATATATATATAAAATAAGACTCATAAAATTATTCTTGTTCTTCCTTGGCTGACATTTTAGATGTCCATGTCCAGAGTGCTGCATTTTTTCTCTCACTCTTTATTCATATGTATTTTCTGAGTAAATTTCTAACAAGCACACACAAAAAATGCTTCTGTCTTGGAAGTGCTCAGAGACTCTTTTTTTTTGTACCTGACCTATCCACAAATCATCTGTTTCCAAGTCTCATTTGGTAGATACTCTTAAAAAATATGTACTGGAGTTAACCTAGCACAAACCTTGGCCCTGCTCCTCTTCATTGCTCAGTGTTTAAATAAGCCATTCAGGACATGGGAAACCAAGACTCAATTCCTATCCTTGCCTCTGGGGTTGATAACCCACACTTTTCACATGAAACCACTAAATTAGTTTTCTGCAATGGGGTACTTTCAGTTGTCCTGCTCAATCTGTTCCACTGTGCATAGTCTAGGTAAACATTTGTTAGGCTGGCGGGAGGGCATGCACAAACCAGTTTTGGCTCTTGGCTAACAGATTGAAAACTCAGTGCTTAGGGTCCCTGCACAGAGGATGGTTAGAATGAGGTACCTCAGAGTGGAGGTCCGCAATGCTGCATTGAGATGAGCTGCTACTAAGAGCTTGCCAATGAGAAACGCTACAGAGGTCTTACCTTCCACAGGGCACATGTGTCACTTTCCTAGTCTTCAAAGCCAACACCAAAGCAATCACAAAATCTTTTAAAACATCAGTTAGAGAATAAACATTTCTTTCACAGCAGAATTTTTGTGGTTTATAGCAGTGGAAGATTACACTTTGACACTGAAAACAGGTTAAGCTACACAACTAGTAGCAGCTCAAAAGACCAAATGCCTTTCTCAGTGTCTCTAATTCTGGGTCACCCTATGGCAGTGAAGCTGCTCACACACTGAAATGATCTGACAAGCATTAGCATGAAGGCAATCAGAAAGAGTCCTCTGGAGCATGCTTGAGGCCTGTGAGATGAAGGGCACTGAATGGCTTAGTATGCCTTTAGTCATGCTCCCAGAAACAGCCTTCAGTACAGACCAGCCACAAAGCAGACAAAGGAGTGGAAGACAGGATGACATGGAGCATGTCCTTATCGCTGTGACACTAAATACCAGTTTAAATAAGTAAATATAAACATATAAATATACTGATTTTTATGTAGGTAGCTATTTCTTGTATATTCCTATATAAAATACATCTTCGTATCTTAATACCAGAAAACTTTTCCAAAGACTGTTGACTGAAAGTTTAGGAAACACAGATCCACTAGTTTTAGGTTTATTTGCTTCCTTAATAATGTTTAACATTTGCAGCAGTTTACTCGTATCTTAATTATAAAAAGTAAAACAAAACAAAACAAAACAAACCCACAACAACAACCAAAAAAACCCAACAAAACAAATAACCAAGGTTTTAATGAGTGGGAAAAATAAAAAAAAGTACTGAAAATTTAGTGGCACTTGGTGGTGCTGTTGGATAAGAAAAACGTAGAAGCATAACATTAGAGAATAAGAAAAGTTGTTGCAATGAGTTAAATAAAATTAAAATAATGACAGCTTCATTCACTTCTGTCATATCCAATATTTCATCTCTTCTTTTGAAGCACAGATTTTAAATTAGGCATAATCGTAATTCCTGGTGGCTTGTATAACTCACACAGGGGATACAGATATTTAACATGAATGTCGCACCTCTGAAGACTGACAGTTAATGAGGCTATTATTTTCATTTTTAAATTGCCTAAATGTGGGTTAGAAAATTGGTGGTTTCACATATCTTACTGTCGTCTTTCAGTGCAAATTTAATTCTTCATCTTTTAAAACCTCTTATAATACAAGGTGAATGTTGAAATCATCAGGTGATTCAATACCATATTTTCTATGAGTATTTCATTAAGTCAATAACCTTGTTTCACAGATATAAATGGTACATGTTTAAAAAAATAAAAAATGCCTGTCCAAATTGTTTTAGCTGATGTAACATCTTGATGTTGAACTGCATGTTCAGAACCCTGTTATCACCTACTTTACAATCCTTCAGAAATGTTCTTTTTGTAAAAGGTGTTCAGTGCATTAACTGTAAACAAAATCTTCAATTTGGCAATCATCTCTGCTTATTGTGCTTCAAGCTAAAGCCATATATAATTTCAGCAGAGTGCCCTGGAATCTTCCAGTATCTACTGAATAGTGTTCAGATGTTGGTTTTGATAATTACTGAATAGACTATTTATGAGTGTCTGATTTATAAAGAGTGGATAAATGGCATATTTGGGTTTAAAGATATTGTGCTGACATTCTTTTTAATTTTATAAGTCATTATTGTGTTAACTCTTTCATCAGGTTTAGTGGATTTTCAACTTCTGGTGCTCCCACTAGGATTACATTATAGCACTTTATGTGAGGTCAGAAAAGATGTCAGAGCTTTAGGAGGGATTTTCAATGACAAAATGAAGGTTTTAGAATTGTACTTTGCTTCAAAGAAAGGGTCTCAGCAGTGGCACTCTTTCTCACATTGGTAGGCAGACACATCATTAGCATCTTTGACTTAGAAGAACAGGAAGCCTGAGGGCCCAAATTTTGCCTCTTTACAGTTAAAAGATGAGATACTCAGACTGTATCTGTGGCCAACTGCTGTTTTCAATATAAGGGGCAGAATAAGCTCATAGTGTATTTCCACCTTTCACCTTGGTGCCCTATGTGTAGTTTTGTTTCATTTTTGTTTGAGTTTTACTCTTCGGATTCAAATCCTAAGTGAGATCCTGAGCATCCTCAACTCCCATTGAGATCATCGGCATTTGTAAATACTGAGTATGTTATCAGCACATTTTTAAATGCAGAGTATGTTATCAGGACCTCTTGGGATCTGGTTCAAAGCCTTGCTGTGTTTGATTTATTTTAGATGTATTTGATTTGTATTTTATTAAAAGAAAACCCTTCAAAGGTAATGGATAACGTGCTTCAAAGACAAAATGCACTTGTGATCTCACAGAAACAGCATGGTCTATTGGGTAAGTATTAGCCTGGGAAAACAAGACTGGGATTTCTGAGTGTTTCCATCATCATTCATTGCCTTGTTGAATAGCCTGCAGCAAGTGGTTCCCTCACTGTGTCTTGTTCGTTTTCTTTTTTTTTTTTTTCTTGTCCTTTTTCTTATTTCATCCATTAATACAGTCTGATGATGAAAAGGTGATGTAAAAATCTGGCATTGTTACCACAATCAGAAGAAGGTAGTGCATCTTCCCAAGAGGGAAAAGGGAAGTGGACAGTAAGAAGACTTTGAAATAAACATGCATGTTCTGTATTCCTTTACACACATTTGTATCTAAATACATACTAGTGTTCAGTTTCTTTTTCCTTGCCGTGTAATTAGATATTTGCTAAGCATTTATAAGTAACTGTCATGTTTGAAACCTTTTCTAAGAAGGCTAAAGAGAGCACTGAGTCCAGATATAGTACAGAAATATACATTTCTTACTGTACACATATTCTTTGCTCCTCATCCATTATTCAAACTGCTGTAGGAAAAGCTTGTATGTGTGACATGAGACTAAAAAAAAGTTGCAGAAGTCAGTATTTTCAGCATCTATTATTTGGCACCTAAATCCATTTGAGTTGTTTTCTTCCTACTGCGGTAAACAGCCTCCTTTGCTTACCATTCTTTTAAACATTGCAGTCATGGAGAACAGCTGCCTCTCTAGGCACTGTGTATACTACAGTTTGTACCTCAAGCCCCAGAGTAAACATAAACATTTATGCCATTATGTTGGTAATATAACCTCCCTACTCCAGCTGAGTATTCCCTTGATTATGTGGCCAAGAATCACATTAGCCCTTTCAACCACAGCACCATGCTGGGAGCTCACAAGATCATGTTCAGCTGTTTTTAACTTGAAGGAACAGATTGTTAGAAAGTAGCATGCCCTCAGCTTCCTTGATTTAGAGCCTGTGCAAGCCTCTGTGAAGTGAGAGTTTGGGGACTTAAGGGAGATCAAATGCAGCCATATTTTTGTCTAAATAGAAAATATTTAATGCAGTATTACAGTTTAGCTTGCCTACTTAATATCATTTTGGGATGCTCACTTCTCCTACCACACTAGGTAGCTGATATAGTCACTCAAGAGAGTAGAAAGTAATTGATAATTCAGCAGATAATGGCTAGTAGAAATGCACTGAAGAATACAGGCAATATTTCCATGTCTGTCCTTTTTTTATAGTACATTTTCTTTTTGCTCTGTGACTTGATGCATCCATTGCAACAGAAAAATGATCATGGAGCTTTAGTTTTATTGGAAGATAGAGAGCTAGGTTTTAGTGATGCTGTTCCCACAGCCAGTGCAAACTAGTCCCAGAGTTGCTATAGGCAGTCTAACAAGTCCATTATGGTCTAGAGGTGATCCAAAGCTAGAAGTGAACAGGGATTTTCCTGTCTTCGCTCATGCTTGAAGCTCAGAAAAACTGGCATTTATCTAAGAAAAAATAAATGGCCAGGGTGTTCTTTTGCTCGGAGTTTTTTACTTTGCAAGGGAAGAGAGTTCAAATACCCTTCCATTTTACACTTGGATGAAATAAAGACTTAAAATGTTTTGGTTTGTATAAGGGCCTCAGTTAAAAAGTCATGACATAAAAACTGAATTGATAATCTAACTCCTTGTTGGTTGGGATTTTTTCTGCTAGTGTAAGCCAAAGGGGCATCATGCTGCTCTGATTCAACACAGAGCATTATGCTGCCTTTTCAAACGGATTGATATATCAGTTGATATCTATTAGCTGTATCAGTTTTAGGCAAGATGTGGTGGAAGAGAAAGAAAAATCCTGAGGTAATTATACTGTAGTGGTTTTGTCTAAGATCTACCTTTCTTTTATCCACAGCACTAAAAATAATATCTCCATGTGCTGCTTCAGAAATGCAATCCTTTCTTGTCTGTCATGGTCCTAATTTTCCCCACTATTTAATGCTTACTTATCCCTTCTCCCTAACTTGTAATATCTGAGGGCTTGAGTAGCCACATTGTAACTTGTTTTAAGGAGTTGATCCAGCCAAGGTCTAACACCTTTTTTCTTTATTTTTCCTTTTTTTTTTTTTTTTTTTTTAATTTTTTCTTTTGCCATGTGAATTTTTACCCATTCAGCTCCCCATAATGTTTCAATACATGATTACAGAAGACATAGTGCCAGTGCAATGCAGCAGAGTGCACAGCTGCGGATGGAAAAGGCAACTGAGATCACAGCAGTCTCAATTTAGATTTGTTGCACTGATTATGGATACGCACCTTTCATTTCCTGAATTTACACTGCTGCTGAGAGAAGTGATCCCTGGGGAACTGTTCAGGAAGCTGGACAAAGAAATCTTTAACCAGACCAGTTCATCATGCAGCTACATGAACCTCTCTGTTGGCAGTAAGAAGGTGGTAGAAGCTAGAGCCAAGCAACTGTGAGAATGACAGATACTTCTTTAGTGACAGTGCTAGTTTATTTCATCCTAAACTGGTACTGAAACTTTGTATGCCTTAATTAAAAGAAGAGAAGAGAAAAGAAGAGAAAAGAAGAGAAAGAGAAAAGAAAAGAAAAGAAAAGAAAAGAAAAGAAAAGAAAAGAAAAGAAAAGAAAAGAAAAGAAAAGAAAAGAAAAGAAAAGAAAAGAAAAGAAAAGAAAGAAAAGAAAAGAAAAGAAATCTGCTTAGTTTTAAACCAGCACACTACTCTTCTGTTCCTGGAAACCATGTGTGTTTAGACAACACTTGCACTTCTCCAGAGGAACTTCACCCTGGCCATCTTTCACAGCTTTCCTCCTTCTTCAGTCTCGCTTTTTTGCCTTCTCAACATCTCTAGATGTACAAAATGTGAGGAATGATGCAGGAAAATATTGAATGTACTTCTACGCTGTTATTATCTACTGATTTGTAAGATTTCAGGGGTATTGGTCTTCAGAGATAACCAATTCTGATTGTCTGTAATGATATTAGTTGCCTTTGGACAGTATTCAAATATGTTCACATCTTAAAATAAAATGGTGATGACACCAGGTGCAAATCAAATGTGTCTACAACTGGCTACCCAGAGAGGAATATATCATTACTCATGATAAGCTTCTATCAGACTTGCAAACACCAAAGAATACAATTCCATACTTAATAAAGCATCAGCATAAAATGATGGTTTGTTATTTTCTAAAATATTACACACCACTAAAAATACTGCTTATTCCAAATTATGCCTAGGACATTATAGTAAACAGTTACATCATTGCAAACTACATTTTTCCTGCATCCTTCAGGCTGAGCTCCTAAAACGAAATATAACTGATCAAATTATGTATTGTGAATAAATCAGAATATTGGAGGCTTCGCTTAGTTTAGTTCCTTGAAGAATAACTCATCATTGAGTTATAAATTTGTTACAATCTGGAAATGTTTAACTAATGCTGAAAAAAGAATTAAAGTATTTAGTGTGAACTTCGATACTGGTACTAAGTCAATATACTCTTTCCATTTGAAAATTCACAATTTCTGATGAAATGGATGAATGCAAAGACACATTAAAAATTATTTTCACAGAAATTAAAAAGTTATAATATAGTCCACCCATATAGTGGACAGGGAACTTTGCCATATTTTTCAAATTTCAACTAAACACAATGTATTTTTTTCTCCTAGTTTCATATCAGGTTTTATATTCACCAATGAAGCTTCCACTTTCTGAGCTACTTTCTCATTCCTTTTGTCTATTATTAAAAAGTTTATGGTTTAATTAAATTGCCTAATCGATTAGCATGGCATAGCCTTCTAATATACCGCTTCTCTTAACTTACCTATATCTTTTACAGTTCACTTGATTTGTTATTTTTACTTAGATACAAAACACTCTGATGGCCTACAACATCTTCTGTTTTCACTAGGATTCTTAGGCGAATAAAAAAATCAAACAGCATAAAACCAGAAGTATGTCTTCTATTACAGTGTCATGGCTGGCATTTCAATATTTGCCAAAAGTCTCCAGCTGACTTCATCAGTGAATGGATTGTTACAATTTCCCTCTAATCCGTGAAGAAAGTCATCAATATTTTACAGCTCTCATGTATACTTTGTTGTGAAAATGAAATATATATTTTGTGCGAAAAACCCAATATAGAGCTCTTCATAACATCTAATATCTGCATCCTGGTTTTAGAGATAAAGAACTGATCAGCACAGCCTACACATTAATATGAGTAAAAGGATGCATGTAGGTATGTAAAACAATTTATGTTCTTTCAGAGTGGCAGTAACAAGTTCTACTTCTTGTTGTGAGAATGGTTTTCTATACATACGCACCGAAAATCATTGGGGTCCCAACACTTGATGTTTATAAGAAGCATGAAAATGCTAAAAAAAAAAAAAAAAAAAAATCTACTATAGACTGGGAAAGTTATAATCTGTCAGTAAAAGCTAAATTCAGAATATTAAGAGCATTATTGTAGAATTGTGGTTGGAACCAAGAGCTAAATCTTGACTAGTCCAACCCCTGCTCAAAGTTTTTTTTGGAATTAGATCAGATTGCCCAGGGCCTTCCACAGCCTCTCTGGGCACAGCTGGGACACAAACCCCAGATGTTTACTCAGGAACATAGGGTCATATTGAGGCACAAGCAGCTTCTTGGCAGGTGTTTAGAAAGTTCCTCAAGGGTTCTTTTGGTTAGCAAATGTGTACATATAATCCTATAATCTTTGTCTGCACAGAGAAACCACTGTCACCTTGGAGGTGCTTCAAGGTGTACTCTCCACTATTGATGCTTAGTGTGTGCTGGTAGCCTTGGACAAAGTTCAGCCGAGTTTTAGTGTTCTGCATGTAGCTGTTCTTGCAGCTTCAGCAGGCCTAGAGTTTGAGACATTTTCACACATTATTCGTCAGCACATACGTAGGGCAACAAAGATGATTAAGGGAGTGGAGCACCCCCCTTATGAGGAAATGCTGAGGGAGCTGGGTCTCTTTAGTTTGGAGAAGAGGAGACTGAGGGGTGACCTTATTAATGTTTATAAATATATAAAGGGTGAGTGCCATGAGGATGGAGCCAGGCTCTTCTCGTTGGCAAACAATGATAGGACAAGGGGTAATGGGATCAAGCTGGAACACAAAAGGTTCCACTTAAATTTGAGAAGAAACTTCTTCTCAGTGAGGGTGACAGAACACTGGAACAGGCTGCCCAGGGGAGTTGTGGAGTCTCCTTCTCTGGAGACATTCAAGACCCACCTGGACATGTTCCTGTGCGACCTCACCTAGGCGTTCCTGCTCCAGCAGGGGGATTGGACTAGATGATCTTTTGAGGTCCCTTCCAATCCCAAACATACTGTGATACTTTCCTTCTTTTTTTGTTTATTTGGTTGGTTTGTTTGGTTTGGTTTATTTTTTGTTTTTGTTTGTTTGTTTGTTTTGGTTGGTTGGTTTTGTTTTATTTTGGTTTGGTTTTGGGTTTGTTTGTTTGGTAGGTTGGTTGGTTGTTTTTTTTTTTATAAGTGCTACTCCCTCCATACCTGTCACGGAGGCACCCCAAGGTTAGTTTAAGGGACAACAGGGTCCAAAACAACTTTTATTAAACAGGTGAGAAACAGGGTTTTAGCACTCTGAAAGTGACTTAAATACAGATTTGGATATCAGGTGAGGAAAATTATTAAGGGGCAGCAACTAATACAACAGGCGGTCCACAGAGTGCATGCACATGGCTTCACTCAAAACAATGCTGGAGCTGTCCCTGAGTCCCGGAGAAGTACACACTTGCCTAAACACGGTGTGTATCTCTTTTAAAATAATAAGAGATACACGTACTCCTAGTGAGTACGGAAAGTGTACACTCACGATTGTGCAAGGGTAAATTTATAATACACTCGCAATCCTGCAAGGGTTAATTTACTTACACGTGCAAATGTGCATGGAATATTACACGTGCTTATGTGGAAGCATGGGAGGAAAATACACTTGCAATTGTGCGAGGAAATAATTTATACACATGCTCGTATTGAGCATGGGAAGTTACACGTGCAAATGTAAATGGAAAGTACAGGTGCTTGTAATAAGCACAGAAAGTACGCGTGCAAATGTGCACAGAATGTTACACGTGCAAATGTGCACGGAAGGAAAATACACCCGTGATTATGCGAGGATTAATTTTACATGTGCTCATATTGAGCACGGAAAGTTACACGTGCATATGTGCACGGAAAATATAAATATGCTCTCAATCCTGCAAGAAGTTTTACTCACACACATGGTGGCAAGGCAAGTGGAATCTTCATCCCGGGGAGGAGTCTCTCGGCCACAGCATCTTGCTCGTGCTCCGACAGACCTGCGACAATGGGCAGAGTCTTGATGAGAATCCCGTTTTTATATTGGCTGATCAGATCTGACTGTAGGCATTCTAGAAGCTTCTCTGCACCCCCACACTGGCTGTGGGTGCCCCTGAAGCCTCCAAATATCCCCCACACTGGCCGCGAGTGCCCAGTGGCTCACTGGAGCCTCGGCACTCCCTTCTCCTAATGGCGCTGGCCAGGGTGCTCTGGGACCAAACAAAAGAAGCTGTTAGCCTCAAGTAGCAGAGAGAGAGGGAGATGTGCCTACTCCTTCCATACTGAAGGAGGGAGGGGGAGAGAGGGGGATTTGCATTCTGCCACAATACCCATAAACACCTTATAGAAGACATTCCCGTAAACTTGCATGGAAAGGTCTTTCCTGACAGTCTGTGCTGAATTAACTGAAAATGGGTTAATTTTTTTCATGCAGTTAGAAACCTTTATTTTCCATAGCTAGCATGCTCATTATTTGGACTTAGTTTGAGAACAAGAGGTAACCCTGGGCCACAGAGTTAATGTTTTTAATTGCTCTTGTCTGAGAGCCAGAGACACTCTGAGCACTCTGCCCACAGGTGTGAGGCATTGAGGAAGGGGGACATGGGTGGGGCAAAGCTTGACTGACAACTAGACTGATCAATAAGAGTATCCCATCCCATTAGTGTTATGCTAATTATGTATGAAGGGTTGAGACCTTTCAGGTGGCTCTTCCACTATTTCTCTCTGGGCTGCAGCTGGGGGAGTTTTTTGGTGCAGGATGTTTAGTCCAGCTTTTTACCACTTTGCAGAGGTCTCTGAGACTTTCTGCCTTTTTTTACTCTTTTCTCTCTCTGGGACTGGCTATGGGAACAGGTGCCGTTTCTTGTGACTGGCTGCTCAATGAGTTAATGAGGAATTGCCTTGAGTATATTTTATTTCTATTTAATATATATATTTACTAGTAGGATATTATTATTTTGTTATTTTATTAAACTGTGTTTATCTCAATCCAAGTTTCTTCCTTCCCTTTTGATTCTCTCCCCTATCGGCGGGGATAGGGAAGGGGGTAGATGAGAAGCTATTGTGATTGTATTGCTAGCTCAAGTTAAACCATGACACACTCCATGCAGCCTCAAGCTGGAAAAGCTGAGGAAGTCCCAGAAGTTCATTTAGGGTGTAGACACCACTATCCCTAGGGATAGCTGAATCAGCCAGTGAAAGGTACCATATTTTTCTAGTGCAGCATCACCATCACTATACCAGCAACCTCCTCTTCAAGCCCTTTGTGTGTGCTCTTGCTTACCAGTTCCCATGATAAAACCTTATTTATGTTTTTGTGTCCCTCTTATTGTGGCACTGATAGCTAGAGCTTCTTGTTAGTTAAGTAGGAAACTGACCATAAGTCTGTCTTGTCCTCTAAGATTTTCTGCCAAGCAGGGGACTTCATGCTGTCATTTGTTCCCCTGTTATGGTTTACAGCTCTTGTGAATCTCACTCACTTCTTTCTCCCTTGCCTGTGCTCCAAAGTTATCTTTATGCATGGCTGTGCTCCGTCATAGTCATGGGGAAATTTTTGGAACTCACTGGATTTCAAAGTATAGTTTTCTTGAAACTTTCAGAAATATCCGAAGACATGTAAAACGTAACTTTTCAAACACTGAAATGTGTATTAACTATATAGGTGTCTTCATTTTCTTCTGATCAATTTGTTTAGGTTTTTGTTTGCTTGTTTAAAATGCCATTCTTATACCTTTTTCTTTTACACAGCAAGCAATCTAAGGTAGTTGCACCATGTGTAAAATAGCTATTTCTTTTCTTAATTTGCATCTACTTTAAGAAAAATAATAGTTCAGAATATACATTCCTCTGATCTCTATTGAACTGTCTGAGTTACATATGCAGAAAAGCTGAAATCTGAGCAGCAACAGCTGAGCAAATAATTTGAAATAAATGCCTTACTTGATTAATCTCTTCTATTTGCAAAATGTCTATAGGTAAATCATTATTTCCTCATGTTAATTCAGCATTCCGGTTTGGTCAACAATTTTTCACTTGACTGATTGAATGAGTAACTGGGAACAGTTCAAAGTACCTGTATGTTGTCCAGTATTCAGCTTGGCTGGCAATTAAAAAGCTGTTTCTGGTCTCTAAGTATTTTATAGTTCCTCTTTATCAAACATTTCTTTGTGGCCTGTATACCAAAATATCCGAGGAACTTGCAATTTTATATATACTTATACCTTACAAACTTAAGTATTATTTATTTTTTTCTTTGTTTTATATAACATATGAGGCACATAGAAAGCCAGTTTTTTTAAAGGTGCTTAGGCATAGTTCCACTAAACAGAGGAGCAAAATTTCTTCTGTTGTCAGCTTACTTCCTGGAAAATTTGGCAGCCAGTAAATGTTTTGGCTCCCAGTATGATATAAAGAAGAACCAAGTGACTAAGGAATGGATTTTCAGAAGTCTGAGAGCTAAGCAGAGTCTATGTCAATTAGATATGAGACAAATCCATACAGAAGGCCATAAATAAAAGCTGTGATTTACAATCCTTCCATTACAGTCATCCAGAAAACAATAGATTCAGCAAGCTTAGGTCTAAGGAACTAATGCTGTTGAAAAAATAAGGGCACATCAATCTCTAGTAAGTACTAGAGAAGCATAAAATGCCCACCTCCCCCTTGGGGATCAGTGGCAAGCTACTCATTGTTTCCAGACAGCAAATGCCTTTTGTTTTTTTATAGGGACATCAGGGCCCTCAAGACAACAACAGCCCTTTAGCACCTCTGACAAGTTTTACTCTAAGCATCCTGCCACAGGCACCCTTCCCATGGCCCCATGGGCTCATGACAGCCCTGTGTCAGCCTCATGAGAGCCCTGGGTCAGGCCCAAGGCCTGCCTGAGCTATGTGGTAGGTAGTACTTGTCTCCAGCCCTGCCTTTACTTCTATATGCTCTCGTTCCTCACTCCTCTACTCCTGGTGCATCACATGCTGTGTTGGGTGCTGTTTATGGGCCCCATTACCAAACCCTGGCACTACCTGCTCTGCTAAACCCTGCAGGACTCTGCCTTACTGGTGAGGACACTGTCCATGCTGGGGACATCCTCAGCTCATGGATTGTGCCCTTGGACAACTATCAGAAATTATCAACAATGCTGCAAAATACAGGTCTCTTTGAGAATGGGTAAGTGCAATGGTTTTGCTCCTCCTTCTTCTTACTCAACACATTCTCTAATAGTCAATGCTGTCATTATATTCAAAAAGCTCAGAAAGTAATTGGTTTCCTGGAATAGCTTTTCCTAGGGAAGGGAGAGAAAAAATCCTACCTGGATCTCCTTAGAGCATACCCATAAACCAAACTGAGACTTCTACTTGACTGAACTAGACTGGAGAACTACAGATTGTGATTTTCAAGCCATGTTCCAGTGTTTTTAATCCAAAATGTTGAAAGATTTTAATTAAATAGTTATAAATCATCCACACCAGAAAATGGAGTTTGGAGTTCTGAAAATATTCAGCTAGCATTGTTTGTATAGTCTGTATAAGAAAAGGATGGAGATATGGGACAACAGAGAGAGTTTTCATAGATGGGATTCATCTTGTGCAATCTCGAGCATAGAATTTAAATCCAATTTAAGAAACAAAAATTCAAAAGCTGACATATAAATGTCTCCTTGTAGTTTTATAGGTATACTTAAGCCTAGATGTAGAAAACATTCAAATTGAGGAAAACCTTCATAGATGTGGAGGGGGGTTGTTTTGTTTTTGTTGTTTGTTTTGTATTTTTCTTTATGATCTACAAAAAGCAAAAAGGAACTAGTGTTTCCGTACTCCATACAGGTGGCATGTACAGTTTTACAAACACTTCAATGTTCATCACTTGACAGTTCAATGTTCATCACTTGACAACAATATGCATCTATTCATGAAGAAATACACTTTTGTCTGTTAGCTTGTTTTATTTTATTTTGGTGATGCAGTTAATTATGCAAATTTGTTGTTCTCTTTATGTTTAGTGAGGCCTGATATATGTAAGATGGAAAGAGTCCCTTTATGTTCACATCTTTCATCTTCATGGGATAAAATGAGCAAATGTATAGATGTTATCAAAGAACTGTGTTGTTTATATCCCTATTGATAATTCCATATCTTTTCAAATAAATATCTTTTGCCCTCACTATCAACAAAGCTGGAGATGTTAAAATTATTCAATAAAGAAAACAAAAATAATTTAATTTCTGTGAAGATAAGGATGAATTGATGACTCAGTAGACAAATTGCAGTGACTCTAAATAAAATATTATCTTTGGAATAAACCACAATCTTTCAGAATATTGCAAATCAATAGATGCCATATTTCTTAGTCAAAGGTTGGTTCTCAAGAATATGTAATTTATTGCAAAAATTGCTTTTTAAACAATCTTTGACCTACAGAAGAATGAAAATACAATAAATATTTCAATATCACATTTAAGCTTGTACAATTACTTGGAAGCATGGGTCCAAATCCTCATATAAGAGTCCAATGAATTGCCCAATTAAATATTCTCCAAGGCATGTGAAAGAAAGAAAAGGAAGCCTTAAGTAAATAATGATGTTTTGGATAACTGCTGTAAAATTGTTATAACTCTAGCACTTTGTTTGTCTATGGTGATTCTATCCTGCGATTCTAAATTTGTACTTCAAAGAGATTATTGTCTTACAACTGATCCATTTTTCTTTCCTGAAAATATTGAGATACTTCTTTGATAAGGTTTTCCAAAGCTCCGTATTGTTCTTATTTTGTTTTTCAAAAATGAAAAGACTGAAGGAAGTTACTGTAATGAATCAACTGAAGATTCCCTGTAGTAATTTAATTTCATGGGTGTCTGGAATCTTGCAATGTGAAGTTCACACTGTGAATTCATTCTCCTCAGTAAATCTGAAGAAAAGGGTTCCTGAGCAGAATGTTTTCCTTTTATTTTACATTTCATTTTGAGACCTGTTTGTATTCTTTGCTGATTTTTTGAAGACTCTTCCCTTGAGAATCCACTTCTTCATATGCATCAGGTAGGAAATCTGAACTTAATGATTCTCAGGATTTTATTATTTTATTATTAGGTTTAATTAATCTAAATGAGATTTTTCTCTCAGTATCCTGATTTCTCGATCAGTAAAGTGGTTCTTTTGTTACCTCATAAACATGTTGCAAAATAACTAGATGAAGATAGTGCAGTGATTTCTACTATTACACCTACATAAAAATATGACAGAGATTTACTAGTCATTTTCTCGAGTTGTTTTTTTTTTTTTTTAGATTTAAGGTTCTAGAGCTATATGTAGGCATTATAATGTTGTACTATTTCATACTAATTAAGTCTGTTAAAATACTACAAGAAGAAAAATAAGCAAAAATAATTAACAAAACTCTTAGAATTAACCAGCTGTAAAGTTTCTCTCTTAGATAGAAATTACCACCTCTATCTACAGGTAACTGATTTTTCCACATCTGATTTTTTTTCTATATTATTAGACATCAGATACTATTATGAAAAGAAATTTCTAGTTATTTTAAAAAAATAATTAGTAAATTCTATATTCACTTCTTTCTGCTGTAATGATGCTGTGCTTAAACAGGTGGTTCAGAAGCAGGTCAGATGATTAAACTTTACCTTAAACAGTGATATTTCAAGTTCTCTGAGACATCTCATATCTACTACTTCAACCAAACAGGGGTAAACACTGCACTAAACCAGTCCTAAAATTACATTTGGCCCTTTGAAGACAACTGTGAGGCTAATGTGGCCCCTGGTGAAAATGAGTTTGATATCCCTGGGTTAATGGATAAGGAACACAAGTAATGTTTTTCTCTGTCCTTTCAGTTGTAAGGAATGATGAGGGAAGAAACAGGAAGACACAGAAGATCAATACCTCACTCTGAGCCTAGTGTCACTGGCAGAATTTTGGTTTTTTTTTCATCACTGGTCAGTCTACACAACACCAGAGCTACTGATGACAGACAGGGTACACCTGTCTCAAAGGGGAAAAAAGATCTTTTTACAGAAGTTAACAGGTCTCATTGAAAGAGCTCTAAACTAGATTTAAGGGATGAAAGGGGTAAATCCAGCACTGCTAGAGATAAGCCAGGGGCCAGCATATTGATGTTTGATGGACGGTATGATAACAAGGTTCTTTGGTCTACTGTCCCAGTGGAAGCAGGAGACTGAGATCTATGTAGCAGCAAAGACACAAGGATTATTGATGTGTTAGAAACCATGGAAGCTCCTGAGAATTGTCACACACAGGAATTAGGGCTTCTCCTCCTGAAAAAGTGGGGGGGATCAATATTGCAAATGAAGTAGATCTACACCAATGCATGCAGCATGGGCAAGAAACAGAAGGAGTTGGAAGCCATTGCACAGCAGGAAAATGTATAAGGGCTTTGAGGATGTGCTGCATTGAAGAGGCATTGGGGAATGAAAGACTGAAAGCAGTGTAAATGTAGCACCTACTTCTTAGTCTTCTACTTCAGTCCGTATTTTACAACATCCATCATATTTGAGTGCTAGTCATAAAGAGTAGACCCAACATGGAAGGGATGATCATTTGCTGAGTGCTTGCAACGTCCTTTGAAGAAAATAAATGGCTTGAATACTTTGCACTAGTTTGGCAAAAGAAACCTCAGGCACTGCACTTCAGTAGCAATTGCTGCGGCACAAGACTTTCAAGACAATTCTGCAACACAGTGGGAAGGTGCATTTGACAGTATGATTTAGAAGTGTGTTCTTCCTCAAACCCCTGACCAGCTGTTGTTCAGATAAAAAGGGAATTTATATTCTCACTGATAATACTGACAGGACTTTGGGCTGCAACATTGTCATATCTTGTAGTCTTGTTCCATATCTCTTCATACCTGGTATATTTTGTAAAGATTCACCTAACTGTCTGATGCCCTTTGTTTTCATGAATTGAAAACCTATTATTGTTTCTACTATGAATCTGTTTCTAGTTTCTAAAGTGGCAGAAATCAAAACAGAACAATCAACAAACAAACTAACCAAACTAAAACCAAAACTACCCTCTTTATCAATTCTGAAATAATGAAAAGAAAATTATACAAAAGTGCCATTTTTTGTAAATCTCTGATTTGTAAGCCAGTGTAATTCTTCAAGCTTGATGGCTACTGTGGATTAACCCAGGTGGGCAGTTAAGTACCACACAGCTGTTCACTCACTTTCCCCCCACATCCTCAGTGGAACAGAAGAAGTGGAAAGGAAGAGTAAAAGCAGGAAAATTTGGGGGTCACAATTAGGAAAAAGAAAAGAAAAGAAAAGAAAGAAAAGGAAAGGAAAGGAAAGGAAAGGAAAGAAAAGGAAAGAAAAGAAAGAAAAGGAAAGAAAAGAAAGAAAAGAAAAGAAAAGAAAGAAAAGGAAAGAAAAGAAAGGAAAGAAAAGAAAGAAAAGGAAAGAAAAGAAAAGAAAAGGAAAGAAAAGAAAGAAAAGAAAAGAAAAGGAAAGAAAAGAAAAGAAAAGAAAAGAAAAGAAAGAAAAGAAAGAAAAGAAAAGGAAAGAAAAGAAAGAAAAGAAAAGAAAAGGAAAGAAAAGAAAGAAAAGAAAAGAAAAGAAAAGAAAAGGAAAGAAAAGAAAAGGAAAGAAAAGAAAAGAAAAGAAAAGGAAAGAAAAGAAAAGGAAAGAAAAGAAAAGAAAAGAAAAGAAAAGAAAAGAAAAGAAAAAAGAAAAGAAAAGAAAAGAAAAGAAAAGAAAGGAAAAGAAAAGAAAGAAAAGAAAAGAAAGAAAAGAAAAGGGTAAGGCAAAGACAAAAGAAATAAAACAAAACAAGTCATGCAAAAGCAGTCACCACATTGCATAGGCAGATCAATGCCCCGTCAGTTTCCTAGCAAAACATGGTTAACGCTCTTAAAGCTCCCTCTTTTCCCTTTTACTGTTGAACATGATGTTATGTGGTATGGAGTATCTCTTTGACTAATTTGGATTACCTTCCTGCTTGTATCTTCTCACAACAGATTGTACACTCCCCAGTCTATTTGCTAGTGGGGCAGAGTGAGAAAAAGAAAAGACGCCGATTCTGTTCAAACACTGTTCAGCAAAAGCTAGAACTTTGGTGTGTTATCAGTAGTGTTTTGGTTGCAAGTCTAAAACATAGCACCATATGAGTTGCTATGAAAAAAACTAACCCTATCCTTGGCAGATGAATTGGAAGCTTCTAAGTCTGTCACAGAAGTCAGGCTCCAGTTCTTCTGCTTCCTGTTTAAATCTGTGTACCTCACATTCTTAGGCTTTTTAAAAATTTTAAACCAACCTATTGTGGCTTAAACACAGTGTTATTTAATTAAAATCTTGAAGCAACTTAAGAAAGCTTCAAATCATATTTTCAAACTAAAAGGAAAGACTCGCTTACTGAAGAGAGGGAAAAACATTGCAATTGCAAATTGCAAATTAAATACCTCTTAAATTACTATTAATTATTTTTTTCCTCTCCACATGAATTAGAGTTTGGGACTTCTTTCTGATATTTTCTTCTGATATACCTCTGTAAGGCAATACTACACTGCAGTGGAATATACTGTAATATGCTTTGATACTACACTTTTTGTCCTGCAAAAATTTCTCAGAGGCAACTTCTTTTGTCTGCTTTTGGAAGCATTAGAAATGTCTACATTGTGCTCTCAGCACAGCTAAATTTCACAGAAGACAACAGTGAGTCAGACTCATTTTAAAATGCTAATGGAGTCACTTTAAATAGTAGATCTGACTACTCCATCTTCTATGAAAAAATCTCAAAAATTGTACAATAAATGAGCAACATTTAAATGAAAGAAGATCCATTTCTACATACAAGACCCTTGCCCAAACTTCATACTATTGATGCACAGTAAAATAAATGAAGCAGATGCAACACAAGAGGAAATTCTACTTTTTCACTTGCACCAGTTGAAACAGAATGGCCACTTTTCCACTGCATGTAAAATTCTGTACCTCTGTGCATTTCAGTACACATAGTGCTGTCTGGATAAGTACAGAAGGAACAATTACTTGACTTAGAACTTATTCAATAGAATTATTTGAGCTGTAAGGAACATTTTCAATTATATGGAGATACTTAATATATGTGATTCATTTGAACTTTTTATCTAGTCTAGTAATGAATAAAGATTTAGTTTCCAACTCCTTTTCACTCAGTATATTGTATGAGAACTTTTACTCTAAATAAGGTGAAGCAAGGACTCAAAACAAAGACTGGAACCAAAGTTTTCCTCTGTGCTGGGTTACTGTCCAGGAATAATCATTGTGGTCTTATTTTGGGGAAAAAAAAAATAGAGAGAGAGAAAAAAAAAAAAAGATACTATTTTATTACAGAATTCTCTTGATAATTGAAGGATTATTAAACTAATATATTCTTCCTCCTTCTTCATTTTCACCTAAGTGCTGATATTACTATATCTACTTTCTTCTTGTCTCAGGTTAGCATGTTTTTTCCTCCTTTAGCAGTCAGCAACAGTTCTATGAAAATAATAGAAACAGTTAAACAAAGCAATAAACATATATTTGTTGAAAGAATTTATCTTCAGGTTTGTGATCAGTAAAATAAAATTGAAATATAAGTGATTAAGGGGTGAGCTGACAGATGAATGATGCATTGTTTTTGCAATGTGCACTTACCTTCTGTGAACACATGAAATGGAATAGCTGACCCTTCTGTTATGGCTTCTGATTTAAGTGAATGTCCTTGGTGTATGGTAGTGAATATCAAAGTTAGTTCTAATTTTGCTAATCTGGTTACTGGAAAACTCATTATTCCTGGTAGAATGTTTATTTAATCAATTTCCTAGCTGTAAACTACGCTGGATTAGCTTTACTGTGCTCTTCATAACACAGAAATGCATACTCAAAAAGGGCAGGAGATAACAGCATAGGGAGCAGTCATCTCTTACTTCCAGGTTACATTAATTTCATCTGTTCATTATTCACAGTGCATTGGCCTGATTTTTCTTTAAATAAATTTTATCAGACTCTGGTCTGTGGGTGTCTGTAGAGTTTCTTTTGATTTACCCCAATGTCAATGAAAGAAAGGTAAGGTTACATAGCTCTTATGAGCCACCTAGTCAAAAGATGTAATAATAAAGACAAATGGATTCATTGTCTTCTGGCTGTTACTGTGTCATCAGACAAGGGCTTTGAGTCAACTCAGCTAGCACTATTGTGAGAGGAAAAACATCTCTGTATCTTGGTCCAGCTTTTCTTGAGAAGAAGACAAAAGTGCTGCATAAACCTCTTGTTGACAAAAAAAAAAAGAAAAAAAATAAATTTACAGGAACAGAATCTGCAAGTACCTTGTCACAGTTCACTAGCAAATTACTGTGGGTGACCATGTTTATTTTCTCCAGGAGATGTCACTCACGACACTGGTAAATGTACATTTCAGAAATCTGGAGAAAGAACACAGTCAGAATGAACTGTGACATAAAGCTTTGTTCACTCCAAAAATACCTTGGCGTGTTTCAATAACGTTAGTGCTATATGTACGTGTCAGGAGCAAAGAGCACAGTTTTCTGTTCTTTCCTCTGTAAAATACACCTGTTTGCATCAGTCCATTAATGAGTCATCATTTATTTACATCCATGAGAGCACGATACTCTGAAGGAGTCTAAAGTCTGAAGAGAGGTATTTGGGGAAAAGGACAATTCATATGGGAATTACTGCATCCTGGAGGAAACAGATACTTCTGCCAGTTTATTACATATGCAATCTACATACCAATTTATGCTACTGTTGAATTAAAAGAAGTAGCCTATAAATATCTAGTAGTGTTTCCTGTTCCTAAGCATTCAAATCAGACTCAGCAACCACTTTCAGAAGAAAACAGGTCTTTTTATTCTGAACACAAGGTGAGGCAAGGAAAAATGAAATGAGAAGGGGAAGGAGAAAGGAAAGAAAAAAAAAAAAGGGGAAAATATGGAAAAAAAAGGAGAATGGGAAAGAAAAGAAAAAAAAAAAGGAAGAGTGTATTGAGGATATGAAATACTGAACAGAAAGAAGACAGATTGTTATGGATTCTTTCTTCTCTTGTATCTTCCTCAGTGTTTTCAGGAAACCTTTACTTTTAGTAAGCATTTGATAGAAACTTCATTATTTAATACATGAAAAATATTAGAAAGAAACTGTGTGAAGGAACAAAAATGGAGTGTTAGTGGGAAGCAAAGACAGCAACTGGGGAATGAAAAAAGCAGAGAGAAGGGAAAAACAGAATTAAGGTTATCTGTGAAGATTCTCCAGAGATCAAGGACACTGGGCCAAGAAAAGTGCTACAGAGATTTTGCCTGGCCATGAATACAGATACAAAAGAGGACTGGAGTTCCTAGAATGCAAAAGAAGGTTAAATGAGAGCCAGTAAATTAGCATAAATGAGCCATCCTGATCCTAAGACCACGTGGAGAAAAGACTACTGTATTGATCTCAGATTCTCTGTTAGCTGAAGAGAACAGAGTCTAGGTTATTGATATATAAGCTCCAGTTTCGATAAAGAACAAAGATTAGCATCTAAATGTCTACTTTTTATTACTACCATGAAATAGCATGAAATATTGTCATACAAAAAAGAAAGAGCTAAATCTATACTAGTAAACAAAAGAGTGCCAGAGACCCATTCCCTGTTTCTGTGCTTGAGATTATTTGGCAGGTTTTACACTATTGAAATCTCTAAGCCTCCAAAACAGTGCACTTGAGAGCTATTCCAAATATTGTATATTGGCTTATAACTGCTTGGGAGACTGACACTTGACCCAGATCAAAACTTTGTCAAGGACTATTTTAACTGTTTAAGCGTACTGACAAATGGAATGTCCAGTGCTGTTTACTCAGTACAGACATAGTCACTTTGTAAAATAATTAAGTAGGGAGCCAAAAAGTGGGAGTAAATTTACTGGCTAAAAACTGTAGAGCTGTAGAACTATATAGTTACATGGTTGCTATATAGTTTTTCCCTGGTGGAATTTTAGTTATCACCATTAAGATTTTAGTACAAAATTCATAAAACACAAAATTTGTAAAACACAAAATTGCCAAATGATCTTCACTGATTCAGCAATAACTTGTATGTAAAGCCTCTTAGTAGACTTTACATTTGCAGAGAAGCAGATTTGTGCAAAAAGATGAATGCAAAAACAAAATGGCAATTTTAGGTTTTAATTAAGATGTATATTTGGCTAACTACTTTTTAAAAATATAAAGTTACTTGTTAATCCATAGTATACATAAGATATCCACACACAAATATATTCATACTCATATCCATAAATGTATGTTGAACAGTCCAAGCATGTGGTTAATGGTTTAGAGTAAATTCAAATATGAAACTATCACTGGTGTCCAATTTTCCAAAGCTGTTGCCGAATGTCTTTTTAAGCATGATGCATCATATCATAATGTACAATTTAGCTTACTTGGATTATTTTCTGTGAGACATGGTTATAGTAAGAGACAACCAGGCATTCTACAGGAACAAATCCTAGCAAAGCTGAAGTATTTAGACTCTCTAGAGAAATAATTATCAGGGATTATAGAGCAATCTGGCCAGTTGTGGGTGGAAAGTGACATTTAAAATTCTGGAGCACTCATGCTGAGAATGGACTAGCTCCAGGAAGTCTGTTAATGAATCTGGTTTCTAAAAATCTCAAATATTTATTTAAATTTCAAATATATTGTTAAAATATAAAATTTAATTAATAGCAGGCAACTTGGAAAAAAAAATAAGACAACTAAACAAAATATCTTTGTTGTTGTTACACAGAAAGACTGTGTGTCCCATATTGATATTATTACTCCTTAGTTCTGAAGAAAACCATCAAAAATACATCACAGAACTTGCCATTTCCTTCAATGTATCATTTCTTTAATTTTATTGTCTATGAATCCTACAGTTCTGTGAGATTTTTTTCCATTCTTCCTTTAGCCTAAAAAAAATTTGTATTGGATAAATTTTGCCTATATTTTAAATTGCTAATATCTGAATGTTTATGAGTGTTAGATGTTATAGCTTTTATTGTATTATAAACTGATCTAAATATTTTCGTTGAGTGTAAAAAAAAAATCAAAACCATCAAGAGAATCAGTCTTATACAGAGTGCTAATTGCTCATAAAATAACACAGGCATCATGAGCAATAAAAATGGTCTTTAAGTGCCATAGGCTAGCTCCATTAGATTAATGAGCCAATGGCTCCAACTTTGATGCCTCTTATAATTATGCATGATTCGCCATTTCTTTCAAAAGAGAGACATCTAATTAATTAGGTACAAAATGTCATCTATAGGTCATTGACAACAAGGAAGATCACCACTCACTCGATCTAGTCTTCAGGCAAAATTATTACTCCTCTGGGGTTACCACCAAATGTCATTATCGAATCAAAAAGAGCTCCTGCAGTAGGAAGATTATAGAAGAGAGAGAAAAATAAAAACCACAAATCCTTTCCTTTCAACGCTGACTCATACACAGAATTATCTATCCGACCTTAAGTAGGTAAATACAATACACCTGAGATGCCACAAATTAAAGACTCCCTTTTAATCACATAAAATAAAAGGATGTTACAAAGTCAGAAATGTTCCATAAAGTTCTTAAACGGTGTTGCTAGCTGCTGAAATATCCTGGTAAAAAAAAAAAATAAAAATAAAAAAAAAATTTGAAAGTTCCCCCATTTCAATCTGATGAAGTTTTTGGGTTGATTTAGGACCTGATCCAGCTGCCATTGATTTCAATGCCTTATTTTGGAAAAATTAAGGTCTGATTAGTGCGCTCATCATTACAAAACTGCTTGTCTGTCAGATAACTTTTGGAAAACCCACTGGAAGAGGTTTATTTAAATGGTATACCTCATTACATCAAAAACTAAAGGAGGTTTATTCCAGCCGTTCTGTCTATAAGAAGAAATGTTATCACCTGCAGCTTGCAAGGAGATAAAAGACACTGTCAGGTATTATCTCAGTTTGATTTATTCTCCTTTTTGCAAATATAAAAGCTTAGATTCTTGATAGAGCAGTGCTGGTTAGACAACCTATAGGCCTTTAAAAGCAATGCAGTGTTTGAGCTGACTAGAACACAAAATTTATATTCAGCACCCTAGTGTGAGGTATTAAGACGCACTTTCATTTTAAACTGTGATGGAAAGTTAAAAATACTTTAATTTATTCTTTTTGTGAAACAAATACTTGATTTATCTTGCCAAGGGATTTTGTTCGGATTAAGTCTTATATTTTTGTTTTGTGTTCATCACTAAATTTTACTGTATTTCATATGTATTGGAGTAATAAAGTTGAAATAAAACTTTGATGTTGGTAATGATGATAAAATTGATGTGTTGCAGCAAAATATTTTAATTTCATGGGATAAGCATTTTCTGACAGAAAACAGGTTAATTGGAAAGACATGAAACAGCTCTATTATTCCCTAACTATATCACCCCAAAGAGAGTCCTTATTTATTTTATGATCTACAGTTACTAAGCATATAAAAGATTATTTAAAATTTTTTTGTTACACACTTTACCAAATGCAAGAGAATAGGGCAGAGGACAACCTTGTGGACGGTTTTCTAGCTTCTAATAACAATAACAGGTTACTGTCAATACTGTCAATAACAGGTTACTATCCAGGAGACCTGCACTAAAGTTTACTCCTGAGTTTCTGTCACTGGGCTCCGTTGTCTTGTGTTTGTTTACCTCAAGCTTCACTTCCACACATAGGAAGCTCTTACAGAGATCACATCATCACAGACATCTTGCCAAACCAAACGAAACCTAACCACTCCACCAGATTGTAATCATGTATGCACAGAGAGAAATTCTCATTCATGAGATCTATGGACACCTCCTGGCAAAGCAACAGCAACAAAGTAAAATTGGAAAAAAACCTGAAATTCAGCCCTTTCAGTATTTAGAAATGACAGAATAATTTGCTGGTTTGTCTATGGTCTTGAGCAGTAGCACAGTTTCTCTTAGTGGGAGTTGCAGAAAGGAATTTTTATGGAAATTCAGAAGGATAGATTGTCATCTAAATTTACCTTTGAACAAATGTAATCTAAACATTAGAGACTGATTTCTGTATACTTAGATCAGAAATGTCCCGAGTGTGGATGATTTATTTTAAATATAGAATTAAAAAAAAAAAAAAAAATCAAATCTTATTTACACTGAAGAAGATTTCCTTGCATTGTCTATAGGCTTGCTAGACAATTCCAGGCAATTCACTGTTACATCGTTGTGTCTGCTTTTTGCTTTTGTTGCTTGCTGCACTTCTTATCATGTTATCCCTGTTGATAATACAGGGATCTTTTTGTTGTTGCTGAGCAGTGCTTACATGGATTCAAGGCTTTTCCTGCTTTTCACACTGCCCCACCGGTGAGCAGGCTGGGAGTGCACAAGAAGATGGGAGGAAACACAACCAGGACAGCTGACCCCAAGTAACCAAAGGGATATTCCATACCATAGACATGAGGAAGAAATTGTTTACAGAGGGGATGTTAAAACAGGTTGGAACAGGTTGCCCAGAGAATGTCCCTGGGGACATTCAAGGCCAGGCTGGACAGAGCTCTGAGCAACCTGATCAAGATGAAGATGTCCATGCTCATTGCAGGGATGTTGAACTAGATGACCTTTGAAGGTCCCTTCCAACCCAAACTATTCCGTGATTCTGTGATATGATTGGGGGAAGAAGGAAAAAGGGGGGACTGTTTGGAGTGATGACATTTGTCTTCCCAAGTAACTGTTACATGTGATGGAGCTCTGCTTTCCTGGAGATGGCTGAACACCTGTCTGCAGGTGGGAAACAGTGAATGAATTGCTTGTTTTGCTTTGCTTGTGTGTGCAACTTTTGCTTTGCTTGTGTGTGCAACTTTTGCTTTGCTTATGAAACTACCTTTAGCTCAACCCATGGATTTTCTCATTTTTACCCTTTCAGTTCTCTCCTCCATCCTACTGGGGCAGGAGTGATCAAGTGGGTGTGTTGTCCTCAGTTGCTGGATTAAACTATGACAAACATGTACCATATAGAGATATCAAGTACATTCAATGATGAATTCCTTCCTGAAGTCTTCCAGGTTTCCATGTATCATGGGATCAAATAAAGTTCAAGTGGCCTCAAAGAGGACTTGTAGCAAGGTTGTTTTTCTACCTTTCCCAGAGTGCCTACTAAGTTGGATTCTAGAGAAAGTTATATATTAGGAAATGCAATAAATACTCCAATTTCCCATGTAAAAATTTTGGAAAGGATTGTGCAATTTTATTTACAAAGTGACATAATGATGAAATTCAAACTTGTCACCTGGTTACAATTATGTGTGGTTCATGCATTGATGACAAGACTGATACTGAATTCCTAGCCACTGTTACAACAAAGCATTTGTGTAGTGGTTATAGGAGTTCTCCAAGTAAGAATTTTGGTATGCACCAGAGGTTGTCTCAGGTAGTTCCTGCGGTGCACAGAGCAATTAATAGGCACCATTTGTGTGCTTGAGCGAGTGGGATGGTGAATCTGACCATCTCAGAGGTTTGTGCAATCAGTTTGTGCTGCATAACTGAGCAAAATTAGACAGTGTCCTTGTAAAAAATCAGTAGAAACTTTCCTGGACATGCAAAAATAATCATGTAGGACAGTGTTTTGTACACAGAACATTAGGATGTGTTTTGTAAATAGGTTAAGATGCCCAACAGTGATGGGTCATACTCGCTTTGGAGTACTTAGAGATGTCCACAGGGCAGATGAGCATCAGAAATTGTCAGGATAGTGATTTTGGAGTCTCATCCATTCTAACTGAAGACAGCATTGCAAAGACGCTTGCAACAGAGACTCCTGTCACCTTATGGGTAGCTAAAAAAATATTTCATTCCTCACATAGGTATTGCCCTGTGCAAAGATCCCTGCATATTTTTAACAAACACTGTTAGTGTCTGTAAAACAAAACCACCCTTTCAGCCTTTCAGCCTGTTCCTCCCTTTTTTTTTTCTTTCCCCCATAAAACTTTCTTCCATGTTTCCTATGGCAATAAAACCTTTGTCTGTTGGCCAGATTTAAGATTTAAGATTTAAACTGGAGTAGTTCAAACTAGTAGGGGATATCATGGCATCTGCTTCATGTGCTGTCTGTGTGTCATGGAGTCCAGACACAGCCCAGAAAGATACAAATATATATATATTTTTATATATAGGAAAATTTCTACATATAAGAGTAAAATGCATTTATGTACATAAAAGCTATGTCGGCTTGAATCAAACATCAAAATATTCCTTCTGGCCTAATAACAGCTTGTAGAAAAAAATCAGTTCTGATATTGATGACTCAGATTTCTTGAATATTTGCAATGGGGTCTTGAAAACATGCACCTAATTATTTGTTCTGATAGGAAAGTGTATGTGAAAGTAGATAAGTAAACACATATCGGTAGGCAGCAACACCTTTAATATTATACTATTATTAGTGCATGTAATTGTAAATCTTTTGTGTTTTCTCATATTGCACAGCAACAGGTTGGTTTTTTTTTTGCAGACAATCAAGAAGTTCTGAGGTTTAAGTTTATCTTTAATGGCTACTTCATGCACTTAAATGTATTCTGTGTTCCTTTTTGGTGATTCAGCTGCTTTACACCTAGGAATACAAATTTGAAGTGCTATTCTTTAACTAGAGCTTTCTGATATTCAGAGATGACTTTTATCTAGAGGGGAAAGAGATGCAAGTGAGAGAAAAAGACATTACATGGCAAGGTTGGTATCACAGACTGGAATTCTCTGCTGCATGACAAGGCAAAGACTGATATGATCAGCTAGAGAATTTTCACAGTCCTAAAGAAGAGCCAAAGAAATAGTTTGCCAAGTTGTACACTGACTTCAGCAGGATATCAAAGGCTTGCAAATCAGTTTAGCATCTGGCCTTTGAAAATTTAATCAGGGAATTACAAGTGTTGGTAAATTAGGGCCTGATCTTGCTGACCTTTAAGTCAATGAGAGTTTTGCTATTGAGTTAATTGGAAGCAGAACTAGGTCATTTGTATTTCGAGGTATCATACGTAGCCACATTTTGCAAACAAAATACTGACTTTTCTCCACCTGCTTTGAAATAGATTTTGTGATAAAACACTAAGCAATGCTTTGAGTGGCAACAATGTTTACACTCTGCAGTGAATTGAAAAAGTATTAAGTTAGCCAAAACCCTCAATCTCCCTTCTCCATAAAAGAACTTAGCAATGAATGAGAACATATCTGAAAGAGGTTCAGGATTTACCACAGGTAGAGGCCACAGAAGGAATGAATAAAGGAAAGTAAAAATAAAATATATACATTGTCCCTGTTGCATAATCTTGCTTTCCACATGTTCATGTAACTGTCAGCTTGATAAAATCTCTTTTCTCTGATTAAGTATATGTTATAATACATTCCAGCATCTCCTTTAGCTGTGATAACTAATGAAACCTTGATTCTGCTACCTTCTCTACGTACATGGATTTGAGGGTGGCAAATAGTGAAGTTTTTACCACTCTTTACACTTCAACACTAAAATAAAAGTTCTATTTTGACCCTCAACAGCCAGCATATTAGGTAAGAAAGCAAATGGACTGGGAGTTTCAGGGGACTTCTTTGTCATGGTGCACAGTTATGACACTATTTCTTCTGTCTAAAAGGAAAAAAAAACAAAGCTGGAATTTTGGCTGTAAGGACCACGCTTTTTTGAGGGGCTCTTTATATGTGTGATTTGAGGCCACTAAGGTAACTGCTGGAGTAGTCTTCTTCACTGAGGTCAAACTTGATTTGGAGAGTATTGCGCTCTTCTATCTGAGGTATCTTTGACCTGGCTGAGCTCAGATGATGTAGAAAATGAGCTCTTCCCAGTAAAGGGGGCTGTTGTAGTTATAGATGGCTTTTGCAAGACAATTTGTGTATTCAAGGCATATAGTTAACTCTAGCATTGCAACATCCACTTTGACTATTTCCATTAACTGTGTGTACAAAGGTAGAAAAGAGGGACAGTCAGGTCAAGGTTTGACTAGATCTATGCATTGCAAGAGGCCAAAGTTAGGACAGAATGCAACTTTTGTTGCAAGTTTATGGAGAGACAGTTTCCCCCCTTCCTTGCAAGTCAATTGCTCTGTTTTTCTCTAATTTAAAGTAAAAGTCCTGGTTGTGGATATGAGCTGAGATAGTGCTGATTCCTTTGACATTCCCTTCAAATGAAAGATTTTTTTATAAGAGACCAATAAATTGAAGCTCAAGTGAATCAACTGTAAAAGCTGCCTCATATTTTGTAATCTTTCAAATGAATGCACTGACAAATATCTGGGTTTAAGAGAAAGAAGTCAGAAATGATCTTGCATTTGTTTAGAATTGTACACAATGTGTCAGCCAAAGCAATCAATATCTAATTACTAGTCTATCATCTCTGAGACGACAGTCCTCTCTATTCTAATGTTTTCCACAGAGATAAACCACTCACTGCATGACCTGATGCATTTGTTTTGACAGCTCTGCTTCAAACATGACAGTGAATGTCATGCTCCAAGAATAGCCTCTATCCTCAATAAAAAAATAAAAACCAAGCTATAGCAAAGATGAAGTGTATTGTTCTGGTTAAATGTTAGGCATAACTAAATTCAGAAAATCATCATTACTCTGTGGTAAGAATGTTCCTTCAAAACCAGCTGCTTCTCAGAGCCCACATTTGCTTTTTACTCTCTTCAAGGTACCACAAGTGCTTCATTGAAATCTGTGTAACAAAATATGCTATGTATTTATGCTATGTATTAAATAAGCATGCAATTATAGACTACCTCATATTTTGTATGATGTTTAGGTGCACCGTACAAAGACCCTTTTGTGGTCTGGTTCCTGAACAGCGCTTTTATAACTGAAATTCTGAGCAGTACATCCCCTTCTTTGGGGCCTGTTTTACTGAAATCCTCAGGATTTCTTTAATATAGCACTGAAAAGAGAAGGAGAATGTTTGTTTCTGTCCACTCATACACTTTGAAAGACTTTAAGGAAAATGATTGATTGGGAACATTGATTTCTGACAGACCCAATAGTAGGATTCTGTTTTCAGGAAGTAAGACATCTGAGGTTTCTGTCCTGGATTCATTACCCAGACCACAGTGGTAATTTGTGTATCACTTACTCAACAAGGTCATCAAACAGTGATAGACAAAGAGCTGCAGCTATGGACAAAAGACCCACTGTGTGAGGCATAGTACAAATATAATTTAAGCCAAAAATAAAATCTGTTTCTGCTACTAACTTTGAGTCCTGAGACAAGTTTCATGGCAAGACTTGTACCCAGACATAGGTCTTTTCTAGTATTTTTTTTTAAATATTGTTATTATTTTTAATCTATTATTTTAATGTATTTTCAAAATACATAATATAGGGTATGTTAGAGTACATAAAAAGAACTTTTTTTTTTTTTCTGTATGGAGCTGCATTTTTAAAATGTTTCATTTCTTATTCTCTGTCACATTATGGCATTTATATAAGAGAAGTGTGGTAGATATTTCAGTTCCTTTGTACTGTTACATGTTATTAAATATTTAGGCAGTGAACATACTGTAGCTTCACAGTTCTAGAGGTTTTATTCATGTCACATGCAAAAATGTTCACAGTAAACTCTTGTTTGTTTTGTTCCTCTGAGTAGTGCTTCTGAAGTAACATTTAAGGTGATTTTTTTTAATACTACTGCCAAACTATTCATAAACAGTGAAGGGTTTCCAAGGCCTTTGCAGAATTTAGTTCTACCTGAGCAAAGCTAGTGATAAGATGTAGATTAATTCCATCTAGCTTTTTTAAATACGTCTAGACTCAAAGTCAGTAGTCTTATTGATGAATTTACCACCCCTATTGAGTCGAGAGACAGTAATATCTAGACCCAGCTTTGGATTTGACTTTCCATTTTAGGAACCTAGTCACAATGGCACAAGCTGCTAACTTAAGCATGTCAGCAAAATGCAGTCAGAGGTTAGTTTATGACAAGGAATCAAGGTATAAATATAAATTAACTTGTACATACACAGCTGTCATGTAGGTAGGTAAACCGCAGTCAGGCTTTCAGAGTTTTCAGCTCAGCTTTCATGTCTATTTTCCAAAAAGCAGCCTGAACACAAGAAATAATTTTAATGAGATACCTAGGCAGGTAGAAATCCCTCCTGAAGTTCTTAGGTACCTCTCCTCCAGGCATTATTTCCTCACTACTAAACTTCACATAAAAAGAAAAACAAAATGAAACATCATCACTGGACTTCCCAAGATCAATCATTTTTACCAAATCCAGAAGACGGAACATAAGAACTTACGCAGCAAAATCTGCCATACCAGCTATTCCACCACCTCCGGTTATCAAAGGGAAGAAAAAATATCAGATGTCTTTAGCTGAATCCATGAATAGCAGTGATTTGCCTGTGTATGTAAAACTACACATGTAGTTGGCTGATCAATTGTAGGGGTAAATATCTAATTTGCAACACAATAATTATCATTAATATTTAAAACATGAGTCTTTTACCTCTTCTGTTAAAGCTTTCCTGACTTGAATTGTCACAGTCTGTGAAATTACACGAAGTTTTGGGAGTCATACAGCTCATAAAAGAAGAGCACTGACATCTAAATGTGTAAGCAACTGAACTTGTATCCAGTTTTAAGCACTGTCAGTATTTCATAATACATTTTATTACATAAGTGAATCCCTGCAGTTGGCTCTATGTATTCTAATCCAGTAGCTGAACTACTGAGTTGCTGAACATGAACTCTAAGAGCCCTGAATGACTAAATGCCATGGGAGAAACTGTAACTACCTGTAAAAGTAAAGGATGCATAGATACCTAGAATGCATGGACACGCAGTTTGCAAGTATATTGGGTTAGAAGCAAAAACAAGAGAGAGAACATGGGCTTGTAGATCAAGAGAGGGAGGTTATGCATATGCCTGTATCAGTCTGTATCAGCTGGACAGGATTAATGTATTTGTGTGGTGTCACATGAGTTTCTGTGGTTGTGGTTGGTGTTTATATGGGTACCAGTAAAGATAGTGTTGATTTTTTTTGTCTGTTTTGTGCAAAGTTTACGTGTGCATCTGTGTGTGTGTTTGTGTCTTCATCTGTAGAGTGTATGTTCAGCCTTGTTATCATTTGGACCTACTAAAAGGAACAGAAATAAACACCGTGGAGAAGAAATCCTCTGGATATTAAAATCTGTTGAATTCAGCTTCCCTCAACAGATACATATAAGAAATATATGACAAGAGTAAGAAGATTACTTTTTCAACAATATGTTTATACCTTTCCAAATGGTGAAAATGAAGTGGACACTGGTCCTTGCTACTGTACTGTCCTTCGATATCCTCCTCCAAGAACAGGACAAGGAGAGGGTCTGTATTATCCTCAGAGTCAGGCTGCCCAGGGAAGTGGTTGAGTCACCATCCCTGGAGGTGTTTAAAAGACACTTAAATGAGGCTCTTAAGGACATGGTTGAGAGGTAGACTTGAAAGCGCTACCTTAACTGATAGACTCAATGATGTTAAGGGTCTTTTCCAACCAAAATGGTTGTATGATTTTATGATTCTATCCTGCTGGAGAGTGTTCCAAAGAGGGCCAAGAAGTAGGTGGAGGGTTTAGAGTGGAATTTGTATGAGAAATGGCTAAATTCACTTGGTTTGTTCAGCTTGGAGAAGAGGAGACTGAGGGGAAACCCCATCATGGTCTACAGTTTCCTCACAAGGGGAGGAGGAGGGGCAAGTGCTGATCTCTGGTGACCAATGATACAATCCGAGGGAATGGCAGGAAGGTGTGGCATCGATATTTTGCCTGGATATTAGGAAAGGATTCTTCACCCAGAGGGTGGTGGAGCACTGCAACTCCCCAGGCCCCAGGCCTGACAGCATTCAAGAAGTAATTGGACAATGGCCTCAGACACATGGTGTGAATTGTGGAGTTGTGATATGCAGGAACAGGATTCGGACTTCATGATCATTGTGTGTCACTCCCAACTCAGGGCATTCTATGATTCCATTATTCTAACAGTCATAAATATACACATTCAGTGTTCTTTCTTCCCTCTGTTCCACACACCCCCACTAAAAAAAAGGCAAAACAAAAAAGAACCTCCAAAGTGTTTTAGTTAAAGACAGTCTGTTTGTTCTTGAACTAACTTCTCCCCTTTACAGAAACACTTCATAGATTGTAAACAAGTACTTTATTTTTTTCAGGAATTGTAGATCATGTTTACATGGATTATGGAAGCAATTGAATTGTTAAAGCCCTTCAGCATCATTCCAGACTTTGATCTTTTATCCTTTATTTACATGCACTCATTACCAATTACACTGCATTTTGTTTTATACAAAAAGAACAGCATCTTGTAGGCTCCCTTACTTATTTCTATAACTCCTGAAGGGCTGTATAATGTAAAGTGTGAAGTTCTCTGAACTCCCATTGGAATGTATTAGAGACCCTCAGTACCTTGCAAGATACATTGATAAATGAGCAATCATTTCTACACAGGAAAAAAAAAAAAAAAAAAAGGACTTAAGTATTCTGTTTTTCATCTCTAATATGGTGGGGCTTTTTGGTTGTGTTTTTTTTTGTTTTTTTTTGTTTTTTTTTCAGCTGCACTTTCCCCTGGTACTCAATTTATTTAAGGCTTCATTTACCTGACTTAATCCTTTTTAGCAAAGATTATGAAAACTCTCTCCTCCTATCATTTTATCATTTGATCTTCCATTCTTCTATTTTTTTAGTTCCATGTTATCAGATCAAATGAAAGCCTTTTCCTCTTATAGATGTCTACAGTGTTTACCTCTTTATTTTAACACCATATTCTATCAAATCTGTTATGAAATCTTTTTATCTTTTGTTTGCTGGAAGCAGAGTGCTTCAGAGTAGCTTGCTATGTAATTAAATAGAAATCTCCTGTCATCCACCTCTTAAATGTAAAGTTTCTGCTATTTTTCATTTTCCATTGAGCCTCTTTTATTTGTCACCAGTTCTTCACATTGTCAGTTTTAGAATTATTTTGTCTGCAGATGTCAGATGAGCAAAACATGCCAGTTTGCTTATGCCTAAATTATTTTTTCCACTAATTCTAACTTATAAAACTGATTTGTATCTAATTCTAAATCATCAGTGATTATTCTAAAGTCTTTTTAACAGGCAAAGATATTGATGTGCATCTTCACAGTAGTTATGAGTTGACTCCAGCCAGAAGCAAATGTGGAATACCCCTTTGTTCAATTTGAGTCAACTGTCCAAGCTAAGTCCATCCCAACTTCTTCCTCAACCTCAGACTACTTGCTTTAGGAGGAAGAGCAGGAAAAAAAGAGAACTCTGATGTTGTTCAGGTATTGTTGAACAATAATCAAAACACCATCACTGTTACCAGTTACACTGGTACAGTGTACCAGTTACCAGTTACACTGGTACAGTTACACTGTTACAATGTTACCATCACTGTTTGTGTCACAAATCTAAAACAGAGGACCATATGGACTGCTATGAAGAAAGTTAACTCCATATTGTCCACACTCAGAACATCAGTCTGCATAGTAGTAAGACTCTAAGAAACAATTCTGAATGAGCTGTATTGTGAATAACTATATTTGTGAGCTGCAGACTGGTTGAACATACCATATATCCTGCTGTTTGGAAAAGTTCTGAATTGGCTCTGTAGTACACAAGAGGGAAATATACTTGAAAATGTTTTAACTGCTAAAAGGACACGAGTTAATTTCTTTATATTACATATTCACTCTCATTTAGAGTAAAAGACAAGCTATAAATTATAGGATTATCACTACTGAAACTACTATCAATTAGACAAAAATTGGTCTAATTTACTTGACAAGTGGCATAAGAATTTCCTCTAGATAATAAAACAAAAATACTTCAAAGTAGTTGTACTTTTGGTCACCTGCTCTGGGACATTAAGATCAACTGTGGTAGAAGCATGGAATCCCGAGCTCACTTGCAGTATTGTGCTGGGACAGTAAAATATGTGGCGACAACATAGGCCCAAAATTTGCAATGAACATGTGAAAGGCCCAAGGCTGGCCAGAAATTTAAAGTGGTTTTGCTGTGTCTTTCAAGTGAATATCTCAAAACCATCAAATTCAAAAGCCAAATTTACAATTTGATAACTACATTTTTTTTCTTTTTTTTCTTCTCCAAAGGAAGTTCAGAATAGCAAAAAAGTGAAAGAAAAGGGTATAAATAAATATGTGTCTGACCACCATGTTCTGGCATGTATGTCATGTCCTCCCAATTAGCTTTCAGATTCATATTATTTCAAGGACGTTTTCATGCATCAATCTCTACAAAGTCCTTCTGAGGCCAGAGGGAATGTAACACCTTCTGTTGTCTGGGAGGTGTAGCTCTGTGTGTTTGTGTCCTGCTGGTCTCAGTAGCCTTCTCTTGTTTACTTCACCACATTTTCTTGTAGACCTCTGACTCCTTTGGTGCATTTTATCAAACCATGATGAATTGTGTCACTTTTTCATTTCCACATTTTCATTTCCAGGCTAAGTTTCTCTCTGAGCAGAAGTAATTTTTCCCTGTCTAGAAAAGGTTTTGTAGTTTGCTTAGTTAACTGTGGTACAGTATTCATTGTAGTTATGAGTTTGATTGGTGAAGATGTTTCCATCCCTGTGCTGGACCTCCACAATCCTGGAGCAATTCCAGCAACTTATATATATTATTGCTGCTCCTAAGCCCATTCATATTTAAGCACACAAGGTGTGCTCACATAGTTTGGTCTCCTGGGAGAGCTATAATCCAGCAGAGAGGTGACATTGAATAAAATAATAAAGAATTTTCTTTAACCTCATCAGGTAGATTTGGAAGAGAAAGTCTAAGAGTAGTCAGAAATTATTAGTTGTCTTGGATAATTATAGTGTTTAGCACCTTGCACAAAAGGCTCTTAGACTTCTCAGCATCATAACAACAAATGACTTAATAAACAGCTGAACTTTGCACATATTGACTCAATTTGAAGTAAGGAGTGAAGTATTAAGTCCCTATTTTTCCTGATATTTTCAATATTATCTTGAACGTACCCTTTTGTCCTTTTCTTCTTCTGCTACTATGCTAGAAGCTCTGTTATAAGGTCAAAAGTTGCATTTAAAACTGTGAGTGAAGTGCACATCTAGAGATGAGCTGAGGAGGGCATTGCAGGAGCAGTAGTGTCTCTGCCCTAAGACAACGCCTGCTGTTGCTGTAACTTTGTGCTAGCTGATTCATGGAGCAGCATTAAAGGTTATGGCAGTCAGTAAATAACCTGTCAAACTCCTACTGCTTCCCTTACCCAATTCAAAGGATTCATCAATCTCTGTATTCACTTGTGCTGCACATCTGGATTGCTTATTGATGATTTGGATCATGTTCATTAGTTTTTTGCTCATTTAATGCCTCTATAATCACCTCAAGCCTGTGTAAACCTTTTCAGAACCACTGAGATGTAAAATATCTTCCCTTTAGTGTTTAAGGTGCCACTCTGTGCATTCTCACTATGCATTTATCAGTACTATAACCTAGTATAAGCTCAACTTCCTTTCCCTTCTAGAAGCATCTTTACCACAGAGCAGTAAATATCCCTACCTAAAAAGACACACAAACACAGATGTATACATGCGTGTATATGCAAACACGCTCAGATACAAAGTAAAAGATCCCCCCGCACACACATGATTCTTAGTTAAACTCTTAAAATGTTATATTTGATGGAAAATAAAAATATGTTTTTTAACACAATAGATGTATTAAACATTGTTTTTAGGAACCAGGATAGTAAAATTATTCTTTGCTTGATCAATTTTTCTATGAATTGCTAACTAATAAAGAGGCAGCAGAAGTGCTGATTGATTTCTTAGGTCTGTTCACAGTGATATTTCCCTCAAAAGCCCAACATCCTGGAAAATTTAAACAATTTTTCTGTGACAATTTAATGTAATGCCATATGGTTTATGAAAACAAAGCCTCACTATTTTATCTTTTTTTTGTTATGAAAAGAAAAACATACTACACTGAGAGATGGCATAAAGGGATGAGAGAAAAATATGTAAGTGTTTTACCTGGAGAGCACCCTCACAAAAACAGTGTTCATGCCATCAGCTGTTCCTTTCTGGCTTCCCCAGGATATAGTCAACATCCAGCAGAGACTCCTATAAATCTGCAAAGGCAGAAGAGCCAGGCATTCCATGAAGTCCATTAAGAACTTCACTGTGATCAATCTATTTTGTGTGTCGTGTGGCGGGATACTTGCCGGTACAAAACACTAAGATCTATGTCTAAGCAAACCAATAGTGCTTACTTAATGTGTTTTTCTCCTCTATGGTCCCTGCAGGAGATTTACCTTCCTGTAAGGAAATCAAAATTGGGCAAAGTGAAGACATTATGATCTTCCTTTGTGTGCTGCTTCCTAGTTAACATGAAAAAAGTAATTGCAACTAATTCTACATTAGATATTTATTTTTATTTCATTCTGCTTTTAAATGAGATCCCCAGACCTTTGTGTTTTAGGCATAGATATTTATAATAAATTAATTTTAAAAATAAGGATATTGCTGGTCAATATCCTGCTGAAACTCAGCTAGATATTGAATGCAGCAGCTATGTCTTCATTATTAAATCTGAGATGGGAAAAAAAAAATCTATATAAATGCAGCCTTCTGGCTTTTTTTTGCAGAGATTTTTATGGCTTTTTTTTTTTTTTTTTTTAAATTCAAAATCTTACTGGAGTATAAAGACTCTTTGTGAAACTGAGAATGATACAGATTTATCCACTGGAATTACATCCGAACTACATTTTTGGCCTGTGTTTAATTTGAAGAATACATTTGCAGAACTGAATCTTGACATTAGCATGCAGATGGAATTGAGCAGTATGTCAATACTGACTGAAAAGCAGATAGCTTGCTGGTTGCTTTATTTTAGATTAGTTCTAAAATTTCTCATGGAGAATATAAAAATGTAAAAGAGTATTTCAACTTTCCATTTCATTTAAACTGAGAAAAAATAAATAATTTGAGGAAAACTAATAAAAGACTGATGTTAGAATATGATTGATATGTGGCTAAAATGTTTTCCAGTTGTAAAGGCAGTCCAGTACTAATAAAACAACACTGACTGGTTTGCTACCTCCAGGTCTCCCTTGCTCACATATAATTGATTTTGAAACAGTATCCAAAAGAGAAAAGAATGTTGTGTTTTGTCTGTATGGGATTTTCTTGTGTTTAATTGTATTTGTTAAGAAGCATTTGAATTAAATGACAATGTATCCAAGATAAAAATATAACTAGTTATTTATTTCTTCGCTACTTTATTTAGAAAAAAAAAATCAATCTTTGGAGCTCCACTGTGAAAATGCTTTTTTAATGTGTACTTCCTAATAGGTAAAAAAGTGAGAGATGGAGTAATATAATTTGATGACCTGGCTGAACCAGCATTTAAATTTTTGCAGTGCTGAACACATAAGGAGGATTCAGATGTTTCTTGTTATTAAGGTAAAGTATAATCATGATTTTCTTTGTTTATTTACATAAGCAGCTCTTATTTTCTGAGTTAGAACATATGAAGTCCAATCTCAGAAAAAGTAAATATTCACATGTGTAATTTTGGTTCGAACGGAGTGGATGGGATTTGTCTGGTACCAATTTCAGCCTTCTTTCATCATTAATAAAGAGAAACATATACTTCAGGAAGGATTCTTCTTATCCTGAGCTAAGCTACACACAACCACTCAATCCTGACCCAGTGGGATGGGGGAGAGAATCAGAACAGCAAAAATGTGAAAACTCATGGGTTGAAATAGAGACAGTTTAGTAGGTAAAGGAAAAGCTGCACACACAACCAAAGCAAAATGAGGAATTCATTTGCCATCTGCAGGCAGGTCTTCAGCCATCTCCAGGAAAGCAGGACTCCTAACTGTTGATTGGGAAGACAAACACCATCAATCCAAACTTCCCCCTCTTCCTCCTTCTTCCCTCAGATTTTATTGTAGAGCATAATGTCACAGAGTATGGAATATCCTTTTGGTCAGTTGGGGTCAACTTTCCCAGCTGTGTCCTCTCCCAGCTTCTTGACACCTCCAGCATACTCACTGGTGGTGTGGTATGAGAAGCAGAAAATGCCTTGATGTTGTGTGGCACTGCCCAGAAATAGCTGAAATATTGGCATATTATCAAAACTGTTTCCAGCACTAATCCAAAACATAACAACATACAAGCTACTATGAAGAAAATTAACTCTAGAGTAGCCAAAATCAGTACATAGGGCCAAAGGAATGGTGGTGCAGAATGGTGTTTCTTTCTGTTCAATCCAAATGGACTCATGGGCGATTAGTCAGAGGCAAGTGACTGCACTGCAGATGTCTGAAGATGCTAACATAAATCCCACCCAATCTGTCATTATGAACGAACACCTCAGGCTCTGCATATCCTTAAAGTCCTCCATAAGGAAAGGTTTAAATATTAGACTTGACTTATTTATTTATTTTTACTGCTCACTGACACTTTTAAAACCTAGCATCACTGAAACGAAAATTAAAACTTTTTTCTTTGTTTGGACCACAATTGAAACCTGAACGTGGGACATAATTAGCAAAATTAAAGAAATGACAACCAATAAACTCATAGAAGTTGTTTCCTTTCTGCCTTTTCCCAATTTTTATAGTTATATCTGCACTATTAAACAACATAGCTTTTCAGAAGAATTCAAAACACTCAGTCTTATCCATCAATTTCAACTCAATCTTGGGCTTCAAAGTTAACTGAACAAATAAGTTTCCTCAAAACAAGGTGATAGAGGGTCTTCATCTTATTAATGACTCAAGTCTGCATCAAATAACAACATGGGTGGACTTTGATTCTTTCTATTTTGTGCATTCTCTCAACATTCTACCTGCAGGTTCTGCACCCTCAAGTACACCCATGTGCCTAACTGAAGCAAGATATGTCTTGTTCTTATGCTGCAAAAATATTGTTTTTTCTTGGGCTACAACACATCTCTCACTGTATTTCAGACACTTCCAATTTTATATTCAGTCTTTGGAGACACCCCACAAATAACCTCTGGGCAAACTACTTTGTGGTCTGAGTAATCTACCAGAGTGTTTAGAAGTGTTACTGTGAGCTACTCTACATGATCTAACAGATGAAGGGAAGACATGGATAACTCCTTGTGTGGATGCATTTAGCAATGGAGATATTACCTGTGAAAAACACTGGGCTTAATACAGTGTATCAGAAAGATAATATACGTATAATTAACTATGAATCAGGATGGAATTAATCTCAGCCAGCTTTAAGCATATATTTGATCTGCTTGCCCTGACTCCCTTGATGGTCAATGAAGGGAAACAGATACAGGATACAAAACATCTGACCTTTAAAGGCACTTACCTTTAGAAGAAATTAGATGAACTGTAATGTATTATAAGTGATTTTCTCTGATGATTGTTCAATAAACTAAGCAAATAGTCAAGATGTACAAATCTATATTGCATATGCCTGAAGTAAGGAGAGAAGCATTTTTGAAATGTCTCTTCTACATGCTTTAAAATTCACAGACTTGTGGATATTTCTGCTTTCTACAAGCCATCATGGATGTGCATGGATCAGTTATGACTCAGAACACTTTAATCAAAGGTGATTCATAAGATACAACTTTCTAAAAAATGTTTTTTTTTAAAGCAATGTGTGCTATTCATAGGAACACTTTATTATGTCCCTTTAGGTGTGACATTATGAATCTAGTCTCTGCTGAATTATATTGTCTTATGATTTCTTTCAGCTAGTTCATGGGAGCAATTGCCTGTCTATAAAAATTATTTAAGTAGATTGTTTTAACCCATGCTTATTGGTGTATTTTATGCATGTTTGTACCGGGAAATTACAGCCTTTGTCTAATGGGTTTGCAGATGTTAATTAAGAAAACTATGCCTGTTTTCATTAGGCTTAAATTCTTTACAAAGAGCTCCTTCACTCCCCTGGAACATTTTTGGACACCTCAGAATCTGATAAAAGCTTAAAAGCATTTTTAGACAGCAGCTGTGGGACAAGATCAGCTTAATTGCTGCTCAGAAAGAACTGAAATGCACATTTGCACCATCATTAATATATTTTTGTTGCAAACTCAAGATTTCAAGGCTTGTACATATAAAATTAGCATTTCTGTTCAGAACAGATTCCTGTTGCTATTGACCTAAAGTAAGGATTATTAAATATAACAAAGCTTCAGCCATACATTTGGCAACTGTTGAGTACAAGCCCTATGTGCATTAGTGGTGTTCTACCTTTTGAAGAGGCTCCTCTTATAGACATTGCAATAAGACCAAGCTGCTCAGGGCTTTATCCAGTTGGGAAAGTCCCAAGGTTGGACACAACACAACCTCTTTGGGCAGCCAGCTTCATTTCTAAGACTACTGTGATGCTGAAAATCTTTCTGCTTATATCCAGTCTGGGCCTCTGTCATTTCAAGCCGTATCTGTTATCTCTTATGCTTCTGCCATGCACCTCTGTGATGAGTCTAGCTTTGTCTTCTGTATAACCTCCCCACAGTTACTCAGAGACTGCTGTTAGGTTCCAGATGGCATAATACCCATTCACTCAGCCTTTCCTCACAGTCCAAGTGCTCCAGCACCAACCAGTGTAATGATCCTCTACAGGACTCATTCAGCTTATACACATTTTCCTTGTTTTGAAGGTCCAAAACTAGACACAATATTCCACACACTGTCTAAAAAGTACTGACGAAAGGAGAAAAGTCAATTCTTCCATCAGCTGGCTATGTACCCATTCATACAGCTCAGGAGGCTTTTTTTTTTGCTGAGATGCCTTGCTGATTTGCAATCAGCTGGCTGTTCCCTAGGGCTCCCAGGTCCTTTCTGCAGATCTTATCCCCAGCTACTCAATCTCCAGTCTATCGTTGCAAGGGGTTCCTCCTTTCTTGGTGGAGGGCTTCACAGTTTTCCTTGTAGAATTTCATAAAGTTCCTGTCAACTCTTTCCTGCTTCATGTCCAGGTGTTTCTGAATGACTGCCCTGATTGTGCTTTCTAGGTCAGTATCATTTGCAAACTTTACAAGTATGCATCTTCATATTGTGGTTTTGTATTTCTATTCAGACTAATTTCATACTTTTACACTAGTGTATTCAGTTTGCTGCCTACAAGTCCTGGGTTAATCTTGTAACATGTGGCGTTGCAGTTGCCATTGGAAGGCACTGAGCTTCATTATCTGCTTGGAGTCTGTTAGCTGGGATAAACGAAGTCTGAGAGGAACTGAGACCTTCCTTTGCAGTCTTTTGCTGAGAGAAGGTAGAATGATAGGAAGTCCTAGGAACACTTACAGCAGATGCTTGCAGACTCGGTCTGTAGCTGAATACATTCTGAATTATTAAAAACTACTTAATATATTCATAAAGAAATTTGGAGGACAATGAAGTGGAGGCACAGACATTCTCCATTTTCATTTCATCCCTTTCTCTCTGTAACATTCTTATATTTTAATGCATTCCCCAGATCTCTAAACCATTCTTATTTTTCACCACTGTCTCCCAGCTGTGATGGAGGATGAAGGGAAAATAAATTCTTTTTATAGAGATAAAAAAATAATGAAATCATGTAGAAAGAATAAAATTATTAGTGGTCACTTGTTGGTTACTCTGTAGTAGAGGTGATACTTGTCAGGAACTCATTGACAGTGGAGAAGAGAAGCTGAAATTTGAAATGTGAGGATATTGAGAAAGTTATAATTTTTATTTTTACAAAAAGAAAATTGTAGTATCTCAAAGCAGTAAAGTCACACTTTTCCCAGTGATGGCTCATGTCCTGTATGTTTCAGTCAATTTATTGTCTAACCTCAGTAAACACTGGAAAATATCAAGGAGGATCATAAGTAATAAAAATATTAAGCCAATCATAATTATTCCCTCTTATAAACAATGCAGCAGAAGTCAAACATACCAAAGTATGTCTTTCCCTTTACTCATGAATAAGATAGGATAGTATCTCAACTTTTTTTTTTTTTTTTTTTCCCCTGTTCAGTTGCTGCCTCATCATTTAGGGGCAAAGGAGTCTCTTGCTCCCTTTCCACTTCCTGCCACCAGTGGGACTGCTACATGTTGATAAGTCACAGAAATTCCAAACACTTCAGAGACATGATTAACAGCAACAGCTACTTTGGTTGATGGATTTTGATCCCCCAGCAGAAATCTGACATCAATCATGTACCTAGCGCTGCTAGGTGATTTAATACCCCATGTCCTATGCTCTACAAGTTCCATTTGGAGCTGAACAACTTTGCTGTCACCTTAGAAGCATAGCAATAATTTCCACTCTGCTTTAGATTCCAAGGTGTTGGCAAGTCACTGCTTCTAGGACACTCTACCAAAGGGGTCATTAAAACTATTAAAATGGGGAAGATGCTCCATTAATTATCTTTTGACCAGGCAAGTATACCTCCCTCCCCCTCAGCCCAATTAAAAACAAAACAGTAGTTCTGTATAATTTCAGAGATACATAGATACATATTCTGTCTAATATTTTCTTGTAATTCATGAATGAAAGATTGTGATATGGTATAGAACTTCTGAACTTCAAATTATTTCTGAACTTCTACACAGAAACTTTCTACATTAAAATGAAGATGCAAAATCTATAAAAGATGTACTATGTCACTTTAGCACTTGAAATCTCAGGTGCATGATCAGTGCTAGGTTCAAATATTTTACAATTATATTAATATGATTTCTGAAGGTGCTAAGCAGGCTTCCAACTAATATTAATATTATTCTAGTAAAGTTAGTTAGCCAGTGAATTAAATGTTGTAACAATCTGTCAGTAAGTTAATATATATTACTAAAACTAAATGAAAAGTATTTGAGAGAAAACAGAAGTTAAGAAGAAAAATTCCCACATCCCTCACCAGACTCCCACAAAGTATCTTGTGAACATTAGCAAAACTAATTGTTCAAAAATCTCTGTGAAATGACAATACAGAGAATTAAGCATGCAGTGGCTTTTACCAATGTCACAGAACACATCTATGTGAAGTGAGGCCAGGAACTGCGACACTGAGTTAAACTGCTTTTTTGTCTGTAATTCTCAAAATGTACAAATAATAAACTACATCCTGACAATACTGAAGTTTTACAAATCCATTTGATATGCTGACTATTACAAAAAATATATTTATATTTCCTTTCTATAAGGAGAAATTTCTTACTCTTCAGACCCTGAACCCAGTAAAGATTTTTGAGAGAGCTAATGTCCTATAGTCCTGGTTGAATTAATAAATTGGTGCCAGTCTAACTCAAGATTCCTCTTCTACCTGTGACTTTGTTAGCCATGTTTCCATTAGAAAGACAGGTTGAAAGTAGAGTTGGTCAAGGTTTTTATTTTTTAATCCTGATTAAGAGAATTTTTCAAAATGTTCAATTACTTTTATTCTTTTCAGACCAGTTTATGTAGCACAAATTATTAAAGATTAAAAAAAAAAAGAACCCAACCAACCAAACAAACAAAGCTTTTTAAGAAAATCCTCTTTATGTTTTACATGTGTCCCACCTCCAGCTGACCAGACATACAGACATAGTATCTGATTTCCCAAGCATACTTATCTACATGTCCTAGCATGTTTAACTAAGCAGTTGTCTGACTGTCACTAAGAACTGTAAATCTGCAGACCACTGCACTTAAGTTTTGTACAGTTTACATCATTATGTAAAACTCATTCAATTTGATTTGTTATTAGATACTTGGTATAAGGCAATGTTCACATGGTGAACCAGATCTCTTTAAGTGGATGGTTAGTCACCATTCAGATGAAAAAAAAGAATCTCTGTTGTCATGATCTTTGCAATGATAAGCTCAGCTAGATTGTGTTAGATTCCCAGAACTATCATGTTGCTGAATTCTTATGTCGTATGTTCCCATCTGACCTCTCTAGATCATTCAGGATCCCTTGTTGTTATTTGTCTTAAAATTTATTGTAAACATCTCCTAACTATTTTAACTACACACTGTCTCACATGATCATTTTGTGTCTAGAGGAGGAGTTTTGATTGACTATTTACAAGCATCTTGTCTCTGCATAATTTGATTAACTTTACAGCAGAAAACAGCTGGGGGAATGCCTGGAAACAATGGCCAGATTCTCCACCCATGATTAATCAACACACTGAAGAAAATATACTGGCCTGTGCATGGCAGGAGCTGCCTGCTGTAAGTCTTCAGGGCTATTCAAAATTCCCACCTGAGAGCTTCAGCACTGATTAGATCTGTTGTGAAGGTGACTAGGAAGTTCTCTCCATCACCTGTTTTCATGTCAGTAGTTTGTTTCAAATCTGTCCACCATCTCTCAGTGGACTGGCCAGCAGACAACTGCTGGACCACTGCAATTAATCGAGTCTAAGTGCACTGGGTGTGCTTGTGGGCATAACTCTGATAGATGGTTACACTACAACTGTAGCTGTAGGACAGACCTGTTTCACATTGGTTACTGATGGTTTAGGTTTAATAGAAGTTGCAATAGGAACAATTTTCTTGTAGGGTGTAAACTGATATTTGGGCCAGAGCAAGTAGTTTGAATTTGCTGCTGCACCTGTAGGGAGCTATTTGGAGGTACACATAAATAATAATATTTTAAATAAAAAATAAGCAAATAAATAAATAAATAGAAACACCAGGCATAGCTACCAAACTTTGCCTCTTTGGCAGACACCTTATTGGTCTATTTCTGTCTGTCTGTTCTGTCAGTGTAAAATTCAGGCCTTCTGGTGTGAGACTTTCTTGTGCTTTGAACCTATGACATGCATTCCAACTAGGCACTGAAACACCTTCGGCAGCAGGGAAATCAGACTGTCGAAAAAAGGCCCTCAGTATTTATCAAAGCTCCTGGATTTAAGATTAATCTATTCCTCATTGGATCTAGTGTTTGCAGTCCCTCCATGAAGACAGAAAATTACTTCTTCAAAGAAACTATTGAGTGACAGTGACCAATAAATTAGTCCAGCGATTACAATTTATGGTCAGTTCTGTCTCAGAAAGTCCATCATCAACTCAAGTGGAATGAAGCTGTTTCTATGTAGTCTTTGGTCTGTCCTGTGAAACTGGTAAGGAGGGTGTTACTAAGTTCCTGTGAGAATGGTAGCAGTGGGGAAATCTGCTCAGAGCTGGATGGATGCCCACAACACATCTTCATCTTGAGTGCATGCATACTGGAACTGAACCAGTGACCTAGAACTGAAATATTCTGCTAAAGAAATATCCACATGAGGGTGATATGGTTAAAAATTATTAGCATTCAACAATGGTAATACAAAACTATGGGAAAAGAAAAATAAAAGAAAGTTCATTCTATTATAAGATGGTTTCTTAATATGTGATATAACCATCAATATGGTATACAATAAGTACTGGTCTACACAAGAGTGTAAAAGATCCTGCCATAAAGCTGCATCAGCAGCATTGCTTTTTAAGAGGAGAGATGATTCTCATATTTAAACAAATATATACTCTCAGTTCTACATAGAGAATTCAAAGCCATACTCTATAACACAAAACTTTCCTATCCTACCCAATAGATTTCTTGTGACAGTGCAAGTAACAAATGAGGTCATTACCAGTGGAACTTGATATACGATGTATTGTGTATCAGTGTAAACTTAGAATATGAACTCATACATTCTAATTTTAAAATTTTGTTTAAAACAAAGCAACATGTGAAGATTAAAATATTATATACTTTTATTATTTACCATTATTACTTTTTTTACTCCTTTGCTCTTTTGTTTCAAATCCTGGATAGTATTTTAGGCATAGCTACTTGAGCAAGGGCAGATAAATCTGCATTACTCTTTGTTGTACCTAAACCCATATAGATATAACAGTGTGTTCTACCTCTCAGCTTATAAAGTCTGTGAAGTGGGAAACTATACAAATTCCAACATAATACCTCACTGGTATATCTAAACCCCTCAAAATGCAATCCAGAAGAACCCAGACCTATATGCATCCTACCAGCAAATCTTCTGACAACTTTTTAAGACTATCAAGACATTGTCTTCAATTTCAATATGATTTATGATTTTTAATCCCCTAGACTTTAAAAGAACACCTTTCTTGATCATATTACAGGCAACCCAAAATACTACCAATCCCAAACCTAGATTTCATCTGTGGCCTAGTTTTTCATCATCTGCTGTGTTTTTTTGGCATTAAAAATATTTTAAAAAATCTCTTTTACTGCTTTTCATTGTGGTTGTACTCCTCAACATACTTTTAAGGCCATAAATATTATCTAGCTATTTCTCCATTCCACTCTACTTTGTCTAGTTCTGTTTTCAGAAATCAAATAAAAATGATGAAATGTAATACTAAACTGGAAGTGGTCTTCTAGTACATGGATCCCTTCTTTCTCCCATCACAGTTAATTACCTAATAAACAAATCTGTTATGTCTTAAGAGTAGCTGTGTGGATTTCCCTTTTGTCTTTTTTTTTTGTCTTTTTTTTTTTTTTTTTTTTCCTTATTTTAGGAGAGTGTGTTTTTTTCTTGGTTTGTTTTTGTCTCTACTACTCCTGTTAAACAGTTTCTCCAAGATTCATTCCTCAGCTTACTAACAGACTTTCACTGTCAAGCCTACATTGATTACTCGTGGCTATTCTATACTCATCTATTCTTGTGCCAACTTTGTCTATTAGCTAAATAAGTCTTTTTCCTCCTTTAGGTTTACCACTGATTTATTTATAGACAACAATTATGTTCCCTCTCATCCTTATTTTTTTCCAGATGAAACAAACTATGATCATTTTGTGTCCTTTATTCTTTAAAAGGTCCTAGCAGTCCTCTTCCTTCTTCAAATGATTTGATAAGATGAAGATGTAGTGATTATTTTATATTGGTTAGATAGCTTGAAGGATGCATAAGCATGTTGGCAGAACATTTTTAATGGGAAACAAGCATTGGGACTTTAAACAACTGGGTTATACCATTATACTTATGCACTGATAGAAAAAGTATAATAACAAAAATAATCATGGAATCTAAGAGATAATCAGTTGGTACCATAACATGATAAAATATGACAATGCTGTGCTTCTAACTGTTATAGTTTTAATTTTCTACAATGAACATTAACTATATATGACATTTTTAATGGTTTCATCTCTAAGTTTAAATTGGTGCCAAATATTCACCAAGCACATAAGTATTTTGTAAATATAATTGCTATACATATTTATTTTATGTAATGTAATTAAATGTAATCCTTCTAGAAAATTCATAGGAGTTGTGGAGTAGTGGTGAACTCTGTAAAACTATGTGATTTGAAGTATTTCTCAGAACATACTTCCATGTTGACAGGTAACTATTATGAGCAAGAAAATGATGTATTACATTAAGTTTTCTTGAGAGTCTTTGTATATATTTCTTCTACCAGGTTCAGTTGCAATTTAATAGTGCATTAAAAGACCATGTGGTGTGCCATTTGTCATGTAGTGTTTTCATATGATCTAAGCTACAAATTCGTGCTTGAGCTCTAATTAATCTGACAACCAACTAATTAACTTTTAGGAAAGCCTCACTTTGTTTAGCACTTTTAGTATCCTTGCTACACTACCTACATATGTGTTTATTTTTCTCTATTTATAAGATCCACTTATAAGTGAAAACTAATTAATGATTAATGAAAATTTTTCAGATTAGAAGTTGATATAAAGTATTTGATTTCTGTTTTTATAATAAGAAGACAGAAAGGAGACAGAACTATGGCAAAGAAAATTTATTTATCCCTACATACATAGCTTCAATGTCATTTTATCTACTCCCCCATCCCCCACAATCTCCTTGCTCAGGCAAAGGAAGGAACGGACGATGAGGGTCAGTCCTCTTCTAGTGCACTCATCTGACAGATCAGATGAACCATGCTCTCTTTATGGCTTGCAAAATGACAGTTTGTAAAATCAGATGTAGATATCTACAGTGTAAAGTCTAAAGTCCGTTCTTTCTTTCTTTCTTTCTTTCTTTCTTTCTTTCTTTCTTTCTCTCTCTCTCTCTCTCTCTCTCTTTCTCTCTTTCTCTCTTTCTCTCTTTCTCTCTTTCTCTCTTTCTCTTTCTTTCCATCCTTCTTTCTTTCCATCCTTCTTTCCTTCTTGTCTGTCTGCACTCCTTCCATTCTTTCACTTTCTAACTTTTTAAAATTGACTGTGTTGACTTATTCTATTTTTTTTTTAATTTTGATTTTTCATAGGTATAGAAATACATTTTAATAGATTTTTTATGTAATGCAGAAATCCCTTCCATAGCATAAAAAACATATTTAAAAGGTCAATATAGATGAAACATTAACCAAAAAATGAACATTTTTTGGTATTAAGTTGCAGATTTTTGTTTGTTTGTGTCGAGGGTTAAGATTGCGGGGTGACAATAAAACCCTGGCAGATGTATTGTTAACCCTCTCTTCCCCTCCCACTTCTCCTTTTGCCCCTCCCTCTCCCCCCTTTCCACTAAGGAGAGGCGATTGGGAGGAAAGAAGAACAGAGAGAAGAGAGTTGGAAAAAATTAAAGATGTTTTACTAATGCTACTATTAAGAATAGAGAAAATAATACAAAATATACAAAACCAATCTTGAAAGTCTCAGCAACTGCAGAGCCGACACCCAAAGTCCTGGATTAGACTCCACAGCCAACCAGAGCTGGATTCAGTCTCTCACTAGGCCTCAGTTCGCAGGGACGACTAGCAAGCTCCTCTCCTAATGTCGGCCATAAGAACAAGAGAGGGAAAAAGGGACAAGATCCTCGTGATCTCCCACTTTTATATGAAGTATTCACGTGAATGGAATGTTATACACAGTTGGTCAGTTGTTTCTCGTCGCTCCTCTCGCGAGATGTCCATCCATGCTTATCAATAAGTTTGCATTCCATGGCTAGGTTTTACCAAAACATGTGTCTGGTTCTCCAGGAAAATGCAGTTAATATGAAGGCTTTAGCTGACAGGCAAAATTCACTGAAAGAGAAACTTGTTTTTAACAAAACCAGGACAGTTTGTTTTACTCTGAGTTGTAAAAAGGAACCAAATATTTTTTAGCTAATAAAATGATCAGCAAAATAATATTTGCTAGTCCTACTTTTTTTTCTTACGGTGTGATCTGGTGTATGTCATTCAGTCACTTCATTTCAAACTTAAACTAAATCTACATGGACATGGTGCTTATTTGTATGTGAAATCCATTTTCAATTTTAAAGCCTTGGTTTCTGAGTCATAAAGATTCCTGTGCCCACTAACAGCCTGATGAATCCTACAAAGCAAGTCTTTTTATAGCTGTTTTAACAATACTGTCTGGCTCTTAAAATTAATAAAATCATGCGGATGTTCTGTATATATATTGTGACTAAGTCAGCAAAAGTGGGGCATGCAGTGTAGCTCTGTCTCTCTTTTAAATCCAAGCCATCTATCAAGTTGGCTTATGATTGATTTTCTCTAAAACGTTCTGCACTGCAGTGCTGTGGCAGCACTCTGTTTTTACAGCGTCCTTTTTTTCCCTGTGCCCCAGCTGGACTCTCAGGACAATTCGGCAGCTGGAACAAATTGTCATTCCTCCCCTTGACAGACAGGATGGAGAGAACAGACATTGAAGATTTGTCCTTGAGACTTCGCTACAATATCTGAGACTCAAATTGACCATTCTAAAATCCTAAAACCTAACAATCCTTTTTCCTCCATTTCTCCACTCATTTATTGAAAACTAATTGAGAGTACTTTTAGATGTCTAACACTTCTTTCCTCTTTTAAGTCTCCAGTTCCTATTGAAACAGAATATTTCCAGGATGCATAAAGCTCTGTGTTAAGTTTTTTAATTGATTTGAGACTGTAATACAAGAATACCTGTTTTATTTCATACTGGATAAAACTGGTTTCATGTTAATTAAGCAAAAGTGCTCTTGTTGTTTTGTGGTTTGTTTAGGGTTTTTTTCTCTGTTACTTCTTAAGAAAATTCTATCAATGTTAATACAAAATGTGTTGTATTGTTATTATTGCAAATAAAATGTTTTTATATTCACAATTGGAATACACCTGAAGCACTCAGAGGAAATCCCTCTATGTTTATGGTATTTTGTGAAATAAATTACAGTATACATAACTGCCTAATTTGCAGATACTGTATTTCAATTGCTATTCACTTTGGTGTTACAAGTAAGAAAATTATTCAGGAGGGAAACTTTTGTCTTGGAAAGAAACTGTGGGATGTAACCTATCTTCTGGATCATGACCTCAGGCATCACTTCATCATGATTTGCATGAATACTGGGGTTGGGTAAAAAAATACAGCTAAAATAGCACAATTTCCTGCAGTTATTTGATGTGATTTGGTTATCTGTGAAATCAAAATTAACTCTGGCTAACTGACATTTATATTTTTGCCTTTGAATTTGTCATCTGACTCATGTACAGAACCCTGCAAAGTACAGGTAATTTTATTTGTTAAATTACTCAGTCAATACACACTATGTTACTCAAATCAAACAATTGGTTTTGTTCTGGGGACATTTGTAGGGAAAAGTCCTAGCTCTTCTGAATTCAATATGATCTTGTTATTGACTTAAGGAAAGCTGAGGGAAATAACTTTGCCAGTATTCTCTCTCTGCCTTTCATTCACTTAAAGATATATGCCACACATTCTCACAGACAGATGACAAAACCCACACTAGAACATGTTTTACACTTAAACACACAGACAGAAACATCAAAGTTTCAATATATATCCTCAATGAGAACGTAGGAATTTGTATTCACAACTATCCTGTACATTACAGTGTGTGATTCTACAATTAGGCTGTCAGTCACCATTTCATGGGCAAAAACAACCATTTTGTTTCTTTCCATCTGATTTTTCCCCTTTTTGATTCAAATTATTTCTTACTCTTCTAGATGTAGAACGGGTTATGTTGGGTTGTCTATATATTCAACAATTTAAATGAGGCTACAAATGTGCATCACAAGAACTGGATGGATGGCAGAAGCAAAGAAATTTAAGTTTGGTAGTTGAAAGTGTAGCTTTAACAACAAAAGTTTGAAGGTGTTAATTAATTTCTTAAGTATTAGTGCCAAAAAAATGAAATACCAGCAGCACATGGATTACACCCTACTAGTGTCCCGTGTTTTATTTTTATACTGAACACAATTTAACTTTGTGTAGGTTAGGCAAAGAGAATATCAAAGAAGTAGCGTCTAATGGTCTTCAGAGACATGAGATTTCTAATAAAAAGCAAATTCTCCTATATGTTTCATGACACTGCAATCTAATATTTCCAGAGTGTGAGCTATCAGTTGGAACAAAACCATGACATATTCATTGTAATAGCAGTTGAGTTTCAGTGCAGTCAATTATATGCAGCTTCATCTAGATTCTGAGTCTTCAGAAAGCTGTCATTAGCAAATAAACTTGTCTGTGGATTAGTTGATACAAAAGAATTGAAAGACCAGAGATGGATACTAATCCAAAATCAAATAATAATTGAGGTACATGAGGCAATACAGGTAAGGACTTAAATAAAGATGTTATGGTCCAGGACTGATTAAGAAAAGAGAAGTGCCTGTTCTGGCTTCACATTGCCAGAAAGCTCTGCAGCACCACAACCCCTGTCCATGTGGAATGGAATAGACCCCTGCCAGGCTGTGATCCTCTGCACTCTGGCAAGTGGGGTGGGTGACACTTCAGGGTGCAACATGTGGGGACTCACACCTCAGGACAGGAAGGTGTGCATCCTCAGGAGTGATGGCTCAACAGCATTTGAATTGATGGATATTAGCCAATACCGTGTTGCTAATAAATCAGTAAACCACTTTGATCATGGCTTAGTTTAAACGGTAGGCAACAGAGCAGTTTTTCCCCTGAAACAGTGTCACCCTTTATCTTTGTGCAGTGACATATAGGATTTGACAATGACACTGATTCTATGTTACTGCGATGAAAAATGCCATATTCTGCAAACTGTCAAAAGAAGTCTCTTAAATCAATCAAATTATAAGATTTTCTGAAATCTCAGTGAATTAATTTGCAGTAAAAATTTGTGTAAGTTTGATGCAGAAACTCACTACAGTTTAGCACTGCAAGCTCTCTGTCACAGGTCTGCAACTCTGCACTTGCCACTTGTAGGAGACACCACTGCTGAGAGTCCAGAGAGAAAAACTGGGAGTAAGACTCTTGGAGCAGACAATGCAAACTATTGGATTCCTTTCCTGGCATGTGAAAGACAAGAAGATAGTCAGGAGCAGCCAATATATGTTTCTGAGGTGACATCATGCCTGATTAACTTTTACAATGAACTATCAAGCCATGTGGATAATGTTAGGGCAGTGGATGTCATATATCTTAACCTCAGCAACATTTTTACAATCTTTAGCACAGCATTCCCTTTTGAAAACCAAGGAGTTATGAGTCAGATCAATGTGCTGTCAGATGAGATGAAAATTGTCTGCACTCTTAGGCTCAAGAAGTAATAATCAGTGTTTTGACATCCATTTGGTGACAGAGTACCTTGAATTCAGGGCTGGTCTGACAGTGTTCAATATCTCCATGGACAACCTAGATGACAACACGCCCAGTAAACCTATGGATGATATCAGATATGAAGTGTACCACATCAAGGCAGAATATGCTGTTCAGCAGCCAAACAGACTACTTTTCTTGTAAAAGTAATCTGATGCCAGGAGTTGGAAGCCCTGGATAGTATCAGGAAGGGTATATGAAAGCTTTAAGAGTGCAAAACCTACCAGTGTGGCTTTGGAAGACTCTAACTGACCGAAGACCAAATGGGTTCTCTTATTTCATCCTTTGAGAATGGTTGCTGAGACAAACTTTCCCCAGTAGTCACCATACAGTTTTTTGGGTACTTTTTAATAAACTAGTACTTATTTGGAGTGGAAGGTCAGGGGACCAAAACATAAGAATTAATTAGGACACTAAATTTTAAACATTGGTTTCTAAATTTGTGTCTCAGCTTCCTCTGTTTTTCCCAGAAGTGTGGAAGAATTAAATGCAGAAAAGGTAAGAGCACAATAAGGGATGGCAGTGGAGATATTTAACTGGAATAAAGCTAGTATGGCAAGGCTTGGGTAAGGTCAGATTTCTTTGTAAAGGAAATTTCAAGGCATCCTACTGTAGTAATAGTGAAACACTTAATCGCTGTACATTACTCTAAGTTCCTTTGTCATCCTTCTCCTTAGCTTTCTCCAGCCTGTTTTTCCTTGACCTAGTTTGTACGGCAGCAGTGACACTAGAACCCTGCAGGGCTTAAAATGTTTTCTTCCTCCTTTAACAACTACAAAGAGAAAGGTTGCTCAGGATGAGCTCTGCTTTCACCGATCTCCAACTATCCCATTGTAAAGGATACTGGCAATTCCCATCTACCAAGAGCAAATAAGAAGTTTCTGCACACAGTGTAAAAAATATGCCCATTTTGTTCCCTTTGTATCAACTTCTTATAATATGCAAATGTAATTTGCACTCTCTGACTTCTCAGTAAAATGTATGGAAGTAATCAGTAAACAACAGAGCCGTAGTAAAATAAACCACCAGTTTAACCAACTGGCTCACCGAGAAGAGCAGAATTATTCTAATTCATTCTGTGGAGTTATTTTCCCTCAGGAACAAGTACTCTTCAGGAGTTATACTGTATTTTCTGACAGTGAATTCCAGAAGCTCACTGCCAATTACCGCAAATACTTTGTTGACCTACTTGGCAAGCCACTAGAGATCAAGCTACTCTTATAGCAAGCAATAAAAAAAAAAAAAAAAAAAAAAAGTTATTATTTTCTTATTCTTCCTCTCAAGCTCCAATTCCTCTGCTAGCTAAATTGATGTTTACTTGGGTTCCTTTAGGTTTACCTGAAGCACGTCCCTTTGTTCCACTGTTTGACAGTCCTCAATCATACTTGGCCGTTCTGTCTTTTGCTCCTTCAAAGTGACTAGCAACAAGCACTTTGCAAGGACATCATCCTTCAGATAAGACTGAAGCAAGGCACTCACAAGTACCATAAAAGAGTTCATAGTTCCACTTTGCTGTCTTGTATTGTTGCTTAGATAATATTTTATGCCATTTTAGCAGTAGTCTTAAAGTGACAGGATGAAAACAAATTTCTAACCTTTCAATCAGTAGAACAAAAATCACCTATTTATTCATCTGAGATAAAATGGCATGGAAATACCATAATTGTCTAAACATTTCCATTTGTATAGACTTTCTGTTTTCCTGGGCTTTTTTTTTTTTTTGTTTAGTTAGCTAGTTTTGGTTTGTTTGTTTTGGTTCAATTTTTATTTTGTTTTTCTTTTTTTTTTTTTTTCCCCTCAAATGTTACAGTTTTCAGATATTTTATTTTTTTTTTTTTCCTGGAAAACCTAAAAACTAAAGTCTAAAAACTTTTAGAAGAAAAATGCTGCAGTGTTAATCTCTCCTGTTTGCGATCTTCACAGTTGCATAGTAAGCCATGGCAAATTTGAAAATCCGAGACAACTGGCTCAGTGTCATCTGTAAAAAGTTATAGCAGAACTGAATGTTTCTTATTTTTTGTAGGATTCTGATTTACCTCACGTAACTTTCTATACCTAAAGTAAGGAATGAAGTGTGTCTCTTAAGCTTAATTATAAAAATATTAGAGGTCTAATCTTACCTGATTGTGTTGCTGTAAAAATCCATAAAAACCACCTCCATAAGGCAATTCATGCCCTCCTAGGAGATTACACAACGAAGCCTAGTAATCTGAGGAAAAACTTCACCCTTATTAAATGGAATCAAAATTCTTAAAATAACTGTAAAGGTCCAGTGAAAAGTATCCTCTCTAACATGCAATGTGCCGTAAAGCCGGATAGCTAAAAGTTAACGTCTAATAGTGCGGAGTGTTTCTACAATAAAAGAAGAACCCCTTCCAAATGGGAATTGATCTGTCCTAAGATACCTCAGCTGGTAAACTCCAGCATTTTGTGATGGGATAAATCATTTTCTGGAAGTGCTTACAAGTAAAAGATCCTCCTGCAAATAGCTTAAGCTAAGCATGTACTTTTGGTTCATTTTGTAGCTTGTGATACAAAACTATGATACAACTGTTTTCACTTTTGATATTCTAATACAAGTGTGTAAAGCCTTATAGGATTAAGAGTGGTTGGTTGCCTGCGTGGACTGAATCGTATGTGTTATAATGTTGATATGTGTTTTATTCTTGCAGTGCTTTTATGAAACTGCAGTTCAAGAGACTTATCCTCAGGTGAGGAGAAGGAGGGGTAATTTTTGCTAAGTGTGGTGTTAAAAGATTAACTTACACAAAAAGGCACTTTGCATTTACATAAAATTTATGTAAGATTTTTAAAATATTTAAGAACAGAAAAACTATTATCTGAGAGTAGAGAGTGAGTTTGCTGGGGCAGTAATCTGATCTGAAATGCTTATCTTGAAAGAAAGGAGAATTAGTATTCAAGACCTTTATTTCCCTCTTTCTATCAATAATATAGTTTATTTTTTCAGTGGGAATAGATGGTGAATATCTTTATAGCAATGATTATAAACAAAATTTGCTAATTAAAAAAAATCAAATCTATTTTATTGCATTCACTGAAAATAATTTGTGGAATGTAAAGGTACAAACACTGATATTAAAAACATTTGCTTCTCTATTAACTGCAATAACCACAATTTCAGAAATCCCTTAGCACCTATGTAGTCAGTTTTCTCCATTTTCCAACAACAGAGAAACAATAGCCATTAACTTGTTACTATCTCAAACATACCTTAAAAGAAGGAAAGTACTAAAATGAAGCATTTACTGGCTTTATATAGTATTTCCAAATTAGCAGCATAGAACATCAATTCCTTTTGAGAAATTATTTTTAATGTCATCAAGAAGTGGAAAAACATTTAAAAATGTGTACATGATCAGTTGCTGAGACCTTTAAAAATGTATAATAAAACTTAGAAAAATCGTTGCATATCTCTTTTTGAGAGGATGTGGAAAAGGATTTTTCTCTTTGAAAAAAACTTTTCCCTTCCTCCCAAACCCTGGCAGATATTGAACCATAATGTATTACTTTTGCAAAAATAATAATCAGGGTTAAATCTGGGAGGCAAGAAACATTGTTTGTTTGGAAACCTCAGTTGCTGTGTGTGTAACCTCCTGCTAATGGTGCATCTTCTGACTGTGTCAATATTAGCTACTCTGAGGGGAGAATGTCTATATAGATGTGGACTTAATAAGCAGGTGGCATATTATATTTTTCACTTCCCTTGTACACTTGGATCATACAGATTATATATCAAGTCCAAAAGATAAAAAAAAATAAATAAAAAAAAAAATAATGTAATATGTTGAAACTGTTGAAACATTTTGTTAGTAAATAGAACAAATGGAAAAATTATACGTACTGATAGCATAATGAAGGCGAGACATCCTTGTTCCCGAGGGATACAGAGTTTTTCATACTCTGACATAATAAAGCAATGGAGTGGAAGTAACAAGATTCATACATGCTAGGTAGGGTTTGAATAGCCTGGAGGCTCCCTGTGGCTGAAGATTTGGCAGCATTGTCTGAATACTTCAGTGATTTGTGAAATGACCAAGTTAATTCTCTCTGCTCAAGCATCTGTTTATTAAGGCAAAGCTTTCTTTCTAAAGGAAGCAAGGTTAGTTTTTTTCTCTTTTTTTTTTTTTTAATTTTTTCACTTAAAGTTTAATGATTTTATAAATATGAAATGGCAGAGGAAAGCCATTGAGCTGATATTTTACCATGCATCACTCTTTTCTGCCTTCTTCATATTGTCATTATTGTCAAATGCTTAAAATATTAAATACATATAATACCATTGTCTTACTCAATTTTGCCAAAAATCTAAAAGATTAATGTAAAAGGATACATTGAATCTGTTGGAAGAAACCTTTGATCATTAATTATACATTCAAATTTCTACAAATTCTAACACTGCAAGCTAAATGAAAACAAAAGGCAGAATCTTTTTGAGTAACGAAGATGATTAGGGGAGTGGAGCATCTCCCTTATGAGGAAAGGCTGAGAGAGCTGGGTCTCTTTAGCTTGGAGGAGACTGATTAATGTTTACAAATATATAAAGGGTGAGTGTCACGAGGATGGAGCCAGGCTCTTCTCAGTGATGACCAATGGTGTCACAGAGACACCCCGAGGTTAGTTCAAGGGACAACAGGGTCCAAAACAACTTTTATTAAACCAGTGAGAAACAGGGTTTTAGCACTCCAAGAGTGACTTAAATACAGGTTTGGATATCAGTTGAGGAAAATTATTAAGGGGCAGCAACTAATACAACAGGTGGTCCACAGAGTGCATGCACATGACTTCACCCAAAACAATGCTGGAGCTGTCTCTGAGTCTGGGAGGAGTACACACTTGCCTGAACACGGTGTGGGATTATTTTAAAGAGATGCACATGCAGATGCATCCATCTTAAGCACTAGAAAGATCAAAATAGGAGTCAAATCTAGAGATTCTAATATTGCCAAGATAAAGGTAATAGAATTGCTTTGAACATTGCCTCTATCGTGTACATAATGTTTTGACAAAACAAGGATTACACATAATTATATCAGCTTGGATTTTTGTTCTTCTTGGATTTTTATGTGTATTTTAAAACTTTGATGAGGAACTATGTGAATTGGTAGTATATTCTGAAAAATTCTGAAACATTTTATGTAGTGAAATATACTCTGTTGATTATAGAGATAAACCACAATTCCTTGTAGTACAGTAGTACTACATTGATATGTTAATCACTGCTGTTATTGTAAGCTGTCTGATAAGACAAGTTTTAAACATGAAGTCATGGCTATTTTAGTTTCCAAACTTTGAAGTACACATTCAGATGTAGTTTTTCACAGGTACTTAATTAATTACCACAGATTAAATGTGTTACTGGGGAGTGATTACAAAATGTTAGCTGTATAACATTTGGTATGCAAAACTCTGAAGGGACTGCTTTTGAGTATTACGTAGATGTTTTCAATTCAGGCACATGTAAACCCTTTCAATTTACAATATTTTTTTAAACTTAATAGCTGCATCATTTTTTGAATGAGTCTCTCTAGGCTCATCAGTCTGAGTAAAAAAAATTAGATGACCATTAATTATCTTGAATATAAGCCTGGCAGTTCCCTTTTCTACTGGACAAGTCAGGTACCAAGACATAAAAGCTACACTTGTTAACAACAAGCTATGAGACCTGAATAACATGCCATCATAACAAAGATATGCCTCTTGACTATATTAGGTAAATTTTCATAAATGACTAGTACTTACGTTGACTTCATTTCTATAAGCTCAATCTAAAGGACTTTGAAGTGTTCCTTGATGAAGTCTGGAGAAGGTCTTTGGTTTTCTAATGGGGATGTAGTTGAAATTACATTCAGGATCCAGAAACACTCTGTTTTAGACATCACATGCTGAGAAGAATCTTCAGATTGGACCTCAGGGTTTCCTAGCTGACTGTAAGCTTCTGTACTTCCAGCCTACTGAGAAGAGCCAAAATTCTCAGGTCTTATTTCAGTGTCAGGGCAATTTACACAAAAAGAAGAGCAGTATCTGTTTCTTCTCTGCTTTTTCAGCTGCATTTTTGTACCTGCATCCATGTACCATTCTTCAGGTATATTTTAGGTATATGCATATATGGATCTGAAATTACTACTTAAGGTGATTTAAACTACTTTTTTTTTTCACTTATGATGCTTAAATTCTGCCTAATTCCCATTTTAGATGACATTTTGGTAGCCTGAATCTCACCTCAAGTCAAAATAGAATTAATATCAGGCAGCTTTTGTTAACAAGATGATCTTATACTTTTTCCTGGAAGAGAAATTTCGTTTCATCTTAGCAAATGTTCATCTCTGAGGTCAGTCTGAAGGATATCCTGCTTTTCTTGTTTTATAATGAGATAACAGTCTCTGAGTTCTCTATATTTCCAGTGAATTCAACATATAGTAAGTCAATTTCTTAGAATCAACAATGTCAGTCAGTTTTCAAAAATAAATTATCTTTGAAAGCTGATTCTCAGAATCACTAGCACACAGAATGAAATAATTATGAAACAATAGTATCTCATATTTATCTTCAACATCTGTTAAACATTGTTCCTTCCATATTAATACAAAGGAAACAGAAGAGAAACATTCAAGTCTTTGTTCTCAGAATACCCGCTACATTTGAAGGATTTCTTTTTCTTTTTCTTTTCTTTTTTTTTTGTTTTCTAGCACTGCAGCCTTTTTCTGGAAATTGGGCTCAGGGATGTTTTAAGCTCAGCAAGCAAAAAAAGAAGTGGTTATCTTTGAATATATGTTAATTTAAAAAGATCCCCAGAAAACATCCTAGAAAATGCCTATTAGCTGCATGATAAAACGTATGCTATAACTTTTGAAAAAAAGATTAAAAGCTTGAAAAGCTGTGAAATATTTTAGATTACATACACTCTTTGATTTTACTAATATAAACAGTGAACCCCAAAATTTTTACTTTTTTTTTTTTGAAGTTTTTTGCCATCCTTTGTGAGCTCTTTTTTTAAAAAACAAAACAAAACAAAACACAACACCATGATTAAACATTTATATACCTCCTTTATAGCAGTCCCATAGAACGAGAGGATAAGCAAGAGTAAGACTACGGCTTGTGCAACTGTTTTTTAAGCAACTGTCAGATCACCTGGAAAATTTGAAATAGAATGCCATTCTCATAAAAGTCTTCAGAGATTTTGGCTTTAACATGCCACTTTTGTTTGGAAACATATATGGGGAAAATCTTTAGTGTATGCATTCAACAAAGACATATATGATAAAATAAATGTCATCAAGATCAATGCTTTTAGCAGGGGAAAAGAACCATGATTGTGCTTGTTACAAGTTATATTCTGCTAAGAGGAAAAAATAGGAAAAGAGACATCATTTTATGCTAAGGAAGCATTAAAATCCACAGGAGACTTTTCATAGAGAGCTATCCTTAACACCAGCAAGTTTAAAAGTACAGAACATTGTTTTCTCTTGTTTTGGCATATTAAACAGTTAGCAAAACACTGTAAAATGATGTTGAATGTCAAAAGTAGATTGCTTGTTCCTCTACATATAATCCTCTCTGCTTTTTTTATATTTTGTATATCATGCACAACACACATATTCATTCTCAATCACCATAGATTGTACAAAGTACTGAACTTCTGCATTCACAGTTTATAGCAGAACTCCTCAAAAAGAAGACTATAGGATGCTTTTCAATTGACATGAGAGACAAGAGCATGTCTAAAGATACTGTGGAATTTTAGTTTTATTTTATTCATTTAAGCTAATGGCATAAATATCATGGAAAAAGAAATTCTGGACCATTCTTTTCAGAAAGTATTTTTAAAATTCAGCTTTGATCCTTTTGGCAGAAGAGTATACCAGGGATCCAGTTTTTAATGTAAGTCTTCTATTGTCGTCCTTTTTATCTTAGTAAGGTTCTTGCTATTTTTAAACGCCTTTTACACTCTTGCATTTCTGTAGTATAACAGAAGTGATTGTGTGACTGTGATTTCAAAAAGGGTATTTTAAGAACTGTCTGTTGCATTCATATTTTACGTATTTATTTGCATAGGCAAGTAGAGATTTGATTTTTTAAATATGTGACTTTTGCAGTGAAATGTCTCATTTTCAGAACTTATTCATGAAACTGTTTTCTCTCAGGCAATATGTGCATTTGTTCTTCAAATTATCATCTTTGTGTGCAAGTTCCCATGTTTAAAAAAAAAAAAAAAAGAAAAAAATTGAAAAGAAATGCTCTTATATCTTAAGAGCTTGGCTTAATAAATTGCAGCTATGTTGAAATGTGAAATCCCAATGCAAGGCCCCAATGGCTTACAACAGTAATTGTAATGTATGGCATCTAAAGTTCAGTGTATGTTTCATGAAAGTCTTTGGATGGCAGTGGTCATTACCACTTCACTACCAAGAAAACTATAGTTATGCAGGCACTCATGGGGAATAGCAGGCATTGAATACTGAGGGTTTACTCCTGACGGTATTTTTACATGTCAGTTCTCCTTGCAAAAAGATCAGAAAGCAATATAAATGATGAAAGTGTCTGTAATTGACTGACAGCTCCTGCTTTTATTTCAGCTTAAAATTAGTCATTTTGGTTATTCAAGCACCAGAGGTCAGACAATAATAGAAGCTCTAAGATACATTTATTGCAGAGAGCTGATAAGCTGATCAATTACCTGAACAACTTCAAAAATATTGTCATACATCAACACAGAGTTAGGAAGAAATACTTTGCAGGTTGTTGCAGGTCCTATTTGGATTTCAGTAGCGTTGTGCACAACCGGTCAGCAAGTCAGCACTTGCTAAAAATCTGGGTTTTGTTTGCTTATAATAGCAGTAACATCCATGATTCTTATCATAACTACTACTAATAAAATTGCAATTATTACATTGCCATCTGGACACTACCAAAACCCTTAGAAAAAGAGATACAGGGGTAAGGGATGCAATCACTAAAGCAAATACAATTTCAATGAAAGTTTTAGTAACTCTGGCATTCTTCAACCTCACTGTTTTGAGGGTATTTACTAATGTCCTTTTCCTGAATGTTCTATTGTCTTACTGTCTCAAATGCACAGATTCTAATACACATAGTGGTCATTTGTTATTCCATGGTAAGATTATTTTCACTGCATTAATCAGATTTATTATTATTATTTCATACCTTAGCGTTTCTACAATTTTGATTATAACTTATCATATTTACTGAATTTTACTTTAATTTTCATGAACTCATACTCAGGAAAAACCTCCAGTAGAGCACCCATCATCCCTCCCTCTTGAAGGTATCACACGTATTATTCTTAGTTTATACTTCTTACAATAATTTTAAAAAGTCATGTAGTATCTTTATATTCTCAGTTTCTGTAACTTTGCCTGTGAAGGCAATGTTTCCCTCTGACTTGTAGTTTATATTTTTTATAGCATGTTCTAAATAATGCTGCCAGCTTTGTCATGATATAACATACAGACTAATGAGTAGAAACTTATCTTGAGCCAATTTGGTGCATTCTCAGAACTAAACTTCTCTGGGACCTGGGTAGTTATCCTTCATTCGAGATTTAAATGTTTTCTATCACTTATCTTTTCTTTAATATAGCTGGTACAATATATCTTTCACCAACAAAATACTCAGCTTCTTTTTAATTTATCCTTTTTTGCAAGCTGTTTATAATTTGTCACCTATTTTTTTCTCTAAAAGAAATTCCACACATACTTTTGAATCTTTAAATCCCTATATAGTACTTTGTCTTCTTTGTATGATGGCTTACTTTCAACAACACTGTATTTCTCATTTAATTTTGCTCCAACATCTAATCAGTTGGGATAGGAACCTATCTGCTAAACTTCATAAATCTCTAAGGACAACTAGTCATCCGAGGCCCTCCTTAACAGTCAATGGGAAAAAAATAGGGAATGAATCAAAACACGTGTATATTTCTTTCTTTTAAATGAGCTACTCCCTCCAAGATTACTGTTTTTCTGTATCGACTGAAGGGGCACAGGCTAACTAGCATTGATCTACAAGTTGGGTAACTATATTTGGTCTGCTGAATTGCAATCTTATGTTTCACAGAGGCTGCTAGCATTTTGACCTCCTAATGTATTTTGGATTTGTCTTAATTTTTTTTATTTCCATCTTATGTGAAAATAAAAACTTGTTCATGACATTTTGCTTCTTTATATAGAATTCAATTCCTCCCAGTCATTTTTGCCTAATTCTTTTAGATCAGTTTGTCCAATACATTATGACAGTAGAAGATCATACAAATGCAAGAAATTTTTCAGGTTTTTATTATGGCCTTTTTTTAAAAGATTTGTTAATGTCTCAGAACTGTCTTTTATTACTATTGCTTTAATTTCTTCCTTCAACAAAATCCTACATAATTATAATATCCCATTTTCCCCTGCTACTTTTGATTAATTAAAAACTAAAACAATAAACAAACAAACAAAAGCTGGAAAAATATCCACACAAGGACAAACAAAGCCTACCAACTGAATGCTGACTGAATGCCAAAACCTACCAATCTGAATTCCATTCTCATATCTTTCTGAAAATCCACACATTGCAACAATTATTAGTTTCAGATCATGCATAAGAAACAGCTAACTTTCTCAATCTGATTTGTAAATTGAAATCACTTTGATTAATAATGTCACTCGATCCACTAGCTTGTTTTCAACTTGCTTTGGCAATGGATTACATCAGGGATGTCAAACTCATCTTCACTGGGGGCCACATCAGCCTCGCTGTTGCCTTTGAAGGACCGAATGTAATTTTAGGACTGTATAAATGTAACTACTCCTACATTTATACAGTCCTAAAATTACATTCGGTCCTTCGAAGGCAACAACGAGGCTGATGTGACCCCTGTGAAAATGACTCTGATGGCCCTGGATTACACGATGTTTTCTTTTCCCAAAGATGTTTTCAAAAAATCAAACATTGTTTGTTTATTATCACTATAATATTTTTTTTATATCTATGGTCTAGCTGCCTAAAGAAATCCCTCTGGTAATTTTCAAATACCTTTTGAAATTAACTTTTTTTTTTTTTTTTCTGTGTATGTCTGAAGTTCTCTAGGCTGTATCAACAGCTGTTGTTTCAACTTTTCATTAATATCTTTATGCAATTCAGATTTTTTCTATAGCTCTGTTACTAATAACATACTTTTCAATTTCCTCTTCTTTATCTCATCCAGATGGTGTACCATTCAGTTAACTATTGGACCTCCAGACTAATTCAGGTCTACTCTGTAATTCTTGCTTTATAGCATAGTTCATTTTCCTACAGATTCCCAGGTCTTTCAGAGCTTTCAAATTAGACAATGAATACATTTTTGCAAAAATAACTATGTCTGTAATTCTTGCATCTTCAAGATACTTCCAGTTTTGGTTTGGTTTGGTTTGGTTTGGTTTGGTTTTTTTATATATGATAGATATATATTCTGAGAGTACATACCATAATTTCAGCAACATGATCAGCTATACCATTATTTTTTTTTCTCATGAAGTCCTTCTTGTTCTTTTCTTTGTGTTACTTTCAATCTTTGTGATGATCACAAGAGAGAGTAATATCTTAAGTTTAAAAAGCTTACCATGATAGCCTGCTTTTCTATTTTTAGCAATTACTTTATATTTTTTTCTTTTTTTTTTTTTTCTTCTTTTTATGTTATTTGACAGAAATGTTCTCTATTGGATGAAATCTACAGGGACAGTTATCAATTGTCATTTGGAAACTTTCTGAACTTACATTATTTTTTCCAACATACCTACATTTTATTTATAGTCATAATGAATAGTTCATCAATTAGATGTTACTTTCACAGTGGTAAAAGACTTGAATGACCAGTAAAATAATCTATTTTCCTCAGTCTCTCTTCAACACTTCTGGACAACTAGCTAATATTTAGCCAGGTCCTTTTCCAATTACAAAGGATGCAATTCTGAAAAACAAAGAAGTTTTTGATAGGTCTCGAAAGAACTTTTTGACAGGCCTTATTTTTTTCCTGTTTGAGTCTTACCTGCATGTATAACTACACAGGAAATTAAAAGAACTAACCGTTAATCTTAATTATATAAAAGAATATATAAAAATATATTATATATGTGCATTCATATTATATATGTATATTATATGTATATTATATATACACATATGCATGTGTATATATAGCTCACAAATGTATATCTGTAATTTTTACATATTGGTTGGGTTTTCTAAGTAAAAAAAAAAAAAAAAAAAGCTTTTGACTCCCAAGAAATATCTCAGATGACAGAAATGCTACCAAACATAACAGTAATGATTCACTCACATTACTCAAAAGCAAACTGGTAGATTATGTACATGTGTGGCAGTTGCACATCCCCCAGATGAGATCCAAAGCCTTCAATAGGGCAGCTGATGTCTCTTTAGCACCTTTTGTGCACCGTTGTGCCTGTCCCCAGGTATATACCTAGGATGGTGCTGACATTCACATCCTCCCCACATGTGGGGGCAGGGTGATTTCGCCTCTGCCTGGCTGGGGGGCAGGAGGGTGGGACCCTCAGTCGACGGACTGGGTTCTCAACAAAGGAGGTGCCCAGAGAAGCTATTAAGCTTCTGGACCGTATTGTAATGCCTACCGCCAGATCTGACCAGGCTGTAAAACAGGGTCCCTGCTGAAGTCTCCCTTCTCAGAGAAGAGGGCCTGTGAACTAGAGCCCTCCCCTTAGGCTGGGATGCCATCTAAGGAAATTCCTGGGACTGAGTGAGCCTTACCTCTTTCTGTGGTTATTCTTCTCTGCTGGATAGATCCTTGAGTAAGCCCTTCCCTAACACACACAAGCAATTATTTCTTCTGGGTACCCTTGAGTGGGAGGCCTCTAGTTTTGTTGTGAGTTTATGTGTGCACGTTGTGGATCCTCATTATTCTTATGTACTCATACCCAAATAATCTCCTCAACTGATATCCAAAACTGTATTTTGTGTTGTCAGAGTGCTAAATAATTGTATAAAACCTGTTTCTAGTTGGTTTATTGGCTACAGTTTCCTGGCTAGAATAAAGCCTGATTTGGAACTTGTTGCCCACCTAAAACTGACTTTGTGGTGCCTCCATGGACAACATAACATATTCTTATCTGTTTTAACTCAGTGTAATCTCCATTTGGTAAAAGCTCTAATACCAGAAAAACTATTTACAGGAAACTTTGCTTCCTGTTGGAAAGATTCTTGAGGGAACTAAACCCATGTAAACCACACAAAAGTTTCCTAGCACCATTTTCAATATTGCTACTTTGTAACTTAAGAGATCCAGCTAGATCCAGTAGTATGTTTCTGAAGAACAACTGACCTGCATAGTCTAAGAAAAGTATGGCTTATGGCTTCACTGAGGGTGAATGTGATAGCTCTTCAATATCTTTATCAGTCTGGAGGCTTTGTATCTCCTTGGGACTGATACAGATAATATGGAAACTATGAGTAGATAAATTTATACATTTATGGAGTAAAACAACTAGTTTTGCATATATTTTACTTACTCTTTTAAACAGACATATTTGATTTTGTAAGGAAAGCACACAGTAGGGAGGCTTCTGGGGAAAAAAATGCTTTCATTGAACTTCAAACATTAAGAAATTTAAGTTTCAGTCCATGTCAAAAAAAACTATGGTATATTTTTTTCCCATAGCAAGATAAAGAAATCTAATTTTAATGTGCTTAATTTCAAGAAGGTCTAAACTCATAACTTCATTTTGAAGAAAACTGGTTGAGGTTTTAAAACCTCATTTTTAGACTCCAAGCAACAGATTAAAGAAGATTTGAAATATGAAGATTGGTCAAATGGACAATGTAACTGTGAGAATGAATTGTATTTACTTACAAAAGAAACAGACAAACAAAATGTGTAAGTAAATAGAATTTAACAAGTTCTAGAATTCCAAGAATAACATGCATTTACCAAATACGGGACTTCTAAGTGACACAAAAACATTTTCTTTGTTAATGAAGAAAAATTATTGATTTAAGAACAAAAAATTACACGTCTTTATTAGTGTGGTAATAGTCAAATCAGCCAGATTAGTAGAACTCAAGGATCACTAATTTTTAGATTTAGTCACTGTGACTAGAACACAAGTAGCAGGTACACGATCTTCCTTGACATATAAACTATAAAAAGGTATGTCTAACTAACTTAGGCGTCCTTTGATTATTAAGGTGCAAGTGCATTGCCACGGTGATAAAAGACTAACCACTCTGAAACAATTAATTTCACCTGAGATTACTTTTCAGCAGAGTAGGATAAATGTCTTCTAACTGGCTCAGACTCATTTTAAATTTTAGTGCCCTTATAAGGCTGCCAGACAGGTTTAAACCTGTTCAGAGAAACTTTGCCCCTGCATTGCAACTCACTAGAAAAAAAATAATTTATTACCTTCAGAACTGCTTTGTGTATATATGTCAGTGTTTGATTGCGGGGTGACAATAAAACCATGGCAGATGTATTGTTAACCCACTCTCCTTCCCTCCCCACTTCAGCCTCTCCCTCTCCCCCTTTCCACTAAGGACACGTGATTGGGAGGGAAAGAAGGACAGGGAGAAGAGAGTTGGAAAAATTAAAAATGTTTCACTAATGCTACTAATAAAAATAGAGAAAATAATACAAAATATACAAAACCAATCTTGAAAGTCTCAGCAACTGCAGAGCTGGCACCCAAAGTCCTTGATTGGACTCTGCAGCCATCCGGAGCTGGATTCAGTCTCTCACTAGGCCTCAGTTCACAGGGACGACTTGCAAGGTCCTCTCTTAATGTCGGCCATAAGGAAAAAGAACGAGATCCTCGTGATCTCCCACTTTTATATGAAGTATTCACGTGAATGGGATGTTATACTCACTTGGTCAGTTTCTTGGTCACCTGTTTTCTCGTTGCCCCTCTCATGAGAGGTGCATCCATGCTTATCAATAACTTTGCATTCCATTGCTATGTTTACCAAAACATGTATCTGGTTCTCCAGGAAAATGCAGCTAATATGAAGACTTTTGCTGACAGTCAAATTCACTAAAACTGAAACTTGTTTTTAACAAAACAAGGAAAATATATTAAAAAAAAAAAAAAAAAAAGTGTCAAAAAACCCAAATCTTCTTACCTACAAAGCTCTTCCTTTCCTTTCTCTTCATCATGTGTGTCCAGCCACTCTTGTAGTCCCATCACCTTTCATTTACAATAAATAACTCCTTATAGCAGTCCAAAATGAATATTATGGATCTACAGAAAAGAACAAAACTAAAAGTACAAAGGTAAACCAGTATTTTTCACAGATATATTTCACTTCGAATCATAGAATGGCCTGAGTTGGAGGTGATTCATTGAGTCCAACTCCTGTCCCTGCATAGGACAATTCCAAAATTCACACCAGGTGTCTGAGGGTGTTGTCCAAATGCTTCTTAAATATTGTCAGACTTGGGACCATGTCTACGTCCCTGGGGAGCCAGTTCCAGTGCTCCACCACCTTCCAAGTGAAGAATTTATTTTCTAGCAGTCTGTTTCTTGGGAGAGATTCAGTCACCATCTTGACAATAGTGGACATCAGCCATGAATTCTCAAATCCTTTTTGTTGGTTTTCTCAGTTGAGCCATTCCTTCACAGATAAGTGCATATACTGCCATTGGGTCATATCAATGCATGTTACAGAGGGCACTGACCAATTAATTGTGTGTTAACTTTTCAAGACAAATTATGATTTATCTCTAAAACAATGGTCCTGAATTAATCTTTAGGGATTAATTTAATGCAGTTGACTGGGCTTAAGTTAGTATTTATTGGACCCTGAAGAATTTGACTGAAAAATCCTGGATGCATTTGTAGGACTGACCTTGAAGTGAGAGTGTTTTCTCTTTTTCTAGAGGCCTGTTGTCTCAATGATTCCTTGTTATAGCTTTCTACAGTATAATAAAACTGGGAAACTGTAAAATGCTTAAAAATGCACACAATCAAGGGAAAAAAAAAGTGTTTTCTGAAGTAGAATCTTTTGACAAAATTATTGCAATGAGCATCGAACAATTATTTGGTTGCAAGCCTTTGTGTATGAAGCTATATACTTGACCACTTAATTGCTATGCTGCCTCTTTTTTCCTCCTAGGTTCAAATATTTTATTTTATCTATTTTGCTGACAAACAGGTATTCCCAAGCCAAGTGTGGAGAAGTAATTTTGATTAAAAATGAGCTGTAAGTCATATTCACAGATTTCAGTTGTGCAGAATTTGTGAGTAAACAACTCCTTGAATATATATATTCTTTTGAATATCTATCCTAGATATAAAACTTCCAGCAATATCTGTGCTCCTACAATAAATAAAGCCCACTTCTGAGGTTAAGCAGCAAGACCAGACAGATGTACATGTTCTTTGACCTTCACTTACATCCTCACTACAGGTAAAATCTCTTACTTCACTTTCTCCTCTCTGTTCATAACAGTCCAGGCCTGGTCTGAATCACTGAATTGTGGCCATACATTGAGTAGAACAGTATAGTCGTTATTAGTCAAAACCATTATGGTCAACTACCAAACAAACAATATGAAAGATGTGTCAGCACATAAGCCTGTGTACTAGCTCAATATAGTTTACCAATGTAGGTGATCTCTGTGGTAGTAAAGAACCATTATAATTTTTAGCGGTTGGTTGGTTGGTTTGTTGTGTTGTTTTTTTTTTTAGTTCAAAGTGCTTGAGGCAACATGACAGTAATGCTGCAGCCTCCCAGAGAAGTGCTTTCATTGTCTGAAACTAAGGTGTCAGAGAATCTAAGCAGGAACATCCCAAAATGGTAATAAGATTGGTACACTACTGAACGTTGAGCAGTGTGAATAGTCAAGGATCAGTCTACAAGCTTGTCTTAAGGCTGAATTATACTTAGTAGTGTAGATATGACAAGTTGAAATCTACCTTAAGTAAGATGAAATAACTTATTCTCTGAAAGAGTAGTGAATCCTTTCTTTAACATAAAACTCACTGAAGGTTTGGTGTATGCTTAATCAAGGAGAGTACACACTATCAAAAAAATGGAAAAAAATGTGGATAATATCAGATACATCTCTTGAAGCCAAAGGAAATACATTTTAAGTAAGCTAGTTCTGAATTACTGAGAGAAGAAAATGAATGAATATCAACAGTTGTTCATGTGAATTAAGTACCCTTTTCCTCTGACTGATTTTCAAATGTGAACTCATGACTATTCTAGGAGAAAAGAGGTCTCAGTGATTTGGAGTTGGAAAAAATGGTGCTGATATCACTCAAATTTGGATGTTCCTGCCCTTTTTGTCCTGTTATGTAGGGAAATATTTAGTTTCTTAAACATACAGGTGTAGTGCAATTTTAAATACCTTTGCGTAAACATCTTGGTCTCCACCTGTCATTCTCAAAAGAAGCATGTTTCCTGCAACCTGAAACCATATTATTCAGCCTCATAAGAATACATTAGAAAACTGACATAAAAAGTAGCACTAGATGCCAGTGTGTAGACATCTGTAATGTTTCTCCAATTATGTCTTTGCCTGCTTTATAATCTGATTGTAGGCTTTTGTAGAAATAAACAAGGTAAATTTCATGAGTATTGAAAGAGTATTCACGAAAGCCAGAACACAGAGAAGGAGAACTGCTTGATAATTTGAATCTCATAACCTGCTGTTTACATAAAATTTCTGAAGGAAGTATATTAATCTCTTCCATCATTTAGTGGATGGAAATGGATCAATTAGACTTCTCTGATCAATTAGACTTCTTTGTTGTTTAGTGGCTTGGTAGCTTGTAAGGTGATCTTAACAACATTTTTCTATTCTAATCATGTAAGCTTTTTGTATATTTTTGTGTGGTCTAGATACCTTTTTCCTTGCAGCAAGAAATCTTTATATTTGATAAATTCGAATATAACTTTTAAAATCCATTCTGTTTTCAGAAATATTCTGTCTACAATTGAAAAGGAATAACAAATTTTGTTTCAATAAATGTAGCTAGGTTTACTTTTTAAAAAGTCTTCCACCTTTACAAATAATCTTTTAACATAAATAATTCTTTAAAATAATTGTATTTTTTTTTAAAAAAAAAAAAAAGAAAAGAAAGAAAACACAGAACTTTTACTTAAAATATATTTTTCTTAGAATCCTTCTGTGTTTGACTGAAAAAAAGATTGTTTTGAAAATCACCAGATAATGGATTTTGAGTTATAAACAAGATTTTCACTTTTACATCTAAAGAAAATGTATATCAAGTTTACATGTCAAGATCATACTGTGCATAAAGCTCTTAATTAATTACATAAGTGGGCCATTAGATTGACACAAGAGCACAATCTAATCAACTGTAAAGACATAACCAGGCTTTTAAGACACAACCATATTATACCTTCCTTGGGGAAAGAAAAAATAATTTTGTAATGAAATTGATATTTCTTTGCCAGAACAGTTGCCATTATGAGTATTTTTGTCTAAAACTACTTCTAGAATAAAGTCTTTTCAATGACGCAGTTTATGGGCCTGACGATTCATTCCAACATTCCTCATTTTTTGTAGGCAGGACATCCTTATATACATTTAAAGACCCTTTCCAGGTCTTCATATCTGCAAGAGATTTTTTGGAAGAAAAAGAATTCAGAGCTATAGATCATGTCTATATCATAATGTTATATTATTTAGAAGGTCTTGCCCTTTGAGAATGCAGTCTCCTTGATTGTTTGACTTTCATTACAATCTCTCATTTTTAGCAATGATCATAACATGCAGTTTCAAATGCCTATTAAATGTTTCTGACAAGGCATAGCTCCCAGTAAAAATAAGTTCTCAGAAAATGTCAATAAAAAGCAAATAATGAAATAGAACGGGAAACATTTAAAATGTATAAAGGATGCATAACAAGTCTTTATGAATAAAAGTGCATGTTTATGATCACAGCTGCTATTTCCTTTACTATATATCATTAGATAGCAAAAAAAAATGGTGCTAATGATAAAATTCATTAATATAACAGAAACTGATATAATTATTTATTTCAAGAATAGTATCTCAAACAATTGAATGAGATCACTCACTGTTTGAAGTTCAATAAGAATCTAGACATCTGTAGAGGTCTGTTCCAGGATGTTAAATCCAGAAATATTCCCAAACCAAAGCAAAAAATCCAATCAATTTCTATCCTGAATGAAGGAGTTTGAAAATTTGAAACAACTAAGTACAAAATTGAGCCAAGAACTGAAGTCAGTGAGTTCTTGTATACTTTGGCTTTCTTGTCAGTAGAAAACATTATTAAGTATGTGGCTCTCATGTGTCAGAATAGTAGATTACTTCTTTCTTCTACAACACAACTTGTTAAATATACCTTGAATTAAATGCTTTTTATTGCTACTGTAGGGATATCTCCACCATCACACTGTGTGGCCCGCAGTAGTTCAGTTATTTTATCGTAATGACAAAATTGTTCAAACAAGTTATTAAGGTATAAGATGGACAATGCTGAGGTATATTTAAGGCAACATGTAAGCAGCAGCAACTGCAGTGGTCATGACCATTAGTCTTTCTTGCATAAATAGCTAATTAAAATACATTCTATAATAGCCTTTTGATTTTGCATGAAGTTTGAGAAGTCTGTTACTATTTATATATCCTTAAAAACACACATAGAAATATTGCATTTTATATAACATAAATGCCTTTAATGATGTAAAGCAGTTAAATACATGTCTTAGATATCTAATAAAAATCAGACATTTTTATCATAGTGTTTGGTGTGTTGTAAATTTTGCTTCTGACTTTAACCTCAAATAAGTACCAACTGAAAATCACAATTCCCATTTTGTATTAAAAAAAAAAAAACAAAACAAAACAGAAAGAAAGCATAGAATAGACTAGAATAGACTAGACTAGACTAGACTAGACTAGACTAGACTAGACTAGTTCCATTTGAAAGGAACCTACAATGATCATCTAGTTCAATTGCCTGACCACTTCAGTGGTGACCAAAAGTTAAAGCATGTTTTTAAAGGCATTATCCAAATTCCTCTTAAACACTGACAGCTTGGCATATCAGCCACCTCTGTAGGAAGCCCATTCCAGTGTTTGACCACCCTCTCAGTGAAAAAATGTTTCCTAATGTCAAGTCTAAATATCTCCTTGTGCAGCTTTGCACATTTCCCACCTGTCCTATCACTGGACACCCAGGAGAAGAGATCAACACCTCCCTCTCCGCCTCCCCTCCTCAGGAAGCTGTAGAGAGCAATGAGGTCACACCTCAGCCTCCTTTTCTCTAAACTAGAGAAGTGCAAAGTCCTTGGCTGCTCCTCAAAGGACATTCCTGCCAGCCTTTTCACCAGCTTTATCGGCGTCCTCTGGGTGCATTCAAGGACTTTCACATCCATCTTAAATTGTGGGGCCCAGTACTGCACACAGTACTCAAGGTGAGTTTGTACCAATGTTGAATACAGCAGGATAATCACCTCTTTTGACCAGCTGGTCATATTGTGTTTGATGCACCCCCACAATGTGGTTTGCCCTCTTGGCTGCTAGGACATGCTGCTGACTCATACTGAGCTGCTATCAACCAGCACCCCCAGATCCCTTTCTGCAGGGCTGCTCTCCAGCCACTCCTCTCCCAATCTATCCTTGTGCCCAGATTCTACACTGTAGGTGTAGAATCCAACGTTTTGACTTGTTAGATTTCATCCCATTAGTCAAAGCCCAGCAAACACATATGGAAACATGTACAAAAGCAAACCTACTTAGAAATTGGAACTTTTTCGTGTTCTCTGGAGTGTAATGAAAACCAGACTGCATAGCGTAGACTTGTCAGAATATCCACTAAAGATGTGATTAAAGCTAGCAGTTGACTTTTTTTTCCCCAAAACTTATATATATGCATTTCTTTCAAGATTTCATCCCAAAATTCCTGATTACCTCAATTCTGAAGTATTGTGAGTAAAAAAATGTTATTACATCTGTCTTCTTGTATATTATTATTTTTGCAAGTAACTTTCTGCAGATGTGGTCTCGTATTTTGTAGAACCTAACAGTCTTGGGTAAAAGATACTGACTAGTTGTGGCACCTAAAGAAATTTAAAGCTATGATCTCACTTTTCCCTGAGGCATTTTAAGACTTTTTAATAAAAGTGGATTGCATTTTTTTCATTTTGTTATTAAAGCAGTTGTAGATGAAACATCTAACTTTCTCATGTTGCCTTTGGGAATTGTGTCTGTAACGCATATCCAAAAGCTGGCTTTAATGTTTTGAGCTATCTGAATTGTTTTGAAACTGTAATACCAGATACTGTGTGACATGGAGACAAGAGAAAAACACATATATACAAATTTTTCTCTGAGAAATACCTCAGTATCCTGACATTTATTTATTCTGTGGGAACAATACTGAACAAATCCTTAATTGATATTTACTCTGTTCTTCATTACAGAAGTTATTTATATTTGTGGGTCAATGACTGGATGTTTGTCAACTTCACTCTTCCACATCTTCACTCTATTAAAAATTGACAGTTCCTTAAATTAAAGTAATAAGACAAAAACATCATAATATTTTTAATTAAAAATAAAATATTAAGACAGAAACATCAAGGAATATGTATTACGTATAAGTTTATAAAGCTATATTGGCATTTACACAAGAGACTCCGACTGAATGTTTCCTTTACTGCTAGCAGTAGACTTGATTGCTATATTACTTATTTTAAATATTGGAAGACTGATCATCCTCATTAAGGAGTTTCTAAGTGAGCTCTGGGGAGGCAGATCACACCATACATTATCTTTGATTTGGTTGCTTTTTGTTTGTGTAGAAAGTTCCTTGAAGAGGAGTGACCAGGCCAAAACCCTCTGAAAGGAGGGGGATAAGTTAATGTGGGAAGAAACTGTACCTCTTCAAGGAGAAAAAATTTGAGAGGCATAAGACAGGAGAAGTGAATCACAGCACTGAGCCTGGGAACCTGTGATTATGTGGACACTAAGCAGCTTCAACAAGAAAGTCAAGCCTCGGAGATGGTATGAACAGAAGCTTTCTAGGGAATAGGGAGGTGTGTGCAGAGCTTCTGACCTCTCAGAGGTCATCCAAGCTGTTTCGAACCCAGACTGGTTATAGTCTAGTTATCCTAGTTATAGTCTAATAACACTTGACTTTTTGACTGTTAGGCCTCTTGATCTTCACTGAAGAAAATACTAAATGCAGAACCCCCTCAAATCTTTGCCTGCTTGGCTTTCCTCTACAAACATCCTTTTTTTGGACTTTCTGTCTGAGACCAGAGTTCATGTTCAGCCCGGATGCCCTCAGCTTCTAATATTAATTTCTTCCAATTCTTCCACATTTTCTTCTGTGGAGCAGTTTATACAACTGTTAGAAGACAAAAAGTGTTTGCAGTTTAACTTTTGAGAAGGTACGAATATTACTCATTAATGATTGACAGCAGCTCTTAGTGTTCAACAATATGTGGAACTTTGAATGTACGGATATCCAGTAAATAAGAAAACCTATTTTAACTGTAAAAGTTGTCATGATATTTACAGAAACAATCCCATGATAAGACCTTCACTGACAACTAAAATCCCAGAAAAAATAATTATATGCTTCTTTCTTCAGATCTATTTTTTTTGTTCGCTTAGCAAGTATGCAAGTCTATAATACTAACAAAATATAAGAAAAATCAACTGCATAATACTGATGTTTGGGATGACTAAGACAAGCTAACACAAAAAAAAGTAATTTTCAGGAACAACTTAAATGTAAACTTTAAACATACAAACAGTCAATTTAATGATTTCTCCCTACTAAAATTCACTTTCTCATGTTGATTTTACACGGGAACACCTTGCAAGGCAATTAGCCTCATTTTCTCAGGACATTGTAAAAATTAATATCCAATAATTTTAAATTAATTAAAAATCATGTATTTTTCATTTATTTTCACATTTATTTTTTTTAGCATTTTGGAGCTGCACAATTAAGTTTTTATTTGCATAACTGTGTTCCTGTAAGTTATTTCAATAAAAATATTTCAGATTGAGAGAGTGTCTGAGTTTCCTCTTCAAGTCTGATACTCTACATGCAAACACTGATCAGCCTTGCTGTCCCATTGCCAAGGCCCTGTCATAGGCCTGCTTAGGCTAATAGCTAACCCACACCTACACCTTGGCATTGACTGACCCATTCTTTTTCATAACTCATTCATCCAGTGTCAACACTTAAACTGTTGTTTTTTGCTGATAGTTGCAACTATGGGGAGACTTTCTTGCTGATATAGGAGATTTTAAATGTGGTATTATTAACTTACTAAAATAAAGCTACTGCTGAAGTAGAAAGCTTTGAAAGCTAAGAAATTAAGATGACTTTGTTGTCTTGCCAAATATACACATACACATCTGAAGCACTTTCAAATATCACAATAATTATAGCAATAAAACAGGACTGGAAAAAAGGTTAATCTTACTATGTTTTAATTTGTCTCCTTATAGTGGCACTGTAACACAAAAAAAGTTCGTGGTTTTTTTTTTTTTTTTGGCTACACCATAGGTCTAATAGACAACTTTGGTCAATTCAGTTTTCTTCTTTGACTCCTGTTTCCACAACCATTGCAGATAATGATCCTGACCTCCTTTCTAAAATGTTTTGCGATCCTTGGGTGAAAAGTTCTCCCTAAAAGCTTAGTACTCATATTATTATATCCATTATATAGTTATGGTACTCAAGATCAATAGACCTACATAGCTGAGCAAAAATGAGATTATATGACCATCAGCACTATGAAGTAATTGCACTCAAAGGTACCCAATTGAATGTTTAGTCCAAATGAACCCATATTTAGTATGGCTTCACATATTGTTGGTGAAAGTTTGATGCACTGAATCTTGAACTTCCTTTGATTACAAGTCTACAGTAAGACTTCCTCAAACTTTTTAATTCATTGGTTGCTGCCCCCAAGGGATTCATACGGATTGGATAAAAAAAGAATGACATCGACAGCGTATAATGAAATTCTCTCCAAGATGTCCAATATTTTTATGCCTTCAACTCTGTTATTGTGTTAGATTCTTTGACTGATTTGTTCCAGAGATATGGTAAAAAGGGAGGGCAAAAAGGGGCACCATTGCCTTTTGCTGCTAGACAAAGTAGAGACTTCTGAGTGACATCCATTATTCCTTACTGTAGACTCCAATACAATGTCTTTATTTAAGAAAGTTTTAGACCATTATGTGAGACTTCCAAAACGTTCATCAAATAGCTTCTTTTCAGCCAATAAGATTGTCCTTCAGCATATAATGCTAATAAATAATTATCTCGTCTACTTCTATTTTGCAAAAGTCTGTAGCTTGTAATTTGTGTGTTCCATCAGCCAATACAATGGCACCTTACTAGCTCCTTCATTCCTTCAGATGCTGTCGTTGCTCTACTATTTAAAATATAGACTGTCTTTTGTCTTACTTTTGAAAGTTAATTTCTTTGGTATTGGAAAGGATCCAGGAAAGCTCTTAAATAAAAAACTTCAAGTTCGGATAGCAGCTGTCTAGTGCCAGTTAGTTGTCTTGAACTGAGGTATAAGGACAATGTTTAGTCTTTGGGACTGAGTTTCCAAATAGCTTATTCTATTCAACTCAGACAAATGATTTGGTCAGGACACTGTAGAAAAGGGATAAGTCAAATGAATTAATGTTTTTGGTCTAAGTTCTCAACGCATCATCTTCATACCCTTGTATATATAATTTTTCACTACATATGAAACATTTACTTTTAAAACATTTCCCTTTCAAAAAGAACGTATTACACTCAGGTCTACTTTTGAATCACAGATTTATTTTTTTTTTCTATTTGTTAGATGGGGGTTTTATTATTTTATATTTTCATCCTCTGGACCATAAATATGAGACAAAAGTGAGAAGTTCTTCAAACTTAAAAGTGATTAGAAAAAATGTGAATCAAACTGCACAACAATTGCAAAGGTGTCATTTGGTCCACTGTCTCAGTGACAGGCTGTCTGAAAGGTGAAGGTGGTTTGCGATGAGTAAATATGTTTTTCAATAGCTTTTACATACTTTATTCAAATGAAAATGAACATGTTTTTCAGTGACTTTAGTGGTAATGGGTAAGAGTAAAATTAAATGGCTACATAATTGTTGGCCTTGCAAATGATTCACTTTAATAGTTTGTAATACATTCAGTTTATTCGACCGCTGGAGATTAAGTAGTGTATTTTAAACACAAGTGTTTTTTGAGTAAAATAGACCTTTGTAATTTAAAATGCATAAAGTCATGCTAAGCCTCAACCATCAACTGCTACTCAGAAGAGCTGCTCTTAGCTACTCTTGGGATTCAGATAAGTTACTTGTTTGAACAGTGTGTACCAGAATTCAAGCCTTCAACATACCAGGAAGAAAACAAACAAACAAACAACAAAACAACAAACAAACAAACAAACAAACCCCCCACAACTAATTCAATTTTAGTGTCTTTATTATATCTTTATGTAGTCCCTTTTTTTCCCTTTCAATTTTGCTTTCCAGGACACATTTCCATCAAGCAGAGGTGAAGAGATTTTTTCATTACTATGAACTACAGAGATGGACTCCTGTGGACAGTGGAAAGAGTAGAGACAAAATGCTCATGATGAATATCCAGGTAACTTCATTGTCTGCCAGCTGAGAATCCTCTAAATATTACATCACTGATCATTGCACACAGCCTGGAACAGCAGATCTCAAACAGCATGATAAGAAAATGCAACATGAATACTACTTGCAAGGAAAAAAAAAAAAAAAAAAAAGTTATACTTTTCCAGTTCAAACAGTAGACATTCAGATTGTTAGGAAAGGGAGACTCCCTGTTGCCCATTCTGCTCTGTGGACTATAACCTTGTGTGTTTAAGTGAATAATTAGTCCTGCAACATTTTACTATTCATCAAGACTATAAAGTGTCATTTGTCAAACCAATTGCATTGAATTCTGTATGTCTCTGTTTTAAAGATTTCAGACACTGGGTTAAATTGCTATATACTTTGATTATCAAGGATAATTCTTTCATTTTCCTTCATTATCTTAAATTACAGCTGTAATATTAGAATAATTCGTTTTGAAAGACTTGGTCAAGACTCTAATCACTTGATTTCAGTCTGCAATATTGCACAGATACTGTGAATTAAATGCAAGCAGAACTAACAGTATTGTTATCATTAAAGTTGTAGGAAAATATATTACGGTTGCATGATCTATTTCCTACCAGCTTTTAAAAACTATCCATCTCTCTTATCAGTTAGTGTTTTTTATTTATATGCTGCCTTGAGAAATAAAACTATTTTGAGTTAAGTATTTCTCACTCAGTTCTTACTAAGAACTGACTTGTATGTGAAGAATTTCGGAAGTCTTAAATATCAAGAAACTCACAGTCTGTTTCATTAACTACCACCCCTGTGTTCAGTTACGTTAATATGTTGTCACAGGTGTTGAAATCACACAGACCCCCTGCCACATACACACACACACACACACACACGCAAAACAGTGCTGGAGGTTCTACTTTGCAGTTTCTTTTTAGGAAGGTCTGAATGTAGCCGCCAGAAACTGCACGTGCTACTGGAAAAAATAACAGTAGTACTAGTGTGACTGGTGCAGACACAGCTTTTTGTATGGCTCCAGGGAGAGATCACACTGAAAATGTACTTCTGCTACTCTGTCAATAAATGTACACTGTGATTTCTTCAACTTTGAATTTCACAGATTCATTGGCAGGGAAAGAAGCAGGGCAGTGCCATTTCCTCGAAGGCAAATTCATTACCTAGAAATTTGTTGGCACCAAACTCAGGAAGTGTTTCTGAACTTTTCTTGACTGCTATCTGCAGCATTCTGCAAGTGATTCTACGCTCCTGTTGCTGTTTGTCATGATTTTTTTTGTAAACCATACACATGAGAACTTTCAGAGTGTCATATTAAGAGAAGAAATCAGGGAGATTCCAAGTAATGAGAGGTCTCGAGTATCTTTGGGTATCCAACAAAGGACCTTTTAAAGGGGCCCGATGTTCAGAAGAGTTAGAAACGCTCTCTTTGAAGACTTCGTGCCTCTAAAAATGTAATTAAAAGTATAAACTCAGAAGCTACATTTCCCAATAAATGAATCACAGCTGGGTTTTTTTGTCATTAAACTTTGGAGAAGACCAGTGGAATGCGTCAACCCATTCGGTCCTCTCAGAAAGAAGACCATATGAACTGTACATAACAGAAGTATTTCTCATTATAAGCAAACATCTTCTGTAACGGAAGCTCTCTAACTGAGAAGGATATGAAAGAAAGGAAAAATTGAAAGAATATTAAATTGCTGAGAAATATCTACTGAAATCTCACACGCATTTTTTTCAAAGTTTTTATCTGTTATATCATGTTCATTGGCTCCTAGACAAATAATATTTTATTTAATTAATTTGGTTGTTTACTTTAATTTGTATCTCTTTCAGCCTTTTCATTTCAACTACCTTTTGAATATTCCTTCTGCTATTCTACTTTAAAAATCAATGACCTCATGGAAAATTCTGATCTCCTATTCTCAGCCTCATAGTACTGCATGATAAAAAACTGATCTTTAGCAAAACTGTAGTTTAATTTCTGTGAAATTGTTCAGGATAGTTGCTTTGAGAATTACATTTTGTATGGTTTTATAATACTTGGATCTAATAATGATATGTTACAAAATCTCCTTTGATCATTTCTTTACCACGCACACAGTTAGGATAACAACTCTGAATGAAATACCTATTAATTTCTGTGAGATTCACTTCACCTGCATAATGACCAAAAATTGCTACGGTAGCTTCTCAAAAACCACTTCCAATGTTCTTAGGACCATTATATTTGAATGACTGCTGCTCTATTCTTGACCTGTCTTTCAAGCAAGTTAAATGCCATTTGTTAAACCCAACTGGAGCAGGGATTCTGTATTAATAGGCCCTCTTCTGTGATAGTTACAAGTGGTGAGGGGGTAGATTTGCACGAAAATTTGTGGTGGGTTGACCGTGGCTGACTGTCAGGAACCCAATACTTTGTTCTCTCATACCCCCTGCTCATCAAGAAAGGGGAAGAAAATAATTATTAAAAGCTTGTGGGTTAAGATAAAGGTACAAAGATCACTCACCAGTTGTGATCAAAGGAAAAACAGACTCGACTTGGGGAATATTAATTTATTTTATTGTCAATTAATGACAATAGTGAGAAATAAAAACAAAAATAATACACCTTCCCTTCAACCTTCCTTCTTTCTAGGCTCAGTTCCCCTTTTGCTTCCTCTATTTCCTCCCCATTAGCAGTGCAGGGAGATAGGGAATGAAGGTTGCGGTCGGTTCACCATATGTTGTCTCTGACTCTTCTTCCTCTTCACACTTTTTCCCTGCTGCAGTGTGGAGACCCTCCCACATGAAACAGTCCTTCACTGACTGCTCCAGGATGGTTCCTTCCCACAGTCTGCAGTTCTTCAAGAACTGATCCAGCATGCATCTTTTCCTTGAGGTGCAGCCCTTCAGGAACAGACTGCTCCAGTGGGGATCCCCCATGGGCCACAGGTCCTTTCAGAACACCTGTTGCTACATGGCCTTCTCCTCATGGGCCACAGTCCCTATCAGGAGCCTTGTCCTTTGTGGGCTCTCGATGGGCTGTAACTTCCTGCAGGCACATCCACCTGTTCGTATGTGGGGTCCTCCATGGGCTGCAGGTGCATATCTGCTCCACCATGGACCATCATGGGCTGCAGGGGGAGAGCCACCTCACCATGGTCTTCTCCACAGGTTACGCTGCATTTTTTTTACCCTTAAATATTATTTTATCCTCACAGAGGCACTACCAATGTCACTGATGGGCTTGACTTTGGCCAACTGAAAATCTGTATTGAAGCTGGCTGAAACTGACTCTGTCTGACCTGGGGGGAACTTCTGGTGTTTTCCCACAGAAGCCACCACTGCAGCCCCTCTGCTACCAAAATCTTGCCACATAAACCAAATACAATACATCACAATAAGGTAAGAAACACTGTAATCCATTTGTATGTACAGTCCTTATCTTCCCATCACAGATTAACCTTCTAAAAATACATGCTTCTACTTTACATGCACATGTTCACAAAAGTGATAACTAATTAAATCCCAAGTGCTTTTGTCAAAAACATGCTAGATTAGATGATTTTTCCTGACATAAGGGAATAAGCCTCATAATCTCTGGACTCCGTTTGGGCTGCCTAAAGACACAGTATTTCAGGCATCTTTACAGTAAAATAGGTTAATATTACAGTTTTTACCAACGTTAGCATTTAATCTTGCAGGCTCACAGTTTACACAGTTATGTCAGGGCAGGGAAGGGTCACTTGCTCCAGTGGAAGCTGCAACAGCAGCGTCTGCTCCAAGTGCAGCAGGAGACTCTGAGATCTTCAACTGCACAGAGAAATCTGTGGACATCTTAGTGCACATCTTAGTGCACATTTCAGAACACAAATTGGTTCAGAAAAAATATTTATAGAGACTTTCAAACTTCATTGCATTGAAAATATAAAAAAAAAAGTTGTTTTTATCTAATTCAATATTTATTTGATTCAATACTTCAAAACTTTATTTTTCCACCTATTGGAAACCCCTTGCTTTGAGCAGATCTACTGAAATTAGTGTTAGGAAAAGATGGTAGATTTTTTTTTTTTTCCCCTAACTCCTTTTATTCTACTTTATTTAGCTTGTGCTCTTAGAACTGATGTATGAACATTCTTTATTGTGTTCTGAACTCAGTTTTGTAGTTTCTAATATAGACAGTTACAGTCTTATGAGACTACTATCACCTGGGATGTCAGCAAAAGTAAATAGTAGCAAAAAACAATTACTGAACATACCACATGATGACCTTAGGTCTAATTAGTGCCATGTTGTCAAAATTAAGAACCGAGTGGCCTTGAGATAATGATGACTAAATGCATGGAGAACATCATGCTTTAAGTAGCAAGTCGCAATGCCTTCTACAGGGAATTAGAGGGATTTACAGTGTGTTTACCTGGCCGCCGGGTGTCACTGTTCATTCACTTTAACTTTGGAACAGTAACGTTTTGCTTGTTTGCTTTTGTTTTAATAGTAATAGATAGGTTGTATCTTTAAGAAACCTGTTAAGGCCAAATAAGTCACCTTAGAAAATGCTAAAAGAACTACTGAAAATCTTCATTGAAGTATTTGAACATTATGTCTGCATTGTGGTTTACAGTGTAGTCAGCAATGCCATATCACATTAGTCAGTTACACATATGACATTATTTACCCTTTGACATCTAAACTCAGTGTTTCATATGGTTCAAGAGATGTAGGCAGCACATACTACTACATTTATTTTAAATTATTCTTATGAGAAAATATTTTTTTGTGCTGTCATTGTTTAGGTTGTTTGTAGGCCTAGTATGTCAGTGAACATAAAGTGGTGTCGAGACTGCCACTCAAGAAGCAGTGCAGAAATAGAAAAAGAGAACATGTACCATACACAGGACATTACCAAGTTGTGGATTTGAGCTATGACAAAGCCCCCAGTTCAAAGAACTAGGAAACAAATAAAAAAAAAAAAAAATTAGAAGGGTACAAAACTCTGCTTCACTTCTTTGGCTCTTCTTTCTTTGCATTTTTAGTTTGTCAAAAAGAAGTAAAACCAGCTCTTGAAGGAAGAGATTCAGCCCAGCTGTTTAGAGATGAGGAAATAAGGCCCCACTATCTCTGTAGTCATTCTCTCTGTTTAAGATAATCGCTTCTCCATCAAGTTATCCTATGGAGAAGCATAAATTAGTTCAGTGGAGTTATATTGCCCTTTTCAGATTGTTGCAAGGACAGCATCCTGCAAATGCATTTTACAATGTGATGTCAAGATTCTGTAGGATCTTTTGTGATAGACTGGAAATACTAATAGTTGTTCTACTTAAAGAAAGTAACTAAAGAAATGAAGGAATTTCTTAATTAGTTCAAGATATATTAACGTAAAAATTCCTGTTTCCATTTCTCTGAGTTGTAAGGATATTCTTTTAGTGAAAAATTATTTAATCATGGGAACTATCAGTAATATCTTGGCTTTTTGTTGTCAAATACATCAATGCAAGTTCCTAATGTGTGCGATCCTCTATCACAATGAAGTCTGAGTATTAACATGGAGTGATTGTTTTTTGGGGCTATTTTATTGTTATTATCAAGGAGGACATAGCTTATGGCAAGAGAATACTCAAGAAAAAAATAATGCAGAAGCTACACTATGATGCTATTTTTCCATTTTATCTTTTATTATCTCTCAATGTTAGCTTTGTGATAAGTAATTATTTTTAATTTAACCATCAGACAATATGTTTGCAATGCAGCTAGTGATCCAGCTAAAGGAAGAGTTTATGGCTTAAAATTTCTGTCCAGTTTGCATTGAATTGCCGACATTTTTAACTAATAGTATTATTTTAGGATTTTGTGTGCTAGAAACTTTCAGTTCACTTATCACAGCAGATACTCTCACAGAAATGTATTTTCAAGTGTGATACTTTTATATTTTTAGGAAGAAAACACCTTAAAAACCACACTGTGCTAATTCAAAAATAGTTCTAAAATATTTCTTATATATCTTCAACAAAAGACAAACTAAGACTAAATTCTTCAGCCTGTATGTGTGCCTACTTCTATCAGTCAGGTAAGTATTAGCTGCTGGGTAGTCTTACCTTTTTACATCTGTATCTCTCAAATCAATATATTTACCAAATGAAATGTCGAAAAAAAATGTTATTGCAGTAAGAAATATCTTCCTACTTGTCGCTAATGTCCACTATCATATGGAGGTGCAGGGCACACTGAGAATACTCACTCAATAGAGCTAGTCCTGTACCTATGTGGTTCATAGTTTATAGAAAATGTAGAAAAAAACCCCTCCTTACTACAAGTACTCATTTAACAGCACAGTGTTAAATCAGTGTTAAAGCTTCCTGTTTTGTGACTCAGAATTCTGGGGAGATTCTTCTTAGCCTTGATTTTAGGTTACTGAATTCCACCCCAGGTATTGTACAGCTTTAAAGAAGGGCAGTGTGAAGAAATATTACTAATACTACTATAGTTAATGAAACCAGCTTTCCTAAACTATATATTAGTTTACCTCTGAAAGAGACTGTGTTATTTCATTGTTTTCTCATAAACATAAAATTGATTGTGTTGAGCAAAATGATCATGATTTCTCAGCCTTTCACTTTGAAAAATATTTATACTCTTTTGAAGTCACAATTGAATATTGTGGATCACATATGTTTTTAGAATAACTTATGTTTCTCCTGCTATGACTGTTTAAGTTATAAATGCTTCAAGGCTGAGATTATTCCTTACTATATGTACATATAATGTATTTATATACTATTATCTGAACAGAAGATGACCAACACAGAGAGTCATCTTGCTTTAACATCTGAAACAAATATATACATCTGAAACATATGTAATATATAATGACTGTATACATATATTATTAAACTACTACATCCCTTTTATATCTCTTGGTGTATACACACATAAACAAGCACACATACAAATTATCTGCCTTTGTGTTTAGTTTACTTTAGCAGTCTTGTTATTTCCTTTGCTTAAGAATGTAACAGAAACACATACACACCAAAAAACTACACCAGAACACCTATTTCTATGTAATGAAACATGTAAAGTCATAATGAAATGGATTACTTACACCTTACAAAGAAAAGGCTCTTCCTAATACCCCAGGAGCCCTTTAGGCCATTGCAAATTTGGTGCACACTGTATTATCAGATTTATGTCATTCTGATAAGATGGTCCACTTGAAGTAGCCTTCGAGCTAAAAATAAAACATTAGGTTGAAGGAAACAGCAATTTAAAGTTATTGGTGTAAGGATAATTAGAGACTGGCAGGTATCCAGTGTCATTACGAGGAGGTAGCTGTAGGGCAAAAGCAACAACTGCCTATTTTCTGCCGTGCCACAAACCCGAATCTGTCTTCACTCAAACTGATTTTATTTTTAACGTGCATCTGCTTCCTAGCATTCTGAGTTTTTTCAGAGCTGTTCTTGAACTTGGAATTTTTTTGATTTCTGTTTTTTAGTCCAAATTCCAAATGAGTTGTATTTTAAAGAACATGAAATACATTTTTTTACAGTGACAGGACCTATGGTTTTGTTTTGGTTTTGTTTCCCATGTATTTAGCCTGTCAATACTCCAATTTCTTCTGTTTTCTTAACAGTATCTGGTTATTAAATATCTACAATATCTATTTTTTTTTTTAATTATTTTAAAGGCAAATCTCACACAGGCTAAAGAGAGTTTTGAGTCTTTCAGCTCTTCACAAACTGGTTTGCAGAAGACGTCTGGCAAGAAAAAGTTATTAAAAATGAGAGGTACTACCTTATCACAGACCAGCAAGGAGAATGTTTTTGATTTGCCATGTTCTTAAAGCTATATCAGAATTGTCTATCCTCACAGGTTGAAATTGGAATTTAGACTAAGACCATTGCAGTCCTCAGTTAGTATGTACTTTTGTTTGGTAGATGGGGAAAAAAAAAAAAAAAGTAAAGGAATATTTTCAGATCTATTTCTTATAATGGAAGTAAGCTATATATGGGGTAAACACCAACACCTGACAGTAAGGAACTACTCTCACATCTTCATTTTATACTTAACCCAAGAGAAACAATGCTACAGGTAGTAACTACAGGCAGTCTGTCAACTTCTAAATTCTGTCACAGAGTATGGGAAGCACAAGATGAAACCTTTAGGATGTTTTATAAATCTCTTAAAAAGTTAAAATAACGGAAAACCCACACTCTCAGAAACTCCTAATGAAACAAGGTTAACTTTAGTGATTTTTGAGCCTAACAATATAATTAATTTATTTTAGGAAAATATATTTTTAAGTCTCTTAATAGATTTTTAAGAATATTAGTATAATAGTGCCAGAGAATGTTCCTGGATATACAATATCAATTTTCAGTACTGCTTAGCTGTTACAGTGATTGTTTGAAATGTTTATGGCCAAGGCCAACTTTCAGTCTCCCACATAATTCTTGAGCAAGGTTTGGGAGTCAACAAAACAGGAAGTGCTCGCAAAAGATAGTTTGGAATTGTTCATCCTGTTTTGGAAAACAAGGAAACTTAAATATACTGACAGGGCCTGTTCCAGAGAAGTAGGAATTTTTTGTTATAGATATAGCCACTAATGTTGTGAAAATAATTCTGGTAGCTGTCAGGTCACAAAGTATTCATAAGGAAGGAAAAAGGTAAGATGTTAGCAAATTAAAAGTTAAATTAAAAGTTAATTTGTGGTGTTGTAGTTGTGGGAAGCCTAAACTGGGAGATGAAGGTAACAGTCTGTGTTTCTCTGAGAGGGAAAGGCTGTATGATGGGATGTCATAGCCACACTTGGGCAGGAATATGCTTTTAAGTTTTTGAGGACCCAGCTGCTGCATGGTAAGTGTTGTGCATGTACAGCACAATACCTGAAGTCAAATTTGCTGCTTCTTTGCCTGCCTCCCTGTGAGTGTCAATACTAAAGAGGTGAAGATTAAATGGAAATCCTTTGGGTACCCTGTAGTTAATGATGTAAAACACTGATGCATTTACCTACAATATAAATAGACCCTGAAAGTCTAAGAAACCTCCATCCATACAATCTGTCTGACACAGACAAAATGGCTTGGGATCCATCCTAGAGTAACCCTGATTTTGCCTTGTATAAGTACTCTGCACTTAGGCAAGAATTTTGGTAATTCTTGAAACTGACAACAATTAATTTATCACTCTGTGACTATCCCATAAGAAAACTCTTTCTGAAGAACAAACAAGATTAACTCTTAATGTAAGCACAAAAGTTACTGGAATATAGTATAGATTTCAATTCAAATGGGTAGTTAAAATTACAAAAGCAATCTTCCATAAATTGAAGGGAGGTTATACTATATTGATTTATTCTTGACAGGGCTTGACTTTGTTTCCCTCATCAATATCTATTTTCCACAAGCTGCACTGAACCTTTTTTCTCTGCTTCTGATGCAGTGTGTTTAAAAAACAGAGGAAAGAGATAATGGCAGACAGGCACAAGGATGAGATTTCTTTTAGTTTTGTTGGTGAAGAGTGGTAAATGCTGGAATAGAAAAGAGCAAGAGAAAATTTCAATTTTCAGTCCAAACCCTAAGTCCAAGAGTTCAGAGGCTGTGTCAGATCTCAGCATTCATGTCCACATGGTCTATACAACTAGATCTGTGGTAAGGCTGAGTATTTCTGTATATGTGTATATATATGCCCATATGTGTATGTATATGTATATATTTTACATATAAAAATGTGTATATGTACATGTATATGTACAGTGTGTATTTTGTAGATAGGCTGATACATATATACTGGCTACATAGAGATGAAATAACTTTCTCAGCAAATCCTTACTGTTTAACAAACAGTTTCTGTTCTATGGGATAGTGCAAAACTGAGTGTCTGTATGGCATCACTTTTATATAGCTATTAATCTTACCTGACCTATGGGCTTGAATAAAAAAATATTTAGTTTCCATTCTGTGGATTTTTCCTATCTACAGCTTTTGACCAGATATTATTTAAAAAAAAAAAAATCATATGACTGACGTGAGTATCCCAAGTTTAAGCTAAACAAGCGTTATTACCCACTTGAGGAAAAAAAAAAAAAAAAAAAAAGAATTAAGGAACAGCACTCTTTTTTTCAGAAAAGTAAGATTTTCTGTCTTCTTTTTTTTTCTTCTTTTCTTTCTCTTCAATCCAGGAAAAGGCTCTGAGGTTTGTTCTTGTTTTGGTTTGTTTTGGTTTGTTCAATTCAATTAAAAACATTTATAAACCTCCCTTTTCATCTCCTTCCCATTTCCCTCTGGAACAGCAGTCAGGAACTCATGGCTCAGAGTCAAGAGCAAAGTGCAGACAAATGAGTGATGCCAGGGCTTAAACCAAAGTCCTCATGAACAGATTGTCTAACAGACTGGAGTAATAATCTTCAGAGCTACCATGCTGGCTTGCAGATTGCTGTTTTAAGTGGCTTTGATCATTATGGTTATTTGGCAGCATTTCTTAAACTGGAGTTTGGGCTTCAGAACCCAGATGTACTACCTGAGCTTAATTGAATTCTCCTGGATGGGGAGTACAAACAGTAGAAGAAATTCCTCTGTTTAAAACTGAAGTCAAGACAACCACATGACTAGTCCAGCATCAATACTTATTTCACAGGAAAAAATACACAGTTGATTAGTTTCTCAAGAGCAAATAACAAACCAAATGGTTAATTTACATGTAAAAACACGTTTTAAAACTACATCGATAGCTATTTATGATTCAAAGACTGTTAATTTCTACAAAATATCAGTATTAGAGTACTGAGAAATAGGAAACTGGTTAGCAGAGGTATTAGTATTGGTGAGGCATGCAAGCACTATGTGGTAAACCTGTTTTTACAGAGAAACAGACGGGAGGACATACAGCATCATAAAACAAAGAAAAAAGACATAATTAGAGGTCTCCAGAGCTTCAGGTACTCACCTCTGCAAGAATAACTTAGTGACTAGCAGAGTTTTCGCAGCACATAAAATTAGTCCAGTGAGATAAACAATGTTTGTGTTTTAACTACTCTTTAAAAATATGTATAGAGGATTATGGATCATATGGGCACCACAAAGGTCAGGAGGACTTGAAAACATAAATTTGAGTGCAAAGTATTTTTATACTCAAATAACACAGAAAGAAGCTAGCGTGATTGGTTCCCTCTTTTTTTCCACAAGAAGTGTTGACATGGATTTAATAGCGATTGATCAAAGCAGACCACAATCTGATTTGCAGATACAACAAAACAGTTAATCATGTAATTGTTAACAAGGGAAGGTACTGAAAATATACTTCACTGACACTATAATAATGGCTGAAAAGAAAACCAGAAGAAGGTAGGCATTAATACAGGCATACATCGATATTCTGTGACTTATCAAATGCATTCTACTCTTGCAGTCTGTAACCTGGAAGTGAAGGGAAAGGATATGTGAATGCAAGCAGCTGACCTACACACCCTGGATATTATGCACAGTCCTTTGTATGGAGAGCATTAATCATACATTAAATGAGATTTCACCAAAATAGAAAAGTTACAGTTAGAATTAGACAAAAATATCCTCTGTTAATGAGGACCTTTGGTGGGAATATCTGCTCAGCTGTAAACCACTGATTTGAATATCAAACTAAAAACATGATGACATGTCAGCTAAGTTGACAGTTAATCACAGAAACCTTGCCTTTGTGTGCAAATACTATTAGTTTGAGTTACACAAAGGGGCCTCCTAGCTAAATGTTATGTATGGTAGGCTTGGATTGAAGTGGATTTGCTTAACAATTTGCTGGATCTGAACAAGATAAGAATGTAGCTTTACTGTGGATATGAGTGTGTGTGCATATTTGTTCTTAACCATAAAGTTAGTCTGATGATGAAGAAAAAATACAAATTCATAATACTAAAATTACTAAGTAAGTTCTTCATCGGGACACTGTCTTTAAATATACACCCTGCATCTCAGTATAAAGGAATCATGAATCTAACTAGATGTCAAGGTAATTATAAATTACAGGAAGAATCAGAAGAAATATATGTACGCAAACTGATGAATAGACATAATCCACCATATCAGAAAATGAAGTAACTTTTAATCAGCTGCTGTGAAAAAAATCCATCTTCCCGTAAAACAATAAGTTTATGTATTTTTAAAATGTCTTTTCGAAAATAAAGGGTTGAAAAATGTTCATGAGTAAGAAAAAGAGCACATTTCAGGACTCTATTAACTGATATCACTGGGAGAAAATTATAAAGGGTTCATATAAGATATGAAAAATGCGCTAATTGTGAAGTTAGATTTCAAATACATTGAAACCTGTATACTTCTCCAGGTAAAGAAAGACAAATTAAATATAAGACCTGAATTTCCTTTCTTAGACACAGTAGAAAATTAGTACTTCCATTGCAGATAGTGGAGCTATGTCAGGAAAAACCAATACAAATAGGATCAGAATCATGCCTAAAGCACCTAAAAGCATAGAACAGCCTGTAAGCTTGTTTAACATACAAGCCCTTGGGCCAACTTCAGTCTGTCAGCACTGCTCTGCTTAGAACATGCAAAATAGCTAGATGTTGCTGCTCAAAGAACTTTTTCCACAGCTTGGCATGCTGTTTATACCTTTCAAAGAGAATATGCAACATACCATAATGCTTCCCCCTCTGCTTTTTATTTTTTTATAAACTCCTTCATTATTTAGCATGTATTCCTTGAAATGACATACCTCTAACATGAATACAAATCTTAACTTCTTTCTGGTCAATGGAATACCTGCTGTATAAATCGATAGAAACAGGATTGGGCTGTGCAGTGCTTTATACAAGCATTAGTCATTCAGAAAATAACATTGTTAAAACTAGCAAAGACATTAGCAAGGTTAAGAATGTGTTGTTTGATTTTGTATGTTTACTTATACTCAAAAAATACAGTTAATCCATTGCCAGGGAAAAAACATTACAAGTAGATGTTTGGAAAAGATATGAGTATAAAACCCTATCCTTTCTTCTTTGGTCTAAGCTAAATAAAAGTGTTCTAGAAGTGTTTAAATTAGGGATTATACAAACAAATGAAAAAAACTTATCATCATTTGAATAAGTTATTTTTCATTTTACTGATTTTATTTATTGTTTATTCATTGAATTATTGTCCATAATGGATCACAGGCACATTTGAAGGAGTAGAAAAATACATATATTTAATCCTTACAGATTATAATCTTCATGGCTATTTCCAGAGATACAGTGAAAGATACTTTCTGAATAGAAAGCATCCTTCATGATGGCTCACATTATTAAAATTGCCTATATTTTGCACTGTCAGTATTAGAGAAAGAACCAGAATGTAAGGATAAGGACTCTCGCTCTTGTCGTGTTACTGACAGCACTGTTTATTACGAAAAGTTAAAAGATGTAGACAAAGAATTTCTTCAAATCGGAGTGATTAAAATTTATGTTTCTGTGAATATTCATTTTATTTTAAATTATGTCAAATGCATTATTTCTTGGGATGGAGTCTCCAATGCTAAAGAAATTATTGTATATCCTTCTAACTGTACTTCTCAAAGACTTTCATAGTAGTCCATCAATATCTCCTGGCAGTTGACCAGCTGATGACTCGGACTGTTCTGAGTGTCTGAGTGGTAGGTGGTATTCAGCATGTGTTTTTTTTCCTTTTTTTTTTTTTTTTTTAAATAACTGGAAACTTCAGAAAATATAATGGGAAAAGTCTAGGACAAGATAAATCTTGGCAGTTTTGCATCTGCATTAGAATCAGCTCAAGGGCCAACTCTGTATTCATATTGAGTCAATGGGAGATATGAACAAGCAGAATTTGGACCTAAAAATAGTTCTGTTGGCAAGAGGACTGAATATTCTTCTATTTTTTCTTTCTTTTAAATCACTAGAATTTCCATTTCTGAAGTATCCTGTTCACTGATTAATTCCTTTATTTTTTAAAAACTGCACTAAGAGAAAAAAAAAAACTGTTTAATTTTTGCAACTATATTCAGAATTACTCAAGGCACCATGTAATTTTTATGGTTGATTTTCTCTGATAGTCACATTTCATCAGACTAATAAAGCTCTTCCATACTTTTCATACTTAGTTATTTCTTTATAGGATGGATTTTTTAACCAGCTCCTGGTAGATAGATCTGAAACTCTCTTTTAAAGGTGATCAGGATCAGTATGAAAGCCTTTGCGTACACAACTTCCCTTAAATAACATTCCCATACTCTAGGTCTAAGAAACAGGAACTTTTATTCAAAAAGATATTTAAACAAAGGAAGATCAATATTACTTATGCTCTAGCTAAACAATAGAAAATTGAACAAAATCTAGTCACTAAAAACTCATATTGTTGTTGGTTGGTTGTTTGCTTGCTTAGATTAAGTGTTTATTTGTGTTTAGAAATTACACAGTTTATATTGCATAGCAATCTGTTGTTCCTGAGTGGTGTAAATGTCAGTCTGCCAAGAAGATACCTGCGGGAAAAAAAGAAAAAAAAAAAAAAAAAAAAAAAAAGTAGACAAACTCAAAGGAGCTTTCTACAGAAGCACTTGTACTATTTATGTCAGTAACTCTTAATTTCAGAATTGGATAATTGAAAAGAGCAGCCAGCCCTGATTCAAATTATTGCCTTTGTTTGCTAACATAACTTCTAGATTAATATATTATTCTTTCCTGGTTATTTGATTTATTAGGGGATATTTTTTGCAAGAAAAAAGGACACTTCATCCAAAATAAAGCATTTAATGGAAGGGACATACCAAACCTTTACTTTCTGTTCTAGATACTAGCATATAGTATTTAAGAGGAGGAGTTGGAAGCCACTGTGCTGCTAGAAGGTTAGAACCTAGTGACCATTAATGAACCTTGGTGGGATGTATCCCATGACTGGAGTGTGGCTATCAATGACTACAGGCTGTTTAGAAGGGACAGGAAAAGAAGGAAGGGTGAAGGAATTGCCATCTACATCAAGAGCGGGATAGAGTATGAAGAGATGTGTCTGAAGAACAGCCATGGACAGGTAGGAAGCTTATGGGCAAGAATCAGAGTGTGAGACAACAAAAGAAATCTTGTGGCTGATGCCTACTACAGGCCACCCAGTCAGGGGGAGACTGACAAAGCCTTCTTACTCCAGCTATAGGAGGCATTGTGCTCTCAGGCTCTTGTCCTGCTAGGGGACTTCAACAATATATGCTGGAAATAGCAGATATCCTCCCTGATGAGCAAGAGTGGTAAACTGGCAACGACAAGGAGAAGCCTAAAGTACTCAACAAATTCTTTGCCTCAGTCTTCCCTGGCAAACTCTCTTCTCACACTTCTCCAGTGGATGAACTGCAAGATAGGGACTGGGGAAGCAATGTCCCTCCCACTGTTATCATCAGGTTCATGACCACTTAAGGAAGCTGAACATACCTAAGTCTACAGGACCTGATGAGATACAACATAGAGTCCTGAGTGAAGTGGCAGATGTAGTTGCCAAGCCAGTCTCCATGATATTTGAAAAGTCATGGCATTCAGGTGGAGTCCCTGGTGGCTGGGAAAAAGGGAAACGTCACACCCATTTCTAAAAATGATAGAAAGGAGGACCTTGGGAACTACTGACCTCTCAGCCTCACATATGTGCCTGGGAAGATCGTGGAACAGATCTTCCTAGAAGCTATGCTAAGACACATGGAGGACAGGGAGGTGATACAGGACAACCAGTGTGGCTTCAACAAGGGCAAGTCCTGATAGATCAACTCAGTGGTCTTCTATGATGGAGTAACTACACCAGTGGACAAAGGGTGGGCTACGGATGTCTATCTGGACTTCTGTAAAGTCTTTGAGATGATCTCTCACAACATCCTTTTCTCTAAATTGAAGAGGTATGGAGTTGATGGGTGGAATGTTTGGTGGATGAGGAACTGGCTGGATGGTCACACTGAGCAGGGGTCAACAGCTCAATGTCTGGATGGACACCAGTAACAAGTGGTGTCCCTCAGGGGTCTGTACTGGGACCAGTACTGTTTAGAAGTTTGCCAATAACATCAAGTTGAGTGGTGCAATTGACATACCTGAGGGACGGGAAGGCCATCCAGGGGGACCTGGGCAAGCTTGAGAAGTGGGCCCATGTGAACCTCATGAGGTTCAACAAGGCCAAGTGCAAGGTCCTGGACCTGGGTCAGGGCAACTTCCAGTATCAGACAAGGAGATGAAGTGATTGAGAACAGCCCTGAGGAAAAGGACTTGGGGGTACTGGTGGATGAAACATTGGACACAAGCTGGCAATATGTGCTTGAAACCCAGAAAGCAAATCGTATCTTCGGGTGCATCAAAAGGAGTGTGGCCTGCAGGTCGAGGGTGGTGATTCTTCCCCTCTACTCTGCTCTGGTGAGACCCCACCCGGAGTACTGCTTCCAGCTCTGGAGCCTCAGTACAGGAAAGACAATGGACTTGTTGGAGAGTGTCCACAGGAGGACCACAAAGCTGATCGGAGGGCTGGAACATGTATCCTATGAAGACAGGGTGAGAGACTTGGGGTTGTTCAGCCTGGAGAAAAGAAAGCTCCAGGGAGACCTTATTGAGGCCTTTCAATACTTAAAAGGGCCTATAAGAAAGATGGGGACAGACTTTTTTAGCAGGGCCTGTTGCGACATGACAAAAGTTAATGGTTTTAAACTAAAAGAGAGAGCATTCATATGAGACATGAGGAAGAAATTTTTTACAATGAGGATGGTAAAATACTGGCACAGGTTATCCAGAGAGTTGGTAGGTGCCCCATCCCTGGAAACCTTCAAGGCCAGGCTGGACGAGCAACCTGATCTAGTTGAAGATGCCCCTGCTCATTGAAGGGGGGTTGGACTAGATGACCTTTAAAGATCCCTTCCAACCCAAACTATTCTATGATTCTATGATTTTATGATCAGCACCATCGCCATTGTGTCTCAGTTACTGCCTAGAGACAGTAGCCAAAATTTCCTGAAGATTTCCAAACACAGTTTTGAGTGTAACTCGGTCTATAATGTTTCAAGAATAGTGAATTGCACCTTGAAATGTTGCTTGGCATTATGCACTCTAGGATTTTCTGGTCAGATAGATGGTTGTGGTTATCGTCATGGAATTTACTGAAAGATATCTTTGGAATGTTTTTGTCATTTCTGTCAAGGAATAATTTACAGCAGTGGTAGAGGTTTAAAAAACCAAACCAAACCAAGATGGAGAAAGACTTGTCTATTATCAGAAAAATATATATATATGTAAAAAAAAATCTGCATATAAATCCAGGAGTACAACAATAAAAAGATTTCTAAGTTCAGTGGAGAAGAGCTAGTAGATATATATTCACTATAATTAGGTAACCACAAAGTTTAACACAGTCACTCATCCAAACATCTTACAATATATCTTTGAACTGAAAAAACAGTGATTCGTATCCAAACAACTCCAGAGATTTTAGGGAACCATGCTAAGAATTCTAATCTGCATTGTGGGAATTTTTGTAAGCACTAAAAGAGGTTTCTTGAGGGGAAATATGCATATAATATTCCAGAAATAAAAATCTTGTATTCCAATAAAGAATCAAGGAAAGTTCTAAATTCTAAAAGTTGCTTGCAGTTTACTGACATATAATAATTACAGATATCCTATTAATGATGCAGTAATTGCAACACCGTTAATAGTTAAGTAGATTCTGTTAAAAAAAAATAAATTGAAGACTTGTTTTTATTTTAAAGAGGTTTCTCTCAAATGATTTTTCATCTATATAACCTATATTTAATATTTTTGTGGACAAAAAAAATGTAAAATTTCTTTAGTCTTTTAAAATAAAACTGTAGTTCTCAATTATCTTTAGATAATATATTTAATGCTTATAAAAGTTTCTTTACTGTTTGCATACACCTTTTAATTTAGAAAGCTCTTATTGCCATCACAGGTCTCAGGAAAAAAAAAAAAAAAAAAAGGTATTTAGAGGAAATTACTGGATAGAGAGGAAAAATGAGAAGGTAAAAAAAATCACAAATTTTTGAAATTTCATATTTTTCAACTGTCCTCTGGAAAATGAAATGCAGAGACAGCAATTATGTTTTCCTGTCCCTTCATAACTTCATGAAGAACGCATAAATTTGATGCAAAAAGAAGAACAATAAAACCAAATGAAAGGTATCGAGTGTTGCCATATTGCATTGCACTGAAATGTCATAAAATCTTTTATAAAGACAAATTTCCCCTCAAGTGCAGTAATACAGTAAGAGTGGAAAACAAAACGATCTTTATTTTATATACTTCTTACCCTCAGAGGAAAAATACAAAAAGGAGTTCTGATGTTGTTCATAACAGACAAAAACCTTCCAGAGGGGAAATTTCCTCTTTAGTGCTGGGGCAAGGTAGAATTGGAAAGCAATTCCAGGAGTAATGGACAGAACAAAATGAAATCAGATTTTAGAAAAGAGTACTTTGATTTTTTTTTTCCCAGTTACAATATTATCATTTTATTTGCCAAGCTCTGACTTTTGTAGGATCCTCCTCTCTTTAAAGAAAGTGAAGTTTTTCTGTGCTTTTGCTCCTGTGCTGGTTTTGCAAGCTGCTATTGATTAGCTTACTAAGGCAAAAGGCCTCAAGTGCAATCTGCAGAGGTTTTCTTCTGTTCTGTTCTGTCTCTTGTATAATGCTTATGACCCTGGAGTCATTGTAAATTCGGAGGCTTTTTTGAAGACCATATTAATCATGTAATTAAAGTGTGTTGCAATCATCTTTGTAATTTAGCTATACTGAGATCTGTGATCATTAGGTCACTTGCTGAATATCAGTTCCATATTGTTTCCACACTGATTTGACTTCTGGATAATTTTTTCTAGATACGGTTCCCTGGGATAACTAATTTGTTGCTCTTAGCAATCAGCAGCTATTAAAACACAACTAACTAGTTTACATATTGTATTACATAATGTTCTTCATACTCAGAAAGTTACCATCGTTTTCATGTTGCATGTTACAATACAAATTAATTTCAAGATGACCTTACAACTGCTGTACTATTAATAAGTAACTCATCCTTAGTAAGTGAAGCTTATGACAATTAACAAAGGGAAACACCTACTGAGGGCAGTGATGTTTTATTAACCTTTTATGGCCAGATTCAGCTGAGCAAGCTGTTTTGTTCTCTTATCTGAACAGGAGTGACATTATAGGCTTATGCATTCAGAGATATGACACAGGACATAGTGGAAAAGCATGTTCTTCTGAAGAGATAAAAAGAAGATTGGAGGGACCCTCTAAATTCTCAAATTAGATCTCTCCCATGGAAAACTACATTAAATCCCCTATATCTTGTTTTCCATTGACATAATTTTATAAAGTAATAGTTGATGAAGTAGTGACATTTCTAAACTAAAAAGTGTTACAGTACTTACTGTAGTTATGTTTATCCAAGCTGCAAAATGCCAAGTGTCATAGCCCTCCTGCCAGACATTTTACTGAGAGAAAAGTAGTAAAGGCATTATTTATTTAATGTTAATTTCACCCTCTAGGCAACCTAACAGTCATTTTTAATCTACAAACAAATCATTTATATAAAGTTTACTCAAAAAACTAAGTTCTCAAAATTACTCTGGATACAAAACAATTACAGTGGAATTTAAAATTTCATGTTAGTATTACTCAGAGAGATGTGACTAATAGTCCGTGTGAGCTGGAAGGTCTAACGTTGCATGGTGTCTTCTCTTATTTATTCTCTTCACTCATATCTGATACCTCCTGATACCTCGTATATTTTCTATATGGACTAATGACTGGAGAACTATTTCTCATATAAAAACCTTTTAAAAAAATAAAAGAAACACATACACTGTCTTGTTTAGATCATTAAATTTGTATTCTGCTAGAGTAATATATGCTGCACCATTTTAGAATAGTAATGCTGCAGTGTTTAGGTCAATACCTTGATGTATAGTGTCACACAAGATCTATGGGATAGCAAAGATATCCACTAACTAGTAGATATGACTAAAGACTTTCTGGAGATCCAGTGCTTTCTGGGATGGCAGCTGGAGATGAGGCATAATATTGTCACTTCAAAAGCTGCAAGACAACAAAGTGTGGGCAACGGAACTGAGCTCCTAATCCTCTCAGTAAAATTTAAAATTATCTTAAACTTGTATGTCCAACATCATTTTAGGAACTGTTAGGTGTCTTGTCTGGTTTCTCGCTGTCATTCTGACAGAACGCAACTGTCTCTTAAATCCTGTGTCGTATCTTCTAGCCCATTGCAGATATCTTCAATGCTTTATCAAATGGCACTAAAAGCTTATCTTCAGGCCTAAATTTTAATTTTTACATGTGAGCTGGATATTTGAATACCTACTGTAGGCACTGGAGTATTTGGCCAAGACAGCTAATGAAGTCAAGATGGTAGGTCAGTTCAACACCTCACAGCAAGATTAGGTGGCCTCAACATTATTCACTGCCACTTGAATTGTCTTGGAATATCCAAGAAATCTATAAATGATCATCAAATATTGCAGAATTTAAGGAAATAAAGACTTAATAAAAAAGGGACGTGGTCTTACAGAGGGATTAGCTTTCTTACTGCTTATATCAAGTGTTAGAGCATATTTTGGGGATTGTGCTTTCTAACTGTGAATTATATTTTCTCTAGTCCTACCATCCCTTCTCTCTGTAACCATTTTACATGTACAGAGAAGTATGTTCAATTAAGTATCTAAATTTCATTTTTAGATGGAAGATGTATGCGATTTACTTTGATATTATTTGAATACATATTATTAATATAAAATTAAAAATAATTTATAATTGAAAATAATCTTGAATGAAAAATTTCAGTTAAACACTTTGGCTCCCAATGCACTATGTCATCAGACACCATTCTGAGACAAGGATAAGACTGGAACATATTGAAGTAGGTAAACCATACTTGTGACCGAGTCTGCAACTACCTAAGAGTAGCTGCAAAAAAATGTTGAAATTATCTCATTCGCAGGACTGTGAGTATTACTTTGCATTTTTTAACTTACTCAAAGTCACAGAGAACACCACTTACTTAGGATCTACATCTGTGACACATCTGTTGATAGAAAATTTCACTCTTTTTTTTCAAAGCACTGAACAGAATACAGTCTGTTTTCCCCTTCCTTCCTTCCTTCCTTCCTTCCTTCCTTCCTTCCTCCCTCCCTCCCTCCCTCCCTCCCTCCCTCCCTCCCTCCCTCCCTTCTTGTAATCAGAGATTTTCTATCACAGATGTGAAATTCTTGTCATGTAACCTAAGACCTCTCCAGAGTAAATATTGACAAGTCATTTCAATTCTCTTTATATTCAGTGAAGAGAAATATTAACACCTTCTGACTCATTTTAAACATTTGTTTTAGGATGGAAATCTAAAATGCTATGAGATGTATTCTAGTGATGTGAGATGCTTCCTGTTCTGTTGCTCCTTGTTTGGATATGGTCCATAACAAAGTTTAGATTTTTATCAGCAAACAAATCTGTATTTTCTTTCAGCATCTTGAAACCAGCCTATTCCTAACTATATTTTCAATGCAGTGTGAGTGATAGATTCTTCTCTGAGTCCAGTGTGTAATGTTTCATAGATCAAATGGTCATTGCAAGAACACACTCTTTCATGGAGTATACACATACTTTTAAAGTTTCTTTTGTATATTACCATAGTGTATAAAATAAAATGTTCTACAATTTTATCATAGTGTGAATGGAACACAAAGCAATGTGAAAAAATACTTAAAAACAAATCAGAAAATTATCTTAATTTTATGTGTAGTCCAAAGTAGAAAAAGGGACTTATTTTTCTGATTTTTTTTTGATACTGTCTTAAGTATATCATGTTCTCTTCTTAGTTACCTGAAGTTTCCTTGGAGGCACTTATCACAAAACGGATAAACTGGGGAAGACAGTACATGTACTTAGATTTATATTCTAAGCCAAAGCTATAACTTTGCTTTTGAGAAGAACGTTATCAAAGAGAGAAAGGTAAACAAGGACAATTGAGAGGCATGATTCTAATATGAGACCTTCAATTTAAAACTTTTTATAATATTTTCTGGATAAACTGTTAGACGACCCCCAAGAGGACCCTAAATTTTTTGCCATCTTATATGAGTTTTCTAGGAACAAGTGTGAATATAATATCTTTAGACACTCTGTGATTATAGTAGTGACATTGATAAACTATGTCCTTGGCAGACAATGTGGATGATCAAAGTGTTTGGTTTTTTTCTTGACAATTTATCATATTGTTACCCTCTCTGGAAATGACAAGCTATTGTTTTTGTCTCCCTAAGCCTAATACTGTTTAATGTAAACATAACTTTTTTTTTTTTTTTTTTTTTTTTTTTTAAGAAGTGGTTTATGCTGTTTATTGCTACAACCATCATTTATTATAACTGCACACTGGTTTTCTACTAAGCAGTTGTGTGTTACCCATTCATTTTACTTTAGTATACAGAAATAGTGTGTGTACATATATATATAACATAGAAAATGCAAAGGAACCAATTCTTTATGTTTTCCTTCCCCAGATGAATGAGACCTCAAACCACTACCATATTAGAAAAAAACCTAAAGAATTCTTAAAATAATTATGAGGCAAAACAATTCTTAGAATCAAGACAGCCCTCATGTAGACAATTAGAGGAACTCTTTTTGCTCCTGTACCCAGAAGAGTTCAATATACAATATGATAAAATAAATAAGCATTTAGCATGTAATGTGAAGGAAAATAGACTACCTATTAATACACTGCAGACTTAGCAACTTTGACAATAAGTATGATATTTTGGGGTCTTATGTAGAAGTTCATATATGTTATTTGGCTAAAGTACAAGATTAACATTCAAAAGCACAAGTCAATATGTTCCATTTACTGAACATATTTTTTATGTCTTTTTAAAGACAACTTTCAGTTAATTATTATGGAAGATGATGTTATAAATGACATTAAAGTTTTATAATGACAAATAACATTAATTTAAGTAATGTACAACACAATATTTCCTCTTTCAACTGAAGTGATTTCTCCTTAACTACAAAAAAAACTGAGGCTTTCCACATTTTTTACCTTGACAGTTGGTCTTAACTGTTTGTCTATTCAGTTACCACAATTCAAGTTAGACCTTTAGCTTACTGTAGCACAAATAGTGCTTGAAAACTCTTACATTTGCATTTGTTGTCTCATGGTCATGAATGGTTCATAAACAACTTGTTCAAACCTTAGGAGTTTTTTGAACAATTTGTATTTCTTTTTCTCTGAAGAAATTTCTATAACAAGGAATATTTTGTCTCAGAGCATTTCCATTTGTGTAGGGTTTTTATGAACAAAGTACTTTGTGCCAGCTTGTATGATACTGGAAAAAGAAAATATTCTTTCTCTTCTTCCTGCTTACAATCTCTTCCTCTTCAAAACCAAAAGAAAAATGGAAGAATGCAAGTAAACAAACAAAGAAGCCCAGAAGATCTCTTTTTAATATTTTTGGATGATTTGTAGGAATCTTCTATTTAAGGAGATTTAGGACCCATGCTATTGTTTAGCACAGTTTCTTGGGATTCCAGAAACTGTTTTGTTACCTTACAAAAATGAGGGTGATTTTTAATATTTCCATATTTTCAATTTTTTTTTTTTTTCAGTAATAAGTAGAAGTTATATGAAATAGTAATGCAGACCACTAATGCTCAGGGTTAAAAACTCTCATAAAAGTCTGTAATCTCATGCATTGCCTCATTTGAACAAAATTTATCAATTTTGTGGTTAAATTCTCCTCCAATTTAGGTCCCTAAAAAGGAGCTTTTGCAGAATTCATTTCCTCCTTAAGATTTTTATGTAAATGCAATAGCATCAAATACAGATATAAGTACCTGAAGAGGAGTTAATTTCTCATTACATAAGCAATGGTTGCTTATGCATGAGAAAGTTTATAGGACTTGGCCCTTATTAGGTAATACGTTATGTTAGAGTACAAATTGAGATTAGCTTTAAATTAGCTTTGTTCAGAAACATCTATTGGCCTGATGCTAATCGGATTTGATGCAGTTTAAGGAGTTGAATCTGTGCTGACTGAAAAATGCAGTTCACTGAAAATATCACATCAAAATACTTATAAGTTGATCTGCTTTTTCTTTGAGGAATATTAAACCTTATTTTCCCTGACAGTGGATTCAATAACATTTTTTTTAAGATAACCAGGCATAATAATCATTACAGGTAAAGTTATACCTCAGGCTACTTCTGAAGTAGCACAAACTTAGAAGAAAACAAAACAAAACAAAAAAAAAAGACAAACAAACTCAAAAGTCAGCTCACATGTTTGATTGTGTATAACATTAATTATAATTTCACTTTCTCCTAAACTTAGAACTTCCTTTGCATGCCACAGTTTTCAAAGCCTAACATTCAAAAGAACCAGCATCTTACTAACATTATATTGTGTAGTGGCTTGTAAGAGAACTGGGTTTTAAGTTTGAAGGAAAAAGCCATGGCATGGCAGGACAAATCTAAAGTGCAGGAAGGATTTTATGGAATTGCAGAAATACTTCTATTTCAATAACTGATATTAACATATAGCACTTGTGAAAGATGTGAGGATTTAAGAAGTTAAACTAGACCTCAAAGGCTGGATTATATTTGTCTTTAAAAACTTTTTAAGAGACTTAAAAACTTTAAAGGCCTTGCAGGGAAACTCTTCAACAGTGAGTGGAGAAAGCTAAGATATACACGACTGACAAGAAAAAAGGAAAAAGTAAATCAGTAGGCAATATGAACCCTATTTAACTTCAGGAAGCTAAGTTGTCTGAAAACTAGTGGATTTTAAGTTGACTGGTTCCAGTTGATGGAGAAATAAGTAAGGAAATTGTGACCCTTAGAAAAGATACAGAGTTTCCATTGATGGTCTAGTCAACCTAGGCTGGAAATTTAAAGTCTGTGCAACTATCTTACCTTCTTGCATTTCAGACATTCTATAGCAACAATCAAATAAAAATAGTCCTATAGTAAGGAGTTTTGAAAATGAAAACAAACACATACTCTTTCCATTTCAGCATAAAATGCCTGGTTTTGCATTATGAACACTAGTCTTATAATTCAATTCTGTGGTGTTGGAATGACAAAATTACAGAACAATGCAGATTAGAAAGCAGGAGTGTATTTAGATCAATTTCCTTTTCAAACCAGAAATAGATTCCAAGTTAGATCAAGGTACTTGTGGCATTGTTCAAATGAGCTTTTAAAATCTCTAAGCATGGTCAGTATATCTGGACACTGTTATTGCTCTTCTCACTTAACATTTTTTTTCCCAATATCCAACGTGAATTTCCTTTGTTGCAGCTGGTTACCCTTGCCTCCTGTTTTTTCTCTGTGCAACCCTGAACAGAGTCTGCCTCTATCCTCTCTTTAATAATTCTGTTAGTGGAAGACTGCAACTAGATTTTTGCTGAGCTTTCACTTCTCTGAGCCTAAAAAAAAAAAAAAAAAAAAAAAAGGTTTATTCAACCTTTCTTTGTTTATTATTAGCTCTACAGCCCTAGTTGTTTTAATGGTTTTCTTTTCAACTTTCTCAGGTCTATCAATCTTCTCACTGCATGGGGAAGACAAAATCTGGAGGTAGCATTACAGATGTAACTTCATCAGTGCTGAGTAGAGGTGTCTTATCAGTGCTATCAATGTGTTTGCATATTCTTGATAGTTCAGCCCAGCATGCAGTTCACCTTCATTGCTGCAAAGCCATTTTGCTAAATAAAATCTAAATTGTCATTTACCAGAACCCTCAGTTAATTTCCTACAAAACTGTCAGTAGCCTGTCAGTAGCCATCCCCAAAAGGGTTGGCAATGCGATGGGAAACAATGCTTTAGCTAGCTTACTATCAATAAATGTGAGTTGATATTATTATTTTTGTTTTGTTTGAAAAGTGTATCTTTACATTTTTATGAAGGTGTTGTAGGATTTTTATAGTAACAGCTTGCATAATAATTTTTCTAGAATCTATGAGTGCAATAGCAATGATAATCAATCTACCTGTACGCCTCACAAAGCAAACAATTTCAGATGTTGATGCAATTCATGTCTTCAGATCACCTATTCTTTAAGAAGTTATCTCAAAATGCAATGCATTTAAAGACCTCTATTTGTGCAGCACTTTTTATTTCGGGAAGTAATCTTTATAGTGTGTTGCAAAATATTTCCAAAAGATGCAAAAACCTGACCTGTTTGTCAAATAGATAATAATGTAAGTCATGACATATCTTAGAATTCAGCTTTTTTGGTGCAAAAATTAAACAACATTAAAAATTATTTTAACAATCAAACATAGCTTTTTTTTAGGTTCTCTTGCTAATATATTTTGACACCTCATTTTCAAATGTCAGTGACCCTTCTTCTAGCATTAATAGTTTGGACTCCATACTCTTGACAATCCACATCAAGGAAAAGAGAGCTAACATTTTAACTCTAGCACAGTTGTCAGTTCCTTTGGAGTCCTATCCTAAATTCTTCAGGCAGAAATCCATTACCTGAGCTTTAGTGTTAAGTACTAACTGGTCAGATAAAGCACTCATATTTTGTTTTCATTACTACTACAAAAACCAAAATGGAAAAAGATAAACTTTTAATAGTTCACTTTTTGTTGTTTTGGTTCATTTTTTTTTGGTTGGTTGTTGTTTTTTGGGTTTTTTTTTTTTTTTGTGAAGGAAGAATTTTATAAAAGGAGTAATACATTTCACGTTAGAAATATATTTGTTCTCATTTGAATGAAAGACATATCTAAGACACCAACAAAAGAATACCTAGTCCAGACCTTTCATTTTAAATCAAGTGGTATAGAAATTATTAGTAATATTTTGTTAGACATTCTTAATGCTTTTCTCTTCAAGGTGTTATTCTTCAGTTACTTATAGTTTTGCTAAAGAATGATTTCCACAGCTTTTCCTTGGTAGTGGAACTTAGGTCAAAATAATAAAATTTAAAGATACCTAAGTGTTGGTGTCTACAAGCAGGTCAAACACCTCAGTTCTTCTGGTCAACAATGTCAATAAAGATTTTGGCTCAGTTGCCTAAACAGAAATTTATAATACCAAAGCTTTAGGATATCTCAAGACACTCAAAGGGCTTGGTTGTCCTGTACTTCCTGTGTTACATGTACCAGGTCCATGCAGTCCTTTTGTCTAGCTAAGCCTTTTCAAATGACATTAGACCTCTGAGTGAGTGAGGTGATCTGACTACTTCACATGTAGACACCTAGCAATATCACGAAGAACACACATGAATTTTTATATTGAGCTGAGTGTTTTCAACTTCAGTTAGATCAGCTCAGGCCTGCCTGAGAGAGAAGTTGAAAAACTGGCTTTCTTTCACCCAAGATGTAAATTTGCAAGTATTTCAGGTTTTGTGTCAACAAACAGCTTTTTGCTACCCTTCTGTAAATCTGCTTGAAAATGTACAGGAGATACTTCATTAAGGACAAGGTCAATAGAAATCTCTTTCCTTGCTGAACTCCCAAAAATTCTGCGTGTATTAAGCATTCTTCAAGCTGTAGCGAAAGACAGAATCCTTTGCACCATTCTAGACACAGAAGATGAGGTCTACCTGGCTATGTTGGAGTCTCACTGAGAAAAAAAGCAGCTTTGCAGAGAAATACCTGGGGATGCTGATGGACAACTTGTTGAGCATGTGCCAGTAGAGAAGGCTTCCAGCAAAGAAGGCCAGCCACATACTGGGCTGTATTAGCAGGAGTACTACCATTAGGCCCAAGGAAATTATTCTTCCACTCTCTTTGGGCACTTGTGAGGTCACATTTAGAGTGTTTTGTCCTATTTTGAGCTCTCCAGTGCAAAGAAGTCATTAGGAGTGGGCAGCAGCACATAGGCTGTGAGAAGTGGGGGTGAGAAAATTGAGTTTGTTCTGCTTTGAAAGGAAAAGGCTCAGAAGTAACTGTTCTTTTGCCTGTATCTGGTTAGACGACAAAAAGATGGAGCCAGACCCCCTGGAGATGCACAATTAATGTGATCAACACAAACTGGAATGTGAGAGTTTTTGAGCAGCCATAAGCAAAAAAAAAATGCTTGTCAAATATTGGAAAAGTTTACCCAAAGAGGTTGTGGAATTTCCGTTCTTGAAGACATTTTAAACCTGATTGTAAGAGTTCCTGAGCAACCTGATCTAACTATACCTTAGACCTTCCTTTGAGAAGGAGGTTGGACTACATGTCCTCTGGACATCCATTTCAACACGTTTCTGTGGCTCAGCTTTTGACTTGACTGTGGGATATGGTAGCGAGTTTTCATAGAATCATGGAATCATAGAAACGTGGAATCATAAAACCATATAATCATAGAACAGCCCAGTTTGGACGGGACTGTCAAAGATGATCTGGTCCAACCTTTCATGAGAAAGGGAGCCTCAATGAGATTATTTAGCACCCTGTCCAATTGCATCCTGAAACAATCCAGCAATGAGATCTCTACCATGTCCCTGGGGAGGTTGTTCCAGTGACTGATTGTTCTCATTGCAAAAAATTTTTTTCACATATCGAAACAAAACCTCTCCCATTGCAATTTGTATCTAGTGTCGTTTATCTTCTCCATGTGGCTCTTTACAAAAAGAGACAGCCTCCATCCTTTTTGTAGCTGTCCCTTAAGCACTGGAATACTGTGATGGGGTCTCCCATTAGCCTTCTCTTCTCCAGGAAGAACAGGCCTAACTCCTTCAGGCTTTCCTCATAGGACAAGTTCTCCAACTCTTTGATCATCTTTGTCGTCCTTCTTTTCAAATATGATAACAGTACTTGCACGTGCCTGTCAAAGTTGATGTGGTATTTGGAAGCACAAATGAACAAAGGTTCTGCCTTGAGGAGGCCTAAAGTGTATAGCTGTTGCTTAGCTTCTAGTGGGTCCCTGCTTCATCCACTGAACTAGTCACCCATAAAGAGTTACATGTTCAGATATAATCAGAGGAAAGGTTATTTACCTTGCCTATCCCCTGTGAGTAAGAGTAGTTAGCATTAAGGGAAACGGGTGCTTGCTTTTCAGTCAATGCAAGATCTAAACTACGTTACCAAAGGAGTCAGTGTGGATGCACTTCATTTTCTGTGTCTGAAGGAATAAGTGAAGTTTAGTACTTGCAGCTGACCACTGATGACCATGGTTCATTTTGATTCATGGTATGGCTCAACTTTGTTTTGTTATGTTAAGATTTCATACACATCTTTTCCTGCACAGTTTATGACAGAGTATCCTGAATGTTTACTCATGGTCTCTTCCAGTACACACTGAAATCAGTTTTAAACCTTCTATTGTCTTTAGTAGTCCTTGAATAGGGGCCTGGAAAACAACAATTAGAAAAATCCTATCAACCCCTGAGCTAGTGTATGTAATTAGGTTTCCTTTCGTTACTGTTGCAATGAAGAAAATTATTTTTTCAAAGGCATTTGTGCAATAACAATATGTGCAATAACAATTCAAGCATGAAATAGTATTGGGTCATTGTCAGTGACAAGGCCAAGACAGAAAGCTTTTTCTTAGTACTGAGTTTTAAAGAAAATTAAACCACTAAAAGGGAAAAAGGAGAGAAGATCATTTTCTCAACTGCCTAAAATAATATTTCTATATCCTGGCCCAACACCTAGAGGGAAGAGAAGTCTATTGTTAACATTATTTAAATTACATTTGTTAGTGAAGAAAATAATATATTTTAATTTTGTGTCAGAAAAAAAACCCCACAAGAATCAAAAGTAAGCCATGTAAAATAAAAACTCATTTACTCTGCAGTTTTAACCAGTTTAGTGCAAATGTGCTAATTAGCCTGTTCTGTTACAACTTGTATTAAACATAGAAGCTAGTGTTTTCCTGCATATGCCTTTTTTTTTTTTTCTTTTTGTGGAACAGGATTTTCAAAAGTAACTTGTGTTTATGAACGTATGAATTAAATATATCAAAGAAGCTCAGTCAAAGAAGCTCAGTTCATTCTTGATGGTTGTCTGCATTGCACTTATTACATTTTAAGTTATGTTAAGGTTTTGTAGCCTGATTGCCAAACACTTACAAACTCAACATCACTAGTGACTTCATATTTCTTATATGTACAGAATTCAAAATATTAGTTCTCCGAATAGATTATGGTGATGTTTTAATTACGCTTCCTTAATGGAAACCACAGTTCTCCTTTGACTTCTTTCTACTCTGAAATACAATCTTATTTTACATCAGGTTTTTGTGTGGTTTGATGTCTTTTATATGTTCTTGTTGTTGATTCAACACAAATCTTCATAACTTTTCCAGTGACTAAATATCTTCATTTTTTTAAAACAATGTCTTTATGTGTATATTTAATTTATTCATCTTCCAGAACTTGGATTGTATCAAGTCTTCATTTGTCAGACAAATGAATCCACAGTCCATCTCTGTTTCATTTTCTGACAGTGGTTTAAACATTATAATTACTTTATTTGTGACTTCTTTCTGCAAACTTGAAGATCTCTTCAGATCCCTCATCTTGAATGGTGTACAGACTCTGTTGATCTAAACTCAGTATCTGAGAGTGCATTGTTCTACATTCCTCTCTCAATATGTCAAGGTTTGTGTTTGTTCTTTTGGCCACTGGACCACAGTGAAAACTCCTGTTTGAATGGTTATTGCTATAATCAACATGGCCTTCTCAGAATCTCAGATTCCACACATATAGAGATCCTACCCAGAAAGTGTGGCTTAATTCTTTGTCACTTACATTTCATCATTGTAAAATGGTTACTGTTTCTTCTTCCTAGCCTACTATGCAATCCATGTATTTACCTACAAGAGGCTTTTTTTTTACTGCTGACTTTGTCATTAATGATTCCTTTTTTTCTTGCAAATAACTGATAACATAGAGTAAGGCCAGAACTGATTATGGCATGGTGCCAGTAGACGTTTTAAATATTTTTAATAATTATATCCTATTTGGAATGTCAACCTGAGACTTGTCTGACACCTGTCCTTTAATCTGTTTAATTGATATGATGTAATATCGTATCATTCAAATATATTCAGGAAATTGATACTTGTTATCAGGTTAAATGCCTCACAGAAAAAAAAAAAAGTATGTGTACTGCATTAATATTATCTATATTAACTCTAAACATCAAAGTAATCAGAAATTATTTGACAAACTCACATTGATTGTCAAGTGATATTTACCTCATTTAATTACTCACTGAGTCCAACTTCAGTTATTCCATTATTTAATGTAATATAAATAATATAAAAATATATCAAAATAATTTCTAGTCATCACCTTTCAACTCAACGTCTCTCATATCACTTATACATTAATTTGAATGCCGTAGCAAAAAAAAAAAAAGGAAACTCCAAGGGAAATTTAGAATATAGCAATGGGACTTAGGAATCCCAGCTTCTATTTCTCTATGTCTGGTGATTCTTTATGTGGCTGTATAAATAAGATATTATACATACTGATAAGAACAGGTCTCCTGAAATCTAGTTTTGTACAATGATGTTTTTATTTAATATGCAAGCCATTTTTCTGTTTTATCATATGGTCCACTGGTATACAAACAGTGTCATATTGTACACAAGAGCAGTAAGTTGAAACTGGTATGGTATGAAGGTTGTTAGTGTTTAGAAGAGTATTTTCAAAAGGACTGATGTTCCCAGTTAATTAGCTGTACACCATGCCAAGTGGACAGCAAACTGAGAAAGGAGCATAGGAAAATAAATAAAAATGTTAGCACATTGTGAAAAAAGAACAGCCACAGGACGGAGGAGAGAATGGGGTGCAAATTAGAAACTAGTAGTTAGGTTCATGCAAAAGTAATTGTAGATTTGGACCGTGGATCATTCATTATAACTAGGCTCAAAAACATCTCTATCAATGAAAATAGGAATCAATACAGTCAACACATTTTTGCCAATGAGAAATAAGTTTGTTTCTTCCTGTAGTGTAAAAATCCGTGCTTTTGGAAAGCATTTTCTGCATCCTGCTCATTATGGAAGAGTTTTCCTTGCAAAAAGTTGTTGAGATGCTTAAAGAAGAGCTATTAGGTTGGTGAGAGATCAGATGAATATGGCAAAAGAGGCAAAACTTTGTAGCCCAATTCTTTCAACTTTTGAAGTGCTGGTTGTGCGACGTGCAGTTAGGTGTGGTGGAAAGAATTAGGCCCTTCTGTTGACTGATGACGGCTGCAGGCATTGCAGTTTTTGGTGCATCTCACCGATTTGTTGAACATACCTCTCAGATGTAATGGTTTCAGCTGGATTGAGAAAGCTGTAGTGGATCAGACCATCAGCAGACCACCAAACAGTGACCACGACCATTTTTAAGTCCAAGGTTAGCTTTGGGAAGTGTTTTGGAAGTTCATCTCAGTCCGACCACTGGGTTGGTCATTGTTGGTTGTTGGATAAAAATCAACTTTTTGTCACATGTCATGATCCAATTGAAAAATGGTTCATTGTTGTTGTGTAGAATAAGAAAACATGACTCTTCAAAGTTACAACTTTTTTGAATTTCAGCCAGCTTAGGAGGAACTCACTTATTGAGCTTTTTCACCTTTTCAGTTTGCTTCAAATGCTGAATGAGCATAGAATGGTTGACATTGAGTTGTTTAGCAACTTCTCATATAGTAGTAAGAGGATCTGCTTTGATGATTGCTCTCAATAGGTTGTTGTCAGCTTCCAATGGCTGGCCAATTTGCTCTTCATCTTCAAAGCTCTCATCTCCTTTTTGAAACTTCTTAAACCACCACTGCACTGTATGATTGTTAGTAGCTCCTGCGTCCAATACATTGTTGATGTTGCAAGTTGTCTCTGCTGCTTTATGACCTACTTTGAACATGAGTAAGAAAATCACTTGAATTTACTTTTTGTTTAACATCATTTCCATAGTGTAAAATAAATATAAAATAAACAGCAAGTAATATCTATTGAAAAAAAAAAAAAGCAAGAAAGACACATTAAAATGATGTATAACATAACTTAGAAAAAAATGATGTATAACATAATCTTAGAAAATCTTTGATAAACCTTCAATTATTTCAAAGTTTGCTTTTGTGATGTTGGTAAGTATTTTCTATTATGTGGAAATAAGCACACTGCACAAAATGGCCAGTTTGAGGAAAAAAAAAAAAAAAGGTATGTGATGTATGGAAAAATATATGATTGGTAATTTCATGAGAGACAGAAAAATAGACTGGTGGAGAGAAGTTATTCAATATCAAAGATATTATAAAAATATAAAGATTGTTCTGAGTCATACATAGAGATATGTAGAGAAACCAAAACCAGATTCAATAAGTATTGTTCTTAAGACTATACACTTTAACAATAGTGTTAAATTATGCAACAGTAATAGAAACAGTAAATGAGTTATCCTATAAAAAAGCTTAAATTTTCTAGTAAGATTAGGGAAAAAGAAGGAAATGTGATTTCTTTTAAACATTAAAACCCATCGTGGTGACTCAGATTCATTAATACTGCCTGAAATTATTTAATTAGAGATGATCAGGTATTAAAATACCTGAAGTGTCTGTTACTTTTTTTTTTTTTTTGAAACATGCTTTTTAAAAAATAAATGTAAACCTTAGAAATGTCTGAACATTATCTCATTGATTTTCACTTTTTTTTTTCTCTTCATTGGATAATATCAGTACAAATGTGTGAAGGATTTAGAAATCTGTGAGTAGGATTAATATTTCTTTAGGGAACCATGTCTTCAAGCTGAGAAAAAGAATGGACTCACGCTATTTCTTAATAATTTCACCTTTCACATGTACACCTTTAACAAAAGTTGCTGGGAAACTGTCTCATATTGCATACTAAAACTAGTATAATATCATCCATTGGAGTTGCACTTCCACTACACTCATTATGGATTTATTCCAAAAAAATACTCCTGTACTGCAGCAAAAACAGTGGTGTAAAATATCACAAAGATCCAGCTAAATTCTTTTGTCGTTGGTTAAGCCTTTATATTGAATCGCTTCCTGCCTGTGATTTGCCCTCCCCCTCTTTTTTTTTTTTTTTTCTGAATATAAGCTCTGAGATCAATCTTTCAGTGCTTGAATCTATCACAGTTTGATTGAGGTTTTCTTTCTCTTTGCTTCCTTTCTGCTGCTGTGCCTGAAACACAAAAGTTTGGAACTTTCTTTGACCTGACTATAAATAACAGAGATCACTGACCTGCAGTCCGCTTTTCTCTCTTTATCAACATTTAATGGAAAGTGGGGGAGGGAAAGGGAAAATGCATACTGTTAGCTATTATCTTTACAAATGACTTGCTAGCCTTTTATTTGTCTTCTTATGCTTCAAACACTCAAAGGACATTTTCAGAATTTCACTAGATGAAGGTTCAATCCTGAGATGACTTGACAAGCTGCATCTTCCTTAAGAGATTTTGACATGGTATTAAGCCATAGTTACAAGCCAATACTTGAATGTGGAGCCCTGGGGAAATCTTTCAAAACTGGAACACAACATTTACAGCAGGAGGCAGGTGTCTGCACCACTGAAGCAAACAACAATATGATATATTTAGTATCGAAAATGGAAGGAAAACTACTGTCTCTTTACCACTGGGGACAATGGAAGAGTTTGAATGAGGAAAAAAAGCATCCTTTTCAGCCCTGGAGAATTTTAATTTACTGACAGAATGAAATATAGTCTCATCACGGCAGGTGCAGCAAGTGCCAGGTGCTGCTCACAATATTGTCTTTGAATTTATGTGTTTTCGAAACATTGAGAGGATGTGAAGCAGCTGCACTGGCCATGTGGAGAGAAAGCAAAGAGCTTTTAATTAGCAATAAGAGGGCTGTTAATTTCTTTTAGGAGCCGTCTTTGCTTTGCACTCGTATCAGAATCTCAGCAGGAGCTCTGTGCAGTCCCAAACATACAAAGAAAATCAAGTAAGCCATATGTTACAGTAGATTTAATGCAAAAATGAAATAAGGGTCTGTTTTTCAGCTAAAGAAACTGCTAAATTTTGATTATCAAATTGAGAAATGAGATTCACAGATGAGGGACTGAACAACAATTTAAAAATCTCAGTCAAATCACTGACCCAAGTGGTACATAACATAACACGCAGAGATCACAGAGTAAGAAAATGTAACAGTTCTGCAAGGAGTTTCCTGCTGAAACCTAATAAAGTGGTTGGTTGGGCTGAAGTAAGTGCTGGAGACCAAATGCTGAGGTAAATCAGCACCTGAGAAATCTTACATTAAATTATGTGAGACATGCTAAATGACTGGCACAACTGCTAGCTTTGAGTTGGACAAAGAGTTTTTGTAGTCTGGTACCAAGATCCAGTCTCTCTGTCCAACATACAGAAGATTTTCCATCAGAGAAAGCCATAAAAAAGTGTAACATTTATTGGTTTTGATTCTGTCAACCTCAAAAAGAAAAAAAAAAAAAAAAGGTATACTTTTCTGATGTATCATTTACTTTATACTAAGGGCTTAAAATAGTTATTTTCAACACTTAGGCATCACCAATGACTTACTTGTCCTTAATTTAGGGACTTTCTCATCCGAGTTTGAAAGATTTGAAATCTGAGGGGATATTCCTCTTCCTACCAAGAAAAATGTTAAAATTGTGCAATATATCATTGAATGACAGCAAAAATGAGTTGTGAATGTGTAAACAGTCTGATTCAAAACTAATTGAGTTAAGTTAAAACTTTTCAAGTTATTTTAGTAATTTTGCTGGTTTTTAAATGCAGTTATGCTCAATAGATTCTGCTTGATAACCAAGGAATTATGGAACAGCACTTACTGTATATAGGAGACGTCTGTTTAGTATTTTCTGAGAATCCCATTCTTAAATGAGATGTATTTATATGTTTACATTTAAGTTGTGTTAAAGATTATTGCAGTGCAGGAAGTTAAACATATCTATAAGTCTTTACAGAATAGGTAATGAAATATTAAATTCATGCAAATAAGAATGGTATTAGGTCAGGACTGCAGCTTTTAATTTAATCTTTCATTATGCAGCAGCAATTAGCATATCTAATTTATAGTGACACAAAAAATTAAATGCAGAAGAACTGATAATGTATCACATCTCCATGGACAGCCTTTTAAGATATGACAGGAGTCTAATAAATTACTTTGTCAAGTCAAATGTCCATCTATCTTTACATTCTTACCTAGCATGTTGTAGTAATATGTTGCTTAGATTTTTTATTTTTTTTAATATCATAAAATAATAAGCAATTTCATGTATTGATTTTACAGCTATTTCAAAGAGTTATCAAAGGATAAATATATAAGGGTTAATTAGTCTGCTCTCTGACACATTGTACAAAGTAGGTTTTATCATTAGTGAAATTGAGCAGTGATACAACATTAACCACTAAATATTCTTGTGTTGTCATGATAGTATACAAAATATTATATATTTATAAACAGAACAAAGGAATTAAAAATAAATTTAACAATTTTGATTTATTATGTTTCATAAATAAGGCAGAGATGCAGTTTAACATAATGTATCATTAGATATGTAATAAAATACCTAATTTTGGATGTATTCTGAACAATAATGTGCCACGGCTTTGTTCTAAGATGTTGATATAAGATATTGCTCTGTTCAGGGTGTTGTTCTTCATTGGTAAAGAAAGAATTCTAGCAGAAACCATAGCGAGATTCAGAAGAGCCTACTTTGTTTATGCTACTCTGTGACTTTCCAGTAGTAAAAGATGCTTTATTCATTTGCTGCCACATGCTTTTATTTTGCACATTTATTCCACAAATATAATGCCATATTCCCACTGAAGAGAGGAGATCTTTCTGAAGATTGAAAACAGAGAGAGGAATTGTGCATAGACAAAAAGCACACTGCAAAACCTGAATTAATGTGATCATTTGTAACTTCAGACAACAGTGATGATATAGACCAAGGAGCTGAAAAAAAGTAGAACTACAACATAGATTCCTTATTCAGAAAGATATTCACATTGCTATGAAGGAAACAGGATAAACAAAAGCAGATATTATTGTGAAACCAGTATCTTCATCATTGTACGGTTATTCATAACAACTGCTTTGTTAAACCAAGGCATATGTTGAAACCATGGTTCTGCTAAAGTAATATTTTCCTAGCAGTGCTGTTTATTATTTGGATTTTTCAACTTCAAAAGTAAGGAAAGTAAACTGGTGATTGCATCGATAATTTATTCATTAGCTTAATCACTCAGCTTTACAACCTCTATGACCTCCTGACAGACAAAATTACAAGACTTTCTCATTGAGTCCTCAAAACAAAAACAAACAAGCAAATTAAAAATCAGCATCATATTTGATTTTTATCTCAATATCTTTCTCATTGTATACAGTTATACCAACTCAGGAGCTAAAATAAAAATCAAATATGATGTTGATTTTTTGTTTATGATAACTCATGTGAGCTCTGTTTCACATTTAGAACAACTACCACATCTCATAAACTTATAAGAAATATAAGAATTTATGCCACAAATATTACCAGGTAAGACTAAATATACAACATAATGTTTAGGCTCTGAAAGTTAGCATCAATAATCTTTATAAACATTCAGAAGTACTGAGCAGTATTTTTGCAGTAGTTTGTTCTTTAAAAGCCAAAATATTAATTAAAAGGACAATTAAAAATATTGTGAAATGATCACCATAAAAATACACTCCATCATTTCTTTCTGCCTTGTCCTCTCATTGCCAATCTATTTTGAAGTCTTTAAGACTGTTTTGTACTGAGTGTTGGAAGTTTCAAGGCCATCATCTGATGCAGCCTGTCCCAAGGAAGTAGTTCTATTTTTGTCAAAATATTTCCTACAAAATGCAAGAATCTCTGAGATAGGAAGATGCATTCACATCACAGGGAATCATATAAAACTAACTAACAATGACTGTTTATGAGTTCTTAGAACTGTCTGATGAAGAAGTGAGGACAGACAATAGCCTGCAGATGTCAATACTGATGGATCTAAGGGTTGTACATGTCCCTGTGAAAGCCAGGAACATACCTTCTCCACCATGGCTCGTGTCTAAGGCAGATTGACTATTTCATTGAAGAAGTGGTCTCAAAGAAGTCTCTTAAACAAAGTTATGTAAAATAATTTCACTACTAATAGCATGATAATTGCCTAAATAACAATATGAGAATTTGTAGAGCTCATAAGTGTATTATGAGCACTTGGGCAGCAAGGTTATGTGGTGCCTGAAATCAACCAGTAGTTTCCCACTCTTGCCAGGGAAGAAACTTTGCAAAACTCAGTTTCATCTCTTTGTATTATGACTGAATTATTAATGAAGAGTCTACAGTTATGAAGTCCTCCATGTTCATAAATAAAGAAATTGAGTGAGGTAACTCCAATTTGCATTTTCTGTTACTATTGGAATTACCCAGTCTTTCAATATTGCATTTCCAAATTTCCAGCTGTGGTACTGTACTTGGATGATATCCTGCTAATGAGTGATTTTTTTATTTTTTTTTTAATAATTTTAAATAGCTTTGAGGCAATTTGGAAAATCAGGTATCACAGCAGACAATTTCCAGCTATTGTATCATACATTGATGATATCCTGGATATGAATGATTTATTTTTTTTTTAATTTTAAAATGTGTTACTTGCCAGTATAACCTTCTGTCGCAAAAAAAAAAAACAAAAAACACAACTTCTTTCTTCCTTTTGATAAGATCTACAGGAATGGACTTGCTAACATGTAGGGACCTTCCAGAATGTCAAGGTATTGCTGATGCAAGTTCACATGATTATTAGTTATAATCTATGGAAGTCATCACTGATCATTGTGTTGTCTTAATATAAACATTGGCGCCATTCTTATCCATGAATGGTAAGACTTAATATGAGAATGAATCATGTATCATTTTCTAGTCTTAGATTTTAAAAATATTTGAACAGAGATATGTATTAAATACCAGTGCTTGTTGCTGGAATCAGTGTATTTTATATTTATATTTTTATCTTTTTTTTATATGCCCATAAAAATCCAATCATATATTCATATCCCAACACATATAAAAATGGAAGGCTATGCTAAATGCTTATGATTATGTACTTGTTTAGAAATCAGTAAAGTCCATTCTCATTGATAACACACTGATTCAAAACTGATTTTCCATATTACAGACCATCCAGTTCCACTGCTGGCTGAATTCTTCATGTTAACATCTTTCTCTGACTCACTGCTTCAGGCTGATCTCCCTAAATGAATTTCTGCTAGAGTTTAACACCTGCATATGCTTTCAACATGTGGTCATGTGATGATGACTCATCTCCTCATAACTAGTATCTGTTATGGGGAAATCACATTGTGACTACTGAAATAAATAATATCTTTACTATGTGAAGTATATTCAGAGTGAAAGTATAAATCAACAGTTTTGGTAGGTATGTTGACTAAATAATAAAAATTTTCAAGTTCCTCATCTCTCAGCATGTCGTTCTTACCAGACTTATATTCAACAAACCACTTATGACACAGCATCTCTGACCATACGCTTATCACCTCTACTGTGATACACTGCCATATAAGGAAAAGTCTTTAAATTTTATTTTTTATCATCTTCCTTGTTCTCTTTTGTATCACAAGAACTTACATTTGCCAGAAGCTATCAAACAGGTCAAAAGAGAGGTCATCCAACAATTGTCCATGTCTCTAGGCCTTTTTATTTGAACCTGGAGACCGCCAAGATTATAATCTTCTCTTTGTCTGAAAAAAAAAAAAAATTCTAAGCATAAAACTCCTTTTTATTCCACTCTCTAAGTAGAAAGAATTCTTACATGTGGAGGATGGGGTGATATTCAACTGATGTAGACCTGTCACCAGTTTAAGGCTTTGGATTAGGTTTATGTATTGTTTATTCTTAGTCCAGAAATAATTTACATCATGCAGTGTTCTATTCACGCATTGTCAGTCAAGCAAATTCAGGAAAACTAGGTCTGCAACAGTTCTTTGAATTCTACTTCTGAAATGCAAAATGTGTGTAATCGCCCCCAGCTCCATTTAATCAATGGAAGGACGGGCAAGGGAGATAGTACAAGTTTGTGGCAGTTACTGTTCCAGCATCACAGCTGTGCGGTCACCTGGTGATTTAATGGCACTTGTGTGTAATCAACAGTGAGGAGGTTTTATAAATATTGATGTGATTTCCAAGCCATAACCCATATACATTTTTTTAAAATCAGATGTACATTCTATGTGTGTGCTGATACTGAAATCCATTTATTATAAGGTTAGCTGCTAAAAGTCTGTTATTGTAATCCTCTACGGCTCACTTAATTTCAGTCATTTTAGTTAAAGCCACAGTAATCTAAAACAGAGGTGAAACTCAGGTCAGAGAACTGTGAGTCAACTGTAAAACATTATATACCATTCACTTTACAATTAACACATCTTTCCTTGAGTTGGAAGAGAAGTTAGCTGTGACTTGTGACTCTTTGGCCAGAAATTGCTGGCCTACTTAATAGTGTGAGATGAACTAGAACCACTTCTTGTTCTATTTTGTTTTTTAACCTTGTTCTATTGGATTCATACTGGTAGAACCATACTATTTAGTTTATTTCAGTATTCTGGTAGTTTCATGTGTTGATTTCTCATTTTAAGCTCCATTTTGAAAGAATTGATGTTAAAGATTTCCATAGGGGGTGGCAGGGGAAAATGGGAGCTTAATTCCTTCAGTGTGTACAGGAAATATATTGTTTGGGTTTTTTTATTTCTTTGCTTAACATATGTTTTGTATGCCTTTGAGTGCGAGCTTACAGACATTCTTTTTAACTTGGATCCTAATGTAATGTATGAATTATTTAGAAGTAAATACATCTATTATGAAGAAAAGTAAACAGACTCTGTGACCTGTTCTGAGAGGAACAATGGTTTATGCTTTTAGGAATCACACTACTAATCGTTTGTGCTGAAGCATGTAAAAATTAATGGTAACATTAGATGCTTGTCTAGAATGGCTAAAAGACACAAGGGCCTGGACCAAAAGTAAGCAAAAGGATATGTAATGGTTTAGTTATTTAAACTAGCTACTAGACACTGTTCCCTCTTTGTTGCACACTCACAAGGGCTATTTTATTAACTTCTATTTGTTTCACAGTTCTCTCTAGAGCTTTCACCAAGATTATTTTACATCACCCACTATACTACTACTAAGGTAAATATAGCTTAAGTCCCAGCAGTTTAAGTATCCTGGACAAACAGAGTACATGGGGTAGCAGAAAACAACAATAAAAAGATGGTTTACAAAGAACTCATAATCATGTCACATTCTGCATCAGTTGATACAGAAAAGTATCTTCTTGTAGGTCACCCAGAAAGAACTGGAAGTGAAACTGAAGTGACAGAATTTCATTTAAAATTTGCGTGCTTGATCCATGATGTCTTGCACACAGATCTTGTGCTGCACGTGACTCGTGACTGAGTGATACTTCTATCTTCTGTTGGTTTTATAACCAGAAATGAGATGAGTTTTCTCTCACAGGTGATGATGGGTAAACCAAATCTCCAGCTTTGAAAGGCAGTGAACTGGTACTTACTAGTAACAGCTATCACGAGGTGACACTGAACGCAGTATTCACTTCTTTCCTCTGTACTAAATAATACTGTTTTTTAATCATTGTGTCTTTCCACTTTGGTTTCAGAAGATGACATAGTCTGATTTATTCCATATTTCATACAGTGAACATGACATAGCCTTCCATTAGTCTGTTACAGATATTCTAGCCTTAAGGTGAATAGCAAATGCAAACTAATTTGGAAGAGTGAATAAATGGATATGCACTTTTCACTTCTAGGGCAGTGATCTGAAATCATACCAACTCAATGGAAACTGATAGTATTTTCTGAGAGACAATTAATGTGATAACTTAGCTGCAGAAAAGACTAATCTTCATTCTTTTGACATTCCCTGGCACTGCTGATGTGGGAATGAAAAGAGAATAAAATTACTGAAATACGGAGAATGGGCTAATAAAAAGTTAATTTTGATATTTAATGTTGGTACTTAACTAAATAGGAAAAATAACTCATCAATATTGCCATAACTGAAACTTTTAATTCTTATTTTTCATGCCTACAAAAATTTAGGAAGTACAAGAGACTAATTGAAAACATTTTCAAACTACAAAATTTATTCATGCAACGTAATGACCTGTAGTTTCCCAAAAGGTGAAGTTTAACTTGTCCTGACTAGACCTATGGTCTGGTTGATTAGATGATTGGGTATTTCCATACCCATGTTATGTTTCAGAATAGAAGGTATTTTGAGGCTTAAGGAGATAGAGGAGTATGAGTGAAAGCATTATGTCTTTTTTTTTTTTTTTTTCTTTCCACATAGCTTTGTTAAGGTTTTGTCTACACCTAAAGGCAAGCCTCCCATCTGAGAAATAATAGAAGTATAATCAAGGGATGTCTGTCCACATTTCTGAGTGACACAAAAATATCTCAGATAACAAAACCACCAAACTAAAGACTTTGACAAGCTTTCCTTAAAACACTCTCTCTGCAACAGAACAACCCTTTCATGTCCTTGCCTTTACCCTGGTCTTTTCACTCCGTAGTATTTTTTCTTTTTAAATACCTCTTTTCATGTCCAAAATGAAACATTTCTTAAAATTAGGTGCTAATTCTCTAACCAGCTTTCCAGTTTTCCAAAAAAGAAACCTTTTACAACTAAAGAGTGATCCACTGAAGTCATTGGGCATTACCTCAGTGTGTAGTCAACAAGAGATTGGATGCTTTAGACTTAAGTCTTTTGTAGCAGCATACTCTGTCTCTAAAATTATCAAGGTGCTAAATAATGCTTTCTAAATTAAATAATCTATTTTTTTTATTTTTTTTTTTTTGGATTTCAAGTGTTCTCTCATGAACTGTAAAATAGATATAAGACTAATCTCCTTGTCCCTATGAAAACTGTGTAAGAAGGATGGCCCTCCATCACTGTCATCATATGCAATTTGAATTCTAAGTCAATAATAAATATTATTCACCACTTTTAACTTATTTATTTACAAAGTTAAAAGTGGTGAATAATATTTATTAACTCATAAAACCTATCAACCATTTCAGGATTCAAAACATTTAATTTGGGAACTTTCATAAATTACTAATTTAACTAGCTGCTCTACATCATCTGAGCTACAGAAGCTGATTATAGAAGAGATCTTAGTGTGTAGCAGAGACAAGGTGAAACAAGTTAATCTATATGTCAGTGTCAGAGGTTTAAACTAGCATATTTTGCCTCAAATTTGTATGGGCTAAGAGTATGAATGTTTGCTTATTATTTTGGCTCTAATGACACACAGTATGTTGATGAACTGTAAAAACTCCTGTCTGAACCCTAAGTCAAGCTAATATCTGTTGAGTGGAATCCGAGGGACCAGCTCCATTCCCAGTGAGGTTCATGGGGCCTTGAAATGGATCCAATAAAAAGGAGAAGTTGAATACAATTATATTGAATAAAATAATTTCAGACACTTCATAAAATAAGATGTATATGCTGAACACGTGGCAGTTGCACACCCCCCCATGCTTCCTTCGATATGGAAGGTGCAAGCACATCTCCCTCAAAACATCTCACCCCCACCCCCTCTCCTGCAATGGGATTGATAGCTTCTTTTATTTGACCCCAGAGTCTGTTTGCCAGGGTCGTTAAGAGAGAGAAGGAGGGGGGTGCAGAGGCACCCAGGTGCTAAGAAGTTTCTGGACACCCACAGCCAGAGTGAGGGGGGTGTTGAGAAGTTTTGGGGCACCCTACAGCCAGAGTGGGGTTGCAGAGAAGCTTCTGAAATGCTCACAGTCAGATCTGACATGACTATAAAAAACGGGGATCCTGCTGAGGGATCTCCTTGTGTGTGCCCTCTTGGAGCAGCAGGCCAAATGCAGCCGAGAGATGCTCCTCTTAGGGTGGATCACTGCCTAAGGTAACCTCCTGGGATTGGGACAGTCTCACCGCACCATGTGGGTGAGTGACAACTTAATAATTCCTTGCTAAAATAAGCAAGTGTATTTCCTCGCCAGATAAGCGAGTGTATTAAATAATTCCTTGCTTTAATATAAGCAAGCGTTTTCCTTGTAGGACTTGTGGGTGTTTTCCTCACTAGACAAAGTGAGTGTATTTTCCTGGAGTCAGGAACAGCTCTGGCGTTGTTTTTTGTGAGCCACATGTATGCACACTGTGGATCTCCATTGCTATTATTTGCTGCATCTCAATAATTTCCTCAACTGGTATTCAAACCCGTATTTATGTTACTGGAGTGCTAACGGATTGCATAAACCCCATTTCTTACCGGTTAATTTTGACCTTCTGCATTTACTTAACCTCTTTCACTGTGTTCTCTACCTCTGGAGAAATACTTGTATGACTTTGTATGCAATTAGTTGATTTATTGTATAAGTGTATGTATGTATCTGTGCACATAGGTGCTTTGTGCCACCTTCCAACCTTTGAAATAGTTATTAAAAGAATTACTAAAAATACATTTTATTTTTATTTTTAAATTCATGATGCCTTCTGTGTCTTCTTGATATTAAATACTCCAGGTCCAACTTCTTCACAAAAACAAACAAACAAAAAAAAATCTGAAACTGATTTCCAGCACAGTTACTGTGATAGTGTGTACCTACTTTAAGAGAATGCAGTCATGAATCTTTGAACTGTTCTTCAACCTGTAAGTTAATATCAAGTATGGAGACAAAATTAACCATTGGCTAGAATAATCAGCTGTGCAATTTTATTCTAAACTAAAGATTTCAAAATGTCTAGGTTTACTTTCTTGTCTTCAGAATTCTGTAGTCTTCAGAATTGTGAGTTCACCAGAGTCAAATGCTTACCTAGAAAAATGAAGGGCAATCTAAACTGCCCCCTTTTTTTTTTACCCCAGTATCTTAGCATCTCTGAATTCTGAGAAAATAAAAGACAGAGAAGAGAGAGAGACTTATGTTTGAAAGGATTCTGATGTAATGCAATATCAAGATATGATTTAAACTTTTGACAACAGGACAGATTAAGCTGATTTTTGTAATGTGATTTTTATTCTAAGGAATTTTAAGTAAATAGTACATTTTTCTGCAGTTGAGTATTTTACAGCAAAGCTGTCTTGTTTTGTTTGTTTGTTTGTTTTCTTTCTCTAGCTTTGCATGTGGCAAAAACTTTGGGGGAGAAATGAGACAAAGATGATAAAGAGATTTAAAAATAGAGAGAATAGATATAATATATCTGTATACAGCAATATGGACATCTTCCATTTTAATTAAAAAAACAAAAAAAAAAAAAACAAAAAACCCCACAAAGATAGTTTTGTAACGTATACAAAGATCTAAACAGTATTTTTATGCAAATACAATGGAAAATAAGTTAAACAAAGGTTGCAAAGATAGAAAATTTGAACAGGAAGATCAACGGATACATTTGTCTTCTTTAAATTCTTGGTGAAAAAACATGCCGTCTTGATTATGCCAAATTTGAGAAGTGGATAATCGAGAGTTTAACTGTAAAAAGTGAGTCAGCATATCAGGATAGGAGTAATGCAGTGTTCTTAGAAATGGGGAACTGCATAATATAAGTGTGCAATGTAGGGAACACAGTTATGAATACTAAGAGGTTAAATCCTACTCTGGATTATAATATTTTGAGACCAGAAATAAATAAATACATACAATGTAGATAAGAGCTAGATTTCTCATGAGGCAGAGATGCATTGCACTTGAAAATAGATAACCTATCACCCAAAGATTCCCTAGCACATTCCATGAGGCATGAAGGGGAAAGAGTGGGAGGGAACTATGTTCACAAGCAGGAGTCTCTCTTAAATGAATTGTGTCACAGAAAATGTGTAGGACATATCTTACCACTTTAAAATAACTGTAAAAACTAGGTCTGAATCATAAATGCAAGGGCTCCATTTAATTCCTAGGATGTATTTCTACACCTGATGGAAATGTAACAATCTGCAGATTCTATGCAGTCCAAACCTCTTATGGAAGTGGATTACTATCTATCTTTTGCACCACAAAATGTATTTGTGATCCTAGCAGGAAGACTGAAGATTACCAGGTAGATTTCTTCCTTAATATCAAGTAGCCTTGAAGCCACTGTAAAAATTTATTCTGGCACTAAATGAATGGAAGAGCCTATATAAATGTGAAAGATTAGCCTGCTTAGTGGATTATCCCATATCAGAAACCAATGAATCAAGGACTCAGGGGGTAAATGGTCTTGACTCATGTTGGGTTAATAAAATCAGGGAGGGACAACTTGAAGGAACAACTACAAAACCCAGAGGAAGTTGTGCTAATCTTTCTTTTAGAAAAAGAAAAAAAAAAAAAAGAAAAAAAATCAAACATAAAAAATAATACAGACAAGAAAAATAATAGTTCTGCAGTAGAAAAGGTAAATGTGGAGTTTCAGGTTACTGGTACATTTTAATTTGAATTTATCCATAATCAAGAGCCTTTCTGTAGAAGTTGTGAGTATTGTTTCATGTCTAACATAAGAATGGTAATGGAAAGTTGAGTGCATTTACTTCTAGAGATTTGCGAGAGGCTCAAAGGAAACAGTCCTTGATAGGAAAAGATACCTCTCAGATATGGCAGAAAAATTTTAAGAAAATATAATTAATCCACATCACAGATATGAAATGACTGGTAAAAATATTGGGGTCAAAGGTAAATATTCTTCTCCACCCAGTGGTAAGGTTTCAGAGACTTGCTTTGATTTTAGGGGATAACTGTTATGACATTTATTACAGACCATCAATAAAACATGCCAAGGAAGATGCATTCTCCTCGTCCTTGGAGAAGAGGCAAAATGAAATATTAAATGAAGATTTTATTCCTGAGATGTTATTCTGATCATAAGCAGGAAAAAAAAAAAATCTTTGAATTAGGAAATAATTTATTTCTACTCTGCAAATAAATTTTACATTTTTAGACTTAATGCATGGCATAACCAAAGAATATATCATAGATTAATATTAGGTAGATTCATCATATTGGAAATGCACATCTAAAAATATTCTTCCTCTGCATTAAGAGAGTAATTTTGTCAAAAAACTATGAAAATGGAATTATATGATTGGCACAATAATATTAAAAAAAAAAAAAAGAAAAGAAAACAAAGGGGGAGAAAAAAATGAATATCCAGCAGTCATTTTGGTTGGCTATTTTTGAACAGAAACACAGGAATAAAATTAGTAAGTCTATGTCTAGACTTTTCTGCTGGAGTGAACCAACATGCACTAAGGATTTTGCTACTCTTTTCTTCAGGCTGGGAATCTATCTTGCTCCTGGTGTGACTCCAGTGTGACCAAGTTTCATTCTTGTACAAAACAGTGCCGGAATGCCTATGTAGACATTTACTGTTCTGTGAACAAGTAAGAACCTGTTAGTAGGAAAATTACTATCATTTACATAGGACAGAGTAATCTGGCATGATAATAAGGAATTGTTCTAGTCAATATAATTGAGAAGTACAACCAGATTTCACCACTGTTTCCCAACTGCCTGATTAGGTGTACTTTCAAGATGAGTTTGGCAAAGAATTGATTGGCATACAGCTGACTGGGTGGAGAGACAAGTGAGCTGGGAACCTAGTAAGAATATTATGCTATTGTTGTAAGAATGAAGACTTCTTGGATAGAGATGTTTACAGAATGTATCTCTGAATTATATGGAATCAGATACTCTTCTGGAAAGTCATTTGAATAGATGGTTGCTTTCTGAACCTGAAAAAGGATGAGAATACATGGCCACACGGACTTCTCTCCCCCCCAATCCAAATGGATTATAGTGCAATGGATGGAAGTCTGAAAGAGCCATGAGTTTTACAGTTTACTCAGTGCCATTCTTGCATGAAACATTATCAAGGAAACATGACACTTAATCCATTTTGCCTCTTACAGAGGAGAAAAAATCTGGTATTTTAAGTCTCAAATGGGTTTAACTAGACATCTCTCTTTTGTTACACATTCCACTATTATTATTTTATGATGTTATTAGTTATTTTATTCTTTTATCATTTTATTATGACTATTACTTTACCTTGGACTTCAATAAATAATCTAAGATTGACAAAAGACAAGTTTAACTAATCTTTTCTTTCCAAAAAAAAAAAAAAGAAAACAAACCAAGCTTGGGTGCTAAAATGATCAAGAGGTTGCTCAACACTATGTATCAGTACATCCAGTCTTACCTCTTCTACTGATAGTCTTGCAATTATTTGTGTGTCTCTGGTTTTAGTTCAGACTATACAGTCTTAAACATATCTTTCTTTTTCTACAGGGAAATTTTGAGGTGGACACTCCTCAGGGTCTGCAAATACATTACCAAATTGTTTTAGTGTGACTTCAGTCACAGTTTCAAAGCTTTACTGAATTTCCATTTAGAGAGAGAACAGGAACAGGTATACATTCTTGTTCAATATTTGCATTTAAAAATCGAGTATATTCATAATACTGACATTTCTTAGCTTTTAATTGCATCCACTTAGAACTTTGTAATATTAGGACAGGTGATTCTCATAAGCAAAATGCTTTGTACAAAACAATTATTAACATCTGTGGGCTAGCTGAAATTCATCATTATTTTCAGCTGAATCTTTCAAGAAATTATCATTAAAAGTGGATTGCCCTGTCTGCCATGGGAATCAAAGGCTCATTTTATTTTCAGAGTAACTGTTTAGTGATACATATTTACACATACTTAACCACCATACCTTTTCTCTGAAAAGCAAGACTGTTTCAACTCAGTATGGATGCTGTGCATGACATGTTTCACCCTATTAATTGTTCTGAGAAAAAAAAAAAAAGTACTAAAAATAGTGGTGGTAAAAACAAAAAGGAAAACAAGCAAGGAAAAAAGGGACTAACATAGATCATTATATAGCTCAAAGGGAATTAGAGAATTAAGTTATAAGAATATTTAACTGTACACAAACACACACATTAATGCATAAATATATATGCACGTACACTTACTTATACATGAACTTACATGTGCGTGTGTGTGTGTGTTCATTAGCCCAATATAATATTACTAACACACAGTAATGTTGTGACACTACTGACAGTGTTGTGCAACCTGCAGAGAACATTAATTCCTCACCAAGGGCAAAAAAGTCAGGAGCGGTCTTGATTCAAGCAAGACCATGTATATGTACATATATATATATATATATATATATATATATATATATATAGTAGGGTAGTAGGGTGGATATAGCAGTAGTAGGATGGTATATTACGTATAAGATCTATGAAAACTAATTCACTAACTCCTTGACTCAAATTTTCTGTAAGGAGAGTTGTAATCAAGGTAATATTGGCTAATCCTTAGGGGCATGATCTAATTTCTAAATATCATTCTTCCTTAAAGGAAGAACAAAATGTTCTTGTGTCCAAAATTCCTTTCCCCTCTCTTCAGCATTTTTTTTGCACTTGCTTGAAATCATTTTCCCAGAGGTGACACTGCACTACTTTGGCTGAGGGGCTCAGCTTTGTCCAACATAGGGAAGCCACTGACTGCTCCGTACAGAAACAACCCCTCCAGCCACACTGCTGCCAAAATCTGGACACCTACACCCAATACAGCAACTCAGGAAGAGAGACTTTACAGGTGTCTGTTGAGAGGCTTCTCCAGTACACAGAAATGTGCCTAAAATCAGAGTGCAAGCTTTCTTCAGGGAACAAATGCAGATTTCATCCCCTACTCTATCTTCTGTTTTCACAAAGCTAGCGAGAAGATAGTCCTTTTACGAAATGTCTGAACATTTGCTAAGTTTTATTGAAATTTTCCAATGTAATCAAAATTATTAGATGATGTTTTCACAAGCTTTCTCTAAAATCTGGTATAAAAACCCTTTGCAAGGTTAGGCATATGATCTTGCATGTGAAATCTGAAAGCTATAAGTGTCCTTAGGGACAACCTGCAGCATGGCTATGTTAGGAAAATAGTGCTGAGATGACTGCAGATCAGAAAGAACCACTGAGTGACCAATCCTTTTATGAAAGTGAACAAGTCAGAGAGACCTTCCCCCATAGCTGCTGTTTTCATAACTTTCACAGTATTTCATAGTGAAAATGCAAATCCTTTCAGGTGAAGAAAATAAATTAATCTGTATCTTCTACATTTGGAGGGAGTTCTTTAGCCACCAGGCACACAGAGAAAAGTAAACAAGTAATCAAGCCAAAACAAACCAGCAGATTTTGTCACTAGGGAAACAATGAAGTAATACAGAATCATAGAATCATAGAATCCTTTATGTTGAAAAAAAAACCCCCAACCTTTAGGATAATAAAGTCCAACCATTAACTTAGCATTGTCAAGTCTTCCAATACACCATGTCTGTAAGTGCCACTTCTGCACACCTTTTAAGTACCTCCAGAGATGATGACTCAACCAGCTCCCCAGACAACCCTTTCAGTGAAGAAATTTTTCCTAATATCCAGTCTGAAACACGCCTGGTACAACTTGAGACCATTTCTCCTCTTCTTATCACTTGTTATTTGTGAGAAGAGACCAACATCCTACATGCTACAAACCTCCCTTCGGGTAGTTGTAGACAGCAATAAGGTCTCCCCTCAGTGTACTTTTCTCCAGGCTAAACAGCCTCTGTTCCCTCAGCTGCTCCTCATAAGACTTGTACTCTGGAACCTTCACCAGCCTCGTTGCCCTTCTTGGAAGGTGCCCTTCATCACCTCAATGTCTTTTTTTGTAGTGAAGGGCTCAAAACTGAACACAGTATTCGAGATGTGGCCTCACCAGTGTTGAGTATTCCCGCTGGCCACACTATTTCTGATACAAGCCAGGATGCTGTTGACCTTCTTGGCCACCCAGGTACACTGCTGGCTCATATTCATCCAGTTATTGAGCGACAACTCAGGTCCTTTCTGCCAGGCAGCTTTTCAGCCACTCTCCCTCAAGTCTGTAACATTGCATGGGTTTGTTATGACCCAAGCGCAGCCCCCAGCACCTGGCCTTGTTGAATCTCATATAATTGGCCTTAACCCACTGATTCTGCCAGTCCAGATCCTTCTGTAGAACCTTCTTAAGATCAAGCAGATCAATCCTACCATCCAACTTGGTGTCATCTGCAAACTTACTGAGGGTGCACTCAATACCCTCATTCAGATTACTGATAAGTTATTGAACAGAACTGACCTCAATACTGAGCCCTGGGGAACACCACTTGTGACTGGCCACCAACTGGATTTAACTCCATTCATCACCATTCTTTGGACATGGTCAACCATCCAGTTCTTTATAGATCAAAGAGTATACTCATCCAAGCCATAAGCTGCCAGCTTCTCCAGGATAATTCTATGGGAAAAGGTGTCAAATGCTTTACTGAAGTCTAAAGAAACAACATCCACAGCCTTTCCCTTATCCACTAAGCCTGTTACATTGTCAGAGAAGGAGATCAGGTTAGTCAAGCAGGACTTGCTTTTCAAAAACCTGTGCCGACTGGGCCTGTTCACCTGGTTGTCCAGTATGTGCCACATGACAACACTCAAGATGATCTGCTCCATAACCTTCCCTGGAACTGAGGTCAGACTGAAAGGGCTGTAGTTCTCTGGGTCCTTCTTCTGGCCCTTCATGTAGATGTACATCACATTTGCTAACCTCCAGTTAACTGGGACCTCCCCAGTTTGCCAGGACTGCTGATAAATAATTGAAAGTGTCTCGGTAAACACTACCACCAGCTCCCTCAGAGCCCTTGGCTAGATCTCAACCAGTCCCATAGACTTGTGTGTATATAAGTGGTATAGCAGGTCCATTTTGCCTTGAATTTTGGGGCTTCATTCTTCTCCCTGTCCCTTTCTTCCAGATCAGGGAGCTGGGTACCCAGAGCACAACTGGTCTTACTATTAAAGACTGAGGCAAAGAAGGCATTAAATACCTCAGCCTTTTCCTCATCCTTCATCACTATGTTTCCCCTTACTTCTAATAAAGGATGGAGATTCTCCTTAGCCCTCCTGTTGCTGGTATGTATTCAGAGAAACATTTTTTATTGTCTTTTACAGCAGTAGCCAGATTCACTTCTAGTTGGGCTGTGGCCCTCCTAATTTTCAATAACCTCATAAAATCCTTGTAGTCCTCCTGAATTTCCTATCCCTTCTTCCAAAGGTCATTATTATTACTTTTTCTTTCTTTTTTTTTTTTTTTTTTTCCCCACTGATTCCCAGTCAAAGCTCTCTGTTTTTTGAGAGAAAAGGGGTTAAAACACATTTCCAGAGAAAATATTCTAGTGGTATGTTGCTTATATTTAGAGAAACGCCTACTTGTCCACAGAAGAAATAATATAGGGAGATTTTATACAGACAATGATTTTTAAAAAAATCCTTGTTCTCAGTTGTTTCAGAGGAGCAAGACTGGACAGTTAAATGTTCAGTATACTGATTGTTTTAAATCTTATTCTAGCAACCAAATCCTCTCATGAACTCTATGGGAGTCTTGGGACAGTGTCCTTTAATTTTATGACTAAAACTAATTGGATAGCTATGACCCAGAACTAATTGCAGAAATAGTAAGGTTTCTTGAACTTATGTCCTTTGTGAATTTAACTTTGACTCTTCAAAGCACACAATGAATAATGTTAGCTATGGTAATGAATTGAAAAATTTAGCTTGTTTTCTTAAGGAAGCAAGACTTTCTCTGTTACATTTTATTCATCTGTCTGTCCCATATCTCCAAAGACTTTTGAACATATTAGTCATTTACAGCCTAGTTTGATAAAGAAGTATGAGAGAGAATGAATATTTTATAAAATTTGTGAAACTGTACTCTGGGTAAAAGAAAGACCACACTAGCACTTTGCTAAGAAAATGGTGTGAAATTAGAAATAATCGATTCTGTTTGCCATGTTACTATCCAGCCAAAAACAGGAACTTGCCCCTGGCCAGCCCACACCCATACCAGAATTAGCTGATGATATATACTGTCTGCTGTCTTTAGCATACATTAGAATAACGTCCTATTGTTGTGTTTTATGGATTGTTGATTTCCTTATGCATATGATAGGACGAGCAAAAGTAATGCACATTAGAAAAGGAGAAGACTTGTGTGGCAGAAATCTGCAGCAGACCAGCTTCATTAATTCTTCTCACAAACTATGTCTTTTGGATCTACATCTGGGACCAAACCTAAGGAAAACTGCTGACACAGCATTTTCGGCCAGTGATGTAGGAGCCAGAAGGTTTCCCATTATACTATGCTTATTCTCTTCTGTCATCTGTTATATGATAAAAGAGTTTTCAAATATATATATATATATAAAAATAAAACGATCAACATTTCAACTCCAAAAAAATAATTAAGGATACAACTCCAGTATTTCATTCATTATTACCATTTTGTCTGTATTTATTTTCTTATTTCACCTCCTTTTTCTCTTTTAATAACATATTTTGAGATTAGGACATTGTTACATGTTAAGGAATTTCTCTTTCTTACAGAGCAACATGTAAGTGAAACTGTCTTGTTGTTAACTAATATTGAAATGTGCATTATCTATGAAGCACGACTTTTACCTAGTATAACAATGATACTGGGTGTCCCTTTCTGTCATTTTTTTCTATGAGAAAAAAAAAAAACACAAACCAAACCAATCTATCTATATATACTCAGACCTACTCTTAACATCTAAAATTTATATTAGTTGTTCAGATACATACACATTAAAGAACTAGACTGTGAAAAATACTTGTAGGATCCTAGAAATTCTCTTACACCAAGATGCAGATTTGAAGTCAAAAGCACATTAAAACTCTATAAAGGTTTCACACCAAGCTAGCACCATCCTCATAAAGGTTAACACCATCCTCTGTCTTTAAACAGTACTTTTCAGCAACCTGTTCCCTGTCCTTGGAGAGCTGTACTTCTAAGAGCAGAAGATATAGTGCTCTCTTAGGTATGTCCCTGAGGTCTTGTAGGTCTATGTGGCTGTGGTGTGCTGTCTTATAATTATTGTCTATATTTCTTATCTTTGAAAAGAAAGGTATCAGAGGTTTATCACTTTAAATGAAATATCTCATAAGAATAGAATCTTATTTTTGTGTGAAGTGTCTACAAAGGCCATATTTTTAGTATGGTGAGTGAGAATTTGACATTAGGTAATGCTAATTTATGACAGCAAGTATCCATATACCATGATGAAAATACTCCTATCAATGTCCTTAATGACTGTGAAGATCATCAGATCAATCATTAAAGGTTTTCTATTTCCTTCCCTAAAAAATAATGGTCATTTTTTATTTCATATCCCATCAGTTAAGCCTCTAGTTTTGCTACAACAAATCATAACTGTTTATGTTGTTATAGCATCTGCCTGTCCAGGAAAAATGAAGAGAATATTGAATCTTGCTCAAAACTGTGCTGTTCATTCATTTTACTTCGTCCGTCAAATACAACTCCAATTCAAATTCCAGGTTATGAGCTGGGTCAAGACACAGAACAAATTGTATTGTTATGATTTGACATGTGAGGCAGTTTCATCCAAATTTTGTCTTCAAGGTGCTATTGAAAATTAAACTACAGGTAAAAAAAAAAAAAACTCAGCACTGCTGTGTAAAATAATATTCAGTCTATATCTACTTATATATTAATAGTATTTTCCTGGGGTTTTTTATTATTATTATTTTTTTTTTCCCATGTCATTTTCTCCTTATCCAGACCAATCTTTCCTTCTTGCTGGTCTAAAAGTATTTGGACCTTATAACATACTTGGCTAAACATTTATTTTGTTTGTTTGGTTGGTTGTTTCGTTGGTGTCCTGGTTTTGTTAAAAGCAAGACCAGTTCTCTTTTAGTGATTTTTCTTTTAGCTAAGTTCTTCTAGGTGGCTATAGTTTTAGCCTGCATATTTTTCCTAGGATGCTGTACTCAGTGCTGATAAGAGACCAACGGAATGCTGAAGAAGCTCATATTTAGATTTATTACTATGGTAGCCAAGAAAGACTAATAAGTTTTCCCAGGTTCCGTTGTAAGAGGGGCGTATTTGAGGAGGGGGGATGGAACAGGTGACTAGAACTGACCAACGGAAGTATTCCATCCCATAATTGTCATACCCCCTATATAAGAGGATGATCACGAGGGTCACGCTCTCTTCAGCCATGGCCGGCATCTAGAGAGGACCCTGTCTGTCTGCCTGTGATCTACAGGCCTCAGGCCCTGCACCACTGTAACCCAGTTCCGGTTTGCTGTGAAGTCCTGCCCATGACTTCCAGGGGCCTGAGCTGCACCTACTGGAGCCACCAGCTCCACATGCCCAGCTCTGCTGCTGCTGGTGTGACACCGACTCCACATCCAGCATTCGAGATTGGTTTTGTATATTTTGTATATATTCTCTATTTATTAGTAGCATTAGTAAAACCCCTTTAAAACTTTCCAACTTGAAGTCTAAGTCTCTCTTCCTTTCCCCTTATCTTTCTTATTATCTTTCTGATCTAAAGGAAAGGGGTTGCAGAAAGTGAGGGGATAACAGGGAGCGTCTACCACGGTTTATTGCTGTCTTGCCTTAAACCGTAACAGTTGGGTTTTTTTGTCTTGTTTTGGTTTTTTTTTGTTTGTTTGTTTGTTTTTCCTGAGGCAGTTATGAGATACAACATATTAGAATAGATTTTTCATTTATTTATTTTTGCCAAAAGAAGCAACTCATATGCCACTGGCGGATGTCAATATATCCTCATAAGGCAAATGGCTCCTTCTGATCAGCCAGAAAAATCTTGAATATGATTTGGTCATGTAATAAACTCCCCTGATATGATGAAAAAGAACAGTATCTGTATCTCTTAGACTCTCACCATGTGATAATGGCAAGTTTGAAAAAAGGCTAGAGGATTTTTTTGTTCTCCTAATAGTCTGCTGAAGCAGTCTGGTAGCTCAGATGCAACGTTTATTAACAAGCAACCTCTAGTCTACAACATTAATCATCTCAGACAAGAAAAATACCTTGTTTGTTTGTTTGTTTTTTAGTGCTGTACTAGTTTCCTGAAACTGACCAAAGCCACAAGGTCTGCAACTATGTAAAACTATATGTCATTTGTGGTTTATATTTTCATTGTTTCATGAGTATTACTCCTGATTTAGTTCTTTCCAACTCTGCTATGAGTCTTTGGATATTTATAGGAATTTATTTAGCAAGAAACAAAGAACTTTCATGAATACAGAACAGTACTAACTGTCCTGGTTTTGTTAAAAACAAAACCAGTTCCTCTTTTAGTGAATTTTCCTTCCAGTTAAGTTATTCTAAGTAACTGCACTTTTCTGAAATTAGCTGCATGGGTTTTTTGCAGACACTGTGCTCCAGAGCTGATAACAGTAGAAATGGTATGCAGAAGAGGCCTAGATTTAGATTTATTTCTATGCCAGCCAAGGTTACTGATAAATTTTGCAGGACCCATAAGTGAGAGGGGCATATTTGCAAGGAGGGATGAAGAGAGCAGGTGACTAGAATTGACAAACTGAGTATTCCATCCCATACACCCTATAAAAGTGGGAGATCACAAGTATCTTGTTCTCTTTGATCATAGCCACATCTGAAGAGGCTTGTTGTGCCTCTGATCTGAGGCCTGGTTCCAGACCCTTTGTCCCTGAATCCAGTTTCAGTTTGCAGTGGAGTCCAGCCCAGGACTTCCATGTGCCTGCCCTGCAGCTGCTGGAGCCAGTCCAGCTCCACCACCACTGGCAACACTGCACTACCCTGGGAAATTCAAGATTGGTTTTGTATTTTTTGTATTATTTTCTCTATTTACTAGCAGCATTACTAAAGCATTTTTAACTTTGCCAATCTTGCAAGTCTCTCTCCCTTTTCCTCCTATTACCTTTCCTTAGTGAGGAGGGTGAGGGGTTAACAGAGAGTATCTGCCAAGATTTATTGTCTCCCTGCAGTAAACGCTGACACTAACAAATATTCAAACCTGCCAAACTTTCCTGTCTAAGCTTTGTGTTTCAATTGTATATTTAATTTTAATAAACATCTAATGTATTGTAATCTGGCTTTGGAGGGAAACAAGCTCTGTCTTCTGGAATGATTAAAGAGAGAAGCATCTCCCTTATGAGGAAAGGCTGAGGGAGTTGGGTCTCTTTAGCTTGAAGGAGAGGAGACTGAGGAGCGACCTCATTAATGTTTATAAATATGTAAAGGGTAAGTGTCATGAGAATGGAGCCAGGCTCTTCTCACTGAAAACCAACGATCAGACAAGGGGCAATGGGCGCAAACTGGAACATAGGAGGTTCCACTTAAACATGAGAAGAAACTTCTTTACTTTGAGGGTGACAGAACATTGGAATAGGCTGCCTAGGGAGTTTGTGGAGTCTCCTTCTCTGGAGACATTCAAAACCTGTCTGGATGCCTTCTGGTGTAACCTGATGTAGGTGTTCCTGCTCCAGCGGCGGATTGGACTAGATGATCTTTCGAGGTCCCTTCGAATCCTTAACATTCTGTAATTCTGTGATTCTGTGAATTGTGCTGTAGTGTTTCATGTGACTCTGTGATCAGATGTATAACATAAGCAGGCTATCTTTAATGAACCTAATGCTGTAACTTCAGGAATGAGTCAGCTATCTCTGACAATTGTCTGAATACTGATACTGAAACAGATAATGCCTAATATTTTGGAGTTTCAGGAAGAATGCTGCCTTCTCAAGATGCTAAATGAAATAAAAAATATTTCTACTGTATTTGATATTCTGTAATTAATATAAAATTGAATAGGTGAGTGGCACTTTCATTTTAAGAGACGAAGCTAAAGCATGTGAAAATTCCGGTGTCAATCAGAGGAATATGTCCTGGATACCTACCTAGTATAGACCCTTTTCTATAATGTTCATAGTGACTCTCGAATTTTCTCACTTCAGGAATTTTTAGTTTTACCTATGTGGCTTTTATATCATGCTTTACTTGCCAACAGTAAGGACAAGGTTCAATTTCTACAGCTTGTCAATAAATACCAAATACCATATCAAGTTTGTGAGCTATATTTCACCATTCACAGACTCACAGAATCACAGAGCTTGAATGGAAAATTTTAACCAAAAAGCACCTTACTGAAGCATGAGAAGGAAAATAGAAAAGAAATAAGATAAACCTACAGAAGTTAATGATGTGTTGTCCAAAGTACAATTATTTAAGTCCTCCCTTTAAATTTCTTGGTGAAAGAAACAGTAAAACAGCAGTCTGCTACCTATTTTTCATCCACCTCTTTTCTAATTTCTGTCACTTATCACAGTAAAGACTGTTTGGTAGCAACTACAAACAGTAGTAAAGCTACAGTCACCCCAAGATAGCTGTTTCTTCCTTCTAGCAAGACTGTAAGGTACACCTATTCACCAGGTATCTTGCCTACTTCTCTTTTTGTTGGACATGTTCCTAGTTGCTCCTCTCTCCTAGGAAGGTGACCATCTCTCTTTAGCAGGAGTACCACACTACTGAGGACCATACACGCATGAAGACTGTGATCTCAAGGATGTTTCTAGAAAGTCTTCTTGCCTTTCCATTTTGGCCTTCCAAACCTCCAGTCTACTAACAACTGTATCATTAGAATGGACAATTTACCTCAGGTGTTTTTTGTCATAACTCATTTACCTTACTTTTTAACTTAATGTTTATATATGGACCTAACCCTTAATTACTGAATTACCTCATGGAAATGAAATTACAAAGCTGCTCTAGTGAAAGATTTGGCTTTCCTTCAGACACAAAAATGCTGCCAGCTAGTCCACTTTTTTCCTTGCTTGATATCTACTTGTTCTGCTGGGTGTAAATCAAATCTCAGAGAACATCAGCACCTATGTTCATTACAGAGATTGTTCAGCTGCTTTGCCAAATTCCTGAACGATGCATATGCACTTGTGGAGAAGTCTTAAATATTTCAGTAGAAAAGCTTATTATAAAATAGAAACATTTTTCACTTATAGTAAGAATTAAAGTGTATGCCACAGCTACTTCTAGGAAGTTTGAAAGATGTCTTTTTTTTTAAAAAAAAATGTTTTTAAATTGAAAAAAATCAAGTGAAGAAATTGAATGTGAATTTTGCTGTCTTTATGGTAACATATTACGTTCAAAGTCTCTGCTTTCATGCTATGTTTAGATTGTCTTTTGTTGTCGTTTTATTTGGTTTTAATTAGTACAGCATGGGCAGTATTAATGACAACCTGGTCATGTGTGCACAATGACCCATTTCTGTCTGCTACAAAGAACAAAAATAGAACTGAGAAAGCAGAGGTGGTGAGTATCATTGTTAGTGGTAGGCATGTTAGGGTACTGTGCTTTGGAGACAATACCTGTGCAGCAATGATTTGTGATCTGAGCAGAATTGTACGTGACTAAAAAAGCTGACATATCACAAATTTGTAATTGTTGGAGAACCTTGTTTCAAAACAATAAACAGAAAGCTAATCTATTGAATAAAATTTTCATTGGCAAAAGTACTGTAAGAAATGTTTAAATTAAAAGTTCAGTTTTTGCAATCTATAGAAGCTTTCCAAAATACCTCCTCATTTAAAAAAAGTGGTCAGTGTAATAAAATAGAGATGAACTGAATATAATGACCCTATTTGTGTTGTGGAAGAAAAGGGCACAAATATATAAGCAAATGCAGTCATTATCTTTAGCACTTTCCCATTCTATCACAGTAAATGCTGAGGAAGGTGAATAAAACTGTATCTTTTCGAGTGCTGAAAGCAGAATTGGGTAAAATACTTTCAGGTTTATTTAAAAAAATACTATGGCAGTCTGGCTGACTACACAATCTGGTAGGATTTCTTTATTTTCTTTGCTATTATGCTGTCGTCAGTACTTTGTTGTAGTCTAAACGAGCTAACAAATTCAACATGCATCATCTTCATAAGATCATTTAGAGACATACCATGATGGCTATATTATATATATAAATACGTTTTTATCTACAAAATAATCCCATAACTTATGATCTGCTATTATGCTCTAGCTTTTCTTTAAGAGTTCAGTTAGAACAGAATAAAACTAGAATAGGATGTAGTGTAAATTGCTCTAAATAGTTTAATTAAACATTTTGTGTTAGTGCCAAATACTTCTGAACAGATAAAAGAGGTAGCAGAATACCACCGAAGTAAGATTCAGACCGATTCCATTTTTCTTGTCTTAATTTATTCAGAAATCTTCTATGATTCACAGGTAAATTCTGTATACAAGTTTTGATGTATATTCCAAGTCCATTTTAGATTTCAGAATACCTGAAATCCTCAGGATTTTTCTGTAATCACAGAACTACATATAAATCCACAGTCTACTGAGTATACACAGAAGTAATATTTTGGCATTGTTTTCCTTTTGTCTGTGTCAAATATATTCTCCTGGCCATTTGCAGGTAGTATTCATTCCATGTATTTGGAATACATTTTCCAAATTTACTTTCAATAAATGCATTAAGCAAGGGATTTCATAGCTTAAGACAAAAACTGTGTTTATTAGGATGCATACTTTAAAATGAAATCAAATTTACTCTGGTGTATACACATAAGCAAGATAGAAAACTGGAACAGATTTCGATCCAGGAAGATAGATTGTGTTGCAACAGAAATTAATGAAACTATCAATTCAAGTATTTCAATAGACTTACCTTTAGCATCTGAATTTTTATTACTGCTTATATTTTCCCTGTTTTACATTAAGTAAGTGATAATGTTTTGGTCTACTATTTCAAGAATACTATTGCTCCTTCCTTGTTCTTCCTGAAACTTTCTTATTATGTATTACTAGCACTCTTCCTATGAGACCTAATCACCTGTAAAAAAACTGCTGATTTTACAGATTTAACTACAAGGAAAAAGGCAGGGTACATTTCTTATTTCTGATTCAGCTATAAAATTTAAGTAAAAGAGTCAGTGAAGAAAAATTACAAATGGTCGTCGATGTAGGATACAAAATGGATAGTAAATTTGCATTGTGTGTGCTTGAAGGGAATATTAGACCATCTTTAAAAATTAGGTTGCCTCCTTTGTGATACTTGCTAGTACAGATTTCCAAATCTCATTCTCTTTATGTAGGGTTATTTCTATGTTCATGTAAAGGTCTAGTTACACTAAAATGCTTCAGTGGCAAAAAAAACCAATAAGTAGGACCTGTGCTCATATTCCTGAAAAGTATTCTGTACTCCCTGATATGCACTTCTTGCTTTTAAGCTAGAATAATGGAGGGTTTTGTTGTTGTTGTTAGTTTTTTGGGGGTTTGTTTGTTTGTTTTTAAATCCTAGCCACCTTTATAATCTAATTGCATGCTAAGAAAAAATATAATTCTTTTGATTTGTGCTAGCTATGCCTTGACCAGGCAAAGAAATGCTGTTTCACATCACTTCTGTTCCTAGAAGAACTTAAACTCAAGTAGCCAACAACGAGATCCAGGAAGGCTTTGAATGTGTTAATTAGCCAAAGACACTCGACTCAGGTAGCACTCTCAAAAAGTGTCTTTTACACACAAGTACACTCCAATAATTATAGTTCATTAAAAACAAACAAATAAACAAAACAAAAACAAACAAACAAAACCCAAAAGCTCCATAAAAATTGCTTGATTTCAGAAGTCGCAAAAAGGTGAGTACCTCCTTTTGTATCATTTGTACATGTAGCTAGAACATCCCATACACATGGCAATACATGCAGAAACTACAAACTATTATATAAAGTGAGTACAAGCTTCAAATCCTAGGTCTTCTTTCCTTCATTCATTGATGACCCAGAGAGTCCAGTTAGTATGCATTGGTTTTTGGTTTTCTTGTTATGGTTTTATTTTTTTCCCTCTTCCAATATTTGCAATAATTAAGCTTCTCTCCAGGAAGAACAGTTGTGTTGTCATGGCAACAGATGGGGAGGGATTTCAGAAAAACTCTATGCAAGATGCTCCCACTGAATTTCCCATTGATGTCAACAACATATTGGATTGAAATCTCTGGGAATGTTCATAAAACAGGTCAATAAAGTGACAACTAAAACCATTTTAAAACAGAATAAAAAGGTAAATGTTTCCATTTTATTGTTCCTGCTAATATTTATTTACATGTATGTTGCCTTTATTAATGTATTTATTATGTAATCATTTCCATAATTCTGCTCAATTTTTCATAACTGTAGGCTGATGGTGTATTATAAAGACATCTACCAAATACTTGTACATGTTGCACAACTAACTGCTTTAAAATTGCTAATTAGGAACAGAAGCAGGGTAATAATGCCTCTTTGAAATACTCAGTGAGGCAATGAAAAATATTTCTGCATAAAATTCCAAAACAGCTTCTGGCATCAATTTATACTGAAGTTCAGCTCTAGAAAATAAAAAGAAAAGAATAAGCTTTGTTGACTTAATTTCCATGGATAATTCAGTGCTACTGACACCAGCAACTCACCAAGCAAGATATTGTCCAAGCAATTATCTATAAATAATTTATAAAGCCATGCTTAGCAATATGACTTTTTAAAAATGGTCCTTCCAAAAAAGTTGAATTGCATCATTAAACAAAATCATTGAGACTTGCTAGGGTGCTTTTTAAGCACAGAGTTTTCAGGGAGTGCAGAATAAAATAATCTGAAAACCTCTCTTAAATCATTGTATTAGAAAGGTCATGAGCACATAAGTATGATTTAAGCATGCTTTGCTAACACCTAAAAGAATTACTATTCTACAGTAGTTTATGCTTTACATCCATACAAGGAAATAACTTTCTGATTTGACTGACATCAAACAAAGCCATTAAAGAGAGGTCCAATCCGACTTTACAACCAAAATTAAACAGCAGCAGCAACAATAAAGCATTATTTAAAATAAGAAATTCTACAGTACAAGATTTAGGTATGTTTAACAGCATACAGTCCCCACAGTAGCTAATTAAAAAAAAAAAAAAGCTGTACTTCATGGGGGGGAAAAAAAAAAATAAAAAAATCCAGCAGTAGTTTGCAGGACGGGACAAAGAACTTAAAAGGCAAATTAAGACCCAGAGGTCCATCCAAGACTAGCTGCCCTCAAAGCTGCTGTAGACAGAATACATTACAAGTGCACTCGGAAAAGGCTGATAGCATTTTAATTAATGGGGAACACTTGTGGGCCATTTATTGTTGCTAAGAATTAGGCAAGCTAATTGATCCAGCACAGGTGCATGTAATTGAGAGATATGCCCAAGACTGAGGATTCACATTTAATTTACTCTGGGAATTTTGCAGATACAGTTAAAATTTAGTTCACAAAAGTCTCTAAAAGGTAATGATATTCAAGACAATCTCACTAGCTGAAAGTGCTGATACGTATTTTGTCAGCTGCTAGTTTCCCAAACAAAAATTATGACTCTTAAGTGGTAAAACAGGATCTTTAAAGTCCATGCACAAAATTCACCATATGCAGTAGTCAGTACTTAAACCAAGCAACATAAAATGCCCAGGAGATGTGGTATAGATTAAGCCCTGAGAATCTTGAGGGTTTAAGTTCAGATTCCCAGAGTTAGTTAAGACTAACTTCAGCTGGGATCAAAGCAAGAGAGGGACCTAAATCCCTCAAGGCTTTAAACTATCAAATCTGAAAGATATCTTTTGTGTAAGACCATCAGTATGAGTACTCAAGTCCAACAGTGAAAACCATACAGCTGTTTACATGAAAAATTAATTGACTGTATGCTGACATGCAAAGATCACAGAAAATGTTCACATGAAAAGAAGAATTACAGAATCAGGATAAAAGGAAAGAACGCAAGAATGAATCATGGCTGTTAAACACACTGACGACTAATACTTGAAGCAATAAGGGACAGTCTCTTCCATGTCTGAATACTTTTTTTGTTCCTTGGAAAATAGTCATATAAACTACATTTAAAAAGCCCTGAAAGGAGGATTCAACTTTTAGGATTAACAATTTTCACTGAATGTCACCCAGATGCAATAAAGTGATTAGAAAAAAGACAGCTCTTCATAGAACAGTAGAACAAATGTAGCAATAAAGACACATAACATCCACAAATAATCTGTAGTATAGCTCTGAGTCACAGAATCATCGACTCATAGAATAGTTTGGGTTGGAAGGGACCTTGAAAGGTCATCTAGTCCAACCCCCTTTCTGTGAACAGGGACAGCTTCACCCAAATTAGGTTGCTCAGAGTCCTGTCTGGCATGGCCTTGGATGTTTCCAGGGACTGGGCATTTACCGCCTCTCTGGACAACATGTGCTGGTGTTTTACCACCCTCAATGTAAAAAATCTCTTCCTCACGTCTAGCCTGAATTTCCCCTCTTTCAGTTTAGAACCATCAACCCTTGTCTTATTGTAACAGGCCCTGCTAAAAAGTCAGTCCCCATCTTCCTTCTAGGCCCCTTTTAAGTACTGAAAGGCCTCAATAAGGTCTCCTTGAAGCTTTCTTTTCTCCAGGCTGAACAACCCATCTGATCTGATCAGCTTTGTGGCCCTCCTCTGGATCCTTTCCAACAGGTCCATACCTTTCCTATTCTGAGGGCTCCAGAGCTGGACACAGTGCTCCAGGTGGGGTCTCACCAGAGCAGAGTAGAGGGGAAGAATCACCGCCCTTGACCTGCTGACCATGCTCCTTTTGATGCAGCCCAAGATACCATTTTGGGCTGCAAGCGCACATTGCCGGCTCATGTCCAATCTCTCATCCACCTGTACCACCAAGTCCTTCTCTGAAGGGCAGTTCTCAATCTCTTCATCCCCCAATCTGTATTGATACCAGGGGTTGCCCTGACCCAGGTTCAGGACCTTGCACTTGTCCTTGTTGAACCTCATGAGGTTTGCATCAGCCCACTTCTTGAGCTTGTCCAGGTCCCTCTGGATGGTATCCCATCCCTCAGATGTGTCAACTGCACCACTGAGCCTGGTGTCATCTGCAAACTTGCTGAGGGCGCACTGAAACTAAAGCTGTGGGATGTTTATTTTTAACATAGACAGGGTGAGATGCATAATAATTTTTTTCTCACTTCCTATGTTTTCCTAAAAATATGAAAGGCAGTTCACTTGCTGCCTCTAGCTGTCATGTTTTCAATGAAAATATACTAATTTTCTATTCATTTTGCTGGAAGTTCATTAATTACTGCCTTTATGAGAAAGTTTTGGGCAGCACATACCATTTTACACTTCTGTTGGAGGATTTTGAAGATAGCTTTAAGATCCTCCCTGATATGCACTTCTTGCATATCCTCCCAGTCTTTTCTCCACCTTACCTCTGTTGCCTAGGTCCAGGGAGCTCTGGGTTGAGAGTACTTCCCCCTTAGAAGTCTAGATTTTTTTTGAATCCTGTTCTGTGACACCAGCCTCTTAATTGAATAAGAATGCAAGACATTTAACTAAGATTATATTTAATTAGTGCTATTTTATTTTGATGTATCCATAATTGCTGCAGTAAACCCAGCATTTTTCAATTTCTGCAACTGATGATACTCTTTGTCCATGTTGTAACAGTGTACTGAGGTATATCACAGTTAATCCTACTCCTTGTTTCTTCTCACAGTTATCTTGTTTTCTTCAGAAATTTGAGAAGATAAAACATAAGTGAAACAGTAAAAGGTCCCTTATATGTGTGACAATTGATCTAGTCACAAATAGGAAAACTTACATACATGTCAAAGGTTTACATCCTTTATTCCTTTATTGGTAGTACTGTTGGACATATTTTTAATGGTGTTTTTAAACACAGGTATAAACTATTGTCTCAGTATGATACTTATTCAATGTCTGAGGTGGTTTTATTCACTTTACCAAATAATCAGATGTGATTTGCTTACTACTGGATTTTATTATATCACTATGCCTTTAAGATCAAGATTTTTTTTTATTATTTCTGGTGGCTAAACTTTTCTTTGCTGCTTCATCTTGTTGAAGTTCTCTGGTACAATCTCTACATGAAATGATCTGCTACTGGGAGAAGTAAACTGTTAATGAAAATTTCAAGCAAATGTTTACACAATTTGCAATGTCCCATAGGCCATGAAGACGTGCAGATCATAATACATAAAAGTACCAAACAGAAGTAATTTTCTGCAGTACTTCTCCTCACATTGTCCTTTAAAATAAGAGATACATTGTGGGTCAGATCTTAGTGTGGAAGGTAAGTTTCCAATGGCTACCAAGAAGTATAAGCCAAAACTTTTAGTAGCACTTTTTCTTTATTGAGCAGCTCTGTTCTTGACAAGTGCCTTCTGACTATTAGTGATCATTCAAAATTATATAGGCTATTAGCTTTCCTCTTGTTATGACTGATAACTCCTTTCTGTTTAAAGGTCAACCATTCTGAGTGGTCTGAAATTTGCATGTTTACTCAGATTCTTCTACAACTTTGATCACTTGATTTAACTTCAGGGAAGAGCTGGAAATCCAGATTTGGAATCACTAAGGTGAAAGTCCTTATGATATAGTGCTCTGAATAAATTGCTTTCACTCCTTGGATTCTACCACTGATATAATGCACACACTGAGCTTGAAGATCATATGGTAGCTGTTCTCAGTTACTTGGAGTTAAGCTGTCATAAACATGCTACTTACCCTTCCACAAACAAAAGCAATATTGCAACCATTTTTATAATAATAGTTAGACTTTCCACAATGGTACATGTCAAGTAGTCATACCCAAGATGAAAGGCTGTGTCTTTGAGAAGAGTAATTCAGAGAATTTCTGGCAATTCAGAGTTTCCTGTGTTTTAAGAAGTGTTGTGGATGCTTTGTTGCTGTCATAAATCATGAACTCAGGTAGTGACCTTGACAGGCTCTGACCTGATCTTCTACTGCCATGGAATTCATCTAACCAATGCTTGAGTCTTGAAGTTCCGGCATGGGGTAATGCTTGTGCAGAGGATGCTTGATCACTGCCTGGATGTCAGACAAGACAAGGGGCTTTAGAACAGCATGCTCAGCTGGCTCAGATGAAATTCCCAAAACTACTGTTCCACTGAATTATTATACCTAGCTGCTTCATGGTTCTGAGACCTGTCCAACACTTGCATGATCTATTGCTATATATTATTTTAAATTATATACAAAAAACGTCCTTACTATCTTAACTACCTACAAGTCTGTCTGACAGGATCATATATGCACCTTCAGGGACAGTTTCTACTGTCCCTGAAGAGTCTTATCCCTGACATCTTATCCTCTTGTCCCTGAAAAGAATCTTATTTTTGTATGGAGATCAATTCTGCAAGCCTGGGGAGTCTCTGCACTGGTCAGATTAACCATGCAGGATGTTAATTAACACATTTAAGCATATAGATTAGTCTATGTACAGCAGGAACTGCCCAGGGAAATTTCCTAAACAGTTTGAAATTCCCACCTGTAAAGCTCCTGTAGTAATTAGTCAAAACTTAATTGTAAAAATGGTGAGCAGTTCAGTCAGTCACCATGTCATAGACCCTCCACTATCTCAAACTCATCTATTATCTCATCTGGGCAGATAACTAGATACAGAGTTTCAACTGCAGAGGGAATTAATGACTAAAGATACACACAGGCATGCTTAGGTGCACCATGAAATAAACTAGAGCTTCATATATTAAAGTTCCGTAGCTCTAGCCACACAAGTTGTCCTTATCACCAGTAGGCATGTCTTGAATCTTAAGCCTGCACTTCAGCTGTGGGATATAATGGAACTCAACCCTAAGAATGGCTATTTCTCTCCAATGACTAAAAACTTCTCCCAGGATGTCTAGTTTGGGAAAGACCATCATTCAGGTGAATCACTTTTATAAACATTCTAAAACCAAAATAAGTCAGTACTGACTTCATCTAGCAACAGCAAGTTTTGGATTGGTCATTTTACCCTATCTGATAGTCTTTACTAACAAAATCCCCCACAAGAGACTAGAAGTGAAATCTGGAACGATAGGACAAAGAGTAGTGGTTTTAAAGTAAAAGAGGTTAGTTTCAGGCTAGATATAAGGAACGATAATGTTTTTCATGGCGAGGTTGGTAAAGTACTAGAACAGTCTGCTTAGAGAGGTGGTAGATGCCCCATCCATGGAGACATTCAAGGCCAGGCAATAGATCATATTGTGAATCACTGTCAGAAGTTGTTACATGACATACTAACATAGGTGACAACTATCGACAAAAAATAAGAAACATGGGAAAAATGACAAAACTCTCAAATGTCAGTTTTGCTGTTAGACATTCAGGTTTCAAGGTACTAACACAAATATCTGAGGTGTAAAATAAGTGATTGTGTCTCAGTAATATATGTATATGAAAAGCAAGCTACAAGCTTTCATTTTCTAAGATCTTGCTGGACAATTCGCAGTAACACCTATCACGTACTGTAAAGTGCTTTTTATGCAGGTAAATCTGCCATTTCTGGAGCTAAGATTTCAAGTGAGCTTCATCAAGCAATACTTTTGTCCCATTATCTATCTTGTTTTTTTTTCTTACACTGTTATAAATTCATTAGAATATACTATTATGTATTTTTACAACACCAACAATGAGGTTAACATGTAATACTTTATCTATGATTCCTGCCTGGGAGAATTTTATTTCTAAATATTAAGTACGTAAAGAAGAGGATAAAAGATGACAGAGAAGGATTAGGATGAAAGAACAGCAAATAAATGAAACTAAAATTTAGTAAAACTACAACACTTATTTTTTTTTTAATAAGTATTCAGTTTAACTTTTAATGAGGTTTAAATTAATATATTTACATTAAATATTTGTAAAAAACATGATTTGGATACCTTGCATAGGTTTCATCTCACTTATCTTTAAACGTAATAACTGAAGTGTCTAACTGAGCTACTTACTGTAGACACCTCAAACATAGTCACTTCCTGAAAGTGATTAATCTAACCTGTCACGGATATCTAATTAAGCAAGAGAAGAATCATCCTCTGGGGATGTTTACGTCTTTCTCCAAGGGGGGTTTTGGCTATTTAACTCACATACAAACATTTATCTTTGAGGTACTTAGGAAAGGGATAATAAATTCCAGCAGACTGCATTTTGCATATATGTTATGTGAACACTAACTTGAAAGCCAATATTTTTTACCAACAATAGCTTTCAACAGCTACTGACCATTTCCTTATTATCTGTCCCTTCATAACTATTTTATTTCTCTTTGGCTCCTTATTTCATTTTGACCAAGCTTTTATGGCAATGACAAAATATTTCATCGTTTAGTATTTATTTCAATAAAGTATTTCCAGAGGTGTATTCTGTTTAAGTGTTGTTCACTCACAATGTAAAAGTAATCCCACCTGTTTTTCAGTTGTTTGCATATACAGTTTTCCTCATCTTTATTTCAACTCTTGTGATATTTCAGTAACCAAAACTCAGAAATACACCTATTCTTGTAGTGGTTTTAATAGTGCTCATACAGATTATGACGTGATTTTTCTGTCTCTGCAACCTAAGCTTTGGCAGTCTTTTGTGTCTTCTTATTGCATTGCAAACTCAATATGTAATTTACTGTCTACTATCCATCATCCCTAGATTTTCTTCAGCACTGCAGCTAGCCAAGACTCTCTCTCCCTCTGAATTGTATTTGAGAAATTTTTCTCCATGATGTATTCACTTACATTTTCTATTCTGAACAACATTTAATTATTTCTCAGATGTTTCTAACTTCCCTGCATGTTTCATCTTTTATTTCTTTCTTCCTTTCTTTCTTTCTCTTCTTTCTTTCCTTCTTTCTTTCTTTCTTTCTTTCTTTCCTTCCTTCCTTCCTTCCTTCCTTCCTTCCTTCCTTCCTTCCTTCTTTCCCTCTTTCCCTCTTTCCCTCTTTCCCTCTTTCCCTCTTTCTTTCCCTCTTTCTTTCCCTCTTTCTTTCTTTCCCTCTTTCTCTCTTTCTCTCTTTCTCTCTTTCTTTCTCTCTTTCTCTCTTTCTTTCTCTCTTTCTCTTTCTTTCTTTCTCTCTTTCTTTCTTTCTCTCTTTCTTTCTCTCTTTCTCTCTTTCTTTCTTTCTCTCTTTCTCTCTTTCTTTCTCTCTTTCTTTCTTTCTCTCTTTCTCTCTCTCTTTCTCTCTCTCTTTCTCTCTTTCTCTCTTCCTCCCTTCCTCCCTTCCTCCCTTCCTCCCTCTCTTCCTCCCTTCCTCCCTTCCTTCCTCCTTTCCTTTCTCCCTGCCTTCCTTCCTCCCTTCCTTCCTCCTTTCCTTTCTCCCTGCCTTCCTTCCTCCCTTCCTCCCTCCCTTCCTCCCTTCCTTCCTCCCTCCTTCCCTTCCTCCCTCCCTTCCTCCCTCCCTCCTTTCCTCCCTTCCTCCCTTGTCTTTCTCTCTCTCCCTAAAGTATGACCATGCACATTTTAAATCAGCAGGTAAAATTAAGCAGAAACATAAAAATGCATTTTATTGCATCTTGCTGTTATTATTAATATAATGTACCATGTTGCAAATTCATGCATGGTACAATGATATCCATTTCAATGGACTAAGCTGCTGTTGTTTCATTTCCACAGGTGCAGGTGTATAAATTCCCTTTCCTTTGGAGAAGATCTAGTATGATTAATTTAGATATGTGATTTAGATGCCAGAACACCTACATTCTAGGACCTTAATTCTGAAAAATTTGAAACACCCAAAAGACTTCTTCTAAAATGGGTATCAATGGGAAAATAACACCTGAAGTTCTCCAGAACATTAAAGGTGAAATTCTGAAAATATATTTTTTGGTCATTTTGTCATTAATCTCCTTGATGCCTTCAGTCAATGGCATATCTCTGACCCTACACAGGACTTTGGCAAAAATTGTTCTTTTCATTTTGTGCAAGAAAAATCATGAGGTACCATATCTTTATTAGAATGGTGGTACAAAACAGAATTATTTCAAAGACTAGGAAATGATAGGAGACTGCTCATATACTGTCTTCTAATGCTAATGCACTTTATCACAGAGGGACACACCCTTTTCCTTAGTATAAGATTTGAATCAAAGTTTGTATTTCTACTATATCATCACCTAAGCTCTCTGTAGATGGACATGGCCCGCTCTCTTTCTTCTCAATCAATCCCTGTGTCCATCTTCCAACTCATTACAGGTTTTGCAGCTCTCTCACATTATTTTTTGTTTAATACTCTGAGTATTTTACAGTGACAACGTACATACTCATGCAGTATGATAATGAACACAATACATTAAAAAATCATGGTATCACAGTATGTTTGGGATTGGAAGGAACCTCAAAAGATCATCTAGTCCAATCCCCCTGCTGGAGCAGGAACGCCTAGGTGAGGTCGCACTGAAACATGTCCAGGCGGGTTTTGAATGTCTCCAGTGAAGGAGACTCCACAGCCTCCCTGGGCAGCCTGTTCCAGTGCTCTGAATAAAATCTTGAATAATTTGTCAATGAGTCTCCACCTGTTTATTCTGCCATATATGTTATGTATCTGTTTAAACTACAGAAGATGAGGGGGTTATTTTGCCTTTCTCTGTTACCTTTAAGAAAAATAATTTGTTACTGTTGCATAATTGACAACATTAGTATCTTCTGTAACTGTACTACAAACGAAAAAGCTGGGATGGTTTTATGATGAGTTATATCAAAACACATACTGCCTTTTGGCAATTAAAACAAGAATTACTAAGAATTAGAAAGAAAACAGATGTCCTTCACAAGTACACTTCACTCTTTGCCAGGGAAAAAGTGTAATAATGTTCCTTTTCCTTCAGATCTAGTTATCATGTGCTCCTTGATGCTCAGATCACATAATAGTTAAGGTCTCCAGGTAAATGTCAGGATTTGAGTAGGTTTGAAGTTTAACAAATTCCTACAGAGATGGGGAAAATTAAGAATGTGTTCTGAAAGCAATGAAAATATACATCTGCCATCTATTTTGGAGAGCCCAGAGCTTAAATGACTTCTCTAGTTTAAAAAGTGACAGCATCACATCAGGATAAATGTGATTACATTGAAAACGAAGCCCCCAAACATTTACAGTTTGCCATGTGGAGCATGTAGAGGCATGCAGAGTTCCCTTTTATATGTCTGCAAAATATTGTGCACGCATAAATTACAGAAAAAGAATAAAAATCTAAATCTCCAAGATGTCTGAAAATAGCTGGTTCTATTCTATACCTTGTTAATAATGAAAAATTGAAAAGAAATGTACTGTCACCACAGAACAGTATGAAAAAGCACAGATGTAATCTCTGAAATGAAACAGGAAGACAGAAAAAGAGATCTCTTTACTTTAGTAAGTTTTGGCTGCATAGCATAGAGCTACAATTTGCACTAGTATTCACAGTGCTTAAATTTTTTGATGTTTCCCATCAGTTTCCTCACATTGATCATATATAAAACATACAAACAAACAAACAAACAAACAAATCAAAATGCTGCCAAACAGTCACAATTTCACAATTTTAAACAGGCAAGATTTTCTTCATTTCATTTAACCTTTCAGCTGATCTGAGCTCTGTCCTGCCTAAGTGATAATCATAGATCCTCTTCCCTATATTCAAATTTTTGAAAAGATTCATGAGAATCTTCTTCTAAGACAAAGGAACTTCAGAGTTGAAATGTATGTTTGTTTCATTTTGTTTTAATTTTTCCACCTCTCCTTGTGATGTTAGTTTTCTTTCTCAGAGTAAATTAGGCTCTTGATACTTGAAGTACATAACTTATGAGTTCTCAATTCCTCTACTATATGTAATGTCAAAGGAGGAAAGGTTCTCATTATGTTCCATAAGCTGTTTCAGCTGTTTGAAAAAACTAATATTTTCTCTTAGTTCTATGTTCTCTGGCTTAATACTGTCATCTCTGTCACTGCCACTTTGCCATCAGTGGAAAAGAACTCCTTCTGCCCTTACAGATGGTCTCACATATGTTTGGATTTTGTTGCTTGACCAACAAGTGAAATTTGGTGTGGATCTATCATAAAAAACCAGAATGACTCATGAATTTCACTGGCACTCTGGCACTGAAATACTGATAATGCATCCTTTAGTAACAGTATAAATATCAAACAGAAGGAGTGACAATATGTAATCCTATGGGATATGTACTGAGAAATCTCCCTTGGAGGTTTCTCATTTATTCAGGGAAAGGATTACCCATGTCATGGTTAATAGAGAGCACTGATCCAGCACATGCCTGTATCAGCAAGTGGGTGGCAACAGCTACGGCTAAACTACTCAAATTCCATATACGCATGGATGAAGAAACCAGCTAGCATTCATAATGCCAAGTGACAGAAGATTCCTCTACAAGATGTTTTATGTGCTTATGTGGTCAAAGTATATGGGAAGAGTCAGTGACAGTGGATATTTCATCAGGTAAAAAGAAATAAGTTGCAGGTTTAAAAAAATACTCTGAAAAAAGCAAAAAGAAACAGTAGAAAGAAAAAAGCAAAAAATAAAGAGGTGAGTACCCCTGTGTGTTAGGAAGATAGAACAATGGCATTGAAATCAGATAATCAGTTCTGCTAGTTTAAAGCACATTGATTCAGCTGGGGAAGTTATGGTGAAGATCCAAGCAGACAAGAAAAGTGACAGAGGTGCTGTTTTTCTCTTCTGGCTGGAGCCTAGAAGGACATATTTTTTTGCTTGGGGAATTTTGAGGTTTTGGGAATACAGCAGCATCAATAAAGACTGAGTAGTCTGAAGTAAGACATTAAGCCCATAACCCTGCACTTAATTCAGAGCATTTTTATCAATTATCAGTCTTAATTAGCTTGTGAAATAGTGATGTTTTAAAACTGTGCAAGACTAACTCTTAAACCATAGACTGATCCTTTTTCAACACATTTCCCTTACAGAGCAGCCATTGAAGAGAATTTCCGTGATACATTACATTTAAGCCATTTGTTTTTACTGATTGCTTAAATATTTACAGCATGATCTGCCAGCTTCTTCTGTTCAGATACAGTCATGGAGTTTTCACTGCTTTTGTGCTATTTGAATATACAAAACCAAGAAAGTGAGTGTATGTGTTAACAGATGTTAGAGGCATATGGCATTTTGAAAGCTGGTGCAAATATTTACATACATGTGGATGTCTGTAGTAGCTCTATTTTTTCACTTGACAGCACTCATTACTATAGTTTCCAGTTGTGGAGATCTTAAGGAAAAAGGCAGCTTAAAGTAAACTCAAGTGAACAGTAGGAAAGGTCTTTTCGCTTTAAAATTATACACACTTCCAAATAAAATAAAGAATTCTACTGTTCTGATAACTTATAATACACATGTAAGACTGTAAGTTAGAAGGATACAAGGTATCAGAAAAATCTTAATGCAAAACTCAGCTGCAAGCAAAAGGAGTGCTAATGAATATATAAAACAAATAGATTATATTAGTAAAAACATTTTAAAGCAAGCCCACAGTAACTGGGTTGTTATCATTAATAATGGCAATCATATTTACATTAAACTTTAAGCTTTATTTCGATCATATGCATTTTTCATAAGATGGAGCAAAGTACTAGGATGAAAAAAAAAATCTCAAACAAGGTATTTTCAGTCATCAGAAAAATGATCATACAAACTTAGATAGTTTCTTTGGCCTTTGACATCACCCATGATACCAACTGTGAACTGGGATTGTCAATATAGAACCCGCAGATGCAAATGGTGCTACAAAAAGGGTCATTTTAATAATAAATGCAAGAGCTATGTTGGTCTTTTTGACACAGAGAACAGAATAGAAAGTATATTCTAGTCTTAACCTTTCTGTTTACCGCACTACAGAAAGCAAAGTCCTGGAGACATCAGATCCAAGATGGGGAAGTAAAACCAAGAGGAAAGGTGCTTTAAAATGCTGGTTCATCAAGCAAAAGTTTTTCCATGAGTGCTTTCTTTGAAAAAAGATTCTTTATTTATAGGAAAAATGCACTAAGTCATTTTGTTAGATGATTTGACTTTAAAATGACAAATGCATGTATGTGCATTGATATTTTTAAAATAAATTTGCAGTGAAAGCTTTTTTGAGTGCTCATTCTAAATTACATTTTTGAGGTTTAAATGAAAAATAAATATCTTGGTTTATGCTTACTCTTTTTACTTTTGCTGTTACTTTATTTTATTTTTTTTTTGACAATATGCAGCCATTGACAACATCTAATACCTCAGTGAAAGAGAAACTGAGTCCAGTTTTGCCTTCTTTTAATTGTTTATATTTCATTTATTTTAATAAATCAGTGCAATATTTACTATTTATTTATTTATTTATTTATTTATTTATTTATTTATTTAAAACTATTCCAGTTATGGAAGCTTTTCCCAATTGTGCTATTCTTAAATATTATAACAAATAATAAAAAAAAAATCATGTATATGGAAATACTTGTACTCCTGAGATGGAAATGGCAGTCCTGAATTTCACTTATGGTTATATAGCGCCTTTTTTTTTTGCCTTTTTTTTTTTTTTTTTTTATGACAATGACTGGTTTGTTCTCAAATACACTGTCTGCTACAAAACCATTCTCACAACAGTCTAGATCTAGTAGAACTACATTTAGAAATATCAAAATATTTGGATTACATTAACAAAAATCTACCTCACTAACATGTACCTCTTCTGTTATCATAATCACTGGGAAGAAAACTCTTTCTTTGTTTCTTTTTGCTTCTATAACATAATTATGTATTCGGTCTTGTATTCCATATGTTTAAATTTTATGGTATATTTATCTTTGCAGCTTGAGAAAGACCATGTCCTTGAAACAATTAGTAGTCTTTGTTCCTTTAACATCTATTGTTACACTGCATCTCTTCTAGGCAGAGATGTCTGGGCTTCTTTTCTTAAGTGTAAGTAAGGGACATCCTCTAAGCAGGATTGGTTTCATACAAAGCTTCTCTTTGCAAAGTGTATGGACAGTATGAGGGACAGGAAGAGTTGTTTCTTGCCCCAGGTAGAAACAAAAGCAAACACAAAACAAAAGCAACAACATCAAAACCAAAACCAACCAAAACCCCCAAACAAATAAACAAACAAACAAACAGTTCAGATGATCACATTATCAGTTACAAGGTCCCTTCACACATTAGAGTTTAGTTATTATTTTCAGCTGTGAATTAATGTCATGATGTCTCCAGTTCTTAATGTCATAGAAACAATTATAGGATGTGCATACAGAATGTGAAGTTTTACAAACTATCGTACTATGGAGGTTTTTATTTTCACTGTGAAAGGATAAAAAATAAAAGCATGTGGAAATATATCACCTACTGAATATAGTTATTGATGATGTTTATTTTAGTAAGAGCAGAACTAGGCCTTTAATATTCAATAACAAAATGTTTACATAATGACCATCTTTATGAAACTGTTTCCCTTATGTCAGAAATCTGTAGTTACCTTTTAATGATTTATACTTCAATCTTTTATAGTCAGATCATAATTTCATAAACCCATGCATAATATAATATTCTATTTCTACATCAGAGTTTCAGGAAACCCAATTCACTATTCTTTCCAGCCTTATAACATGAACAAAAATGGCACCTTGAAGACACTCTATCCGAGAAAAACTTTTGCAGGAATATTACTTTTTGTGTAATCTATCAGTCCTCACAGTGTTGTTAAGATAGTTGGTCCAAGATAAATAATCTTAGTACATTTTCTAGCCTGCTTAAACTTCAAAGTACAAAATCCTCATGTTCCCTTCATTACCTTCAGAAAATTAAGAACTCTTAGTCAAAATGGCTGCATTCTTCAAAAGAGAGAATTAAGGTGCCTGGCATCTGCTGTCTGAAGGAGGCACGTTTACATGGATAAGCTAGATCGTCATCCCAATGCTTCTCTAAGTGTTCTTTTCAGGTGTAAGTGAGCCTCCTTCCTTTTGCTAAGTGCTTATACCAGTTCTTTACTTTTGACAACACCTCAGCTGTGTTCATGAAACGGCAGGGTCACAAAGGGAGCAGCCCACACATATTACTGCCTAACTGCTTTATGCTGAAATATTAGTAACTGTAGTCATTATAGGACTGCTGTGAAGCAGCACTGTTTATTAGGAGCTGTAGATTGCAGAAACAGAGATACTGACTAAAATGCAAATTTATTCTTGTGAGAAAGCATAGAACACTTTCTTTTAAAACTGATAAAAGATTTTCAGGCAAACAAACAGCTTAATAAGAAACAAACTATCATTATTTATAGAGAGTCAGACAATGTATGTAGCTTTCCTTGTCTTTGCTTTAAGTTTCAATGGAATAAATACATAAAGTAGCGGATTTTAAATTATTCCATCAATTATACAATATTATAAAATCCATGACATCTTATTTTCTCAGAATTACAGAACGTTTGGAATTCTGCAGAAAAGGTGGGTGAGAAAAATGTAGTTAACATTTTGAAAGCATTTGAGAGTAGTGAAGAATATATTTCTTCTCTCTTTGGTGTCACTAAGCAACACCTTCAGAATAAATAGAATAGTTGTTATCTGAATTGCTAACAATCAAGCAGAATTGTTCAGGATATTTTATGATTATTTTCAGACATTACCACACTCACATTCTCTTGCTTAGATTAGGTTGTTAGGTTTGCACTTCCATCTATGTATTTACATACCCTCACTTAAATATGCTATTGTGAATTTTATTTTAAAGGAATTTTTCAAAAATCAAGATTTTTTTTTTTGTTGTTCTTACTTGACTACTTTGAAAGTGTAAACTTGCAAATGAACCAGTGGAAAACTCCCTTTTCTTTCCCTAGGTCCTTTCCTTGAGATTTTCAGACATCTTTCATGCCTGCTTTTGAAAGAAAATCTGCCAGTAAGCAAGATATAGATCCATGGACATTTTCCAAAACTTTACTTGCTTAATGAAAACAGAAAATGAGGGCAATTTGTGAGGTGTTTTAAAGTCACAAAGCCTTGAATATTGAAAGGACTGTGTCCAAATTGAGACAAAAATACCTTCATATGAGTTGTGTGCAAACCAGTTTGCAAGTATTCTGCTTTCTCCAGTCGCACTGCTCTTCTAACACCTAGGATCTCATCAGAAAGCTCATAACCTGGTCCTTGTTGTCAAATTATGTGGTAAATGAGAAGGGCTAGAGAAAGATCTTCTGTTTTTTTCCAAACTATATTTCCACGATAACTACCCACCCTGTAAGACTTTTGCAAGCCCTCAGGGAAACTAATTGGATACTTCCCCCCACCCTTGTACCTATAATAGTTACTATACATTTGTGCCTCATTGTGAATATAGAGTTATCTTATACTCAACTTAATAAACTTTAACTGGATTCATAGTGGTACAGGAAAGGATTTAAACATCTGCCATTCAGATGCTTAATTCAGATCCTCAAAGCCTCTACACAGTTTCTGTGTAGCCTTGGAAATACACAGTAGCTGGAGTTTCCCCTAAGACATTTCACTGGAAGTTCATACTGCATCTCTGTGCATGGCCAGGAGCATAACTCTTTTGCAATGTTGATAATTTTGGCACCTACAGCTTTCTCTTAACATACAGCTGTCTTACTTGCAAGACCCCATCCTGTAGACACAATAATTACATGCTTCTCGGATTGATCTCTGCACCAAAGGTAGCTGACAGGTATGGCACCCTTCATTCACAGCTCAGGAATTCACTAACTTCGTGTTAGTTCTCTGTGTGATGGGAGAGCAGGATGAAGATGAATATTTTACATGGGATAATTCAATATGGACTTTGTCAGCACAAATGAGCCACAGGTTTCAGTGAGGAAGAAGAGTGATATGGTGGATTCAGATCCTTAATTCAACAAATAGTGGGAATAAAACAATAAAATGTCTGTATTGTATGAAGAGATGAATATGTGTGAGTTTAAGAAACATAAAGATACCTTGTAAATACATACATATTTCTTTATAGAAGTTAATCTGTTAGCTGAATAAAGAGAAAGATACAGAAAAATTTGCAAAACCTGATAACAGTTTTACATTGATATTATCTTGGAAACTAAAAACTAGGATGAAATTCAAGACTCAACATAAATTCTGATACTATGTTTAGAGCACTCGTCATTTCAATTACAGGAACAGGTGAAAAATGTAAAACTATGGAGTACTTTGCTTACGCTTAACTACTTCTGAAATGTCACTGAATTAATAGTGTCATCATTTTTCTTCCGTGCTGAGACAATTTCTTGTTTTACTGCCATGTGTTTTTTTCTTTTCATTTTTACTCATTCGAGTCTTTAAGAAAGACCTGTTTTACTATGGAGGAAGTAGAAAAGCAAGATGTCCTGCTACAGGTTTCCCATGTAAGCTTGGTTTACTACCGGACTTGTACCTCAATTGCCTATTGATACAATGGACTAAAGAAAGGGAATGAACTTGTTTTTTCCTGAAGATATGAGGTGAGAATCCATTAAAATGTGTGATGATTTCCTGACAAGAGAAGCAATCATACATTATTATGGCAATCCTGAAAGGATAGTATACAGTTATAACAGAGTAATAACCACTCTTTTTTTTTTCTAACTGCAGGAAGACTCAAGTCTACCCAGATCTTGAAAATTTTTGACTGACATAGTGTCATTATAATTAAATCTCATTAAACAAAATTTAAAAAAAACCAAAAAACCAAAAAACTAACAAACAACCACCTAACCTTAAAAACATACGTGCAGTTGGATTATTTCGTCATTTGGCATTAAAAAGTCATTGATAAAATGTGTTTTTTTAATAATATAACCTAGAACCAGAAAAAGATAAAGGGAAAATTAAAAAAAAAAAAAAAGAAAAAAAGAAAAAAAAAGAGAACCCTTAATGCCTTAGACAACTAACAACTCACTGAGTTATTTAGCTATTTGTTATATATAATATCTGTTATCTATAACACTGAAATATGCACTGTAGTGGATGCTGAAACTTCCAATATTTTTAATCATGCTGAAATATTAGATCTTTACAGATCTGAAAGACAAAATACACTAAAATAATTGATTTCAGCTTTTTGTTGAAATATTATTTGAGCAGTATACCTGTGAGATTATGAATAAATTATTTAAAGTAAGTATCTTTTAACAATCCAAATTTACATTAATATCAAAATTATTTGTTTTGTTTAAAGTAAGGAAATTTCCACATATATAGGGCTTGGTTTCCTCTGTCTTTCATGCTGAACCTATGTGCTGCCAGATCAATCATATAGTTGAACTTCATTTGATGTAAGAACATAATCACCTTTTTGTTGAAACAGCACAGCAGATATGATGTCCATGTACCATTATGTTTACTGTGGGAAAATAAAAAAATTACACTGGATCTAGCCTAGCTTAAAGACAGATTGACCAAAATTTTTTTTTATTTTTTTTTATTTTTTTTTTATTTTGGTTTTTGGTTTTTTTTACACAGGTAAAACTTCTCAGTGAGTAAATCAATGTTTTTGATTATATGGTCAAGTCATTTTAGTCTTCAGCAACTGTTATGCCATGATTTTGTATCATGACTTCCATGTGACACAGTGGGGCAACCGTAGATATTGTGTCTGATGAATATCTTCGTGCAACAAGGTATCTTTTTAGTTTATTTACAAAATACTAAATTATGGGGCACTGAAGAATGAAAGACCTTGCAGGCCTTGAATGGCCTAACATGGGACCCCCACCCACAGCCTGCCCATGGGCTTAGGAGCACTGTTCAAATCCTGCACTAAGCTACATTGTAGGTGTGACTTCCTTCTGACTCCTTTTTCTGCCAACTGGACTTGCATGGGCTCACCTAGACCTGGTGTATGCTTGCCATGTTGAGGATTTTGGATAGACCCCATTACAAGTCCCTGGCTCTGTCTCCTGTGCTCAAACCTTGCAGGACTGTGTCTTGTTGGTGGGGACACTGCCCATGTTGGTGTCACCCTTGGCTCGTTTCTCACCTTCCTTTAGTGAGCAGTCAGCCCTCACTGCTCCCTGACACAAATACATTTTTGACTTCTGTGTTTATTGTTAAGGAATAATTCAGTCTGCCTAAAATTTTTTGGGGGGTTTTAAGTGACAGATTTTTGTAATGGAGGTAGTTTTTTTACAACACTGCTTTTTTGCTGATGTGGTGAGGATCATTAGGGTATTAGATCTGGTACAAAGGCACTATGATCTTCTTCATTTTAAAAAATGTCAAGTTAAAGCTTGCTCCATCTTATTGTCTAACAGCAATGCTTTTTGGTTTGCTAGTTTTTGTTTCTCAGTACAAAATCACTCCTTAATTTCCACTGCCATGGGCAGAGAAAAGCAAGTTTTTACTGTTTTGAACAGAAAAACAATAAAACGAGTCTCTGAACCAAGATACTTTCTAGTCACCCAAAGAGTTAAAAACATTCCCCTAGACGATAATGCACTTCTAATCTAACTAGCAAAAAAATAACCTTTAAAGAACACATAGGAAAATGTAAAGACATACATTTATACATACACATACACATTTCACCTTATAATACTAATGCATTTAAAGGAACTAGATATTTTTTAACTACAAAAAAAAAGTAAATTTTCTTGTGTGTGAATATCATCTTTATTATAGATATTTATAGCTAGTGCAAATGTCTCACATGCTTCTAGTTCATTATAATATTTCTTATTTAAGGGCAAGGGAAAGCAAGAAGATAAATCAAATAGGATTAATAATTTGCATCATGCTAGTACACTTTGAGAAGTATGCTGTTAAATATTAATGCATTTCATTCTCCTGAGATAAAGTTTAGATCCGTGTAATTTTTATGAGCTCGTGTTATATGCTTATACTCTCATAAATACCCATGTGTATCATATAAAAAAAAAAAAAAAAGGAAAAAAGTAAAACAACAAAACCTAACACACAGTCTAATTACTTCCATCCTCCCATTTATTTCCTGCAGTAATGTATTTGTTCTAATAATGATCTCACTGTCTAAAAGATTTGATTATAAGTCTCTCACACAACTTTAGCTCCACTTGCCTAAGTGAAGTTAGAAAAAAGATGATGAATTCACATCGTTCCCATATTCTGGTGTATCTTTCTATTGAACAATATAATACGGTCCTTGAATTTCCATTGTTACTGCACTGATAATGTGGCAATAATATTTACAGAGTTTCTTTGCAATTCGTTGTCCAAATCAAACACTGGACAGCAAATATCTCAGAAGGAAAAGCTGAGATCATAGCTTTGCAAATGGGAGTTATCACAGGTTTAGCGTAGTTGGGTTCACCTTGATATAACCAAGCAAGGCTCTGATTAAATAGGACATTCTGCTAAATGTGTTGCTCTCTCTAACATCCTTGGAGGTACTCTGTAAGACCAGCTATAAACTTCTCAGCTTCATAAATATTAACATAATCTTGAGTCTTCTCTCTGGTATCTTCCAGATTTAAGATGAGTACTCGGGAGAAGAATCAAAGCTGAACGCTGGTGCCATTGTTTAGAATTCGTATGTCTGACTCAGGACATTTGAAAAGAACAGAAAACTAGAGGCTTGGAAAGAAACTCTTAAATGTTTGGAAACAATCCTTTGTTATTGGAATCAACCAAATTATACATTCTCTTCTAGAGATTTTCTGATTTATTTAATTCCAAATGTCTTCAAATGACAGAGAACATAGATACAATGCAAGGTAAAAGGACTGAACTGAAAACACAAAATGTGGCAAAACGTTTACAAGTATTGGTAAATCAAAGACTAGCCTTCAGAATATACTAAAATGAACTACACAGAAGCAGCAGACATTGAAGTGAGGTTTGATTTTTCTTTGGTAAGTCAAAGGTTAAGTATTTTTTTTCTTTTCTACATTTTTCTTGTGCTCACCTATCTCAATGCTGAAGATAACAGTAGAAACACTCAATACAGTGGTAACTATTAAAAACTTGTTTTCACAATTATCTATATTTAGGTAGCTTGATATACTTTAATCCAGAAGTCATGTAAAATCCATATACACTAATTTTTAATTTGACTCAATTCTGGACTGAACTCTTTAGTTCAATAAAACTGAAAAGCAGCTCTGCTAACTTGAACATCCAGTTGCTAACTTATTTCAGTTATTTTAAGTTGTCAAAATCACAAAATAGATAAGAGAGGGGTATTTACCAGAGAACACTATTTTAGCAGAAATATATACTGATTTTTCAGTCATGTGGGGAAGTGTTACAGAAAGTAGAAAGTATGTATAGATGATAATAGAGGGAATGCAATGACAGCAAGTAATGCATGTAAAAAATTACAAAGAAAAGAGAATAAAAAATAAATGGTGTAGCTGAGAGGCTGTAAAAGTAATGAACTTCTAACTTCCACACCTAGAGCTGACTACAGAATGAGATCAAACAGGTTCAGCCAATGACAGGATAGAAATATTAGGCTAAGATTAGTTGTAATCTTCTTAAAAGCAGGTAACAAATTAACTAAATTCACTTAACTTATTTCTAGAAATGCAGCTTTATTTTAGTGATAACAAAAAAAGTGCTTTTCCCTGGAGTAGTGTTCTACTGGCATTCTTCTGAACTTGTCTTTATGATGAGATTCTTACTTGCAAGTATAAAAAGACTATAACTTCTTCAACACATCTGAAGCTAGGATGAATTTTATTTCTAATACTGGTCACCTATTTAACATTTAGTTAACTATGTAATGAAGGGTTAACATATTAGACCTCAAAATTTCGTTACAAAAGTGATTTCTTCTGTTCAGTTTTTGTTTGTTCATTTGTTTGTTTTGTCTTTGTTTTGTTTTTTTGTGTTGTTTGTTTGTTTGTTTGTTTTTTTCCTTTAATATCCAGTATCTGCAGCATTTTCTGATTCATACTTTTAGTCAAGTTATTTAAAAGTAATTTGGACACTTGCTTTTTTTTTTTTTTTTTTTTCCCCAGCAACAAATTCGTTGAAGTATTTCAGTTCTCAGACAGTTCTTTGGAGCAATGGTTTCCTTCCTTCCCATAACCATAAGGAAGAAATGAAAAAAATGTAGTATTGAACAGAAAAAAAAAGAGAATGACTCCTCTTATGCAGTCTTGTTTACTGACACACAAAGGGCAACACAAGTGCCATTGGTAAAAATATAGTCACAGTTCTTTTTAATTATCTTAGAATTGTTGATAGACTTAGACCACACTGGCAGCTTTGTTTTTTCTATACATATTAAAAAAAATGTCTGGTGGAACCATTTTGTATGAAAGCTACTATGATGAGTATGAAGAATGTATGCAATAGTCCTCTGTTTCTTGTTTTTCAGCACTTGCTGAATGAAACAGAGCAGTTTGAACTGAAAAATCTGGCAATCTTTTGATAATGTCTCTTGTTCTGTTAGACAAAAGACAGGGAAACTCAGAATAAGTAACATAGACACAATAATATCATGTGCGCTTTGTGAATTTGCAATATTTTGAAGAGGAGAAAGAGGAAACAACCTGCTTAACTACCTTTTCATTGATATTTTATTGAATTAAATTAGACACAAGTGAAATAATACAATATTATCCCATCTTGCACTTATCACCATAGTCACACCACTACATAAAGACATAGAGACCTGACATATTTTCCAAATAATTTCTTACTGCAGCTGTACAGGCCCAGCAGATTAATTGTGATTCTGTTTTATCACATAAAATAGAAAACTCAAGAGAATACTAAGAATTCTTAAAGGAAAAAAAAAATAATCTAGTACCACAACAAGAATTCTTGTATTTTGGGGGCTAAGGAAAGCAAGAGAGACAATTTCCTGGGACTCATACTAGACTTAATGATTTGTTTTGCAAAATGAGCTTCCTGCTGCAAAGGTAATCTTTATTTCTTGTTCTTTTCAGTCCTGGTAATTGACCTACAACCGTGCATTAGGTTTACATTTCAATAGCATCTATTGGAGGTCATACAGTTCAGCTTAAATCTGTGGACGGTCAATACCCATCTTACTATGACCATTTCCTTGATTTTCACCTTTACACATATTAGAAACACAAGTACTATGAAATCCAGTAGAAGCCTTAGGTCTATGGTTTATTGTAGTGACTGAAAAAGACAGAAGCAAAAAATAGTTATGTATACTAAGGGCCACTGTACTGTTGCCTCTTTCTATTCCATGCTCTCTGGTCACAGTAGAATTTAAGAGGAAAATATGGTCTCAGAATCAGGGTCCAGACACTTCCCTCATCAATAGCCTTTTTCTCTTTTTTTCTTGCCTTAACAGCTCCATGAGTGAAAAAAATGTATTGTCTTCTTTTTACAGCCATTTCAATTTCATACTTTGGTTTGATCTTCCTCTTCTGTATTCTTCTCTTCATCTGTATTACCACAATTTGATGCATCAACAATTATTAGTGTGAAAATCTAGTATGGAATCTCATGCTATGGAGAAGATAAAAAGATATTGCAATAGAAAATATCCTCCCATTGTTCATGTCCGAGGTAGGATTTGAAATTCAATTTATTCATTAACATTTGAACTACAACAGTAATTCAAGTAACTATGAAGACATTTGACAGAAAAGCTTTTTTTTCTTTTCAGAAAGAGATAGTTCAAGTGCCTCTTGTAAAATAAAAAAAAACTTTAATAACCAAATATTATTCAGACCACTGTTATTTATATACAATAGAAGATACACTTATCTCTTCAAGCAGAGATTTATGTCAAAGAAGCCTTCAGGACCAGATTGTATGAAACGTATCTTCTTGAGTTGTTTTTTTTTTTCTTTTCTCACCCTAGAGCATAATAAAGACAATAATAAGAGACATAACAGATAAAATAAGGATGATAATAGCAAACAGAATAAGATAGAAGTGTTACAACTTGGTACTAAAAATTCATTACAACCAGAAACAAAATAATTGAATCAAAATTGTATACTAGTGGACTGTCCTTCATTCTGGAATAAATTGTATTTGTAGACCTACACCAATAGACTTCAATTTCAAGAGTCTTAAAATAAATATGTTTGCTCATGAATATAAAAAATCCCCAATTTTATAAATATATAAATTTATATTTATTTATTTTACAAAAATAAGTCATTAACTTGATTATTTTGAGAAAACATGTTTGTTTTTAGATGAAACTATCAACTGGACATTAGCCTATATATTTAGTTTTTTGAGAAGACCATGTTTTCAAAAAGAAGACCTTCATACCATTGTCTATGCTGTCATATACTAACAGCTGTAATTCTGATGTGTGTTAACTTCTCGGACTTTATGTATGTTGGAGTCTAATGCTCTTTGACCAGGTTCTTTTAGGTATTCCCTGCAATGAGGTTTAATATTTAATACCAAATTTGCTTATTTGAAGATATTTGACGTCACTTGGGCAATATGCTGAAATCATAGCACAATATAGCAATTGTCATATACAGCTAGATCACAATACAAACATAATTTCCATCACTGATCCCTATACACTCACTGTCACAATGCCAGGTGTACCCAGTCATCAGGAAGGAATATACATGTTTAAACCAACTCAAGCATATTGGTCTCTTTAAATACCATTCTTTTATTTGTTTAGTTTTTAGAGACTTTGTTGGGCTGAGCCAGATATATGTTGATCTAGATAACTCAGGGAGACATTTAAATTCTTCTGATTAACTCAGAGAAAATCATTCACACAACTAGCATATCCACTCAACTGACATGGCCAGTTAATTCATTACAGTGACACGGCTGTTTGCCTAAAATCAAGGCCACATTCTGATCTCCATTGTAATGAGATTAATTCAGTATTCTTTGGAACAGTCAGTCACTTACTGCATACCTCCATCAGCTTCATAAGCACATCACCCTCTTTCAAACCTTCTTCCATTGTAGAGATTTGTTGATCAGACACTGTATAAAAACTGTAATGGATAATCCATAGCTAGTGATGTTATGTTACTTCTCTTGTAATTTGCAACAGTGAAAGGGTACCACCACCTCTCTGAAGAGACTGAGATGTCCTCGAGCACTCTCTAGCATGGAAGTACACTGCCATCGCTTTGACACACAGACTCTTCTTGTGCTCCATGCAATCTATGCTGTGACGTACAGTGTCATTGTCCTGTAGTGTAGAAGCAGAACCTAGAGACTGCTGAGAATTATCATTGGTTAGGCATTTCATCTATGTGTTTTCATCTCACCTAACTTTAGGAACTTACTCAACCTCCCTTCATAGTCAACCAACAGAAATGAACATTTTTAGGTTATGACTTATCTGACATTATCTGACCTAGTGGCTTTCTACACAGAAATGACTACATCAGTGGTCAAGGGAAGAACTACAGATGTCATCTGCCCAGATTTCTGTAAGGCCTTTGATAGAGTCATCCACAACATTCTTGCCATGAAATCAGAAAGATGTTTTTGACAGATGGGCTGTTGGATGGATAAGGAATTAGCAGAATGGCCCCTTGTAAGAGCTATAGTCAATGGCTCAATGTCCATGGAAACTAGTACCAAGTGGTGTCCCCCAAGGGACCATACTTGGACCAGTACTATTTAATACCCTCATCAATGGTGTAGATAGTGGGATTGACTCATCAAGTTATACTACAGGAAAGGGATGTCATCCAGAGTGACCTTGACCAACCAGCTTGAGGAGTGGGTCCAAGTGAATCTCATGAAGTTCAACAAGGCTAAGTGCAAAGTCCTGCACCTGGGTCAGGGAAATCTCTAGTATCAGTACAGAATGGGGGATGAATGGATTGAAAGCAGGCCTGTGGAGGACTTTGTAATAGTGGTGGGTGAAAAACTGGACATTAACCAGCAATGTGTATAACTGTTTTAAACTGAAAGAGAGTAGATTTAGATCAGACATAGGGAATAATTTTTTTTCTGGTAAGGGTGGTGAGGTACTGGAATAGCTTGCCCAGAAATGTAGTGGATGCCTCATCATTGGAAGTGTTCAAACATGAATGGGGCTTTGAGCAAACTGATCTAGTGCAAGATGTTCCTGCCCATGGCAGGGGAGGTGGACTACATGATTTTTAAAGGTCACTTCCAACTCAAACTATTCTCTGATTGTATTATTTTATTTGTCAGTTTTAGGATAAATCCTGTCCTTCAATGCCTTATTTCTTTCCATGCCATACACTGAGAACCAAGAATGACTGGTTCAGCTGAAGAGACATATATTAGATTAAATGAGTTCCATCTGCGAGATTATAAAGTCATTAGCTGACTTCGTTTTTGAATGTTTTGATAGAGCTTGCAGGTTTTGGCTCAATGTGTTAAAAATTGACTTACAGTGTATACATACATGCACAATTTAAGTGGTTGTGGTTTTTTGTTTTGTTTTATTTGAGAATCAGCACGTACAGTGCTGTCTATTTAATTTCACAAGAGATACAGGTAGATTAAAGTAAGTCTGCTCTGAAGTTTTATGTCCTTTCATTTTATTGAAAACCTTTCCCCACACAACAAAGTCAAACACTCACTAACTCTTGTGTGCTTTAAGACCTTAATGAAGATGAAAAGAAATATCACAATTACTTGAATAAATATTATCTTAATGGAGAGTGAAACAGGAAAAAACAGACATGCTTCTATTTAAAAAGAGATAAATTGGCTAACAATTGCAAATTCATATAAATAAAATGCCTGACAAATTTCACCAAGGTGGAAAATGTAGGGAAAATTTGAGTATGATGAAGACATAGCTTCCAAATCACTACGAAACATTTCTTGCTAAAATTTCTTCAATTTTGAAATTTGAGTGTACATTTTAGTTGACTTTTGAAGAGCTACTGTGGAATGCAAGGGATCTAGGCAAGACATCAGTGTACTACATTACATCAATGTATTAACTACAGGGTCTGTGTCACTAATAACACTGGGAGACTCAGTACAGAGTCTTTGTGTTCAAAGGATGGGCAGAAAGACTGCTGCAAGGCATAAAACTATTAATATGATCTTATTTCCATAAGCTTGTCTTGAATATACACAATCGTTATTATATAATTTCCTTGAATAATGCTTTAAGTAAGAAACACTCAATAATAATATGATAATTTCATCCAGGATCCTACAATGAAACAAAGTGGCATATATTTGTTCCTGAATTTCTCACACCATATGATGAATAGCAGCAATTATAGGAAAGAACAATATTAGTTTTACAGTTATTGTTATTATCTTAAAGTACTAAGAACAAAATCCCATCTTTCACTAGATAGTCCAATCACCACCAAAATATGTGACAGAGGAACATTTTATAATCTCTGTACTTCACACTGACTGCACAACTAGAAATTGACAGAGTCAGGTCATTTATATCTCCTTATTACCAGCTTTCAGAAGGCTTTGAGAATATGGGGCTAGTGATGGATATTTTTATAGCAGATGTTGTTTCATTCTCTTATACTGTAGTGACTATACTTTAGATTAGTTCCACTGCAGTTTATTAAAGTGAAAGAAAGAGGTTAGCAATTGGAGAACAAGACACACAACTTGCTTATTCTTGTTTTGTGGAAGGAAACACATTTATATAGAAATTGAGACTACTTAGGCAGAATCGGAGTTCCTTCATTTATAACTTCAGATTTTGTTGTGTTGCGTAATTCATTTAAACTGATGCAAAATTTACTCAAATATGTGACAATTGTTTAAATGGAATATTTCTATTGTACACTAGATTTCCACTAACTATATTAACCAGATATTTCTCTCAAGGGGCAAATTGTACCTAAATGCTGAAACCCTAACTAAATTAGTAGATTAAGTGAAAATACTTTTAATAGTTCTTCCAACAGAGTGAAATACACTCAAAACAAACGGATTTAACTGAATAGAAACCAGAACATTAGATATGTTGGTACACTTTTTTGTTTTTTGTTCAGTTGGTTTTGTTTAGTTGGGTTTCTTTGATTTATTTTATGTTTTTTTGTTTGTTTGGTTTTGGTTTTGTTTTAAGGTTAGTTGTGCTATAATAGTGATATTCAATTGACACTTCTAGATTCAAAGTTCAAAATAACCCAGCTGCTTACAGACATGTTCTTATGTGCAGAGGCTGCTAGGGTCCAAATTAATCTTAAATCACTGTCTGTAGGCACCTCTGGGAGCATACAAGCAGTCAACTGTAATTTCAGAGCCAGCTTATCTTGGCACTTAGGATTTATGTAAAAAAAACAAAAAACAAAAAACAAAAACAACATTTATTTGCATTGCTACATATTCACCAGCTCTGAAAAGAAGGCCAGCAGCCTTCTGGGTTGCATTAGGAAGAGTGTTGTCAGCAGGTCGAGGGAAGTGATCCTTCCCCTGTACTCTGACCTGGTGAGACACATCTGAAGTTCTGAGTTTAATCTTGGACATCTCAGTAGAAGGAAGACATGGACATCCTGGAGCAAGTCCAGAAAAGGGCCATGAAGATGAATAAGGGTTTGGAGCATCTCTTCCTATGAGGAAATATTGAGAGATCTAGGACTGTTCATCCTGGAGTACAGAAGGCTGAGGGAGGGTATAATCAATCTATATAAATACCTGATAGGAGGTAGTAAGTGGCACCTGATGCTCCACCGTAGTGCCACTGAGATGACAAGTGGAAACAGGCCCAATCTGAAATACAGGAAATTCCACTTAACTATAACAAAACCCATTTTTTTATTCTGAGTGTGGTCAAACAGGACTCTCAGTCATTGGAGATATTAGAAACCTGGTTATCTGCAGCTAATCCTGCTTTGAATAGGACAGTTGGAATAGATGATCTCCAGAGACCCCTTCCAACTTCAACAATTATGTATGATTCTGTGATTGATACATTGACTTTAACAGCGCCAATATAAGAGGTCTAAAACTTAAATTGCATGAGGTCCTATATGCAGTATCTATTTGTAGAATTTCTGTCTGCTCTTAAAACACTTCAAGTTGTCAACCTTTCCACTAGAACTTTCATTTTATAGTCTGCCAATGAAATAAACTAAGATAGACACGAGAATTAGGTATCCTACTCTGATGACAATCAAAGGGAATGAGGTGCCAAAGCTTTCCATCCTTAAAAAAAATAATAAATCAATAATTAAATATCTACCAAATTATCTTCCTGAAAGTAAAAGCAATAACTTTTTTTTTGTTGCATAGTCACAGATAGAATCCTAAGTTTTAAGAGATTCCTCCAAGTCTCCAGTTGCTTTTATTATATTTGAACAAATTAGAGAATAAATACTGAATATTGCTTCAGAAAATTCAAGTTAATGCCATGAGGATGTTATAGGTAGAAAGGTCTATAGCTGCTTTCAGATAATTTTAACAGATTGTATCTGGAGCAAGTAAATCCAGCATGTATTGCTTACCTCATTAATGTTATTTAGCATTTGTTTACACACAGACTGAACTACCATCTTGATAGTAAAGCTGAAAGAGTCTTTTCACTTTTTTTTCTTTTTTTTTTTCTTTTTTTTTTTGTGTGAAAACATTTCTGTACCTGGAATTAATGTATTTGAGATAAAAATGAAGAGCCACAATATCTGGTTTCTTCTACAAAACTCACATTATGTGTAATAACTATTCTAAACAAAAATAAGTTTAAGTCACGTTATTTTCCGACTTTTAATTAAATTTACTGCAGTGGTGTTGTTCAAGTGGACTGCATGTTTTCCCCTCCTTTGGCAAAAATATTTGGCTAGAAACCTAGCAACAAGACGTGCTGCAGTATCTAGAAATCAGTTACGGATTTAGAAAAGGGAAGAATGTAACCTCTCTATTTCCCTGTCAGGTGCAAGTCTCCCTTTGTGGTCTTTGAAATACTATGGAACTCACAATTGCATTCCCCTATGCCTACCACCTCCCTAATTACAACACTTCTTGGTCAAGCCTTGCTAATGCATTGATTTTTATTTTTTAAAAATAAACTTATTATGCAGCAAAAGAGATTCAGAGTAATCTCTTCTTCTGTAAAGTGTCATCAAAAAAAAAAAACAAAACAAAACACAAAAGATTCTTCAAATATTTTCCTACCTTTACCATTACACAGTCTTTTCTGAAGGTTATTCAAAAAAGTGTATGTGGAAACATTGCATCATTTTTCTTTTATTTTTGTTTTCTTCCTGCCTTTTTTTTTTTTTTTTTACTTCATCTTGTACCTCACTTATAAAAAAAAGTCACAAAATGTTGGTAGCTCTCATCCTGCTATAGCTTCTTTCTTCTTGTAAGTCCATTTTGAAGACATGTACATTCCTATTCCAGCATGCCTTAGCAGCAAATACATTTCTTGTATTTTACTTGGGGTAATCAGTTAAACCTGTCAGTTTACCCACTCCTATTTCTTATCTGTATCTTATGATAAATTGTACTATAAATTGATGTCACAAGCCATTTAGTGAACTTAGATAACATTAGATCCTATTTTTGTTTACTTGTTTTCTTGTGTGGTGTTAAAAGTTTCAAAATATGAGTTAAGAAGAGTTTAAAACAATGGAGTTGTCTCTTTGAGGGGTTTTTAAACTTATATTCTCATACCTGATCCCTAAAGAACACTGTTCAGAATCATTAACAGCAAATATTTGTTTACAGCTAGTTTAAATCAGTTGCTAATTAACTCCACAAGGCAGAAATGGATTTCTGTTTAGCACTGAGTTTGCGCTTTTCTTTTATTCTTGACACCCACAGGTGTGAGGTTCAAACTACATTAGCATCTGTTCTGTAACTGCCTGATCCAAACCCCATTGAAATCAACATAAATTTAACGGGAAAATTTGATGGGAAAGTCTTCATAAAAATCCTAAAAATCTTGCAAAAAAAGTAGGCTAGACAGGACTTTTGAAAATCTGTTCTGAGACCACTCTCAAATTAGGACCAACTTTGAGGTTAGATCAGACTGGTGAGGGTCTGGCCACATTTTAGTACCTCTACAATCCCTTTGGTGCACCTGTTCCAGTGCTTCACCACCCTCACTGATTTTTTTCCCACTTTTTATCTGATCAGAGCACCCCTTCCTGAAAGTTGTATCCAATGCCTCTTTCATTACACAAAACAACCATGAGTCTACCTGAATTTTCTCTAAAACTACACCCTAGTTATCTGTAGAGAGCAATTAGCCTGGACTTTGCAGCCTTATACATATGTAGACATATACATATGTAAATGTCTCACAGCTTTTTCTTGTTCTAATAATTAAAAACAAGACCAACACAACCTATTGTTGGTTAGTTTATTATTACTCAACTTAAATGCAATTATTAGTCAGGCAACATGATGATAGTTCCTGTTAGAAATTTGCGGCTGATTCCTGTGAATGTTCTTTCTATATTTTTTATAAAAATCTCTCATTATTTTTATCTGGAGCTCTGTAAGCAAACATGATCAAAGGTCAATTGAAATGGTCAAATTTTTTTAGATTATGCATTTCCTGGCTTATTGGGTTTTGGAATGAATAAGATTCAAAGCATAATACAATAAAATAAATAAAATCTGCAGATTTTTTGTGTTCATGAGGATTTCTTTGTTTGTTTGGATGACTGGATTTTTGTTAGTTTTGTTTCATTTTGTTTGTGTTTTGTTTTAATAGAAAACAGTAATGACTGTTTGGAATCATGACAGCCAAAAATAAAGAAAATGTGTTGCATAAAAATAATTGTCAAATACTGATAATGTGCATAAATGATTATTTTATAAGTAAAAGACTTATTGTATATGTGTCTGGAGACTTGCACTATTTGATTAGGCATATATGTCTAAAAGAAATATCATACTATTGGATTGGTTTTCTCTATTATTCTAAATATTTTTGTACACAGGAAGGCATAAAATGGACTTGAAAGGTAAATTTAGGGCTAGCTGACTTGGATTTATGTGTTGTAAACCACTAAAACCAGAGATTTCGGTGTAAATATCAACTATAAAATTCTTTCTCAGAGGTTGCAGGAAAGAGTAGCAAAACTGTAGAGAAAAATAAGCTCAGAAAATCTCTTCATTTTGAAAAATTGTATTACAAATTATTCCTAGCCTTTTAAAATATTTTACTTTTATGGCCTGTAGATGTCAGTCTTGTACCATTCATTAAATTGCACACCTACACATTTACCTACATATGCACACAGAAAGAGAGATAAAAATTAGGAAGGTGAGAAGGAGATGGAGTTTGTGGGGTTTTTCATTTTATTTTCCACATCATGAGATGGTAATCGTATAAAGTACAAAGTTTCTGTAGATCTGATATAAAGCTTTCTATGGTTCTGCACCTTGTATATTTATGGAAACTAAGTTCACTGTCACAATAACATAAATAATTATCTCTAAAATATTACTGGTATCTCCAGTAGAAAATAAGTGCCTGTGCAAGTGATGGGATACTGTCATGCTTCACTAGGCTGAATGAGTGTTGTCCAATTTCAGAACTGGATAACTGGAAGTCATACTTATGAGTAATTGGGAACTTTTCTTTAATGTGTATTTCTAAAATTATGATGGAAAGAAACCTTGCATTTAGAAATATAAAAGCCCTAAACATCTAGCAAATTTTATTTGAATTACTGTAGAGCACTCAGTTTTAATCTGTGAAACAGAGACATAAACTTGAAGCAGAATTTCAGGAAAGTATTTTTTCAGCTTACGCAGTGGCCAACCGCATAACACCTTCACATCTTAACAGCATAATGAATAAGCAATGTGTGGAAATTTGGAGAAAGAAAAAGAAAAAAAACAACACTGCTGTGGCAGGTGCTTACCCTCCCTTTCTTCCCCCTCCCCTCCGCCACCTTCCTTGGATATGGAAGGTGCAGGCACATCCCCCTCTCCCTCAACACATCCTCCGCCCCGCCTCTCCTGCAACTGGGTTAACAGCTTCTTTTGTTTGACCCCAAGAGAGAGGAGGATGGGATGCAGAGGTGCCAAGGAGCTAAGTTTCTGGGTGCCTACAGCCAGAGTGGGGGAGGGTGCTGAGAAATTTCAGGGCACCTCACAGCCACAATGAGGGTGCAGAGAATCTTCTGGAATGCCCACAGTCAGATCTGACTCAGGTATATAAACGGGACCCCCGTCGAGGCAGAGGCTTGGTGTGTCCTCTCGGAGCACGAGCCAAATGCTGCTGCAGAGAGCCCTCCCAGTAGGCACGATTGCTGCCTAAATAATCTCCTGGGATTGGGATTGCCCTCCCGAACCCTGTGGGTGAGTGATTAACTTCATAACGTTTCCTCGCAGGATTGTGGGTGTTGTTTTTCCCCATTTAGGCAAAGTGAGGATATTCCATTCCTAAATATGAGCATGTGTATTTATTTCCTGGAGTCAGGGACAGCTCTAGGATTGTTTTTGGTGAGCCACGTGTATGCACACTGTGGATCTCCATTGTTATTATTTGCTGCACTCCAATAGTTTCCTCAATCGATACTCGAACCTGTACTTATGTTAATGGAGAGTTAAAACCCCATTCTTTACCTGTTAATCTACTGCACCTTTTTGACCAGAATAAAAGTTTGTTTTGGACCCTGTTGTCCACCTAAAACTAACTTCAGGGTGCCTCCGTGACAACTGCAAGATACTCTAACCAGGCTTGTGGCTTCTCTGTATGTGACATGTCCTTTTCTAAAAATGGGCTTTTCCTTCTGCTTTTGAAAATCTTTTTTAAACATATGGTACAGGGATGTAATGTAAGAATCCTAAAATGATACCCTTCCACAACATGGATTAGTCTTTGTGTTTTCAAGCCTTTCTGATTTGGAGAACTAATTCATATCATCATTTTTTGGTGTTGTTTTGATTTTTTTTGTTTGTTTGTTCTGTGGTTTGTTTTTGTTTTTGTTTTGTTTTTTTTTTATGAAACTGTTTCTGATTGATGCTCTGATTCTTCATTTGACCAACATGTCCACATTCTACTCTTTGTTGATGCATAACATCTAAAGCATTTCTTTTCACTGCCAAGATATAAAAAGGGTTGTAACAGGAAAATAAAAACTAATTTGTCTCAGTAAAACATAAACACTCCTGATATTCAGCCTTTATTCCTTAGCCTTCTACTTGAAGAGGGTAAATCTTATTTTCACTTGTTCATGAAGTTGCCATGGAAATATATATTGGCCAATATAAATAACTTGTTAAAGGGTTTATTAAATAAACATCTTATATCGCTAAAGCAACCTCAGCTTTTTGTTCTGATTCCTCATCCTAAGAAGAAAATACGCCTTAATTATAAAATCACTGGCTGTGGACTAGGTTCAGTTACAGTATCCTCTAGAGATTTACTTCTTTATCTTACATGTTAATTTTAGTCAAATTATGCCAGTGTTTGGCTTGGTCCTTATTTATTGCTCATTGTCATTTGTGTACTTGAGGTACTCAAAAAAAGTTTACAAATGAAGATGTCTAGATTCAAAGGCTGTCTGGTGCTGCACTGTGTCAAGGTTTGCCTGGTAGAATTTAGTTATATTTCTCTGTAGAATCTAAACACATAAACTCCTTCCCTTTCCAACTTAAGTACCATAGGATGTGGTAAGAAATATTGGTATATCTTGATATTTGAAGTGCTACATACCTCCACTCCTTATTCAGACTGACAATTTGGTTTGATTATGTTTTGAACTTGGACCAGTGGAAATGGTAAAGCATAAGGAATAGGGAATCTAGGCTGTCATATGAATTTAGTAATGTTAGTGCACAGAAGCTGAAGTAAATGCTGAATCCTAAAGCATGATTTAAAAGAGAAATTTTGCACAGCATACTACTTTAAGAAAAAGAAACCAAACCAAACCAAACCAATAACAACAAAACAAAACAAAACCAAAAACAAACAAAAAAATAGGAAGAGCTTGGTAAGGGAAAAGAAGGAAGTACTTACAGGAGGGGCAAACCTGTAGTCTTAATCACTGTAATTAGTTCCTGAATGTTGAGGTTTGGTTAAACCTATGCATCTGTCTCAAAACCTATTTATTACTCTTCACTCACGGATTACTGTGGTATTCTACATTACACTTGGCAGCTTTAAGGGCATATTATTCACAGAAGGCTATGGTAGATCAGAAGTTCCTGCCCCAGAATGGGCCAATCTATTTGTCAGGCAGTTAAGACAGAGTTATAGAAATCTCAGGCGCTGATGGCATTGATAAAAATTAGCTCAATCAAGAAGCTATCAGAATCTGAGATATTTGTCCACTGATTTTGATGAAAGCATTGTAAGATCTTATGACAAATATCTTGTTCATCATTCATTTGGAAATATACTCTGTATTAGAACCATTTTAATTTATTTCAACAATTACATGTCATAAAATGTGGTAGAGGAAGGATCATCCAATGGGATTAGGATTTAAGAGAAACAGTTGTAAACCCTTATTTATGCCGCAGAAATAGGTCAAATTTTAATCCCTGTGCAATCAACAGTCCTTCTGAGTTCAGCCATTTCCCAGCCCCAAGCAGGCTCCTCTGTTCCCCACAAAGTCCCTGTTTTCTGGAGAAGGAATGCACTTCTAGGCTAAAGGGGCCTAGGGATGGGGTGCCCCAGTCTGACCTGGGCAAATCAAGCCACAGCATTTTGGGTAACATTGCTGCATATTCTCGCCTCTCAAACCAGAAGGATCATTATTGCCTTAATTTTCTATAAATAAAATAAATAATGCTGGTTAACTACTTCATCAAATTGTTATAAGGAAAAATACAGTGAGGTTTCTTGCAACTTTTATATTAAAAGTAGCCACTGTGTAGGTTTTAACAGGTGGATGCAAGTTCGCTGCATGCAATTTGTTACCTCCAAGTGCCTTAAGCATAAAGACCACAAGATTATCTACAAAAGATAGAACATGCACCTTCAAGAAATGTCTCTCACAAATGGTTACCTACTACTTTGAGTATCCTAATAGCTATTAATACAGTGTTATAAGCTGGCTAGTTAAAATACTTGCATAGCAGCAAAGTATATTATTTCTTGTTTCTGCTTCTAAGCATGTATACATAAATCCTGACAATGTTGAACTGCTCAGCACTCAGGATGAACTATGATTATAAGTGTAGCTCAACTAATATAGTAAGTATGGTCAGACCACATCAAATTATGCATGAAGAGCAACACAGAGTACTCACATTAGCTGTGGGAAGTCCAAATTCAAAATCTACAACTCCAAAAATACCCTAGGCAGAAGACTAACAACAGTTTTGCATTAATGAATACCAAATCTTTCTTCTTGGAAGTACATGAAATTTAATATAAAAAGGCACACACAAAAATTTCCAATAGAAAATTGAATTATATTTCTGACTCCTATCAAAATACATGGGTTCTCTAAATTTTAGATGGTATGTACATTCATAGTTCAGATATTACAGAATACAGCTGTGGTAGTTAACATTTCCTCAGGAAGATAAAGACCTTACTTCCCTCTGGACATCTGAGTAAGCATGAACAGGGCATCTCTTCAGCTGCAAACTGAAACGTGGAAGAAGGCCTGAAAGTCTCAATCCAACAGAAAGTTTGCAGTTCTGAATATGAGACTTAACAAAGTTCTTAAACTTCTGCTATGGATGGTCTGCAGTCCCAGTCTAATTCATGTTATTTCTTCTTTAGACAACCAATCAGGTTTGAGATTTTGTTCTCATGTTTAACATTAGTCAATAATACTTTACTATCAATAGTTTAATATGACAGGCATGGATACAGGTGTAAGGAACGATGCAGAGCTTCCCCATCATGGATTGTCCTTGCTCTTTCCATCATTCTAGTCTGAGGCCTTGCTTATTGATGAGCTATCAATACAGTCTTACTGCCTACACAGTTAATACCAGCACCCTGACCTCTGGCTAACATCCTCCACAGATTGCACTGGATCACCCAGCCCCTGCAATACCGTGTGCAACATTTCACTTAGACTCTGTTTGTAGAAGAAGACCCAGTTTTCTCGGCCAGATGCACATAGAAATGCTTGAGTTAGGCAGTTACTTGAGCCATCTTACTTAAAATAGAATCTCCCTAATTGATGAAGACAGAGATATGTACCTCTAGGGGGCAATTTGGACAAGTAAACTCCTGACTCACCTTGTAGAGGTCTGAAATCACCCTCTACTGACCATTAGAAGAGTCCTAAAGAGACTGTGTTCCTAACTAAGGCATTTCAACTAAATGTCTAAAATTAGATGGTTGAAATCTAGTCTACAATCTAAGTAGACCTGGGAGTCAAAAGTATCTCTGTCCTAGTACAGCTCTGTCATCACAACACCTTTGCTAAATAGGATATCTGCTCATGTGCAATATCCACATAGCAGTAAAACTGTTAGAAATATCCCAAGTGCACCTGGTTTGTGATGAAAGTGAAAAGTTTTAATATTAATTTAGCAAATAAAACTGGTTATCTTGCAGTTAAATTAAGGGAGAGAAATAGCCAGAAACCTTGAAATGTGTGTTCATTATCATCGAAATGTCTTAGCTCATAAGTCCTGTCCATATTAAAGCAATTTGAAAACTTTATTTGGGAAGTTCAATAAAATAATTCTTTTTTCCTGCATTGACTGAAATAATGTTTGCTTGGTGTTCTTTGCTGCATGTATTTTCCTCATAACTACAGGGCTGATGACAACTCACTTGTCACACTGCTGAATGATTATAATCAACTGATAATTGAGGCTTTGTGCTAGTTAGCCTTTGCAAATTCAATTTCTTTAGCTAGAATGGTACCATTACAGACAGATTTATAAATCAGTATTACAGACTAATTACCAATATCGGAAAATAATAGCTAAAATACTGTCCTGGATTAACCAAATATTAAACACACACAGAATGCATAAATAAATTGCTTTGTTCTTCCCCTCATCTTGATTTTTGAGAAAATGCTTGTAAGTTATTCAATCACCTTGTGTGATTCCTACATTCAACTAAGTTGTGTGTTTTGGTTTTGTTTTGTTTTTACGAATCTTGGGGTGTTTTTTGCATACTAAAAGGAAAGGAATTTCAGAGAAGCACTCAATGGTACTGCATAAAGACAGGAAAGTTCTCTGATTATTTGTTTCTGCTTTCTCACACAAGGTAATCACTGACACCTAATCTTGATTGCAATCATATTTTAATGATATTCTTTATCCTTCCTAATCTTTTGGTTTATAATTTTCTAACCTTCTAGTGAATTTTAAAAGAGAGAAAGGAGGAAAGAGACTCAGTTTGGATGTAATTGGCAGAAGGCAAAAGGGAGAGTCAGTTACGGCAGATTATTAACACAGACATGCTACGTCTGGTAGTGACTGAGTCTGTTTGTCCAGAAATACCTATCAAATAAATAATTAAGATCAAACCTTGACAGATGCGGATCTTGCCTCTCATGACTGTTCTCTCATGATGTACTGGATCTGAGAAAGTATTTCAGTTTAAATTTTTTTGTTCATTTGTTTGTTTTTTATTTGTTTGTTTTTAAAAATATCTTAGGTGTTCAAAAGATAGTGTACACAATACGTGGAAAACTTCATAGGAAAATTAGGCATCTGTATGTGTTTATTTAGATTTTCCCACTTGTCTTGGCTTAAGCTCTGCTAAAATGATGTAGAAAGTAGAAATAATCTTTATTCTTATTGTGCACCTGAAGGAAAACCTGCTGGGATTGGCTGCAGATGGCTTCATCTCAGAAGAAGAATGTGCCTCCTAACAGTTGCTTGTTCTGTATGCATGATCAAGCAACAGTCAATGCTTTCCTGTGCCTCATTAGTTGTGGTGACAGGAAGAAGCATGATTCTCCCAAAATATCTGCCCTTCCTCCAAACTAAGGTAACACTGCATGGTGGAAACACTGAGAAACTTAAATTTCATTGATTTTTTTTTTTTTTTTTTTTTTCTATAAAGCAAGCCAGGAAGCAGCAAAAATTCAACAAATTAACATAAAATTATTGTCCAATACTTGATGATAAATTATATAAATCACATTATAGTAAGCTTGAGCTTTTGATATGCACATTATTACCTTCTCTTATCAAGCAGAAAGAAGGAATTATTTCATTTGAGCACGTGTTGATTTTTTTTTTTTTTTTTTTAATTACAAAAATACGACACAAGCTTTTAAAATATGCTGGTGATGGAGATTCTGGAACACTGCAGTATAACTCAGTATACATGTACACCATGGTTTCCTTAAGTATCTTGTTTAACGTTCTGTTATCTAAATTGTGGGGTTAAAGGCAGGACTGAAACTCTTTGGATTTCTGTTGAAGCAGTGAGGCTTATGGAGGCTGAAAGGAGAATCAGAAGATACATTTAAAGTTCATATTTGTTTTGTTGAGTTGTTTATGTAGTTGTAGTCATTCTTTCTCCCTGTAGCTTTGCTCCTATTTCCACCGTTTCTGTTTTCTCCATACCTGCTAAGATTCATACAATCCAGAAGAACCTGATTAAAATTAGTAAACTGGTGCATATCTTGAAAGATCTTTCTCTATTGACTGTAAAGGAAAAACCTTTGACTCAGATGTGACAGTTATGTTAAATTCTGCCCAGGCAGTTTCTGTCCTTGTCTCTAACCTAATATTTTACAGTTTAAATGCTTCTTTTTCTACATCTCACAAAATTAAATATGAAAGTATGGTAATACAATGACCACAAAAGTTACTGCAGTCTAATGCAGCACAAGTTTTCATAACTGTGAAAGATACACTTAGTTCTAAGCTCGAAAGTCTCTGAGACTTAAAGTCTCAATAACCTCAAGACTGCTGCTGTAAGTTGCATGGTTCAGCCCAGAAAAAATACATCTGGAGACCAATTTATCTAGTTCACAGGTGAAGTATCACCATGAATTATTTCCTCAGAATTCTTAAAAACACTATAGGGTATGTTTATGCTTTTTTTTTATTATTATTATTTTTTATTATTTTTATTTTTTTTATTGGTAGGAAATGTGTCCTACATGGAACAGATGATTATATGGTATTGTATGGAGATTTTGTTGGTATTTACAAAGAATAAATCGTGTAACATTCACTTTCTACTCATCTTTCAGCTTATAATTTGGAATTCTATGTTTCATTCTAATAATACTTCTCCTAAGTAACTATCATTCCCATAATTAGATCTATTTTTCTTCATATATATGGTGGAGATTTTTTTTCCTCCACATACTTATCAGTGTACACATTTATAAAAACCTATAAATTATTCTGACAAGGTAGATTAAGTCCTTCAGTCAAATATATAATATGTGCCTAACTTAAATCTCACTTTGAAGGTGAACAGCAAAATAAACGTGCACTTACTTTTGAAAGGATTGACAGCCTAGAATTTTTCATTCAGTGGGGTTATGGTTGTTTAGAAAGTCAATCAGCTGCCCCAATGAATTGCCCTAATAGAGACCTAGAAGACTAATATTAAGAATTCATTAAAAAAATCTTTTCTGTATTTAAGAAAAATCTTAAGTCATCATGTCATTTACACATGTACCTGGAACTTTTTGTTTCATGTACTCAGTCTGCAAATCCTGAATAAACATGTCTGTTAAATATTTTTGGAGAAATAATATATGTATCTTATTATGAATGCCAGACTAATTTTTTTTTTTTTTTTTAAAGAGGCTCCAGTCTGCCACATGTGTTATACTGAAAACACTTCTATCCATTTGAGTTATTTTTGTCCTATTACATATTCCTCCACTTGCTAAAAAATTCAGTGCTCAATTATAATGGACTGAACTGAAGTCAACAGGCTAAATTTTTCCACCTTTCTCATACTTAGTGATATCTTTCATTGAACTATGCATAATGTTTGCTTGTAAATTAGAATAGTAGTAAACATAAACAAGACATAGATTTTATTTTTTTTTTTTAATAAAGTAACAAAGAAGTGTCAGTTTGTTGGTATCACTGTGTTTAACTTCAGCAATGTTTAAATGAAAAGTTGTGTTTAACTGCATAAACTACAGATCATATAACCTTGGCCTGTTTTTTCAACCCAGTGAACATCTGTGATAGTCATTAAAAGAACAGATATTATTTTAGCTCCCATCTCTTAGAAATCTTGGCTGTTTTAACAAACATTTGCTTTATGAGGAATAGGTAAATAATTTACTTAAAAGATAATCTAACAAACAATTCAAATTTTGAAGGAAGGATTTTTTTTCAAATGCCTAGATTGAAACAAATTAAAATAATAAATAAATGGGCAGCTCACTTGCTATGGCATAACAGAATCAGAAAATAGCAGCTTTTAACATTCATTTATTTATTTAAGAGGTAGTCTTTATCGATGGCCTCCCCATACACAATCACTTTCTCTACTGTCTTTCACTCTCTCCTTAATTTATATCTGGCTTAAGAAAGGCATTGGTTAGTCAGAGTAAGAAGTCACATAAAGCAGCTTTGCTTCTCTCTGTCTCTTCTCCAGCGGTTGTGTGAGATAAAGGTCTGGAGATATGGATGGGCCTTAGGTGTCCAGAGTCCTGCAGAGGGGCAGGCTGATTTCTAGTCCTATTAGGGTCCTGGAGAGGGCTGCTGGGGCAGTGAGCCTGAGAGAAAAGGAAGAAATATGGATGGTGGAAGATATGGGAGTACGGAGAACCACTTCAGGACTTTTTGCACAAACACCCATCTGCCTCTTCAACCTTCTTTCTGACAGGAGAGTTGGCAGTGAGAGTTGGCAGCAATAGCTGGCAGGTCATAGGATCTCGTTTGGCTTTTTTACTTGTTTGTCTTCAAGTGCTATTGCCTTTTTCTGTTACCTTTCCTGTGGTGTTTAGGGTACAGCTTTTAAATCTATTCATCACTTTCTTTACAAAACAAGAATTTTATGATGTATTGATAAAGACATAGATAAAAGTAGTAATGTTTCAGCTGTTACAACATAATAATTTGAGAGCATCAAGGATTGTAAGCAACAATAAAGTTCTTTCCTGCTGTAGCAGGACAGAAAGAAAGGATTTTTTTATTCAGCATCCCTGAAAAGACTTGGCTGACCTTTCCCATTACACTGGTGGTAAGTATGACGGGAATTGCTAAGGGTGCTCTTCTCTCTTTGTTCCACAGAGGTTAACTGTTGGTCACCTCCTTCCACTGCCACCTCTCTGCTCCACAGGTGTTAACTATTCTTTTCTCTCAAGTGGTCTGATTGATTACCATAATTACATTACTCTCAGAGCAACTGTAACTGGTATTTAGTGTAGATTTTGTTGTTTCTTGTCAGATGTGATGAAAGGATTCTGAATATGTGCATGAATATGCATGCATATGTGTAGCTGACAGATTTTGACAATTCATAGAAATTACCAATGCCTAGGGAAGAAATGGCTAAATTCTAGTATCTCACGTTAGATAAATACATAGAAAATCTGCTATCTGATCTCCTGTCAAGATAGTGTACAATAACCTTCAACATCTATAAGCTTCGCAGTGCTGTTACTGACGAATTTTTAAGTGTTGTAAGTATGAAATACTTTTTTTTTTTTTTTTTTCCCTTTACACCTTGTATAAAACAGTTGTATTTGATTCTTTATATTCTATAGTTTTCCCTTTGAATTCCTCCATCCATAGAAACTGCACTGGAAACTTTCTGTTTCAAAAGAATGAAAATTGTGTATTATATATCCATGTGTGTTGAAGTATGACATGTTAGCATAGTGAAGTTTTTCTGGAAAACACGGCTAAAAAGTCACAGGAGGACACAAGACATGTAAATGATTGATCAGTTACATAAAGAATTGAGAGTTTATACAATTTATTTTGGAAATAAATATTTTTGTATGCCTCCTAAGAAGAATAATGTATGCACACTTATGCACACTATTTTATGAGATAATCACACATATTTCTTTTGAGAAAACAAAACAAAGAAAATGTAGACATGAAAACCATTCTGGCCAGTTACACTCCAGTATGCATTGAGCTGGGCCTTTTCCACAGTAGAAAATCTGAGAACATGGCTACATAATACTTTTGAGTATTGTACAGGTATCCCCAAGCCAGGACTCCAAAAGAGAGCACTGGTACAGCAGAGTCTTTGCCATATGCCCAGGTTAATTAGCCAGGCTGGAAGGTAGACTATGCAATCTGAAGCCAGTGAGCTGTAGGTGCCACCTTACAGCTTCTAGGATCAGAAGAGTGTATCTGCACTATGTCCCAGCAGTGTTGAAGTGTGGCTATGTGTTCAAAAGCAAACAAACAGACACTAACAACAAAAAATAAAAAAGAAAATAGAGGCAGCAGGCAAATTCAGCATTGAACTCGTCATCATTTATGTTCCTTAACTGATGGCACTCCTCTTGATGGTATAGCATTGGCCACTGTCTATCATTGCCTTGAGATAATGTCCAGAGATGGTTCAGGAGAGATCTTTGGCTACAGGTAATATGGATGGCCTTAAACAATCTTCCAACAAAATAGGCTTTAAATCATCAAACATCCATCCTTGTCCCAAAGCAAAGCACACATAGTTATGATGTCATGTTATACAAACACAGCCCTCATATTCAATCAGGAATTTAGAATGGAAAAACAAAATGTGTAAGATATAGGAACAGTGTCTTTAACCTATGCCTAATGAAGGTCTAAATGTTTTGGTGTGGTCATCGTTATTTTTTTGCTGCTTGGCTTTAAGTCTAAGTAATGGTCCCTGTCTCTGTTTTCAGCAGCATAGACAGATACACATGAGAAAAAGACAAATAAGATACAGTGTAGTAGAGCTTCTGTTTAACAATGAGTTTAAAAGCAGAAGTAATTTTAACCTGAAATGTACACTACTCTTTTGTGACATGGCAAATTTAACATCGTTCTAATGCATTTTTAAATAAGCAATCTAGATTTAGTTTGAGACATAAAGAGTTATTCCAGGGAAAGAGAAAGTAATATCCCAGTAGGAGATATTTTTAGAATGACATGACCTTATCAATTTCTGCCGTCATTCATAAGCTGTTCAAGAAAATGCATCTTCCAGAAACTTTACAGAGAAGACTTTTGAGTCATAAAAAACCCAGCAAAGAATAAGTATTATAGGTTCTCCTCTCTTCTGATCCCTGAAGAATGGGTTGTTAGAGTCCTCAGCTGCAAAGTCATGGATTTTTATTTCAAGGTTTTAACACAAGAGGTCTCCAGTTTGATCCCACGTGTGACCTCAGCTTAAGGCTGTCATGAAGGCACATTTGTAAAAGTATACAAAACAGTGAAGAGAAAAATGCAGTCTGAAGTAAAACCAGTCAATCAATAATGTTTCAGAAAAAAATGAAGACTGTAATAAGTAATGAAGAATTAATATTAATTTACAGCTGTGTGGAAACAAGAGAAATTGTACCTGGGGCCATTACCCTCCAGCTGCATTGCTTATTTTCAGAGCTGTTTTCCTTCTTGAGCCCTGTTGAGATTTTAAAAATGTATTTATTTATTTTGGAAAAACAAAATAAGCCGTTTCTCATAGGAGACATACTTCTGATGACTTTAGGGAAAATGGTTGGTATTTTTTTACTCCCTGATTTCAGTTTGTGGGCAATGGTGTTTTTTTTCCTGCTCCTCTCAAGCATTCTGTCATCTGCTGACTCACTGAGAGTCCACAGACTGCTAGATAGTTATTTATTTTCTTTGAAAAACTACACACACGTGGGCAGAACAGTTTCAGCACAGAAGGTCATTTATATTTTATGTTCTGTGGTTCTTTGTGGATTTAATATAGAAGTAATTCTGTCCTGTTTGGGTCATCTCCCTCTCTTTGGTAATTTCTTTTCGTGACATATATTATACCTACATCAGTGTATTGATTTGCAGAATACCTCCGCTCTTTGGAGGTGCATAGCCTTCATTTGCTGCTTGCAACCATGATGACGACTGGGATTTTATCATGCCATCTGGAACTTAGACCTTCCTTGAAGACTAGAGGAAAAATATGCTATTATCAGAGCCAAATTTTTTCTGGTCAAATGAATATCATTAAGATGTACGAGGCAGAACCTGACAGATCATCTAGAATCCATTTTTCAGCAGTAGAAGCTAATTACACTGATCTTACAAGTGAGCCTAGAGATTCCTAGGGAGAGTATATTTGGTTGTTTTTCACACCACAACTCTCTGTAAGAAACCCTAATACTTGATATTAAAGTAATGCTTCATAAGATTGGCTGTACTGGATAATAAATAAAAAGAAAATTCTGGTGCTCTTAGGAGGAGGGAGTTTATTAAAAGAGCTATTTGGAGAGATATTGCAGCTGTAGTGAGAACTGCGGCTTTGAGCATAGTGACTAGCTGCTGCTTCTGCTGTTTGTCCCATGCTCTTCTCTCTTGCTACCTGTTCTCCATTTGCGTGCTGTTCAGTTTGGCTTGCTAGGGGAAGAGATTGACTTAGTTGAATGTAGTCTATTACTCCAATTTCTTGACCAGTTCTTCATAAATTGTAATTTCATGAAATTTAAAAACATTTGGAAGAAAATTTTGCAAGTGATTTTTGTGCCTCAAGCAGAATATTTTAACTCACAGAAAAATAATAGAATAATTTCAATCAGAAGAGACCCTCAAGATCGTCAAGTCCAACCATAACCTAACCTAACTCTAGCACTAAACCATGTCCCTAAGAACCTTGTCTTTTGCATTCAAAACAAGATTATAAATATTTCTGGAAATCACTGTTTTTTCCCATGCTTTCTGATATGAAAGTAAAAAGGTGGGTAACGTTTGTATAGAGGCAAAGTTTCTGTATTTTCCTCTGCAACAAATAACGTTGATACTCAGTGCAATGTCTGTTCTGTATTCTATGTGAAGCAGGAATTCTATAGAAAAAAAAAAAAAGTTATAAACAAGTAATTAATGTCATTTCTTATAATCTCAACAACCATTTTTGTGTCATCTGTAGTGTGGTAGCATGATTTCTTGGAAAGTCTGCACATATTTTTAACATGCACTTGATCACTACAAAGATTCATATGAAGTCTAGCATAGGAAATTGGTAGATTTCTTTTGAAACTTGGCTATAACTCAACCAAACTCTAGAGAAGGAATTAATATCACCTGCTTTTAAAAAGTCACACTCTCATTTTTATCTGAGCTAGTCACTATATGCTATTTTTATAGTTGTTCCTCAATAGAGACAGAGAGTCACTTTTAGATACATTCCATCTGCTTTAGATGTCTATTTTGACATGAAATGAGTTATGTTCAGGAAGTGTATATTTTTCCTCTATTAAGTTGGAAAGTTTAGCATGACTAGCTCAGGTATAAAAGTCTGAAGGGTATACCGTTACAATTAATACAAAGTCCACTGAGGGAAACTTATGGTCTCTCTTTGCACCTAAAAATCGTATTGTATAGTACTGCCTTGGAACAAGTTCTGTCTTTCTTGAGTATAAGGCAAATGCTTGCTTTTGTAATTTAATCTAGAATGATGCAGTTAATTGCTATTATTAGTTTCAGTGTCTCTTCCCTTTTCATGTTTGCTGCTGATTGTGGAAGGAATATGGTAAGCATTCATTTAGAAATTGTCTCTTATTAATATCCAATCTTATTAGGGAAGGAAAACAAGCATTTTGCTTCCTCAGTTTGTTCATTGTAATTTCCTCCTCATTAACATGTTGCTATTGTCACTCAAGGAAGAGCTCCATACCGAGTTAAGACTAGACAACTCAAAGACTGTTCTTGTTTTCTGTAAATCTCTTTACTTTGCCATATGCACTCATAGATGTAAAAAGTTTGTGAAAGATTAGATATTTTGTTTTTTAGAGGCTTAGCCTAAGAAAGCAAGGAGTCTGTAGTGCACAGCAACCCCACACTCTACTGTTCTCATTTGAAACTAGTAGGTCTTACCACTTCTGAATGGTTTATGGTCTATTATCTTTCAAAATCAGCTTCCCCCCCTTCTCTATAGAGTAGCAAATTTTTTATATAATTTTAGGAGCCATAGCTTTAAGATTTTGACATCTGCTATGGAATCTTAGTTGCATTACAGTGAAGGGGAAAAATCAGTACTTTGAAACTGCAGCTTGATTTCTTTGAAATCCCAAGATAATCAGGTTCTAATCCTAAGAGGATGGGGAAAGATATTAATAGTACAAATGTAATAATGATTGCAGCCCTCCATTTGAAAAGACAGTATTAGCCCAGAGAGCTATTAGTGGATCACTGATAACCAGCCATGGTGCAACACTCATGTCCTTGAGTTCCAGTCTGAAAGGGGCTTTTACATCTGATGAGGCACAGGAAATCAGAATTTTTTTTTTTAATTTTGTCAGCAGTCATTTAGGGCTTAATTGCAGATTGCAGCCGTATAGCAAGTTGTTTGTTTTGTTTTGTTTTTCACAGCAGTCATGTTACTGTACCCTCTTAGAGGCATGTAACAAGAAGGTTCCACAACACTGTTACAATAGGAACACCATTCCTGCCACGTGGCAAGATAATCTATATAAACAGAGGATAATTGCTAAGAAGAAGAACTTAGATGTTTCAGAGACAGGGAGGGAAGGACACCTTTCTATATCCAGAAATCTTTCTGTAGAATGGAGAAGATATATAGAGAAGTGCTGACCAGCTGGATTCATTTGCTAGATCGTCACTAGAGTTTGCTTCAGAAAATGGATCAACAACATTAAGGGCACAAATGCTTTCAGTAAATACCTCTTCCCACTGGGAAACATTTCAGTTTGAAAAAAACAGCCTTTACCACGAAGTGCATTTTATGTACAGTGTTATAATCTGTCCTATATTTTAGTGGAGTTTCAGTGGTAGGCCAATAAAATGTGCCAGTGATAACAAGCATGATAGCTCTGATGGATTTTGTTGTTGTTGTTGTTAAATGATGGACATACACCTTGGCATGTAAGAGATTTTAGTATTTTTTGAGACTTCTAGGTGCCACAAGCTCCTTCTGCATCTGCATCAACACAATTGGAACTGGGAGTTACTAGCACTATTCCAGTTATAGCACTATTCCCGTTCTTCTAATGGAGCAGATTATAATTTCAGCCTAAGACTTGATCAGCACTGTAAGAAGGTCTAACACAACATAAGCTAAGATCATTAAGGTCTGATGCTTAAGTTAATAATTTTAGGACTTATGTAAGATTCTAATGCAAAATTTATCATAATCTACAGTGAAAGCAGAAAGTATTTGCCTGAGGAGTTTATTTACTATTCTTTCTGCAGATTCTCTTAGAAATATAATAAAGACAGGAATCATTTGTTCATCTTTTTATTTTAATGGAGGTTAATTAGAAGCTTTCTATTATTATTTTATGAAAACCTTCAAGTATGTGTATAAATCAGTTATGCAGAAAACCTACTACAGCCACATTCCTAATACGCAGGCCTGGATCATGGGTGGTGAAGCAAGAAACTCTAAAAATAGAGTTCCTCCTATTGCTTCTCAGCCACATGGTCTTTCACAGAAATCTAGGGGATTCTGATTTCTAGGGCACATTAACTCTTTCCTGTTTCTTGGTCTGAGTTTCATTCTATGGGACCAAGCAGACATTCTTTAGTCTTCATTGTGCTGGAAGCAGATACTGACATCCCAAAAGATAATGGTCCTCCCTCCATTTAAAGGCCTAGAAGAGACTACAAAGGCTTCCAGTGTTCTTGGGGCAGTGATGCTGATTGCCTAACTGTAAGGGTTATAGCATTTAATAATGTAACAAGCAACTTAAAGGGATGCATTCTGTGAGGTGTCAAGTGATTTTAACTCTATCTAAACTCAGTGTGAACAGAAGGGATTCAGCAAACATTTAAATTATGTCCCGAGATAAACTCTTCCGTGCTTCAGTTTCTCATATGAGTAGAAAGCCTGTAAATAAAATGCATAGCAATCAGAAATATTCCTTAATAAAAGCAATGAGATTCTCGGAGAAATGGATTGAGAAACACATCTCATTTGAGTTATCCACACAGCTTCCATTAACAAAGCAGCAAGCGCAGCACAAATACCCTAAATAGCTGAATGAGGTACAGATATCCCTTTCTAATTCTGTGAACCTGTTTCAACCTCCTGTATTTGTTGAAACAAACAAACAAACATTTGTATATCTACACAGTAGCAATTCGTCACTATACCTCAGGAAAAAAAAATCTGAGTAGTGTATTTTACCAATAAAAGAGCTCCCTTTTTGTGTTCAGTGAAACATTTCTTATACTATTACTAAAACTTCCTTGGTAAAAGTTTGTATTCATCGTCATTTGTGTGTACACAATGACTTTCAGTTAATGACATAATATTATATTTCTCCAGTGAATATTTTTGGCAGACTTTACTTCATTGAGTTATCTTGTTTATTGTCCTCTGTTTTCTTTCTTTCTGTTTCCAGGAAACACTCTGCATTATGGGTGAAGACACTTGCTGCTTTTCTTCAATCTAAAATAACTTCTCTGTTAAATAATGCATAAAATTACTTTCCAAGCCTTTGTTTTGTATTTGTTCTCAACCTCTAACGTAAGAGTATTTGAACCGTGGCTTAGGTGTTATATACAGCTCCCAGGACAATTTGTTTGATTCTGTTTGTCTTATTGTATGCCTGTCTCCCAGCTCACATTTTTGGATGCTGTGTTTGATGTTATAGCTGGCACATATTTGAACACAGAGTGACAGAGGATGTGGGATCCCCAATACTGGTCATATTCTTTCTCAGGAACTTCTACAATTTCTGCTGTTCTACTTCAGGAACTTTAACCAAATCAGGATAAACTAATATGTGTATAAAAGTCAGATATCTAAGTGTAGATACTGAATACCTAGACTTGTAGAGTGAGATAGCTATACTCAGACTCTCTTGCTCATGGAAATGTTTTTGTGGCAGGGGGGACCACAAAGCCTGTTTTTATTTCTTTAGTCTGTTTATAAAGCAGAAGGACTAGTTTTCTTAAACTATTTATCAGTCGGGAAAATAAGATTATAACATCCTCATTCTCTGTGGTTCTTTGCAACTTACACTTTTTCCAGGACTCACAAAGTTTAGCTCTTCTCTACAGCTGTATCATCATCTGATCTTTCACTGACAGTATGCTTGTTTTATTAAGTTTTTTTGCTAGAAAAGAAAAGATTGAAAAAAGAAAACAAATGTTCCAAAACAGAATGGGAAGTGCTATACAGATTTTTTTTTCCTTACATTGTATTAATTTAAGTGATCCTGTGGTTATTTTTGGTCTCAGTTATGACTTCTCAATGTTTGCAATAATCACAGCTTCCTTTCTAGATATATGCTAAGATATATTCTAATCTATGTTGTTGCTTCACTTCTGCTTTCTGAACTCTTTCTTACAGCAGGTCATTTTCCCTGCCATTCTTTTAATAATTCTATAATTAAATATTTTCTTGAAATTGTACTGGCTCCATCATGGTAAACTTTCCTTATCCTACAGTCATTGTCTCCTCTTCATAGCATCATCTCTCTTGCATCTTTCACTGCACTATATTGTAATCAATCAGTACTGCTCTCTTTCTCCATCCCATTCCATCACTTTAAGACATTTTTCCGTCTCTCTCATAAGCCAACTGTATAAAACATCATTTGTCTTTACTATCTCTTACAAAACAAAACAAAACAAAATGAAACAAAACAAAATATTTACAGTCTTTCACTGAAAAAGATTCCCTGTGTCAGGGCATTTTCTTTCATAATCTTTTCTCACTCAAGAAAACCTCAATACATATATTCAAGGACTATATGATGGAAATTTTATTTGAATAAAGTCAATAAGTCAATATTTTGTGACATTCTTGAACTTCATATTCTTGTAAAATGAAGATGACTTTCAAAATTTTCAGAATAATTAATTCATAATTTTAGTTATTGTAAGAAAAAAAAAGTCCCATGTATCTTTGTATGGCTTATATATTTTAATTCTCTGAAATAAATTATTTTCTGCACAATGAAAGTACAATACTTTTAAAACAGGATTCTGAGCCACAAAAATGTCATAAAGAGGACAGGAAAAAAGAAAATGTGCAAAAAACACCTCCAATTGCTCAACACAGCTGACCAATGTTCAGCCAGTCCCAGATGGCAACCCTGCCAACCTCCCTCCCTCTTGCTGCAGTTTTGTTGCTGAGCATAACATCATATAATATGGAATATCCCTTTAGTCAGTTGGGGTAAGCTGTCCCAGCTGTGCCCCCTCCCAATTTCTTGAACACCTCAGTCTGTGTACTGTTGGGGCAGAGTGAAAAAGATAAGACCTTGATACTGTGCAGACACTGCTCATCAATAGTTAGACCATTAGTGTGTTACCCACAGTTTTCATCACAAATCCAAAATGCAGCACTATACAAGCTGCTGTGAAGAAATTTATCTCAGCCAAAAACAATGCAGGTGTTAGTATTTCCATTATAATCTCTATAACTTTTTTGGCATATGACAATCAAATATATTTGTTTTAGGTCTAAGAAAATAATATATATTTATGTGTAATCTGAGACCTAATTTTATTTTCTATCACACTCAGAGAGAAAAATATTTTTTAACTTCCAATTTCAGTGCATAGATCAAAGACACAAACTAGGAAGCTATTCAACCTGGAATTGCATGGAAAATTTCCATTATTAATAAACTGATAGCTACATATTCAAGTTTGCAAAATAAATGACCAATAGATTGTGATCTGGAAAACTGACAGGCACATTGAAAGTGATTAAGAACCAGAACTCCTGTAATGGATACTTGAGAGCACTCTTGCTAACTTCAGCATTTGTGTCTTTCATTGTGGTGTCAGTGACTGTGAGATCATTAGAAGTCATTGCTTACTGAGCAATTTGTGCAGGTAGGAAAAGGGAAGCCTCCCTCAGACTCTTCTATCTGCATAGCCTGAGCAAGTTATAGTCTTGCTGTACCAAAAGATACGTACTCAGAGTGTGATTCCATAAAGTGAGCAAGGAACCTGCAAATCTGTCATATATGAGAGAATTCACAAGTCAAATGGAATACATAATTGCATTTTCTGGTTCTGATATTATATTCTAGAACCACAATGTAGTACAGCAGAAAGTTGGCAAGTATTAAATGATATGACAGCATACCATAAGATTGAGGGACATTTTTTTTTTCTGAGGAAGAATAATTGTGTGATTTTCTGCAGTTTGAATGCAGCCAATTTAGAAAACTAAAAACAAAACAAAACAAAATAAAACATGAAAGAAAGCATAAGGTTTTCCTCCTGCACTGCTCTTCAGGCAAGAACAAGAAAGATCTGGAAGATACAGGTTTTCTGGGATGAGAGTCAGTTCTAGAGCTGTTCTAAGTTGCATGGCTATTGTGTGTCTTTGCCTCTGTAAAACATGGAGACTTACTTTGCATGCCACTTCTTACATGAGAGCAGTAACCAATACAGAGGAAGGAAACCAAGAGGCAGAGCTTGACATGGTGCAGCTATGCCTAATCAGTGTTAACATTTTCTTGGGAATTATCTGTTGTAAAAGTTTAGAGACAGAATAGCGATACAAATCCAATTGTTAATTTGAAAATCCAATTATATATTTAATATAAAAACTGTCAGCTATACCATACATGAAAAGAACACAGCATATCTAATAAAACTTCCATTAGATAATATTCAAGTACACATAGTTGTAAGTATACTTGCTACCATCAAGTACAGTCTAATTATAACACATTTGAATTACTTGGAATGAATTTTTCACCTGTAATTTGTAATATGCTGACAGTTGCAAATGTTATTGGTCTAGTTGTCCTCATATTTACTTTAATGTCAAGTAATAAGAACGATCCTAAGTATCACTGTGTTGCATCACAAGCAACAGCTGGTCAAAATTAAACAATCAACTTGACTATACTGTCTGTGCAGGAATGTTAACACTGGGCATTATTCAAATGGTTTGTTTCCTTTTTTATTATCACAGCCTTGTAATGCTGAGACCTGGCTACAGAAATGTTGAGAAACATGTGCTTAGTGTTCAGGAGAGAATGGTATGTCCATGTGGCCAGCTAAGATGCTTGGTAGAGGTTTTATTTACTTCTTGGAGGAGTATAGGCTTATTAATTTTTAATATACTTACTACCATTTTGTAAGAAATACACACTAAATTGCAATCTCTACAACAAACATTTCTGAACTATCTATAAAACTGTATTGTAAGGCCAAATAATTGAGATTTCATGTTTAGTTTCACAGCTTTAGTAAAACAAAATAAAACAAACAGTATGATGAGACTGACTCAATAGGATGCAAAGGTTTGGAAAAATGTTGAAGAAAAAATTATCCAAGCAGCTAACTGCAAAATGAACTAATAGGTAACATGAACAAGATAGACTGTCTAGATCAAGTCAATCTAAAAGAATACATTTGCTTGATATATCTGTTTTCTAGAAAAGGTGTGCTGGTTCAACTGAAAACAAGTTAATTTTCCTTCATACAGTCAGAAAACTTTATTTTTCTTAGCTAGTACGGTCATTGTTTGGATTTAGTTTGAGAATAAGAAGATAACACTTGGGACAGAGCCAAAGTTTTTAATTGCTCTTGTCTGGGAGCCAAGGTCTCTGAACTCTGCCCAAGGGTTTGAGGCAGCTAGGAATGAGAGTACAGATAGGGCAGACCTCAACCGACATCGACATCCAGACTTATCAACAAGAAAATGTCATGCCATTAGCATCATGCTTCATATTTAAGGAGAGTCGAGATCTGAACATGTTGTCATATGGTATGGAATATATGTTTGGCCATTTGGGTCTATGAGAGACTGAAAGGGCAATGTTTCAAAAAACTGTGGCAAAACTAGTTCTTTAACAACGAGCCACAGGAGACAGGACATTAAGATGCGTTGAGATTTACATGACAACAAGTGGCAAGCAAAAGGCCAGCTGCCACAGAAGTTGGGGGTCATACTGAAGGGCACACAGGTCTGTGTTCTGAAAGGCCCAGCACAGCACCAGGGGAGAAGACCCCAGACCCCAGACCGCTGGAGACCCTTTGAGATCCTTCAGGACTATTCCACCTTTTGTAATCATCCCCCAGTTACGCTTGCAAAGAAGATCAAGGATTATGCAAGCAGGAAATCCAAAGGAGGGAACTGGACTATAAAAAGAACACACAAATGAGCACTGACAGTGCACCTACCATACTAAGGACTACTCTGGCCATCATTCTTGTTGTGAGAACCAAGCCAAACATGAGAGGATTTACTACATACACATTGCTGGATCCAAGCCTACAAACCCCATCACACACGTCATAAGAGCTGAAATGTAAGGTGTAAAACCCCACAAGTGCCCTAAAACTTCCCACCACTAAATTATTTACCAATTAGGCCAAGCCGCAAAATAAAAGTCCTCGTTTATGGACCTTAAGTATTATGTATACTCTATTCCAGCCAAGGGGACCGATCAATCTGAGTCTCCTCTCCCCCACTTCTGGGCAGGATGTGACAGGATGAGCTGTCCCAGCTGTGACCCCACTCACAACTCATTGTGCAGCTCCAGCCTCCTTGTTGGCAGGGCCACACGAGAAGCTGAAAAGTCCTTGACTTAGTGTAAGCACTGCTCAACAACAATACATCAATGTGTTATCAACATTATTCTCATACTAAATCCAAACAACAGCACTATACCAGCTACTAGAAAGAAAATTAACTCTGTCGCAGCTGAAACCAAGACAAGTGGCAAGTCATTTGACTAGATAGCTCAGGATATTCCTCCTTCATGTTCTGCACTTACAGGTGTCATACTTCTGAACCATTACAAAGATATAAAGGCACACGAGACCTGCAACCTGTCCACGGTCACCAAGGTCTCCTACCTTTTTACACTTTGTAATATCAAAATATGCTACTCTTTACTTTCCTAAGAAAAAAAAAGATCGAAGTTACAGATATAAAATAAATTTTGAAAAATAAACAAATTAAAAAACAATAGGTCGATAAAATCTATTTGAAGTGGCATTTATTTTCTAACATATTTGTGTAAGTGGATATCTGTACCATTCCAATACTGTTCTTTTTTATATTGTTTTTATACTTCTGTTCCTCCTAACAGCTACTGTAATACTCAGAAAAAACAAAAACAAAAACAAAACTTCAACCATGTTTACATTCTTGGTTAAGGAAAAAAAGGGAAAAAGCAAACACAATTTCTTCATGGAAACTGATTTGTCTCTGTAATTTGTGTGGACAGAATTTATGCAAATATATTTGATTTCAAAATAAAGCTTGGATTTTGATTCACAGTGTTGTTCAGTTCTGTGTATACCTATGTCAAAATAACTGCTCAAAATGCTGATTTTTTTAAACCACTAGAATTTGATTCATCGAAACTTGTAACTGAATTTGTGAGCCATGAAGAAACCAAGCAAGAATCCAATGCAATATGCAGCAGTTTTGAAAGGAAGGGAATTATTATTATTCCCCCTTTTAGAAATGAAATATGGCATGGAGTAGTGACATGATTTGCAAGAGGTCACACAACAATCTGGCGGAGATGCAACCTTAGGTTTCTGACTGCTGTTAACACAAATAAAAATTACCTTGATAACACAAGATAATTTCCAGTATGCAGAAAGTTGGTTAATAATGAATCATAAAACCATCGCTCAGTCTAGTGTTGCTGGAAATCACTGCTGGTGGGTTTGGAAGTTAATGTTTAGGACCATTGTAAGAAGCACTAGTTTTTCACTGTGTAGCAAAAAGAGATGGAGTACCATTGTTATTTTCACATGTAATTTTTAACAGATGACAGATTCTAGAATGAAGGAAAAACAGACAGAAATTCATAATAATATTTAAAACAAAAGCTGTAAGTTGAACATGATTAACCTGATTTAAAATCTAAGGACTGAAAATTAATACTTAAAGTCAAATGCTTTGAACCTTTCCTTTGATATTTTATAGCATAATCTTTTTCAGTTTTGTAAGTTTAATAAGCATTCACCTATATTTACAGAAGTCAATGTTGTGAAAAACTGCTCTCTGTTCTTTTCCTGTTTATTTCTCATACTGTACTGAACTAAGATCTAAGTAGAGGAAGACTAGTAGCTGCTCTGATAGTGAAGGAATGGAAATAAAACAGGATTTATGCAGTAAATGATTTGTTGTAAATTATTTGCTTAGGTATTCAACTTCTGAGTGATTTGTAGACATTCAAAAATGCAATATATGAATTCCTGAGTGGTGTGTGGGAGAAGCTTCTAATTTTTTAAACATGAGAGAAACTACAAATATCTGCATCTCTTAACCATTCACAATACAATTATTGGATTAATGAGTTTTGTAGTCAGCATGCAGCAATTTAATAGTAAAAAAGAAAATTCAGAAGGCTGGAGCCCTAAAAATAGTCTTCCGTGTTAAACCACTGTAATAAACCCAAATGCTTGGATCCCATGATTTTAAAAAAACGTTTGCGAGCCGTATATTATGCTGCTTAAAATCTTTGCAAGATTAAGTATTGTTTGTTTGTTGTTGTTTGTTGTTGTTGTTGTTGTTGTTTTTGGTATATCTTATCTTCCATGTGGATATTGTTTTGAATTTCTATTGAAATTCAAATTTGAAAACAAATACCCGAGATACATCTCATCTGTTTGCTGCACTTCACTGTTCTTCTTAGATTTCGAAAAGGTTCAAAAGATAGGTGGTGAAATATGACGTAGCTATGTAGCCTTTCAGTGAAGCTCTTGTAATGTAAATTTTACCTCAGATTTATCCTGAATCCACATAATGAAAGCTAGAGGTTCTGTGCAAAGATAATAATGAAAAGTAAAGAAAGTGAATATAATCCAGATACAGTTCATAATGTAATCGTAGCAAGGCAAATGTCTTGCCATGATGTGAATTTAAAACCCCAAATCAAGTGAAGGCCATTTTTAAGTTCTAGACATTAGCTAAAAATATTGCAGCTTCTATGGATGATTTAGTGAAACATATATATCTCTGTGATTTCTTCTTTTATTCAATCATATTTTTAGTTTTAACTAAATGGTACATGAAATATTCCCTACTGTATTTTTACTAGCCTTATTTGACTTAGTTTCTTAACAAACTTGAAGACTGTGAAAAATTCATTTAAATTTATTCAGGAAGCAATTATGTAAAATCAATTTGTATGATGTTTACATGCTCCCTTTTCCATGATTGTTAAAAATAACAAAAATTAAAAAATACCTTATTAATAATATTTTCATACATTTCTGTCTTCTCTGACTATATGTTTGTACATATGTGTGTGTATTACTAAAAGATTAGATATTTTGCTTTTTGGTAAGAAAACATTAACCGTCATATAAATGCAAGCCTTATTAATAAAATCTATAGCCATTTATAAAACAATTACATTGTAGTGTTTTCTAAAATAAATTGTGACAGTCATGATATTTATTATTTATTACTATTAGTAATATTTTCCAATGCAAAAGATTGTCTTTACAGAGTGACAGAATTCTATGAAACTGATTCAGGTCATATTTTCACAGGTCAAATTCAGTTATAAGTGAAATGCTACATATTTGATGAATAAAAACAAATAGATGAGCAAGTTGTCATTATGGGTTAAGCACAAGGAAGTTGGAAATACGAAAAAATTACTCCAAATGCAAAGCATAATTTACAAGGAAATGTCACTTACATTGTATTACTGCAAAAATGCAGCTACAGTCTGTGTTATCACCCAATGGGACCACACATTAGGAAGTTAAACACTGAAGAGAAGCATCTTGAGAGCAGGTAACATTGGATAGATTGGTAATAAGAAAGCATTTAAAATGTGCTTTGATATATAGCTATACTAGAGTTTGAGTCCAAAAAAAAAGAAACAAAAGAGGCAGTAGTAATGTAGGAAGCTGAAGAATTTCAGTCTACAACTTATTTGATAATTAGCATTTCAATATGAAAATAAGTCAGTTTAATTAGAAAGCTTTGATCACAGAAATATGTATATATATTTGATTCCATTGTTCTGAAATTTAAAAATGTTTTCTTTTTTTTTCTTTTCTTCTTTTTTTTAACATACTAATTTTAAATTTTTGAAAACAAATTAAAAAGGAAATAATTTAATTTGAGAAAAATCTACTCAGATATTTTCAAGAGCAAATGGCACAGCTTGATTTTGTTAGTTCATTTTAGCTTTACCTGAAACAAACAATAGTTCAGATTTTTAAAGTACTGGTAGACTGAAAAGCTACCACATAAACTGTCTTCCCTTAACTTCACACAGAAGTCTGCATCAGTGCTCAGTTCCAACAATGGTGTATTAGTAATTTCACTAGCTGTTGCTAAATGGTCTGAGGATTAAAATGACAAATGTGAAAAGTCCTAGTAGAGTTAATTTTTCGATTATGGGAATTGCCTATTCTGGAAAGTGTGTTTGCTTCTTGTGTTTTACATACATCACAATGCAGTGGCAAAGTCCCTCATTTGACATGGGTGGTCTCTGAGATGTGTATACAGTGCTATAATAATTACCACCTGAGAAAGTATGTTACTAGGTTTTATATAAGCCTTTTTGCAATGGGCTGGCTTTTGATATTGATGGTCTTGGCTATCTTTTTTGATGAAAGGGAGTTTGAATTTATTGTTAAATAAGACCACTGTGCCAAAAGAAACAGGAAACTGTAAATGTCTAAACTCTTGAAAATAACCTGTGACCTGTGCACACATACTGTTTAAAAAAGTGCAGATATTTGTCTTGTGAAACATTTCAGCTTTTTTAGACCAAAACAATGTTAACATATATCTGAGATTTTATATAAATTTAGAGAAGTATAAATCCATATGCTTTCTAAGAAGAGACACTTTATTATAGCAAAGAAAAATGTGTTGATCTACACTGTAGTGTTTAGACCATTTGTCAAATACTGTTACTGTTTGTGATAACGTTTACAGGTCACGTACGCAAGTTTTCAGCTCCCATTGGAATCAGGCCTATGAAATGGAATTTATCCCCCTGAATTCAGGGGATTGATTGAAATGATTAACTTTGGCGAAGTCTTTTAAACTTTTCTAAATCCCTTCCCCTTGCTCCACCTTTCAAAATGCAACATTATCAAATTGGGAAAAAAAAAATAAAAATAGAATAATGGTGTATTGTATCTGCTTTGGCTGAAGTTTATAAAATTGATATCCGCTTTAAAGAATGTGTGTCTCAGGAAATGTCTTACTACTTTTCAATGTTAGAAACAGACTGCAGAATGGTGCTACACGGAGAGCTTAATTATTTCCCAGCTGCCCTTTTTCACAGTTCTTCTTATTACAAGTTATTGAAAAAGCTCAGAACTCATATTTCTGTATATTAGGATAAAATTATTTGGATCAAAATACATCTTTTATCATTGCTGAAACAGTTTATGCCTACAGGGAATGGTAATCTCATGTATTATATACCATTCACTCCAAGCTATTCCTTGTGCAATCCCCACTGTCTGTCTCATCTGTATTACCTCTTGAACATCAATTCTAGTAAACAAGACATCTGCTCACTAGAGCTGATTGTACTTCATGCGTTTTTCAGGGCATCATGAAGTTAGCTTGTATTGTTTCTCTTTCACTAGCTTTGGTCTTTGAGTCAGTAGGAAGATGAGGTGTGTCTGAAGTAGGGACCACTTATTTAAGATACTAACTTAGCAGTACGACACCCACCTTGAACTTCTGTACCTAGTTTCAGCAAAAGGAATTGGAACGTCAGGGTGACAAATCTTGGTGCTTAACATTTTGGGATTGCAGTATCAAGTGTCACAAAATCTGAAATTCATTGTTGGATTTAGACCATGACCTTTAGAAAATCAAGTGTTCTTACAGTGCCTGCTATTGAATGCATGAGTGTAAGCTCATGAAAATGTGCTTGTCTGTAGTTCAGGGTAAAACTTGACCTCAGGTTTTAAAGTGACAAGCCTGATGCTCAGTTCAAAAAAGCTCCTATGAACCTGTCAGATTTATTATCTTGTTAGCTTTAACAATAGGCAAATTGACTACTTTAGAAAAAAATCAAAAATAGCCTTTTGTCTAATATAATATAGTAGGAAAATACTAGATATTTTATAAGCAGAGAATAAAATTAATTCATAAATACTCATCTGAGAAATGTGATTTATATTAAAGCAAACCAAAAGAAAGTGTTTCATCAGTATACAAAATACTTGCCTCACCAAGACTGAAAATTCTTTATTAGATTATCAAAGTGATGAAGATATTTGAAAGAATATAAGGCATGACAGAATACAAAATACTGAGGCATCAAAATCTATTTTGAAGAGCTTGGTCTCCTATTTGTTGTTATTCCTAAAAAAAAAAAAAAAAAAAAGAGGTAAATGTGCTCCAGATATTTTGTACTTGTGTTCCATATTACCTTATTTGATGATTGAATCTGTAATAGGTTTTCACTTTGGAAAATTACCCAGCATGTTTGCTAATTATAAGAAGTATGAACACTAACATTTATCATTTTAGTCAAGAGACAGTGCATGAGCATACAAAACCTATAAGGCACTAAGGCTTTGAAGACAAAGAATAATCATTACATACTTAATTTGGGTAGGATTCTTCTTATCTAGCTGTGGACATTGCAACGTGGGCATCTCTGCCTGATGTTTATACTTTATATTAATTTTTTTACAGTTGGAAGTGATTTTTCTTTTTTTTTTTTTTTTTTTTTAGTTCAATCTATGTTGAATTTAGATTTTTAGATTTACATATTTGCTTTGAAACAAACCTCTAGAAGCTCCCATTATCCAGCAATAGCTGTAAAAGTAGCCTGGGATGTTAGTTTGGATGTCAAAATCTATGTACAGTCTGTGAATTCTTAACAGCATTTTTTTTTTAGGTAAGCAAATACACAGACTCATTTAAGGAAATCTTTGTTTACCTTTACTCCCTCTCTTCCTCCAAGCAAGAATCTCATTAAATGAACATCGTTGAAGCTTATGACATGCTGGCCAATAATACCACTTTGGACAGTGCTATGAGATTTCCAAATAACTGAAAAAACAGTGCCCAGAAATTCTATACAATTAGGCATAGTACGTGCACAGAAAAAATCTTCATAGTATTTACAAACTCTGATGAATCTTAGCTAAACCATACTGGCATGGTAATCATCCTGTGTATTCACAGTGAAATCAATGCATCTGAGACAAGCTAGAATTACTGTCTTTGCACAGATGAATTGTTCATGCACTCTAGGTCCCTCTGAATCATGAGTTTGCGTTTCATGAAAGAGTTCTGTAGGATTTGGTCCTTCACAGACAAAAGTCAATGTCTTGTCTTTGCCTTTTGAAATTGTATTCTTTTACGTGCTTTAGTCCAGATGTCAAGACACCCACATGCATACACTTTTCTTCCAAGCTTTTCCCAGTATGAGTCAGAATTTGACAATGACAAAGAAGCAGTCTACAAGGAAAAAAAATGTTGCATTAAGAAAAATTTATGCTTTAATCAGCATCTCCTTCATCTGCTGTGATTCACACATTTTGTTTCTGCAAAGTGCAAAGCAGTTCCACTGAAAAAAAAAAAACAAACAACTTTTTCACAAGCTGAAAAACAAGTGGGGAAGCATTGCTGAAAAGTGTCCCTTCCTTTCACCAGCTATTTCATGACACCAAAGAAATGAAACAAAATAAAAGAGTAAAAGAAACATTTATAAACTTCCCATCTTTCCTTTAGATAACAATTCTGTATAGCCCTAGCTCTCCTGCATGGATGATCCCCTGTGAATTGTGCTGCTGTGCTATCTTAAAATGTGCTCAAGGGAGTTAATAGGAAACAAAGTCTTCTGTATGATGTATGAGTTAAAGCAAGAACAGAAGACTCAGATATATATTTTTTTTCCCATGTATTCAGTGAGTTTAAAGATTAGGATGATATAAAAAAGACAAGGTGTATTTGTCTAAGTAGAGAGTTGTTTGTTGTTTTGTTTTGTTTTGTTTTGTTTTGTTTTTCAGGATCCACATTAAAGCAGAGTTTGCGACTGGTGCAAATTCACCAAGTCTAAGCAAAGTGTGGAAAATAAGAAAACATTAAGACCATTTCTTGATAAGGATGACATTTTTTTACAAATTTAGAATAAGGTTAGAAATGTTCTGACTTCCTATTTTCTACTGCTTGTACACAGGTAAAAAAAATTCAATAAGAATTAATATCCTATTAGCACCAATCCACTGCTTCTGACTTGGTTTAGCATATCTAGGTCCACTGTAGACAAAGGTAAATTGAATATACAAGGAAGGAAAAAGTATAATCTATGTGAAAAACTGCATCTTATTTTTTAACAACCTGAAATCTACTTTGAAAACACTTGACTAAAAATCATGCTTTCTCAGACTGACTAGGGAAGATTGGCAGTATGATGGATTAGTATGTAGAAGATAATGAGGCTTTCTGCAATCCTATTTTAAGTGATAAAGTCCTGGCTTATTAACCCAGAATTGCAGGTGGGCTCATTCTTTCCTTTAGAGCATTGCAGTTGAGGGAGGGAGGAGAAAGAGTCAATGAAGCTTAATAGGTATAAATCCAAAACGATGACAAGATAGTAAAATAATGATACTATCTAACTGCTACAGTTAATAATAATGACACTAATAATAACCCATACATCTCTTCAAGTGAAAAAAAGCCATATGTAGCATGAAGCTTTTCTTCGTAATTGTCAGCTAAGTAGGTTAAGACAGATATTGAGCCAAGCCTTGTTTGATCTTTCATAATTTCCATCCAAATGGAGAATTATACATCCGGGAGAACTATATAGGAAGTAGCTCTAAGATTTAAAGAGAATTTTGTAGTCAGATTACAAATGAATAAAACCTTTATTTCTCAAATCTAACTGTGGAATAATAGTCTTTCCTATGACAATAGTCACCAAGATAATTCCTTGTTAATATGAAAAATATTACCAAACTAGGTGAGTCAATATTTCAGTAGAGTGGACCAAAGCTGAGTTATTGTCCAACTGGAATATAATGAGTCCATGGAAATAGAAAAAAAAAAAAAATAGGATGGGTAAATATGGCCCTTCCTTTACATGAGCTTTTCCTACAAAGGTAGACTTCAAAGCATGTTTTATCTAACGGGACAGCCAAGAACACCTTTCCAAACATTGGATTTCAGTTTTTATATATTTTTGTCCTTAGAAACATGGAAAGCACCCTATTGTGGCATTATCAGTATTCAGCAATACTGATGCCTCAGAGAAAGGCAATATTCCATGCTATATCAAAGAAATTGTATTAATTGAGAAGGAGAGTGGGGCATTAATATATAAAAAGTAAAGAGAAAAAGTGATTTAATTACTCTTCAGACAGTTGGTTTAAACCCTGAGGCAGGATGCCTGATATTAACGCGGGCAAAATGAAAATCAGCTCAGAAAATTTTTGATAAGCACCTAAAAGTCCACCTGTCTCACTTGCATTTTATCTAAATGGTAGCACTTCAAAAAAATCAATTGGAAATGCTAGCAACTTTTTAGCTTTCCAGAGCAACAGCATTTATATGAAGGTCACAAACACATTTTTAAGCTATCTTAACTGCAAGTATTACCACAGTACAGGAATATCATCTCTCTGATAACTTCTCTATTAGCCCACAGGGGCAGAGGAAAAACTGACATCATAGTTTTCTATCCAATTTACTTCTAATCATAACTAGGGAAATGAAAGATAAGTTATGATTTCCCCTTTTTTTCTGAACATGGATGGTAAATTTTGGGACGCAGTGATCTGGAGAAGGTGGACTCTGTAAGACTTAGCTCAGTGATGAAGGATTCTCTCAGTAGGTGGGCTGCAGGAGACACATCCAAAGCAGTTCCTCAGAGACATAGTATGTCTGGGATGTGAAGCACTGTTGAGATACGGTACAGCCTCATGACCCATAGAATAATTAAAGAAAAGCATTATAATGCTAATTGTCTAACTGAAAACTGTTAACTGCAGTTTGGTTTTGGTGGTCTCAAAGGTACCTTTCAACTAATCAGCCCCTTTACTCTTCTGCTGCATCTGCTGATTCATTTGTGCCTGTCAGAGGTGCAGAAATGAATCTCACATTTATGCTTACAAGGTTAACAGAATTGGTATATCATTCAGCCAGTTCATTAAACACTTGTAAAATCTACTTCAGAATATAATTCAAGTTAATTTTACTAAATACAAAAGACTTGGGGGAGCAGGGTGTAAAGAGACAGGAAAGATGGTGTTATAAAAACTAATGCTCTGTCATGCTGTGGTACAAACCTGCTCACAAGTGAACCTGGCCATAAGCTGTGGGTGATGGCCTCTAAAAATGTAAAGGTCGAATTAAGAATAAGAGTGCAGTTATATAAGTTCATTACCAGTTAAGAGATACCTTGCAAATATTTTAAAATTTGATGCAGTTTCTTGAAGTCAGAAAAATCAGCTTATGTATTTCTGTATGTTTATCTTACACCACTGAAACATTTTCGTGTATCACAAAACACATTGAAGTATAGTTGCAAAGCATCTTCAGACTCTTATTCTGTTCAAAATCATTGTCATCCAAAATGTCCATTCTTCATAAGCCTGAAGTTATTAATTTTAGGAAGTTATATAAAGTTAAGTTTTTGGGGAACCTGAAATAAATCCACCCACAATGTAACTTCTATTTGATATTAATAAACTGAGGAAAAAAAAAAAATCATTCTTCTGAAGGATCAAATTGCCTTTGCTAGATTTTGATCAGATTCCTGAATGGACTGAATTGAGGTAAATGTCTTCTTTCTGAGTCAAACCTTTCAGTTGATTTGGCTTACTGAAGTAGATTAACTTTGTTTCACTTCCAAATGTATTTGATCTTAGAACCTCTCTAAAGGACTATTCGTTTCACATTCTCTAAGAAGTGTATTTAGAACTGAGTACTGTTTTAAGAACAATTTTTTGCTACTTGCAGACTCAGATCAGCTTACTAGCATTATCTAATTAAAACCTCACTATTCCCTGGTGTGAGGTAAGCATTAGTATTCTGATTTTACAGATGCAGAGAGTGAGCACAAAAACCTTTGCTTTTGCCCAGGGCCACTGATTGAGTCAAAGAATCAGAAGAATATCCAGAAGTTTCTAGTTTCTAACTATAAGTTTTTCTTCATTTTAATAACATCCTGACCTAGATTAAAGAAAAAAAAAGAAAAAGAAAAAGAAAAAAAAAAAAAAAAAGTGGGGCTTAGTTTTTTGTTTGGTTAGTTGTTTTTGGTTTGTTTTTTTTTTTAAATAGAACTGATGAATTTCACTTTACTTCTGGTAGCTTCTGGTAGAAATCGATTTCATTTCGTAGAATGTTCATAGGAAGCTTGTGACTGATCTGACTATTCCACATATTTCCTCACTTTATTGTGGGTCATGTTCAATAGGAAGGAAAACGTTAATTTTTAGTAAATGAGCAAAGAAAGATGAATTATGTTACCAGTAGTCCACTCAGTCTTCCACACTACTTATTGTTCTTTGTGAGATTTATACCTATCTACACGATGCCTGAAATTCTTCACAGGTCATATATCAGGAGATAGAGAAAACACAAGAAACAGGCAGTAACTATAGCATATGCATCCTTCTAGGGTTTGCTACTAGCTGCACTTGAAAATAAAAGAAAGTGGCAGATCTTGAAAAAAGCAGTCCTGGTTCTGTTCACAAACTTGTTGGAAAACCAAAAATACTAGGAAGCTGGAAATATATTATTTAATAGGCTTCACAGTTCCATTTTGCAGGTTGGATACTTTTGAATCACTTGAATAAGGCTCAAAGAAACATTCAGCCTTTTGCATAGGTTAACAGGAAACAGATCTAAGCCGAAATCTTTATATCTAGGTCCTAGACCTACACAAGTTTGGAATGACTAAAACTTACTGAGATGTGAGCATTATTTGACTTCAGTCGAGAATAAACAGCCTATTCAAGGAAAGGGAAATGAAAAAGCTAAAGCAAATGTGTCTCCCGATCAGGAATTACCTTGTACCTGCAGATGGCATTGTTGATCTTTCACAATTTTGCAAATGGCCTGAGTAACCTGATAAGAAAATGCACACGCACACACAGAGGCAGCTGTGCAAAGGTACTGATACATAGATTAAAATAAAGATCTACAAAAACAGTGATAATGGCTAGGAAAAAAAAAAAAAAAAGAAAAAGAAAAAATAAAACTGTACTGAAAATCTGATTGGCATGTTAGTTAATTAAAATTAACAAAAAGGAAGAGCTTAAGGTCACATTAGGGATTACTTTCTGTGACAACTTTTCCAGAGTATTTCACTGTAGGAGGAAGTCAACACTCAATTTATTCATAGACAAATAATCTTATTTAATCTATTGATGACACGAGATAATGAAGAACAGGGTGACACAGCAAACTGATGAACTGATAAATCAGGTAAATTCATGAGGCTCAAATGAAAAGACATATAGGGCTTTTATGGTACTCTATACCTGCTTAGTGAGTACAGCAGCAAACATATAGTTTCCTCTAACTGACTAGTACTTTGGCTAGGTCTAACCTTGATTACTCAAGATTCTTACACATCTATGCTGAAGGACACATTGGATTGCATGAAAAAGATAAAGAATCTGTTATATTCCACTTTAAACAGTAATATGTTTTACTTAACCTTAAAAATCCTGACTAGATCTATCTGTTCACTGCTTTACAGCGTCGCTCACTATTTTATACTATGCAGGGTAGTTATAAACTGCTAACAAATCAGAACTGCAATTGGTTTTCTATATAGTTGTAAATGACTTCATATAAGGAGAAAAGATGTACAATAAAACATCAATGATGCTGAAAGCACCTCCTTCAGATTGTACTAAAATCTTCAAAGTTAGTAAACTGTGGGGTTTTTAATAATGCCCCCAAATTAAAATATTAAGTGCTTTTAGCTTAATTGTTTTAGCAGCTGTTGACAGGAAAACTATTTATTTCCCCACCTGACAGACAGGAAAAGTTCCTGCTTTGGATCTACTCTGAAGGTGCTGGTATCTTATGATTCAGGATTTCTTCTTTTTCCATATTTTATCCTGGAGCAACTCCAACTGCTTTCTGGAATAGACACATCTCAAAATTTTTTTTGTGGTCTATGTTCCAGAAATTTGTATTATACCCACACTGGTATTGAGACAGAGGTTGATCATGCACAGTGGAAATCATTCAACAATACCTAATCAAACACAAGGATAAAACCACGAATAAATAAAACGTCATTAGACACTTGAATACATGAATATAATTTAGAAATAGTAAATGTTGAAGTGATAATAACTGAATTTTAAGAGTTAATTTTGAAGAAGAGTGATTTGCAGAGTAAATTTTGAAGGGGTGCCAGCCACTGAAAGTCTTTGAAATCTCCATTATTCTTACAGCTGTTGGCATATGCTACAGAACTTGCTAGATTTTAGTTTTTAGGCAAAAAGAAAAAAAAACTGCAAGTCTACAGAGAAGTAAAAATACCTGAATTAATTATCAGCTGAAGATAACTTTTCCGATGATCCAGTCATTTTCATAGATATGTAGACACTGATGATGTAGACTGTTTCAACTCCCTGCATTAAGTCCATTTCTGAATATACAAATGGACTGCATACACACTTGTTGATCTAAGCAGGTTGCCACCAGCAAAACAGTGATGGCATACAATTTGTCTTTTAACTGGTCTGTTAAAAGACTGTTTTGTACACGGTTATAGCACTAAAATAAATCAGACTAATGAAGTGAATCATGCTTCAGGTACATGCTGAGAGGCTTTAAGCATTTAGATCAACACGCTTGTTGGCTCATAGGTGAAAACTCACAGCACACGTTTTAATTGCAGGATATAAACTGAGGAATACTGGTCTGGTAGTCCCCATTTAAAAATTTCTAGGAGATGGCATTGGAAGAAAAAGTTAGACTTCCATATATACCTTGAGACGACACAGTCACTCTTACAAGAATCTGGAAGGGCTTTAGCTGAGCACCTTTATAGAATTTGAAATGCACATTAAAAATGCAGTGCAGTACTTTGTAAATTCACTTCTGAAGTGTAGTGACAAAAGGGAGAGAGTGAAGAAATTAGAGCAGTTTAAATCATTTTATTTTTGTCACTTCAGTTAAAACAACAGAACATCTGCTGTGACTTTGGACATGAAAAAGCTAAGTGTTGTATTGCTCAGCTGTGTGTGGAAGAAGTAGAGCTCTCATTTGAGCAGCAGATACTGTGATTTAAGAACATATGATGTTATTACCAAGGAAAGCAAGCAAAAAACTGCATAATACAGAGGTTGCTGCTGGAACACAGCATGTATTGCTAGAATGTTACTCTAAACTGAAGCTCAATAAATGAGCAGATTTTCTTCATGTTTCTTCAGTGTAGATTTAGGTTAATAATCTGTCATTTTTTGAGCAAATAATACAAATATATGGAGCCATTTTCAATTAACCATCTGAGTTTAGTCTACTGATTGTGTAGCTCAGTGAGCATGTCACCCTGTACCACCAAGACGTATTTATACCCACTGCAAGTCTCATTTGAGAGACAAGTCCAAATAGGAAATTCCTGCTGTTCAACTTAATGCTGTATCTCTTTAGTGTTAATAGGACCTTACTTTGCCCTAAAAGACTGTTAGTGATAGATGACCTTCCAAATAAGAAACAGAACAGAACAGGACTGGTAGTGAGGAATCAGAAATTCAGTTTCAAATTATATGAAATAAAGCTTCAGTAGCATAATTTTGAATACACTATTATTCACTATTTCTTTGCGTAAATCTTTGCAATTGTCTCAGGCTTTCTGCAGTGCCTCTCCACATATACCCCTTGTTTCTCAGGGGTATAAACTGTTTATGGCTGATTTCAAACACTTTCTTGAATGGATTATATATTTTGTAGAAATCAAATAGAGAACTTGTTTTTCTGATGCCTTCACATTTGTGACATATGACGTTTAATAATCTGATTGTGGTTCATCCTATTAAATGTGCAGCAAATCATAACATAATATTAAAACATGTAGCTGAAATTTTCAATACATTTTTTGTTAGTTACAAGCTGGGCACAGGTGTTGAATCCTGAATAGCATTGACATTAATACTTCTTCTGAGTTGCTGCAGTACTTTTATTAATACTTTGTTCAAATTATTTAAAAAATTAAATGTATTCTGTAGACTGGGTATGTCTTGTTTCCCAAGGCAGCAGACAACAGTAGTTTCAATATTTGCCAAGATTTCTTTTTAATATCCTGAATTAAATGGAACTGTTGAAAAAGATTATGACTTTTAAAGCTAAAATAATCTGCTGGGCCGTCCATATGGGAAACAGTGACAGCCCTATGTAAATAGATATATTCTGGTACTACTTACTCTGAGCAAAATGTAGCCAGGATTTTTTATATTTTATTTTATTTTATTGTGAGGGTTTTTTGTTTGTTTTGTTTTGTTTGTTTGTTTGGTTTTTTTTAAGCTACTTAGAATCAATGGATAAAGAATTTATCTAACTTTATGGCCCAAATAAATAATTAATTACCCAGTAAGAATTGATTGGATGCATCCTCTGATCACTGTGGAAAATCTTCTGTTTGTTCTAAACCTCACAACTGCCTGTGGTGGGTTTTTTGGTTGGTTGCTGTTTTTTTTCTGTGGTGGTGGTGGTGATGTTTGTGTTTTTCTGTTTTTCTTTTTTTGTGAAACATCAGATATAAGATATTGGCACGAGATTTCAGGACTGAAAAACTGTTTGTCTGAATTGATAGAAAGATTCCTCTATTCAGAACACACTGAAATTACACATTCAGAAAGTGCGGTCCCTTAACCCCCACTACCTGAAGGAGAGAAAATTATTTTGTAAAGCTTAATCTTTCCTTTTTAGTTCCTTTGCCTCCTATTGTTTCATAAATATTTTCCAGATCTTTTGACTTAAAAATATCTTTAATAAAACAGTACACAGTATTCTTTTTACCTGATGGCCATGATCTCATAAAACCTTTTCTGTAATTACGTCAGGAGACCTCAGAGGAGTGATAAATGAATGTAAATACCCGTACATCACAGATTTCATTTTCACATTAAAAATTAAAAATGTGTTTGCAAGACTTCTTTTAAGTTTTACTTTCCATAAAGTAGTATGTTATCTAGTCTAAATCAATCCATACAAACTCTCTTGTGATAAACTCATTCTCTAGTGAAAATATATAATGTTATTTAAAAGATCCCATTTTTTCTCATGCCTGATATGAATACTCAGTGTTATTTTCTGTAATGAGCTTGGCATATGTGAATTGTCAAAACTTCATATTTTCAAACTTTCTAGGACATACTTTTTTCTATTGTTCTCTCTTTTCAAGGTTAGCTTGATTCCCTTGCATGTTATTTTCTGAGCGCTGGCACCATGTCTAAATGCTTATTTAATTTCCTTTAAATTCACAGGAGTTCAGAGAAGTTAAAGAAAGAGAAGACCTATTAAGATATCTAGTGTGTCTCCATGTCCTTTCAGGATTTATCCATATTGTTCATTCACAAATGTTTTGATCAGTTTAGGATCAGTTAAAATGTTCCATGCACTGGGCTTTCTGGCATTTATTACCTTTGGGAGTTCTTTTTCTGCAGACTGATAGATTTTTCTTTCAGGAAGTTTTATTAAATGCTCTTGACTTCAAATTGGCATATTCCCTTTCACTGAAATGTGGCCTTATTTTTCTCTCTAGATTTAGTAGTCCAAGTTTAAATCAAGTCAAAGACTCTGAGTCACTTCATTTCCATTTAAACAGTGTTTCCTTTGAACATCTGATACTCTGAATTACAAAGCCTAGATCCTATGGTTTTCATTTTTTTTTTTATTTATTTTTTTAATAGAATACTCTCCCATTCTTCCTTATATTATCATTTGCTCCTGTTGCATTCTTTACAAATGTACTATCCTTTATTTTCACTGATTTTACAAGCACTTTATCTCATATGTCCTCTGCAACTGTTGGAGTTACTCAGTTTCACACCTCCCAACAGGAGTCAGAGTAAGTACTTCTGCAGTCAGTCTTAAAAGGAAAAAATTGAGTTCAAAATTCCAGAAGGTGCTAATAGGACGTTCTAAAGGTCTCGTGCTGAGTACTCTTCCAGTGCTTTAAATTATTAGTAAAGAAAGCTGAAAATCTGGGAAATTTTAACAGCAGAATGTAAGTGATATTGGTCTGTGAAAATGAGGCTTTAGTACAATCTTTAATGATGTTTCAGCTAGGCAATGTTAATCTGCAAATCTCATCTTCTTCTGCTAAGTCTGTGGTCCTTAAACTGGATGTAACTTGAAAGGGGCACTACAGTTATTCCTCAGGAAAAGTACAGAGTGACAGAAACTTCATACAATTTGAAAAGGGCAAGTGGGGGAGATTTTGCACCATGCTTCAGAATAGGCTTTGAACCAATTAGCTGAGTACTATCATACTACAGATGGTAGTACTCATGGGTGGTTTTGGTGCATTCTAGGCTGAATATGAAGCTACGGTGTGCTCTCATTGCAAATGACACAAACCACAGACTGCAGTACTTTAGGAAAGTTGTGTTCAGCAGACCTAGAGAAGTTATCTTCCTCCTTTAGCCAGTGTTAGTGAGGCTACACCAGGAATAACATACTCAGTTGTAGGTCCCCAGTGGAAGAAAAATGGAAACTGGGAAGGATCCTATGGAGGGCAGAACTCCTATGGAGTTAATGTCTGATGGAAACTGGATGGGAGGGATGGTCTTGTTTAGTCTGACAGAGAGCAAGGAGGCTACAGGGTGATCTAATTGCAATTACCTGGAGAGTTGTTACACTGATGACAGAGCAAAACTTTTCTCCGTAGTAGCACGCAAGCAACAGTAACCACAAATTATTGCTTTGGAATTCCAAGTGAATGTTGGATAAAATCTCATCACCAGAAGGGTAATGAATTAGAAATTTTTGTCCAGATAGGATGGAGAATCAGTCACTGGATTTTTTTGACTCGTCTACACAAAGCTGTAGCTGACCCAGTCTATCAATCACAATAGGGCTCTTTCAAGTAAAAAAGGACCTCCACATGTCACTTTCCAACTAATATTTTTGTGAATTCTGAGGAATTCTGAATTGTGTGATTCTGAGAAGCCAAGAAAACACTGACAAAAACAAGATAATGGTTCCTGAGCTTTTTATTGGGAAGTATTTTCAGAGTGTTGTCAGCACAGCCCTGTCCTGACTTAGGTTTGTCCTCCTCCTGTGCTGAAGTATTGCATTTAAGTCACTGTTTTGCTAGAATTGTGTTTCATCTTGCGGATCCATCAATGTGACTTGTATTTCTGCTTGTTTGGTGCACAGGGCTTAACTTAAAAAAAATCAGCAAAACATTGCTGCCAATGTGGACCCCAAATTAACTATGAACCTAACCTACCAGTTCCTGATGGTACCGTTATCTTTCAACACAGTTGTGAAAGAAACTGTCATAATTGAATATCCTAATAAATATTGTTGGTCAAAAGCAAACTAATTCTGGAGTCAACTTTACTCACTAATGTATTTTAAAGAAAAGCACTTTCATCTCTCAGACTTATCCATTTCTACTATAGCCATTAATGGTAAAATTCCCATTAACTTCAATGGTTTAAGATGAAGTTCTCAAAGGGATTCATTAAAAAGCAATAATAGGAGAGGAGGAATGGGTCGACTACCTAGTACAACATATTTATCTTTAAATTGCCCAGCCTCTGTTTCTTTTTAGCAATAAATGATGTTGTATTTCCTAAACATAACACAACCCCAGATGCCAGTGCTATTTTCAGTAAGAGGAATCTGCATATTTTAAATCAATGAGAAAAGAAATTATATATGATTTTCCCATTTGAAGTAAGTCAAAACGTGCATTGAGCACTACAAAACCAATAGTAAGACAGTGTCACAGAGCAGCAGAGAAGTAATATTCTTAATTACAGAGTATTTGACAGTTATATTTAAAAGCAAGGTCTGGAGAATGTTCTGTGATGGATCTAGAGTAACTAAATGATAGTATTGATCTCCTTAAAGTTGCACAGAACTGTGACATATAGAAGTTGGAAACATCTGTTTGTTCAAAAACAAAGCAAAAGCTTTTTGTTTGATAAAGGGTATTTTCTGTTGTAAGTTTGCAGATTTTTAATATCATTTAGAAAGATTAATTGGTTGCTGAATTGCTAATTTTGCTATTTAGTGGAAATGGTAAATCACTGATTCACATCAGAAAATATAAGTTATAATGCTAGGTATAATAATATATAATGAAATTATGGCTTTACCCAGTAACAAAAATACAGCATATTTTATAGTCTTAAAATGTTGTATAGATGTTGGTTAATTAATACTCAGAAGAAACTTGCAAGGTAGTACGAAAGTATAAATCTACTGAGGCAGACTCTAAGTGACTTGCCAAAAGCCATACAGAAACTCATTTTAAAAGCCAAGATTAGAATTCAAAAATTCCTGGCTTTTTGCCCTACACTCAGTGCACAGTCTGTTATAGATTTGAAATTGTGTTGTTATTTCTAATAAAATACAATGTTCAAAGTTTAACACACCAACTGAAATTACATTGACTTAAAATACAACAAAATATTTTATTTCTTTGATTTAAAATATAACAAATTATTTTATTTCTTATCGGAAGTTTATTCTGAGAACAGCTTTCATAGGTGTGATAGAAGTTTTAAGATCTTAATACTTTTTATGTAGAGGAGAGTAAGAAACCATACAGAACACAGGCAAAGCTTTAGATCATTTCTTTCCTTCTACTTGTGTCCTTCAAGCTGTAAAATAATAAAATTCCTTCTTAAGAAGTTCTTTTTTTAGGTTACATTGAGAGACATCATGGATTTCAAAAAGATATATATATTAAAAATGTTGTTGAACATGTAAAGGAGATTCTGGTTAGAAACTATTGACATTAATCTCTCTCTTAATTATTTCAGTGGAAAATACATGGACAAGAAACAACAAAAAATACTTGCAGACTAGAACGTGAGTGAGATTTACACATAATTGAGGCAAATAACTTAAACATTACAATAAAAAGTATAACAATCCCTTACAGTTTATAGGATGTGAAATTTACTTTTGCATTCAATAGTTATATACACATGCAGAAGTGCAGTATTCTTTCTGAGCCAACTGCCTTGTGGACAGAACAGCTGTCTCCCTCTGAAATTTGGTCATGGGACCCACAGTGCCTGATGTTTTGTATAAGATAGCTTAACAAATATTCAGAGAAAACCTAACAAGTCTTATGCAAATGTTAACAGAGTTACTTGTAAAATCCTCTTCTATAAATGATAGTGCTTATTTTATTTTCTTTAGAAGCCTATTAACCAGTAGGCAGTGACCTGATGTCTAATAAAACATTTCAGATTCCTGGAACAAATAAAAAGGCATCTGAAAAAATATGAATCTAGCAGTCAGTGCTGGAGAAATTTTGTATTATGGTTGGTGTTCTGGGAGCAGCTTAGAGAGCTTGCATTCAACACCCATTAATAACCTGTATGCAACAGTCCCATTGTGGTTCTGACATTTTATATGCAACCTATGAACCCAAATTACACTTTTATAAGCTTTTATGCAATATAAAAAGAATGTCTGACAATTGTACGCTTACAATGTAACTGGGTATGAGGTCTGAGACTGCTTGAACACTGTAAAATGCTTACCTTGTGTTCCTAAGATAATAAATACTTCAACCTCACTTAATTATGGTTTGCAATAGTCTCAAAAGGTTCTAAGCCATAATACTAGTGATCTGAGCATTCAGTCTACTCTGGGTGGATTTCTTGTGAATCCTCACTGTAATTTTAGTGTTAATTTATCTAAAATCTTACTGGCAATAAAAGAATGTTGACCATGGCTGGATTCCGAGTGTTCACCAAGCTGCTCTATCACTCCCCCTCAACTGGACAGGGGATAGAAAACATAATGAAAAGCTCGAGACAAAGACAGGGAGAGATCACTTACCAATTACCAACATAGGCAAAATAGACTCAGTTCAGAGAAATTAATTTTATTTATTGCAAATCAAATAAGAGTAGAGTAATGAGAAATAAAAACCAAATCTAAAAACACTTTCCCCCATCCCTCCTTTCTTCCTAGGCTCAACTTTACTTATGATTTCTCTCCTTTCTCCCCACAAGTGATGCAGGAGGATGGTAAATGGGGGTTGCTGTCAGTTCACATATTGTTTCTGCTACTCTTTCCACCTCACTCTCTTCCCCTGTTCCAGAATGGGGTTCCTCCCATGGAATATGATCCTCCATAAAGTTCTTCAACACAGGTCACTCCCACAGGCTGAAATTCACAAGTTTTTTAATATAAGGTTATCAAGAAAGAATTTTTTAATCTATTAGTAGCCCTCTTCCAGTCATGAGGCTGCTTGTTCCAATCCATACCAAGCTTCTTGTTCCAATTAATACCAAGTTACTTGTCCAGTTTCCAAAGGAGATGTGCTTCAGAACTTCTAAATGAACATAAGATTTCTGAATTGTAGTTATGGCTTTATGCATAACACAATTGCTGCTTGAGAATCAGAACCAATTTCTGAGGACTTGGTCTTTTCTAACTAATTTACTTTCATTGTTAATAAACCCCAATTTATCAATTTCTTTGGGCATTTATTCAGGTATTTAATTCACCACTATATGCTGAGGCCCACCCAACAGGAAAGCAGCTTGGCAGAAAAAGGTGGGGGGGTTCTGGTGGACACCAATTTGAATATGAGCCAGTAAAATTCCCTTGCAACAAAGAATGCTAGAGATATCCTGGGCAGCATTAGGAAAAGCATAACCAGAAGGTCAAGGGAGATCATTCTTCCCCTCAGCACTGGTGAGACCACACTTGGAGTGCTGTGTCCAGTTATGGGCCACTCATTACAAAAAAGAAATTGACAAGCTGGGAAGAGTCCGGAAAAAAGCCACTAAGATGACAAAGGGACTGAAGCATCTCTCCTACAAGGGAAGACTGAGAGATCTGGGACTGTTCAGCCCAGAGAAAGCTCAATGGGGTTCTTATTAATCCGTATGAATTCCTGCAGGGAAGGTACAAAGACGATAGAAGCAAGGTCTCTTCAGTGGCACCCAGTGAATAGACCATCTGAATAGGAAACACTTTTTTGCCATGAGGGTGGATGAGCACTGTCACAGAGAGGTTGTGGGGTCTCTTTCACTGAAAATATTCAAAACTCATTGGACATGGTCATGGGCTCTAGGTGGCCCTATTTGAGGAGGGAAATTGGACCAGATGACCTCCAGCGATCCCTTTTAACCTCCTCTACTCTGTGATTCCATAACAGTGCAAGATATTTTTATATTTAATGAAAAGCAATACCAAAATGTGTTTGGGTTTTTTGGAGGGTTGAGGTGTGGTTTGTAATGTGGCATCAAAAATAAAGGGATTTTTTTTGTTAAAAATGCATTTTAAGCACAAATAGAGGAAGTAAGGAGTATTTATTATTATTATTATTATTATTATTATTATTAATAATAATAATAAATTTATTTATTTATTTTCTCCTGGTGGAAGAGATGTGTAGAGTAGACCATGTACATATGTGTGATAGAATGAGGAGTTCTAAGGAAAAAAGTAAGTAATGAAGCTCACAGGCAGAGAACATAGGAAAGATTCCATTGTGGAATGAGTAACCCATATGTCCCATCCCAACAGATGGGATGAGGGATGAGTTAACTCTGAACACGACATGTGCCCTGACTCAACAGATGAGACCAGGTGTGAGTTAAACTGTGGGTTCATTCTGTGTGGTTATGCGAAGTGAATGACAGACAATCACTCCAGGGGTCCAATTAAATTATGAGTTTTACTAAAAGTACACGTTGGGATACTAGTTACAGCGATTAGTGGCTTGGCAAAAGTATTTTATGATATCACAGAACTTATCAACACATTAACAGCAAAAGGAAGAAAGAAAAATGTGAGAGATCCAACCACTCTTACGGCTCCACAGCATGGATGGCAGGACTTGTACAGCGATGTATGGCCTCCGGTGTCCCACGGTGAGGATGCTGGGGTTTGTAGTTCAGGAATGCGGTGTCCTTCGATGTCTGGTCTAGTTCCTGCAGTGAGGCTGATGGGCTGAAGGTTCTCAGGATGGTGGATTCCCTAGCAGTGCTGGTGCACATTTATAGCTCTCCAAGTAGAGGAAAGTCTAGAGGGGAAGGGGTGATTGCAAAAGACTGACAAGTGATTGATAACTCCCAGGTGTTGGAGAGTCTCAGCTTTTCCCCTTTGTGTGCCAAGCTGGGCATATCAGAAGATGGGGTATGTGCCCTCTGGCTTATCCTCTGGGGTGTGGCTCCTTAGCTTGTCATTGATATGTAAATCGCAGTTCCCCCTACACTGAATGTGTCATCTCCTGTGGCTGGATGAATTAGTTTCACCACAATGTTATCAATACACAACACCATAGAAATCTTTCACAGATTTCTGTGAAAGAAGTCGGTCACTGGTCACTGACTTTATTCTCTGCCTCTCCTAACATCCTAGGAGAAGTGACTATGAAATAGAAATCAATCCACATCCTTTGGTAGAAGAGACCACAAAAAGAGGGACATCAGAAAGTAAGATTCATCTTTTCTTAGAACCATATAGTAGTAGATTTTCTGATTGTTGCCATAGAATCAAAATTGCCTTTAATCAATAGAAAAATATTCATTTTCTGAAAATTTACCCGTCCAAACTGAACGAGCATTCTGACGTTTATATTTAAAAGGTTTGCTTTTCATTATGTCTTTCATTCTTGATGTAATTTAAAAGAAAGAAACTTCATTTGTTCAGGCATGGTAACAGATTAAAGTTTACATTCCAAGATTCAAAATTACAGTCTTTGCTTTGGAGCAAATAATCACTGTGGAATTCCCATTATATAACAGGTTACATTGTATTCTTTGTGCTTTCTACATAAACAAAGAATTTGTTAGACACTTTTTTTTAATAACAGTTTTTTCTTTTTTTTTGTCACTGTATTGGCCTCAATGCAAAATCAATGACAGCATTTAAAACTGCAGTTAACACTTCTAATTATCTTGGTTTTCCATGACCGCTTTCCAATTTTGTCAGACCAATTTCTTCTGTATTCCTATTTGAGAAGTTACCTGCTCCAAAATTCTGAAAGCTTTTCTCATGATAAACATTTTCAGTGTAGTTTACTGTCATTTTGATTCCTATTTTATGAGCTTTTGAAACTGCATTCACAGCAAAAGTTACGTGATGACTACATGCCATTCGCAGTTTAGATTCTCAATGTGAAAAGTACCTTCCACTAGCTTTTAAATCAAAATTACCACCAGTGTCAAATTCCTGGCAATCAGGGCAGTTCAATTATTTCCTGATGGCAGAATGACATATTCTTCTTACTATGTTTTTATTAAATACCTAAAAGCTATAAATCCTAACAATTTGTCATTCCTCTGGCTAACAATCTATAGTGTGTCAAAAAGCTTTTAGTCTTTTGTTATAATAATAACAACCATATTTATTGTTCAGTACTTCATAGTTAATTATATATATATATATATATAATGCTCTCCAACACAAAGACTGAAACTTGCTGCAGTATAATTGTAGCTGCCTTGTATTACTTATGCACTTTTATAATTTATTACCAATTTTTATTCTTAAACTACATGTAATAATGTGCTTCAAATACTGCTGTGGTGAACTTCCCAGGCTGATGAGACCAGCAGCAAATACCAGTTTGACAACTAAAGGCTAAGAATTCTTCCTTCATGCACAGTGCATGTTCTTGTTAGCATGGAATGTAAAAACCAAACCATTGCTACTTACCTGTTTGATCCTTTCACCCATATGCTTTGCAGATGAGTCATTATGCTCTCTGCCATCTGCTTTTCCACTATGCGAACTGAAACATATGGCCAAATCCAGATTGTAGTCCAAAACAGGTACTTTAGAAAATATAGAAAATACTTTTATATTTGAGTATTAATTTTTGGTAGCACTAGGCATTTGACCTGACACATTTTTTGCTTGGTTGGGCTTTTTCTGATGCTACTTATAAAGGAGACTCAGGCCACATGCTTCCAGAAGCAAGTAATGATATTATCTAATAGGCAATTGCTTCTCCAGAAGGCTTTCTCATTTCATGAGTTATTATATTTATTTGTGTGGTTTTTATTTAGCGGTGAATTATTATCCATTTTTTTTCCAAACACTTGATCTTAGTAGCTACTCAGGGAAATTTTGCTTTTAAGTTTCTTAGATTAATATTCAACCACCTTAAAAAAAATATTTTAAAAACATTAACAACTGATACTACAGTGCAGTAGTCTTAATTTGTTCATTTGTTCTACTACTCCCACACTATTGTAATTTAGCTCCCATGGATTGTCAGCAGACACCTATTTATCAACTGCATCTTGTTCAGCATACCATCACAGGGTTCCCGCACAACAAAAACAAAAAAATCACATTTCATTCCATTCTATCAGACCTTCATTGGCTCCCAGATTGCAACAAAATTGATTTTATGGAGCTTTACATAATCTTCTCTCCCCTCACTTTTACTACCATATGTTTTTACTTGCTGACTTTTAATCAACTTCACAGCACATTCTGAAAGAGAAAAATCCAAATTTCAGTTTGACTGTTCACCCCATCCAGACTATTAGTTAAGGTCTCCCTTCTATATATATTTTTTTTTCCTATCGCTTGGCTGTATGGAACTAGTATATATAGAGAAATGTATTATGCTGTCTATTTACTCACGTAGTTAGATCATGCAGGAAAGGACAAAAGAAGGAGAACAAAAGCTTGAAATGGAGAGAAAGGCCTTAAGGAAGAAGCTAAAAGACAGAAAAGAGAAAAAGGCAGGTACTCTCTGTAAGACGTTTCATGAGTCCTAAACACATTAAGATGATCTGTGCTACAATTGCATCTGTCACCAAGAAATACTTAAGAAAGTTTCAAGCAATATCAAATAGAAGGATGAAGTAAAAAAGAGCAGAAAGTTATAGTCAACATATTTAATCTATGCTTCTGTATATATTTACAAGAGGGGACACTAACAGCTTACTATTTGGCACTGACAGTCAAGAATAGATTATCCAAGATGACTGCAGGGTCTGTGTGGGAAAAGGATTAAATTAATTGGGGAGATCCAAATGTAGCAAATCTGTAGGATCAGGCAGAATTCAAACCAAGTTGTTTAGAGGACAGCAGAATCAATGTTACTTGCAATGAAAGAAATCCAAAATAAAGGTCTCTAAAGGCTAAGAACGTGAAATGAGGCAGCAAAGGCAGTACTGTAACTTCTGGTCAGCGAAATACAAGTCTGATAGCTAGTTAGTAGAACTGCATCTGCATTGTCACAGAGGCATCCCAAAAGTCGATGTAGGCAAACAATAAGCTCCAAACAGACTTTCTTCCAACTAGAACTGTTTAGCAGAGAACCGACTAGAAATGGGATTTATCCAAAATTATTCAGCACTCTGACAACATTCTAAAACACAGGTTTGGATACCAATTAGGAGTTCAATTACTACACAACTGACTCAGACTAAAGTGTTCTGACCCTAAAACTCCAGACAGATGATTCAAAATGCTTATCTTCCCACTCTTACAAAGTGAGGACTCTCAGTGATACCTAGAAGATTGCTTGCCAATATGGCAAGATGTCTCAGTCTTCAAGGAATGTTCCATGGATGGCCAGTCTAAGGAGGAGAATCTTCAACTGTAGACCCACTGCTCCAAGGAAGACCAACTCTAAGGGGGATTCCAGCAGTCTTCATTTATGCCCTAATTGAATCTGAACTGCCGTAATTTATGATAGTGGTTCAGAAGCTCCTCTCAGCCAAGGCATTTCATTGTTCAAAGGCCCTGTCTGTGAATCAAGAGGCATGTGCATGGCCATAGTGGTCTATTGGTCTATCAGCTCTGGTGCTTTCAAGATGGCAGGGTGGAGAAGTGCATCTGCCACATGCATATAAAGTCTGAAAGAGAGTTCATGAAAGAAAACAAATAAATGTTCAGAGTGGAACTCTATCGATTTATAAATAATCCAGTAAAAAAAAAAAAAAAGAAAAAAAAAAAGACACCACTTATTCTTTTCTACCTGCTTAATATAATTCAGATGAATTACTTTCTGGTGGAGCCAATATTAGTGTGCACAGAGTGACACTAAAATTCTCTGCAGGACACCTTCCATTTGCAGAACTCAGGAATATCTGAAGCTTAGCCCTTAATACCTCTTCGATTTGATGGATATCTCAACCTTTCCATCATGTGGGCTCATCCTCTGTTATTTTTAAGTTTTCAATAACGTTTCACAAAAAGCAAAATATGAGCTATTATTTTTGAATTTCAAACTATTTGATGGAATTATTCGTCAGGGAAATCAGCTGCTGTTACTATGCATCACCATTTTATTTCAAATTCATAAATCTGTATTGATTTTCTGTGGCATATAGTATTTGGGTAATAGCTCAAACAATGGGTTCTTCTGGCACAATCAGCTGGGGATGCTGAACTTGTGATTCAGACTGAAAAGTTACAGTATGCTTTGTCAATAATGACATATCAGCTATTCAAGAGGTAATAATTAAAGCCACAAAAGGAAAGAGAAATAAAATAATAATTTTAATTTAAAAAAATTAAAAATATGAAGCAACAGAACAATGTACTGTAAGAGTTCATTCTACAAGAAAAATAATATATATATATACAATAAAGTAGATTTGATGAAGAAAAACATTTAGTAATTAGTAAACATACAGCCTGGTACTTGGTTTACACAACCAAAAGCATTCATTACATTGTATAAAGAAAGGAGATATTGCTTGAGTTTTCTAACCTGTAATCTAAGTAGCAAAGTGAGTGTTGCAAATATCTGATATTCATGAAGATCCTACACTAGGAGTAATATCACCAGATATGCCTATACTTCAATTCATTGGTGAAGTTAGTAAAATGAAAATGAATCTAGGGCAGTTACAGAACCTTCTATTAGAAGTCAGAAAAATAGATTTGGAAAGTATCAGACAGTATGAACCTCACTGGCTTTATTTGAAGCATCAGGTTTATAAATTCTTCAATTCCTAAGTAGTTTTTGGTAAAATCAAGCTCAGTGGCTTTGTCTGTTAGTAAGGAACAAGTAAATAAAACTAAAGGGATTTTTTTGTTTTTTTGTTTGTTTGTTTTGTTTGTTTGTTTGTTTTCCAACTGTAGTCACACACACAGAGTTAATAATGAAGTTAGGCTGTTATTACAAGAAGAGGTGGTATGTTATGGATTTGGCAAGGTGTAATTAGAGGTATCAAACAACCACAAACACTCAGATCAGCCTCTTGAGCTTGACCAGGGCACATATGCAACAATTGCTGCTGTATCTGTAGTGTGGAGAGCAGCACTAGACACCAGAGTTTTATGAGGTTACAGAAGGAAAGAGCTGAATGTGAAATAACTTGTTGTTTCTTTTTGCATCACACCTACTTTCTTCATCAGAAATGTGTTTATAATACATTCATATGTGTCAAGTTATGGTTGTTGTTTTTCTTTTTTTCTGAATAGATAATGGAATTTAGTGGTGAATTTACAGAGGACGAGACCTTTTCAAAGTAATTATTTGAGCTGTCTCAAATACTTTGTCTAGGAGATAGACTATTCATATAAGGTATCTGCCTTTTCCCCCCCCCCATAAATTAGTAGTATATTTGAAATGCACGATGTATTTCTGATCAAGCTGGTATATCCACATAGAGTAGTAGGAAGGAGGAGGAAGGAAATTCCTTCAGAGGAGAAGGAAATTAACAGTTCTGCAGCAGTGCTGCAGTAGCGACTTCGATTTCTTGGGCTGGTTTGTTTGCAACTTTTTGGTACTTCTTCATGGTGCTTCATTGGACAAATACCAAACACACCCTAGAAGATATATTTTGCTAGATAAAGTTGTATCTAATCTTTGTACATTTTTCTAATATAAATACTAAAGCTACAGCTAACTGTATTTTTTGAGCACATCATTAATTTAAATACATATTTTTCATCTTTATTCCCACTGCAGTTTGCAATTCCTGGGGTTTTTCAGGACATATCTTCACATAGAATATTGGCACCAGAGTTATACTGTTAAAAATAAGATGTCAAAGGCTTTGTTTAATTCGTTTACATGCTCAGGCTTTCCACCCTTTGAAGCCCAGCCAAGGACAGGTGATGATATGTATTTAGTATATCCTCATGCTTGGGTCAGGATGTAGCCTAGACATGGATCCTACAACCAGGGCTGAAAAGCTCTTCTGGACTTACCATGGCCAGTTTAGTCAGATTGCTGCTCAACCAAGAGAACAATGAAATCTCTGCAGCCTAACTTTTAGGGTGATAGGCTGGAAAAAAAAGCTCTAATATCTGTTTCTGTGTCCTATTTAGCCACATCTCTGACTTAAGTACTCAACTTTTTATGAGGAAAAGTTGTAACTTTAGCATTTGCTGTATTCATTTTTTTTAGTATTATTTGCTGTATTTATTTTTTTATTGTTATATTTGTAGTTGCTTTTCACTGCTCCCAGTGCAAGATGAATAGTGTCACTTTCCCTTCTAGTTTACAAAGGGCCTCCCATCCTTGACTTTGCTGATGCTCAGGAAGACATCCATGAAGCCAGACATACACACATGGAGACAAAAGCAGGACCTATTTGAGTAATTCAGGTGTAAAAGCAGAGTACCTGAATATTTTTAAATGCATACACGTACAGTACCAACCTTTTCCTTAAATGCAGTGCAACACCTCTGTCAGACAGAAGTACAGAAACAGTACTATTATCTTCCGACCTCTTACGTAGCACTATGGGAGGAGTATAATGGTCACAGACTGCAGACATCATTTTGAGGCCTTTGAGATAATAACTAGTAACATCACTGTTGAATTTGGTATGAAGTGTTAATGATAGCATGCCAGTAATGCTGTTATTTTTTATTACTTTTTATTATTCTAAATGTAGGAGGAATGTATGACATACATTCAAAAATACATTTAAACTAAAAACTTTAAAAATAGTATTAAAAAGGCAGATTGTTTTATGTGCCAAGACTGGACCTTGGGAAGGACAACTATATCCTTGGATGAGAAAATTCTGAGATCCATGTCTTCGGTGAGCTGCAAAGGACTGTATTTTCATTTACTGAGGCTAAGGCAAAGCTGCTTATTTTCTCGATTTCTCTGACTTTCCTTTTCTGGATGATATGTAAAATTACCTCAATATATTATAACAAGCGACACCTGAGGCTGAAATAAGTGATGGATAACATTAGCAAAAGGAAATACATATGTGAAGAGAGAATGAAACCACAATGTACTAAGCATAAGATTAAAAGAACATAAACAATTTAAAGCTACTTCACTACTTTCACTACTTTTCCAGGAATAGAGACAAGGATTTCTTTTTTCTTTTTTTTTTTTTCTAGAAAGAGAATTCTTTGACTGCAGCTTCTCTCTGCAGACTAAGCTAATTAAGTAAAATAGAATAGAGATTTCAACTCTAATAAATGTGACTCTTCATTACGACACTCTGTCACTTTTGTAGCTCTTTCAATAAAGGCAAGAGGGATTGATCTTAAAGACTTTTTAATCATTGTGCATGATATTAGAAATATTTTTTCAATCCTACCCTATCAAACCGATTGTTTAAAAATGAATATCTACATGCCCTGCATCAACTGATATGATATAGTTTGTTAGTGAAAAAGACAGCTCACAGACTATCAAATAGAATTCATGTTGGATTTTTTTTTACGAAGCAATATTGTAAGAGAGACTGGTTTTCACTGCTGCAATATTCAATATTCAGCATGAAATGCAATCACAGTATTTAACACAGAAAGTGGTGCCACAACAATAAGATACAATGAATTTTTCCTGCTGATTTTACAAAATGCCATTCAAGATGTTCTTGGAAAGTCCCTCATATGAGTTTTACTTTTTATTTCTAGTCTCAATTAGCTTTATATTACATTATATTTAACTGCCATTTGAGAAGGAAAAGCAAAACTATGATACATTGTCATGAAAATACACACTGAGACACAAGTTCCATGAACTCTTATTCATGTGCTTAACTTTCAGCATTAAATATCTTACAAAAATTAATTATATAACCATTTAAATGTATTAATAAATCTATATTTTCAAAACAGGGGACTGATCTTATAGATTTTTCTTATAGTATTCATCATAAGTTTAATGATGTCAACATTATATCTGAAACAAAGCACTGAATATAATTCCATGTTCATTTTGTTTCTTATTAAGTTTGCCCAGTAAAACACTGAGGGTTATCCTTAATATAGGTCCTTTGAAGATATTAGTCCTTTAAAATCCAGATCTCTTACATCCACAGAACCGAAGTCAGAATTATAATTCTGCACCAGGTAAAGTTACCTTTCAAGTTTGTAAACCAAACTACTGAGGGTTTTGTTTGTTTGGTTTTTGCTTGTTTTATTGTTGTTGTTTTGGTTTTGGTTTGGTTTGGTTTGGTTTGATTTGGTTTTAAAAGAAGTATTGCTCCATGTGCCTGGAAGCTAAAGTAGCAAGAAGGCTGTAATGATATTCACATTGCCGAACTGATGTTATTAACAGTTCTTCTGTTATCCTGTAGGTCACTTGCTATAGAGGACAAAGTTGTAAATCTAGTGAGGATCCTTCAGACAGTAAGTCAAAGGTTAAAACAGGCTATAGAAAATAAATGGCTAAACTGTTCCTATGGGAGCTTTCAATGCACAGTGTGTTAGTGGGATACAGGTTTCCACGGCAACCACAAATTCAGTGTCAGAGCATAACCCTCCTACACTGTGCTATATTATTTCTGATTCCTTATGCCTAGCTAGCATATCTGTATGACCTCCTCACCTATTATGGTACCAAATATATTTTTCACTTCTCTTTCCTTTACTTTAAAAGTGGACTCCTTAGGTACCTCATAAGCCATCAATTATGTAAGTTAATGACATGTATACCTCAGATAAGCCAACATGTTCTTGACCCAGGCAATTTCAGGAACAGTCATCTTTACATGAGAATGAATTGATTTTTAATAATTTCTACAATATGCTGTTTTATAAGTAATGGGGAGATGAACTGGTAAATGTTTCATTTTCTTTCCTGTGTTATTTATTTTTCCACATATAAGAAATTTTATCTGCAGTACTAGAAAAATGGTTTATTCTGCTAATACACTATCAGCTATTTCTCCATAAGGGTATGAGATAGTAGCCACTTATAAGAAGCTTTAGAAGATTTCTGGGAATGCCATTGTTTAAATAATGAAATATCTGAAAATCTTTCAAACAATTCCTGATTTCAAGCAGTATATAGTCCCAGAGCCTGCATATAGTTTTGTATAATATATCAATAATCACGCTTATGTGTTACACTATAACCTAAAATCCTATTGTCAAAGCTGCTTTGCTATGTGGGCATATATGAGGAGGTGAACATTCAACCAGGGAGATTTCATTTAAAAAAAAAAAAAAAACAGTTAAGTGACACAAACAGAAAGGAAAAGGCTCATTATCTGCCTTGTTCCAGTTAGCAAAACACTTAGGCATCTGCTGAACTTAATAAAAATGGATTTCTTATTGAAATGCATTTCTCAAGGTGTGACCTTGAACACAAAGCTTACTTTAGTTTCACAGCTGTTTGATGCTTCCTGTATAACATAAGTGCTTGCTTCAGGTTGTTGTGTACAATACATGGTTTGACTGTTGTACAAATCCTAATTGTCTATTAGAGATTAGCACAGAAAGTCTATCCATGATCACAGAGTCATCTATGGCTTCTGTACCAGAAGTCTTCTGCACAGCTCCATTTGTGAAGAACAAACAGAGAAATAAGCTGAAAAGCTGTAAAGATGACTAGAAAAAGAAATTATAATAGAAAAATTGCAAGCTAAATAAAAACAGGGATTCATAAGTCATAACACTTAGGTCTTAGAAATATAACTAGTGAGAAATGAAAACTTTTTTTTTTGCAAAGCTATACAACCATTCATATGGGCGAGTGAAATTGATATATATATATTGTGGAAGGCAGAACTCTTGGTACATTTCTTTTCTTTCTGATACTTTCTGTTCCTGTGGTGTTTCATCATATGATTTTTCCTCCAAATCCTACAAGTTTGTATGAGATCATTGAAAATCATCAAGCTACCAGAAGCACTATTTGAGGACAAGCCAACCAACCAACCAACCAAAACCTAACTAACTACTTTTAGCTTGACTAATGGCCAAATCCAGACTGTATTTTACCAGTAGAGAGTCATTGGTGAATGAATTGCTCTAAAAGGCACAAAAAACAACACTATCAGCATACATACACAGCTAATCACTAGATCAGGAAACTTATTTTTTTTAGTAGTTATGGAAAATAAAGGAATTCAGGTCACTGAAATTTCAGACTTACCATGAGATAAATAACTCATAATTATTTTGTTCTGTTACATTTTTGTCATTCTGGAAAAGTAAAAGCAGAATTGACTGACAAAAATTCCTTGTATAACTCTTCTTCCATGGTTTTGCATGATGTATCTTAAATTGAACACTGGAACAGGCCGCCCGGGGAAGTGGTTGAAACACCATCCCTGAAGGTATTTAAAAGATGTATAGACCTGTTGCTTAGGGCCGTTGTTTGGTGGTGGACTTGATAGTGTTAGGTTAATGGTCAGTTTCAATGATCCTAATGGTCTTTTCCAACTTGAATGATTCTAAATATCAAAAAAAAAAAAAAAAAACCAAAAAAAACCAAAAAAAACCAAAACCCACAACCATACTTAAAAGCAAATAGAAATTTTAATCTGCAAGATGTGAGTTTGCATGTTGACACAATTTTTGCAAAGTTACAAATGCAAAAAAACAAACAAACAAACAAACAACAATGAAAGCTTTAACCTACATATTTATCTTAAACACATAATTCAACTAGAAATGATCAGTCATCTGTACTGAATATAGGGCACTGAAGTGTTATACATTGCAGCACTTTTAGAAAGTGGAGAATGAAGAGTATTAGTGTACTAATAAAAAACATATTCTGTGCTTTTGTTCAGGTTTTGATTGTGATATATAAGCTTGTCTAAAATAATTAAATATTTACTGGGACAGGAAAAAAGAATGACACTGTATCCTGATCATTAGTGCATTCATGTAGGTGAACAAAATTCCATTCCCTTTTGCAATTAAGGACTTTACACATAATGGAACAGACTCGAGAGGCTGGCAAAGATTCATGATAACCATGTAGTGTAATAAGAAAATGTTTGGGTGTAGGGGGGATCTTGGCTTAAAAACTTCTCATAATTTGGCTAGGCAAGGAAGAGAAATTAGGGGTTTTGGTGTACCCAGGTATTTTTCTGGCAACATATTAAAAATAAAAGGAAATGCTGAATAATAAAAAAACCCAAACTATCAAAACCAAAATAATTTTCTGTGCCTTGAGACCTGATTTTAAAGCTATACATTAATAAAACTCATCAGATAAAACTTTGGAGATAAGCATAAAAGCACTTCAGTTTATGACTTCTCCAGAACTAAGGGGCTTTGAAGTTTGGGAACATGTAAATGCTTCTGAAGTTATATTGCAGCTGACTTGAATTCTGAAAACAAAAGTCTTGGACTTCAGCATATAAAATTAAGTTAGTGAGAAAACCACACAGATGAGCCAACAAAAAGAGTTATCTCTCAATTCTATTTCTTTTAGGTGTTATAGAAAGGCATAAAGCTTTAAAATCTCTTTTCAAAATGTATTCGGGCTTGCAAGTACAATTGTGCATATTTTAATCCCAGAAGTGCTTCTTTTATTCCAAAATGATAGAGTATCTTTCTGTTTTGTTTTGGTTTTGGTTTATTGTTCTTTTTGGTTTGGGATTTGGTTTGGTTTGGTTTATTTTGCTGTTTGTTTTTTGTTTGTTTGTTTTTAAAGAAATAATATGACACACCGATATTAGTCAAAAATTTGCAATCAAAACTATAGAAAAAATATTTTTCAAGTGACAATTGGTGTCAATTTTATTGAACTTATTATAGAAAGGAGATTTTCAGGAGTAAAAAGATCAATTTAGATCAATAAAACTTCTGTCACAAACTTCCTGCAAGACTCATAAACACCTTTCTAATGTCATCATTCCATACTCTCCAGTTTTTCTGTTTTCTATCTCTTTTCTCTCATTCTTTCTTTATTTTCCAATAAAAAGTGTAATGGGGGGGTGGGGGGGAGGGGGCACAGGTTGCTTTTTCTTACTTGCTTTCAGTTCATTTTACTTACATGAATTGACATCACTAATTTTTCCTGTTACAAAATAGGTAGTAGAAAAAGTAGAAAAGAAAAAGGATAAAAATGTAACAAATAATTAAAAAAAAAGAAAAAAGAAAAAAGAAATATTGCTGGGAAAGGATAAGGAAATATGTAAGAGATCACAGACTTGAAACAACTTGAAGACCCAAATTATGCAGATACTATTACAAAGAAAGGTAGTGACAAGTAAAACATAGTATAGCTCTCCTAATATTACTGTAAAGAAATATAAAACTAAATATAGCATATAGAAAAAAAGTAATTTAAAAGTTTGGCAACTGATAAAACAAAAATTCTACTCCAAAGAATAAGAATATATTAAGACCTTTGCCGCAAAGTTTATGGAAAAGCAGAATTGATCATAGGAAGAAATACTTCTGTAATTCATGTACAAATATTTTGTGAGTTTGTGCATCATGGAAGTCTAGTTTGTGAGAACCAAAGATAGAACAAAGACTTTTGAAGCAAGAAGTGTACAGAAAACAAGTGTTGAGGCTTAAGTGTACAGAGGCATCATGTTCAACTGAGAAAAGAAATAACGTTTCTTTGAAGGAAAAAAGAACAAATAAATCTTTCAAACCCCATGCACGTTACTGAAACACTAAACATATTTGTCTCTTGCCTTAAGAGAAAATATATATATTTTTTTAATAAATAATCCAGTTAGTTCCAGATATTAACTTGTTGAATTGTGAAAACTACTCTAGATGTTCTGTAGTATTAATGACATACATTTTAACAAAATGATTTATTACTAGGAATCACTTTAATTAAATTTGGGGCAAAATAATAAGTTTCAGATAAGACTAAAATATAAACACAGATGTGACTCATACACAACCTGGATAAGTTTTCAAGATAGACATCTTTAAATAGGTTGTATATATATTTTTGTATGGAATATCTATAATGCATGTACCTATGTATTATTATCTTTTATTTCTTGTTTGGTTTTGTTTTGGATTTTTTTGTGTTTCTTTGTTTGTTTTTCATTGAGTAATAACAAAAATAAAATTAAGTTTTCCTATTAACAGTTAGAATTAAGTTTTCCTATTAAGTTTTCATATTAACATCCTTGAGATGTTATATATACAAAACTGACTCTTCTGACCTTAACGTGAAAAATGTGGTTAATGAGAAAATTTGCCTATGATTACTCACATTTTGTTTATTTGTTATTTGCAGATGAATTTTATATGCCTTTTCATTTGTCTTTTATTAAACATCTTTCCTTTATAGAACCTGTTCAAAATAGTGTTTTAAACGTTCAAGTAAAAACTGTATTTTTTTCCTTCATTCTAATTCGTAAAATATGAGTGAAACTTAAAAGATGATACCTGATTTCTAAAGACACAAAGAACTGCAGATTACCAGAAATGCATAAATCACATGTGAAGAAAATAAAATTCTAAGCATTATGACTGCATAAGACTCAATGTCTGATACAGTATTTAAACAAAGTTCTCTTTGATGGTGAAATTTGAGTAGAAGGTATGCTTTGTGTTCATATCACAGGGCTGGTGATGTCCATCCATTTTTTTACAGTTCTGTATGCACTACAAAGTCTGAGCCAAGCAGTGTGCAGCACATTCATTCTGACTAAGATAAGCCAAGTGAAACAAAACTTATATTTTCAATGTCTTTTAGAACTGGTAAAGATTTAATCAACTCATATTGATTATATGGCACTATGCCCTGCTTCTTAATGACTAAGTCTGGTAGAATTTCACTTTATCAATCAGGACGAAGAAATATAACATTAAAAAATAAAGAGCTTGTTTTTATGTTTCTTTACATGGATTTTGTGTTCTGGAAATACTGTGAATAATATTACTTTGGACATAGGAGAGCAGAAAATTCAGTTAAATTTATAATAATTCCTTAACAATCACATCAAAACTAGCATAAATACAAAGTAACATATAGAATACTAAATGTATCAAGAAATCCTGATAGTTACTGAACATTTAATTTGAGCCTAGGGTTGCATTTATTTCACTGGCAACAGTAGCAACTGAACACACAGCTAAGATTTCCTAGGATTTATCTCCTACATAAGATCTATTTATTTTCTTTTAACAAATTAACAGGAATATAGGCACTAGTATTGCTGCAAGGTTTCTAGGCTACTGTTTCCTATGACAGAATTGGATTGCAAACTTTAATTATCTGTTCTGAAATGCTACACTATCAGCAATTATAAGAACTGTGGAAAGTAAAATGGTAAGTTTTCTTAGTCAGGGTTATTTTCTCTCCATTTCTAGGACTACTGGTATATTGTTCCATGTCCAGATAAAATTGAAATTCACTCAGTACTGCACAAGTGGTTTCATATTTGGCTTCAAGGTGTCCCAAATTATTTAGTTATGGATAGTAGTTGCTCTGTCAGATTGACTTGGAATCTCAAATGATAGCTAGGCTTCTGATGTCCAGGAGTATTTACATTTGTTTTTTAGATTTACATTTTCATATTGAAAATTACATTCTGCCTCTTGCCTTCCTCATCCAGTTCCCTCAACACTGATTTATTTTGAAGGTCAGTCTTGGAATAGGAATTTCAATCTCTTCACACGAGACAGATAAATTCTTGAGAGGACTGCTTTACACATTTTAAAATAAATTACACTGTTAATACCATGAGATGTCCAAAAGTCTTGTCTGTGGAAAAACTCACCTGGGAAAATTCCAAGAAACTTTAAAGACAGCTGAGCTCAATCCCATCCCATGTTCCCATAGTATCAATAGATTTTATATCAATAAGTTACTGTGTATATGACTTGGTCTTATTTGGCAGTATCTTTTGAAGAAAAAAGGCAAAGTTCCAGCTGACTTTGAAAAAAAAACCACAACCAACCAACCAACCACAACAACCACCACCACAACAACAAAACAAACAAACAAACCAACAAACAAACAAACCCTCAACAAACTAGGGAGATATCTAAGGTTTATCACGGGATTTCATCCCTGTAAAAAGCAATGGAGTGTGCTTAAGCAGTCCCAGGGAGGGAATATTTTGTGGAGAGTTCTCAGGATTATCGAAGATGGAATAGACGGGGGAAAAAGCAATGCTGTACACTCTTGTACAGCAGTGAATGAAACTGAACAGGATAGTGAAGGCTGAATTATGCATATGCATGAACATACAGACGATGTGTGGTGAATTCTTTAAACAAATTCAGACAAACAAAAGGAAACTAGCTGCTACTACATCATCCCTGAAGTATTTCTTTGGAGACTAGCCTTCCTCTATCCCTGTATTAAATTCTCAGTGCTTCCCAGAGGTCTTTATGTTTCTGGCCTTTTAATGAATTTTATATTAGAAACCTGCTCAGTATTTTGTAGATACTTGTTGCTTGAAACATCTATTCTCTTTCATTTGTTTGTGTCACATTTGTTTAATGGGATTTATTTTGGATTAGGACATTATTTAGGTAGACTATGAACTGAAAAACTATCCATGTAGCGACAGCTGTTCTAGTCAAGGGCCGAACATGTCTTGTTATAATACAACTCCACTGAACACCAAAACAAAATCAAGAGGGATGCATTGGGTACTTTATAAGAAGTCAGTAAAGGACTCATACAGGACTTGATTAAAAAAAAAAAAAAAAAAAAAAAAGTGTTCCATTAGTTTGAAAATGAGTTTAGCATGTGACCACACATTAATTCAATTGTTACAATTTTTAAATATGGAAGTCTAGATTAAAATAAGAATTGACACCCCAGCTTTTTGAATGCAGTGCAAATACACAAGTTCTCTTCCTCAGAGGTAGGGGTTTTGTGGTTGGTTGGTAGTTGTTTTTTTTTTGTTGCCATTGGTTTTTTTTGTTTATTTGTTTGTTTGTTGTTTGTTTGTTTGTTTTAACAGAGGGCACATAAAGAAGATAAATTAACAAAAGTGTTACTGTCATTAGATCTCAAAAGGAGATAGTGTCTCTATAAAGCTGTAATAAAAATGGAGGAATTCTGTTCTCTCAAACCCTGACTGGTCAAGCTTTGACAGCATCAAGGAGATGGATGACTACCGATGTTGAGGTAGGTCTCTTGATTTGTGGAATCCTGGTGCTCTTTGTACCTGGTGCTCTCTGTAGAAGAACAGTGAAACCTTACTGAATCCAACAAATCAAAGATTCAGGCATTCGATCCAAAACTGAGAGGAGCCCTCTGGATCAAAGGAGAAATGAATCTGCATCTTCAAGGTGAAAGATCTAGCCAACACTAAGAAAAACACAGTACTCTCAATCTGCTATACCAGAGTAGTAATAAAATAGTCTCTGGGCCTGGGAATGAGAATATATAGGGCTTGTGACATGTACTTAAGATTGAAACATTTCAGTTTCCGTATTTACTAAAAATCTGGCTATTTTTTATTAGGAAATCACTCTCAGAAAAGTAATTTAACCATTATACATCAGAAAGTCTCTCCTACAAATCAAGGATAAATAATTGTTCCACGCAAATTAGCAAAACATTGTTACTGTAACTATGTCTCACACAGTTGGCATTAGCTATTGGTAGAAGCTATCTGCAAGCCTTTCAGCTGCAACTATTGCATGCACTGAATGACAGAAGAACCTATGAAACAGTTCAGCAGAATTATGTGTGAAGGAGTCCATTCGTGTGACCGAAAGAAAGACATATTTGCGCTGAAGAACTCAAGTGAAATCCTTTCAGTAGTATTGCATTGGCAGAATAATTACAGAAATCCAAATAAATTGCTAAAAGTTAGTGGAAAATTAATATTTTCTAAAGTTTAATGATGTGTTAGTGACTGAAAAGTGAGAAGACTAAAATATTCTGAAGATGTAAAAAAAAATTAGCATATAACTTGCTATTTCTGTAGACTAGTCTAGTGGGGGTAGCTTATAAGACAACATTCAAATGAAAAAACTGTCAAGAAAGACAGTCCTACAAGAGAGGACGTGGTACTGGACCTGTTGGTCACCAGCACAAGTGAGGTAATCAGAAATATCAAGATTGGAGGCAGCCTGGGCCACAGTAATGATGCATGGGTAGAGTTTGAAGTCTTGAGGGGTTGTTGCAGGGGAATAATTTATGATTCTGCTTACTGCAGAACAATGTTTAGTTGTCTCGAAGAGAAGTGCAATTTAAAAGTGTTTGATAGTGGGTTCACTCTATTATTTAATGCATGGAGGAAATATGCCAAGCCAAATGCTGCTTACCTTATTTCCAGGTGCCTGTACCTGTTCACAAAGCAAACAGTCAGGAATCTTCCCTCCCTGATACCTATTCACTCTGGAGTCCATGTCTTGGAGCTCCAAAGGCAAACTTTCAGAGGAGGCCTGTACCTGTTCGCAAAAACAAACTTTCAGGCATTCCCTCTTAGATAACCATTCGCTCTGGAGTCTATATTTTAAAATTCCAGAGGCAAACTTTCAGGCAACGCCTGATAACCATATGCAGAGCAGACTTTCAGGAAACAAACTTCCAGAAAAATTAAAAAAAAAAAAAAAAAAATTGAGTATAATAGCAGGAGGGCTGGCTCAAGCAGGGTACCTGCATAGAGTTTATAATCTGACCATAGAAAACCACAGACTTTTACATCTCTACAGACCATTCATACCATGATTCAGTCCCATAGCAACATTTCACTTTGGGGTCTTTTTGCTCTTCATTGAATCCTTTTCACTGATATCATATGTGTCTTTGTTTTGTTTAGCTGTAGACATTGTTTATAGTGCATAGCCTTGTAGGTGATGTTTTGTCTGAACAAATCCTTTCCTTCTTAACAAAGTGCAAAACAGGCTTTATCTTTCAAGTGTTCAGTGTAGTTTGTAGTTGCTTTTGGTAAATATGAGCAGAAATTTACAGCTTAAGATTTCAGCAAATCCAGCTTACTAAGTGACATGAAGCAGAGAGTACATTAAAAATCATACAACTTTATACTTCTAGATGATTTATATTTAGTATGCATTTACTTAAACTAAATGATTGACATGAAACTTAAATTGGGCTCATCCACTGACCTGTGAGTAGTAAAACCATTGCCATACAGCCAGCTTATTTGCAGAGTGAGCTCAAAGTAAGCTCACCTTGGCTGTCATATTTATAGAATAAAGTGGTTGACTTGTAGTCAAACTGCATATAGTAGGAAAAGTATGCACAAGACTCCCTGCACCCACAATGTATCCGTGTTCAATGTACCATTCTGCTTCCTTGTGGGTTTTCTAAAAGGAGTTCTTGGTCTAGCTACAGCTCAGGCCTTTGCCTCCTCTGGAGTCTGAACCAAACTGCTGCTGGTTTGGCTGGGGGAGGGGCGTTGAGTGCATCCACCACAGGGGTAAGGTGAAGAGTAAAGTCAGGACCTTGAATTTTAGGAAAGCCAACTGTCAGCTGTTCAAGAAGCTAGTCAACGGGAACCTCTGGGAAACAGCCCTCAGGGGCAACGGAGCAAACCAGATCTGGCAGATCTCTAAGGATGCTTCCCATAGAGAGCAAAAGCTGTTGGGATGTAGGATTCCAGGTATAAGAAATCAGGAAAGAAAGGGAAGAGAGCAGCATGGGTGAGTTGAGAACTGCTAGTAAAACTAAAGAGCAAGAAACAGACGCACAGACAGTGGAAGTAGGGACAGGTATCATGGGAAGAGTATAGGGACACTGCCCAGTCTTGCAGAGATGACATCAGAAATGCCAAGGCACAGCTGGAGATGAACTTGTCAAGGGACACAAAGAACAACAAGAAGGTCTTCTATAGGTATGTCAACCAGAAAAGGAAGGTCAAAGAAAGTGTAACCCACAGATGAACACAACTGGGAAACTGTTAAGAAGAGATTAGGAGAAGGTTGAGGTACTCAACAACTTTTTTACCTTAGCCTTCATTGACAGTCTCTCTTCCCACACTTCTTGAGTGGATGGACCTCAAGGGAGGGACTGGACAAGTAAAGTCCCTCCTACTGTAAGAAAATATGAGGTTCAAGATCACCTAAGAAGCATGAATATACATAAATCTCTAGAACCTGACAAGATATATCCCAGAGTCCTGAGAGAATTGGCTGAAGTAGTTGCAAAGCCAGTCTCCATGATATTTGAAAAGTCGTGGCAGACAAGTGAAGTCCCTGGTCACTGGAAAAATAGAAGTCTTGCACCTATTTTTAAAAAGAGTAGAAAGGAAGATCCTGGGAACTACCGACCTGTCAGCCTCACCTGTGTGCCTTGGAATATCATGGAACAGATCCTCCTAGAAGCTAAGCTAAGGCAAATGGAGGACAGGGAGGTGATATGGGACAGGCAGCATGGCTTCACCAAGGTTAAGTCTTGCCTGACCAACTTCATGGCCTTCTGTGATGGAATAACCACATCAGTGTGTGGATGGGTTTTGATAGATTAAGATCTGTTGCTGAATTAGTCAGGCTCAAAGGTATCTCAAGGTCACTTCGAGAAGAGAGTCTGCTGTGAGAAAGAGGGGCGTTCCTCAATCACCGGGCTCCTGGCGTGCCATGAATCATCGGACGTATCATCAGTGAGACTCCAGAGCACGGACAGCCCACGATACTCATTTAACGAATCCATGCTTGGAGCGTGGACGCGTGATTAGAATATAGTTACGTATATAAGGAGACTTGTTTCTGTAATAAATGGCTTAGCGTGATTCACATTGAATTGACTTGTTTTGCTTAGTCCTTATCTCGCTCTACATCAGTGGACAAAGGAAAGGCTATGGATGTCATCTATTTGAACTTCTGTATAGCCTTTGACACAGCCCCCCACAACATCCTTCTTTTTAAACTGAAGAGGTATGGATTTGATGGGCGAACTATCTGGTGGATGGGCAACTGGTTGGACGGTCACATCCAGAGGTTGATGGTCAACATCTCAATGTCTGGATGGACACCACTGAGAAGTAATGTCCCTCAGGGTTCCATATCCAGACCAGTACTGTCTTATATTTTCATCAATGATATATATCAATGATATAGACAGAGGAATTTTTCCCTCTCCCTCTATCTCATGTATATAATTTCTCTTTCTAATAGACCAAACCACCAATGCCCTTTTGCTCTTCCTCCTGGTTCAGATCTGGTGACAGCCACTTTCCCAAAGTAAATTCCTTAAGCCTTTTAAAAACTGTAGGCTTTGTTGGGTGTAGTGGGTTTGGGTTTTTTCACCCTTACTTGGAACACTGGGATCTCATAGATATTCAAAATCTGTCCCTCACTACTATTATTCCCCTCCATGTAAAAAAATTACTTCCTTATACTATGCAATTTCATTTAACTTAAATATTCAGGCTTTGGTTTTTTTGCACAAAAGAAAACAAAATTTACTTCAAACATTGTAAGAAGAGCATTAAAAAAAAATAAATAAAAGAAACTGCTAGGGGTTTTTGCTCCATGCCAATTTGGCCTTGACTATTTCTAAAAACTATGGAGTCTACAGATAATTAAATATTTTTCTAAATAGCCTAGGTTTACATGACTTTTTAGAGAAGTTCACAGAAGTTTTCTTTGATGAAGTGTCAGCAGCTATCGGAGTATTTTTTCATGTGTGCTGGTAATGGAAAAGTAAGCCGTTACAGGCTCTCTCAAAGAAATGTCACAAATAAACACAATAAAAATTTCAATAATCTGCTGTTTGCTATTCTCCTTATCTGCCAATATGTATATTAGACAGTCTCATTAGCAGAGAAATATGATGGCCAGAATATATAATACTCTTTGTTGCCAGATTTAGGATCAGATGCTCAAAATCAGGCCTTGCTTAGTTCTGATTGAATTGAAAGAACAGCTTTTAACTGATTCTGTTGCATGTTGCCTCAAGAAATTACGCTATACTTTAACAGTCTGATGATGAGGCCAGTGGGGATGACAGTAACTTGAACAGGGTGTTGATGATTCTGTCATCTTACATAAAATGAACTGAATGTAAATTACTTACGGTATCAAACTGTTAAATTCTATGCACCATACTGGTTTCCTGCAGAGTGCTTACTGACTTAAAAGTCTGAAGCAATCTGTTAAACATGCATGGTCTTGGGCATAAACTCACTGTGCTGGGGGAAGGCTACCAATAAACCCTGAGGTGTTCCTTTTTCTCATATCCTGCGTGTATTCTGATGGCTGCTTCTGGAAGAAACAAACAAGAAGATACTTGGAATAAATCAAACTAACTATTTTTTACACAAAATGCCTCCATACCAGTTCTGGAACAGCAGGTTACCAGGCATGTAGATATACTCAAAGACATGAAACAAATCAAGTATGCTCATGTTCATGCTCTAGTGTTGAAATTCTTGCACATATCAAAACATTTTTCCACATATTAATTCCTTCCAATGCTTGGATGGCAGAAGTGCATCCATCTCAATGAGTCCCTGTTCTAAGTGGAATTTTCTACACATTAATTTAATAGAAATGAGTATGGCAGCTATAAATAATTGTAGAAGACATGAGGCTGTGTGTCACTACATATGCAATAAATTCATCTTCATCAATTTGATATGCAATGAAGACAGTAAATTGTTCTAATGATAAAATGAAAGAGCCAGAAAATACAAAGGAATGAAGGAGATAAAAGTAAGCAACAAAAATTTAATCTCAGAAAGGCTAAAAACTTGTTTGAAAGTATCTAAAAATGGGAAGACAATTAATAAGCATATACACAGAGAAAATCAACAAATATTACTTTATTTCTTATATTGTATTTAACCAATATTGATTAGCAAATATCTTAAATGGAATTTCAAAACTAAGAGCACTTTAATTCCATTATTTTATCAAATTTAATGTGGAACGGTAAAGGTAATTTTACAAAAGAATCTCATCAAACCGAAAGGTAGTTATGTAAGAACTAAAGAAGATCATCAACCATAATTGAAAGCTGTTGTGGGATGCAAGGGTGAAACATTCATTACACTTCATATTCATGCACATATGGGGCTGATGTACAAAAGGTTTATGATTACTCTCAATTTCAAGATAGAAAAAATTTCAAAAGGTGTAGCAAAATTGTTAGGAACCGAAGATCGGGCAGCAATCAGCCATGAATGGTGGAGTCTGGAAACGAATCTGAGTAATGAGGTAAGATGACATAGAATAGAAGGTAAGGTGTAGATTTTAGCAGGATTCATTTGAGAAGCTAGTGATGCTATTGAATTTAATCATTAAGGGTAATAACAGTATCTTTAGATTAGACATAATCCATAACTTTTTACTCACATAGAAAGATATGGATTTTACTATCATGTTGGCCCAATCATTGAAGATAACACATGCATCTCAGTTACAGGAAGTAAGGGATCATGAGACCAATAAAGTAATCATTAAACTACTGATAAGATTATGGCAGCAAAACATAAGCTTTACTGAGGAGCAGCACTCACATTTAAAGTCTCTAGAGAGGCAGGAGAGGACCTCTCTGACTCCTAAGAACTCTAGTCTAGATATCCTGCAAGTATTTATCAAAATTTTTGGATCCTCTTCTGTTAGAAAGATTTACATGTATGTGCATTTATGCACATGCAAATATCCATGCTCATGCACTGGCAAAGTGGAATACAGAGACTTGTCAGCTTTTTTCTTGGAGTACAGGGTTATAGAACTAATATAAAAATACTTGCATTTTATCCTAGGAAAAGTTTTCTATTGCATCACTCAGCTGGTACTACAGATTTGTGGCAAACCAACTTTCTCATTCAAAGAAGTGACACTTTGGGAATCTTTTAATGTTTGAGAGCTTGGAAAATTTTAGATTTCTGATCAGGTGGTCATTTTGACTATTAAAGTCTTCTTGCTTACAAGGACAGCGGGCCATCCAGCAAAGCTCCCACCACCACCTCTACATTTCTCTCAGACTGGAGCTCAGCTGTCAAACTGCAGAAGAATGGTTGTGCATCTTTTGTGAATCAGTAGAAGTATCCAACAACATTTAAATGAAAGCAAGACACACAGTTTGAGCTTCTTTTTTTTTTTTTTTTTTTAATTACATTTTCCTTTTTAATTGGACTGCTGGTATCTGAAGTGACGAGCATGGAGAGGGAAGGTAAAAGATTGGAAAAGACTTGGCTTTGCTTGCCTATAATTCACCATTGAAGATAGTGCTCATTTGTGCATGAGTTTGGAAACCTAATCTCCAACATTAATAAGGAGAAGCCAGAGACAGACCATAGGAATTTCACATTGAAGCCTGTTAACTGACAGAGGCGGAACCAGAAAGTCATTCAAGACATAAAAAAATAAATCCCTGGTGTGAGGAGCTTGGGCACCAGGGTCATCTGCAGCCATAAATTTAGTTTCTGCAGTGGCTTGCTAAAAACTATGTACAAAGACAAAAATCATTCAGGGGATGAACTCTTCCTATTCCAAGTCTTTGCAGATGGTTGATTCTCTAGGTATATCACTTTTATGACCACAGCTGAAGTAATGTCACTCACCTTGAAGCAGCCAGTCAAGCTTGTTCTACTGAAGGCTGTGATTATGTCCTTTTATTATTCTTTCAACTTCTCTTGCTTTCTTTTTTTTTTTTTTTTCTTTTCCTTTTCTTCACACACACAGGCAGGCATTGGATGAATTAGAGGAGATTGCTGAGAAAGAATTTCAGATTATTGGGAAGCAAGAAAAAGAACTTTCATCCCCTCAAGTTGATTCTTTTTTAACTTTTTTAATTTTAATTTGATATTAGGTTCAATGTCACAACAAATAAAAAATCAAATCTGCTACTAATAAAGTTTATTTCTGTTATTTTTTTTCAGATATCTGTTGTTAATGTTGCATAAAGTACTGAAAGTATATAAAATGTGTTTTCTGGTTTTTTTGAAAATCACAAAATGTCATTAATTTCTGTATCTTTTTTTTCCTTTGCAGTGGTTAAACAGATAAAAAAAAAAAGTGTTAAATGCCTCTTCTGTCAAATATGTTACATTGTTTCTGTTGAAAAATGATGTGTTTTTATTTGTTAATATTTTCACAGACATTGGAAATTACTGTGATTACAGCTCACAGTATTTTGGTTTTTTTCTTTATTTTTTTCACTTTTTCCTTTCTGCCTTAGAATGGCAGAAAATTTATAATATTCATGTTTATATCCCCCATCCAGTTTATTTTCTTTGCTGTTTCATTTACTACTGCTTTGATGTTTCGCTTTGTCACACCATATTTTTTCAATAACTTTCAAATTTTGGAAAGAGTTACAGTGATAAAACCAGAGTCTCAGTTTTCTTATATCCATCAGTTACTTTTCTAAAAGTTATTAGACAACACTTTCAAATTACAGAATAGCAGAAAGAAGAATAAGCAGGCATGCATGCAGAAATGATGGAACCTTTTTTCCACTCAAACATATAGTCAACTTCAAAAAAAAAAACCCAAACAAAAAACAAACAGACAAAATAATACTACTCTGAATAGGATATGGAAGAGAAAGAAAATAAAACTACAGAAATCAAAGAATTCTGCTGTAAAAACAGCTAATCAGGCTTTTCAGGAAATATTTTTTAAGTAATGGGAGGGAAAAATGAGCAAATTCCTATTGGAAATGAACAAAAAAAACAAAAAGAAAACAGCTTTGCTTTCATTCAAAGTAGAAGGCTTAATCCAGCATTATCCATTTTTTGTTACTTTAAACAGCCTTTTGTTTGTCAACTACTCACAAGCATACTTACTGCTCTATGACGTAACAACGAAGTATCTGCCTGAGAATGCAGAACTTGAAAAAAAGAACAGAATTGGTTAAAATGAAGCGTCTCAGGGTGGCAATGCTTTCAAAAAACTAAAAATAAATTTTTAGACTCTGCTTTTAATATGATCATGTTATAGGACAACACGGAAAAAAAATGATTCTTTGATTCATCCTGACTATCTTTGCCTGACTAAGATTAGCCATCAGCTGTTGTTTGAGATGTCTCGATATTATTAATGATATATTACTACTACTTCTCTCACTACTTTCTTCAACCCTATATTGCATTTTCATCCATGAGGTAGCTACAACTTGTAGCCAGTCTCAGCATAAAGAGTCATCATCTGTCACTTCCCATTAGTAAATAATTGTAGTCCTCTCCTAGTTTCTTTTCCAGGCTCATCCCTCAACATATTTAAACAACCTTGCTCCTATTTCATTCCAACCCATCAGCAGATGCAGATCTGAAAGATGATATGTGAAAGCTAATTGTATGTCTGCCAATGTGAACAATGAGCGTCAGATTCTTTTTTCTCTCTACATAAAAGCAGCTCTAACCTTTCTGACCTTGCAGATTACTAAAGTGACCACCAACTCCACTTTAACAGTTAATATCACTCTGAATAAACCAAGTCTTTCACATCCTCAAAATGCAATGGCATTTCTTCCACTAATTATAATACCTCTTTCATTACCCAGAGGTGTTGACTGATAAACAGGGCAGCAACTCTTATCTACAGGGACACAGAAACAGAGGCTCAGCAGATACTCCTGATGTCTTTCCCCTTGTCACTTCTTGAAACTACCAAAATTTTAGCTTGCTTTCTCAGGATTTTGAGGCTTGAAATGTCAACATTGTCAACAAACTAACCATTCCCAATGGCACGTGCCAGCAGAGAAGACTGTGCTAGAGAAAATGAATCATGAAAGTTAGATCAAGGGGAAAAAAAACCAAACCAATATAAAACAGGTTTTTGCTCTATACTTCCTATGTTAAAATGTAATGCTGAGATGAAATATAAAACAAAACAAATTTTACAGTATACTGGATGTTCCAGCTCTTACTTTATAGATATTAGAATTAGCCATTTTCTTCTCATATTGGCAGTAGTTACTGGGAGGTAACTGCTTAATTAGTTATTGGCACAATTATTTTGCCAATGAGCCAGACACAGCGGCTTGGTGAAGTATCTAGCACTTGATGCCAGGCTCTCCCCAGCCTCCTCAAATGCAGCAGTTCTTTGAGCTGCTCCCAGCTGCAACAGCAATCTTCACTGTGATAATCATCATTTCACAGCAGCTGTAGGAGTTGTGCAGGGGGACTTTTAGTAAGCCCAAACACGTTCTAGATGGAAGGATTTCAAATGTCATGCCTGTTCACCCAGGAGTTCATTCACATAAATGTTTTTGCTGCAGGCTTATGTCCTGGGGGCTCTTATGCCATGAAACTGACAGCATAAGTGGAAGATGAAGTCCTTTCATGAGCCCAGCTGAACATTCAGTAGTCTTGGAAGCTTGGTCCTGGGAGCTAGTAGCCCCAGGCATTTTAACTTACACGGTATAGATTTAAAACACAAACCGGCAACAACCAAAAAAATTAAAACAAAACAAATAACATAACCAGGGAACATTCTGTAGGACTTGGAATGTAATTTTAGATGTGACACACCAATTAGGTCATTGGTCCAATGGGTGTAGCAAAAAGTTTGTGAGAGTCAATAAGGGTTTTCATGTTATCTAGAAGAAAAATTTCACTAGAGAAAGTGATGCACCGGCAGTGTTACTTCCTGTCACAATGACCTACAACAACCTGGTCTTTCCTGGAGGTATGGAAGATAAATAGAAATAAATAGTTAATGACCTTTTGTTGAACTGATGCTTTTACCTGCAGGGAGTTTGCAACACTGTTCCAGAGATCCAGAGGCTGAAATGGCCTTTTTTTTATTTTCCTTTTCCAGGGAGAGATTATTTCCCCTTAAAATAGCTCTGAAAATCTCTGCTGTATTAACCTTAAAACTTGTTTCACCTTCAGTCTTTTTTTGCAGATGGCTGATATTTTCACTGATGGCTCAGGAGTCTCTTAGTATAATCCTCTTTTAGTGTGTGTCCAGAACAAAACTTACTTCTAGATGGAACTGAACTCTCTGTGGTGTATCGGTGTTTTACAAAGGTAGAAGATAACATGATTCACACCATAGACTTGAGCTATTTCTTGATTTTTCTTAGTATCAGTATACATAACAGTAATGGGCACATAATTTAACTTGTAGGAAAAAGGTATATACATAGTATACATAAAATTAGTTGAAAATTATTTATACATTCTGCTTGTGCTTAGTTATCTTCCCACCTAAAAACAGATGTTAAATTCTTGAAAATTCAGAGCAATCATCAATCACATTGAGGTCAGGGTACAGCTAATCAGTCTTCCCAAGCTGTCCTTTTAATTTGCTTTGACACTTCGGAGATATCTCAATGATGGCCTCCTGTTTCCCTGTTTCAGTTTCTAATCTTTCACCATTATGTGTCTCAAATATTGTCTGGGGGATGTAAAAGTTCTTTGCTAATGAGCATATGTTTATTCCTTCCCTAAATGCCTAATTATTGCATTTTAACTATGTCTCTGCAATAAATTAAAAAAAAAAAAGTATTTTAAAAAAAAAAAATCTCTGTGTCTGACACTAGATGATATCAACTTAATGGTACAGATGCTCTCTATGGTATTCTCCCTTCACATAGCAGTTGCTTTTTTGAGAATAAGTAGTTCCAAAGACCCAAAATGGATCCTGGAAGAGATTTAACAGTTATTTAGGGTTAATGGTCAGGTGGTGAGTGATTGCAACCAGTTCCTGATCATCTTAAATTTCACAAAAATAGATGTGACTGTTGTATTTGAATGCTTATGTATGCTTATGTATGCTTAGGTACAAGATAGATTAAAAAAAAATACCACCTTAACAATCCATTCTCTGAGCAGATGTCACCCTGCACAATAGAAGACACTGCCACTATCATAGGATGGAACTGTTTATGTAGCACTATAAATGAAAACCCATGGACTGGAAGAAAGGTAGGAGTGCACTTCAGGGGTCTTTAGGGGCAGCAGTGAGGGCAGAATAGTGGCTGCTACCATCACTTGCACTTGAAAGAACCCATATTCCCAATGGACTCTGTGTGTGTTCAAGTGTGTATATGTGTGCACTCACGTGAATAAAGGTCTGAAAAAATATGGGAATTACAGATCACTTAGATTCCCCCCCACTTCCTCTCTTTTTCCTTATCTTTTCCCTCTCGTATCACAAAGACATATTGTTTCTGGAAGACAGTCTTTTGGTGCAGTTAAATATAATTTTGTATCTGTCTAAGAAGTGGTAACATGTGAAGGATAGAATTATTCTCCTTTGCCATTAGAGTTATCCCACAGCTTTTTCTTTTTAACCAGTCAAATGAGATGGGAAGAGTCCAATCCTTCCAGGTGACTGTGGCAGCCTGGGAGTATGTGGGAAATACATGCTGGAAAGGAGAAGGCAATGAAATAATTCCTTCTGTCATCTAACAAAGTCATGTCCTAACCCAGAAATGTGCCAAAACTGGCCTTGATCTTCTCTATTGTGTGTTGATATACATATTGCAAAGGTGTTTGGCATGTTATCTAACTTGATTAACCCAGCAGACAGTGCATTCTGTTGCCTTCCCCTGTGTTTTGTTTCAATTCTCTTTGTTCTATGTAAGCAAGTAGAATAAGTGAGGCAGTAAAAGAATACAAATGCATACGCCCACTCATCTCTCCCTGCAACATCATGAGATCTTTTTGGGTGCCTTTTTATTTCTTCCTGATTTTCTCATAACATAGGAATTCCTCTCTAATAACCAAGTTTACATGCTTCAGCAAATGAAACTTGTGGCTGTGCTGCTTGGCATATGAACAGGTGTTGTGTTCACAACATACCACTTCTCTTCCCTGCTGTAGACTGGGATGGAGGCATGAATTGTATGTGATTTCATGAAAAGCAGGAAGTTTTGCCTCTGCTTTCTGCAGAGGACTTGTCTGACAAAGACATGAGCATCTTATGGTTACTTGGGAGTCTCGAGAACTACATTAGTTGTTAGAATGCAGCAGTGAGGTTGCAAAGTATGGAAAATGGGGTAAGAAAATGTTTATGTAAATGTTTAGATGAAACATTTGAATGTTCCTTTGTGGAAATGTGGGAATTATATATGCATATCCAAAATGTAGAATTTTGGAAATACAGACTCCTCATTCCAAGTTCTGGGCATCTCAATGACACCTAAAATACTTCAACTTATTTCACTATCACTAAGTTGATAATCACTGTATTTATACTGCCTGATTCAATTCTAACCTAAGGCTTTCCAGCTGTAAATGCTAAGGATATTAAATATTAAGAATATTTATCACCTTTTCTCTCTTTTTTTTTTTTTTTTTTTTTTAATTTCCTCAAGAGCCCACTGCAAGAAGTAGTTAAAATGCATACAATGACCCTACTATTTACTGAAAGAAAATGTAGTTACATATCAACAAACCCTGTTAATGGAATCACAAAGCAAGTTTTATTTGTTAGTACTTTTTGTGTTTACACTAAATTCTCAAATGATTAAACCATCTTTTTATAAGTGAAAATCCTTTCTCTTTGCCCCATTGTAAAGACAAGGATATTAATATAATGAAAGGTGAGAGGATAGCTTACGTTTGTTGACTACAAATTCAGCAGTATAGCTTCTGGAAATTTTTGTCATTTATTGCTGTTTAAGAATTTATAACCTGGAGAAGCTGGTGATAATGGACCTTAAGCCTTACAAACTCCCCAAACCACTGGATTAAAGAAACTGCTGTATACTGTGTAGTCCCTGAAGCACACTTTAATGGTTCTGCTGAAAGGGTATCAATCATACAGGAACTGTTCCACAAAGTTGCAGTGAGGCACTCAAAGATGGTTAAATGTTTGCATTTTCTCTAATATAATACAATTGTAAAACAGCTGTATCTAGGAGGCCTAACTATTAGAATCTTTGCAGCAAAAATTACACGATCCATGTTTTGCTTTGTTTTTAATTTCTGTAACTTTGGACTCATAGGATTTGTTGAGTTTTCCTATTTTTTGTATGTTTTTATTTCAGCTTTTTTTTTTTTTTCTATACTCTGCTATTTGATTCTTATACTTTGTGTTTCTGTTTTTCTGAACTTTCCACTCTACATTATGCTACCTATTTATATCTCAGTTTTTCTCTCTCTACAACCTCTTTCATGTTCAAGTTTTTGTCACATTGTCTGTATCGGGAATATGAAGACATATTTCTAATTTTAAAGAACACTTTTTGAATGCTGTAAGAGACACGCATTGTGACTTTTTTTATTAACTAATTATACATATTTATTGACAAGAACATGGGGAATGTTTTGCTTGGTTTCTTTGCTTGGTCTGTTCCCTTCTTCTCCCCCTCCCACAATGGTCACCTGTTTAGTTGCCAATCCTGGGTGATGTAGCATTCAGGACTGTCTTTCAGGTTGTCTGTAACCTCTAAAGAGGATATTTTAGATAAAAAATGAGCAAAAGTTGGTGCAAGCCATTTTTCCAATAAAAACTGGCAATTTTTATAAACAGTCTTCTTTGCACTATTACTATGAAACACTTGGGATATAGGAAGCATTTAACTAAACACTGTGCAATTGCACAGCTGTTTGAAAGACAAACAGCCTAGTGCTTACAAGATGTAAAGGCAGTTAGTGTATCACTAAGTCACAGAGTAAAGTGATAAGAGAGCAAATAATGGAAACTATGTGAAGGCTTGAAGAAGTCATCTTAACCTTATCACTCTATAGTGACGCAGGTGAGTGCTTTCCATATTCTGAATCTTAATACTAACTCTTATCACAGTGAACTATCAGAATACTAGGATTGCTCACTTATCCAAATTAGATTTTGATGACTCAGATTTGCTGAGTTTTGAAAAACCTCATCTAAGACAGCCCTAATTTGAGTGAGAAGGAAGTTGTATCAATTGACCTCCACGGGTCTGTTTTGAACTTTGCTACTTTATGGCTTTATGACTCTTTTCCAAGCCTTTTCAAGTCCAGTATAAAATCTGCAAATATTTATAATATCTAAAAATATTCAACTATCTTACATTTCTCATTAGCGATAGTTTCTAATGTTTTTTCACTAAGTTTTCTTGTGGTCAGTTCAAAAGCAAAGTAGAATCAGTACTTTCTCTCTCTTCTGATGAAAATGATAGAAACATGGAGTTATGTTGGAGATAAATGTATTTTTTGTGTTAAAGGAGGCTATATACAGAGTTATATATTGTTTGGGATTCAAGGCTCATCTACAGGTGTCCAGTGTCATTCAGGATACCTGAGGGAAGAGAAGAACACCAGGTTTGTTGGAGAAAACCACCTAAAGCTGGGGACAATGACAGAAGTCTTACATGAGATATGTATCCTTTTTGAGGCCAAAAAAAGATTTCCTAAAATGTCTCAAATGACAGCAGACACCTACGTTCAGGCAATTTAATCTTATCCATGTTATATAACAAATGTTAATCACCAAGTTTTTACCCATTTTTTAAGAAATGAGGCTGAAAATACACATATCTGACTAAGAAAGCCATAGAGTGACTAGCCTAGTTAGGCTACAATCTCTTTGCCTATGAAGGATATCTATTTCTGCCAGCAACTAACTAATAGGTTCATGATAGTTCAACAAAATAGTAAACCAAACAGAATGGATACAAAACTGTTCAGTTTTGAACAACCCTATAGTTTAATTTCACATTTGCCCACTGGCAAATCCATTGTATTTATACTCATTCAAAGCTAAATGTCATTATTTAGTGTTGGATCAACTATAATGCTTTTCTTAATAGCTGGTGAACTTTACATCAGTTAGTCCCCAGGCCTGGTTCACAAATCAGGCTATTTTATAAAGTATTTGTTGAAAACAAATAAATAAACATAAACAGAAATTTTAAGATACAGTTTTTCCAAGTGCCATCATGAAAACATTAGAAAGGAACAACCTGCTTGATAAGAGCTTCAAGTCCATTCGTGAGCACGTGATAAATAAAGAACTTTTCAGTAGTTGTTAAAGTTTTATGACTTGTCATGCCTTGAATCAGGTTGACCTCATGTAATCAAATCAGTTAATTTTGCAGTGTGATACTCTTCCTTTCAACTACACATTTGGTCAATTTGATGCATGGGCAACACCAGCTTATTTTTTATTCCTCATTATAACATATATTTATATGTGTATGGAATAGGACAGCCTAACTCTAAATAGTAATTAGATGCATAACTTCTTTTGAAATAGGCTAATAGAGGAGATTTAAACTGATATAACTCTTTCCCACTTCCTCAGAACAGATTTACTCTATAATAGCTGTAAAGTTGATGTTTTCTGTAGAGGATTGATATTTTTGGGAGGGGATAATTAAGATACTGCCTATTGTTCTCATTCGATAGCCTGTGCATATAAGAAGATAAGGTGTACCAGTTCTTATGAAAACAACTATGAAACTCTGTAACAGGGGGGTTCTGTGTTGTTTTTACATCTTCTAGATTTCTATGCGAATAGGTAATTTTCCTCCCTCATCCCATTTCTCATTGTGGTATACTGCCTGACAGTTCTCCAGTAACTACAATTTCTACACCCTGCAGTGACTTTAGAAGTAGTTCTAGTATTACCTCTCAGAGCTTACACTACTTCAACAGTTCTGACTTGTATTGTGAGCCTCATTTTGTAGCACTTACTCAGGCAAACTTTTAATTGCCTTTGTTGCTTTCCAACCTAATGACCAAAAATCAAAATGAGAGGTGAACTTTAGGCTAAATGCATTCTTTTCACTCCCGTGCTGTGCTGAAACCGGGTATGGTTTCTCTCATTCCAACAATATTGCTCCAATGAGTTTCAGCATACTTATAGTTCAGTCTTTTCTGAATTTCCAAGCAAAAGTAGTGTCCCAAGGCCAGTAAAGATAACACATTTTCAGTAAAATCAGATTTTCACACTATGATATGATATCTTGCAGTCAAAGCCAAACAGGACTAACTGCTAAACAAGGTTGAACAGTAGGGAAGAGAATGTATTTTTCTTTATGTGATTATTATACTAATTACACTAACGTATTTCCTTTCTCATATCTCTGTTGTCCTAGAGAACCCTGCAAAGAAAGCATCAAATGTAGAATTCAAAAATATGTAAAAAATTCTTTATGATTTATTATTAAATAATTTTAATACTCCTGATACGAATTAACGTATATTGCACAATATAAGAATTTAGATGTAAGGACTTCAGAAGTTCTCATTCAAGGCAGTTATTGTTCTAAATATCAAAAAAATGTATTCCTGTTGTTCTTACAAAGTTGCAGAGTCCAGACTGAGAAACAATTCATACTGTACAGCCTTATTTTTCTTTTTTTTTTGGTCCTTTTTTCTTTTCTTATTTTTTTCTTTCTCTTATTTTTTTATTTTTTTCTCTTTTGTTTTTTTTTTGTTTTTGTTTTTTGTTTCTTTTTTCTTTCTTCTTTTCTCTTTTTTCTTTTTCTTTTTTCTTTTTTCTTTTTCCTTTCTTCTTTTTTCTTTTTTCTTTTTTCTTTTTTCTTTTTTCTTTTTTTTTCTTTTTCCTTTTTCCTTTTTCCTTTTTTCTTTTTTCTTTCTTCTTCTTTCTTTTTTCTTTTTTTTTTTTTTCTTCTTTCTTCTCCTTTTTTCTTCTTCCTTCTTTCTTTTTTCTTTTTATTTTTTCTTCTTTTCCTTCTTCATTTTTCTTCTTTTCCTTCTTCAATTTTTCTTTGCAAAATATTGGGCTAATATGATACCCATGTAACTTCTTTCTTCCCTAGCCAAAATATGCTTCATGTCTCTAGTTCTCTGTTCATCCAAATCTCTTCCTTTTTCCTTGCACTCTGTGAAATCTTTTATTGCACTCAAAAAAAACTTTTGTCTGAATGTGGACAACAGAACAGAACCAGTAATGACATGAGTACCCAGAAGCAATCAAGTATATAGCTTACTAACTGAGTCATGCCAACATGTCAAGTCTACTTTATCTCTTTCTAACACAAAAGGCTCCTCAATTAATGTGTTTGTTACAGACATTCAGAATTGGATATTGTGGTTCTTTGATGTGAATCAGGAGGCAGTCAAATCTCATCTGCACATTTAGAGTGATATTTAGCTAAAACATCTGGTTACTGTGGACATTTAAACCATGCATTTTTCTTTCAAAATTTTACTGCTGCCTAAACCTGCAAATACTTAAATTCATGGCTTCTCTGATTTTGTTTGGTTTTGGTTTTTGGTTGGTTGGTTGTTAGGGTTTTTGTTTTGTTTATTTGTTTAGTTTGTTGGTTTGTTTTGATTTGTTTTTTCTTTTTTTTTCCATTTGTCATCCATATTTCTGGTCCTGCACAAAACTAACGATCAACTGATCAGCTTCCAAATGCAGGAGGAATTAGAAACTCGTGACACTTATTCTGAATCTGCCTGTAATGACAGCCCAATGCAAGTTTTCAATATCGAACTTACATAAAGGACAAAGAAAAGGTATCACTCTTCTCATCTTAACAGTCTAGTAAGTAGAGGATGAGATCAAGTACAGAAAAAAAAAAAAAAAATTAAGATTCATCTGCTCTAGCTATATGCATCCAGTGCTCACTAGGAGGTTTTCTTTCTTCTCTGCCTTATTTAGAAAAACTGAGAGAGAACATCTGTCCCACGTGGTGAAGGATCTATTCAGCAGTAGTCTCTAAGAAATTCTCATGAGAAAAATGTATTCTAATAAAGCTATGGAATTTTCTTTAAAGAAAGGAATACAAACTGGGTAAAGTTGGAGTGGTCTTACTGAGGAAAGTAGATCCTGCAGTCTGATACTTTAGATAAAAATCAGATGAAGGTCTGGACCTATTTCCTGGTTTTACTGTGCTGCACATATTCGAGTGGAACAGCTCCAATAAAAGCAATAGTTTAAAAAATATTTAGTTGAGAAGTCTATTTCAAACATTGAGAGCTCTATTTCAAACCTGACAGCAGAAATATATACTAGACTATATTTCTGATATTCCACGTGACTAGTAGTTGCTCTAACAAATAGATCATTATGTTCAAGGAAGGCCTTTGGCTTATTTTTTGAGGAGTCTAAGAAAGGAGTCTGACCCAAGAATACAGACAGAAGAATCTCCCATTCTGCCCACAATTTCACATCCCTGGAGACATCCAAGACTGGACAGGGCTTTGAACAACCTGCTTACTGCAGGGAGTTTGGACTAGATGACCTTTGAAGATCCCTTCCAACCTAAACTGCTTTATGATTCTATGATTCTATGAATTATGAACCTACTGTTGTAAGGAAGCAGATAGTAAGTCCTTCTCTTCCTTTTTACACTTTATTGCCTCCAACTTCCCATTGCTTAATTTAATCATTGCTGTGAAATAGACAGGAAAGTTCTCTAGGCTATGAGATGGTACTCTGCAGAAGTATATAGAAGTAACCGAACAGAGTGCTTCATTAAGTCCTGAAGAGATATAGAGCTTGTTTGTTCTTGTTTTTTTCACCCACAACAAGTTATCAGTGTACACAAGAGCTGTTAGGAGCTTAGTTTCTCCTTCCATAGATGAACATCGATCCTTGGCAGCTCACTAATTGAACAGCATACAACTTGGGCAGCAAATTCCATAAAGTGAAAATATGCCCAAGAATTAGGCACTGTCATGTCTAAAATCTTTTGTGGAACTAACCTAAGTCATTTGAAACTGCTTTGATAAGTTGTGTCCATGAGGAGAAATACCTAGTAGTTTAATGAGATATCAGGGGAGGGAGGAAGATGAATTTGTTTTTTTTCAAAAAAGCCCAAAGTGCCGTTGAGAAAAGGGTGGGAGGTCTTTGAACCATATTTTATTTATGGTTTTCATCAAAAAACAACTCTATATATCAAAGGGTCATACCTCAAAGCATAAGTAAAAATTTCATTACCAGGGTTCCCTGTAATGTCTATTAAGATCTGCGTCATGCAGAAAAGATAGCAAAGGTTCAAACAGAGGCTAAAGAAAAACAAATTTTGCTCTGGCTAAGACTGTATGAAGATACAACTTTAAGTTACCTTTTTGAGACATGATCTGATAATTTGTTTTAAGCAAACACATCTATAAAGTCAGAACAGTTTATTTTATGACTACTCAAATAAAACATTCTAATATACCAGCCCGTCCTTGCAAGTTTCAAGGTTACCTACAACAGATTAGAGCTGCCAAACCTCATGGTGCTTATTATATAATGTTCCTGTTAAGCTTTCCCATGAAACCATTAGCCTTTTCCTTTGACATTTCCTGTTCTGCATGGCTGAGTATGTTTATAAACCACATATTGCTTTGAAGGCAGTCTAAGTAGTGTTCAGGTTAAATTAGTTCCTAACAAGTTACACTTATTGAATTGCCTTTGTTTACATCACAAAAGAATATTGTTATCCTTGGTGGTTTCAACAATTTCCTTTCAAGTAGTTCATGTATAAGCATATTAATTATTTTATTCTTAATAGGAACATTCAGAAATTGTGTTCTGGATGCTAAAAACATAGTTAATGAATTAGTTCTTACATGCTAGTGAAGGATGTAATAAAATTAGTTTAAATGTTTGTTTCATTGAATAGGTAAACAAAACAATCAATTGAAGGCACATTTTGCCTAACCATTCTGTAAGAATATATCTGTAAGGATAGTAATAAGTTGCTACTCAGTATTTTGTAAAGAATAGAATAAAGTAAACAATTAGAAAAAAATTAATGTTAATAAAAGAACAGCTAGAAAAAAAACAAACTGAGCAAAACAATAAGACCATTAATAGGTACTGTATTGTTATACAATTATATCCACTATTCTTTTTAAGCCCATATTTGCAATTGTCTAATTTTTTTCATTTTCTCGATTGAATATTTTTATGACTTTTCCCTCTTACAATTAAATGAAACTTTTAAAGACAGTAGAATTGTGTAACTGGTATATTAATTTTTTGAAGAATGGAAATAAACGTAAGGACTTTCCACAGATAACACAGATAACTGTAACACTTAAATTGTAAATCCATCAACAGAATTTGTACTCCTAAGGCAGATAGACTATCCAAGTGCAGATCCTCAGCTGCTGTAAACTGAATTTCACCATTTGAGAGCCCAATGGTAATTTACTTGAACTGGGCATCAGACCCCTCCTTGTTTAATTTCCCCGATACAGAAATGTGAGATCTGCTTCCAGTATAATGAAAACAGAGATATTTATGTTAAGCACTTAAATGACTTGTTCTCAATGGCAACTTTGTTCTAAATGGGTTGTTAATATAGTAAATGAAAAACAGTGTATTTGTTGCTTTCATAAAGCTTTATACCGTGTGCAATACTTTTGGATAACTTTTATAACCTCTACATCTTTGCAAGAGGCCAGTTGGCTGATGTTAAAAGAATACATAAATTTTCTACATTGCTTCCCCTAGAGTGTATGGCAAGAGTTCAATATTTGCAGCTGACTCTATTTAGTAGACAATAATTCTGTGTGGAAAATTACACAATACATATAGGTTGACATAGTTTAACGTAATTGATAGTTTGCTGAGGGACATCCCAGCTGAATTAGCTTGCACAGGGAATAGCTGTCTATCTCAAGGTTAGACTAAGGGCACCTATGAAACCATGATATGCAAAGGTACAGCAACTTTACAGAGAGATTACATCTCCTGACCTCATCACAATAAATACATAGCCTCCTATATTTACTCTCTGGGCACTTAAGTAGCATAAAAATTCAAACAACAAAATGTAAATGTACCTTTTATTGGGATATAAAGCTATCTTATGAGATATTAAAACACTCATAACACATTTGTAATGTTTCTAAAATGCTAAAGTACTATTCAGAATTTGACAGCAAGATAGTGCAACAACAGCAAAAACTGAAAAACACATAGCAACTCTTGTTCTACATTTATCTCAATAATATATGTACACTGTTAATATATAACACTTTCTGCAGTAATGTTTTTATGTCTTTTGACAGTGCATAAAAATTGTGAAAACCAACATAAAAATCTGAGAAATATAGGAAGCATTATAATTTTGAAATATTTTGCTCTATTTTTTCTATTTTGAAGGAGGGAAGGAGGGTAGAGAGGCCAAGGTTTATCAGCAGCCTACAGAGAAAACAGATGTTATAGGGAATATGTCAGGCATTATTTAGTTTTACTTAACTTAAACTACTGAATTTCAAAGACATAAATTTTCAGTATATGTAATGCGATTAGCAAACCATTTAGGAAGCACTTTTGTGAGTTTTTGTGTATGTGTAGAGGGAAAATTAAAGCAATCTGATTTCCAAAGTATTTTGGCTGAAAGAACTATGAAGAGTTGAGAATTACACATCCTCCAGAGGTCCTTTCTAACTTAAATTATTTTTCAGATTTATGATTCTATGAAAAGAAAGATGACTTAAGTAAAATAAACATTTATTAACTCCTGTACTACTTGGTTCCATGGAATCTTGATGGTTTTCACAGGAAAGTATGACATTAAACATAGTCAGACCACCAGAAAGACTTGTTCATATGAGCTGTTTGTTCTTAGTTATCAGTGATTACACCAGTACTTATCCTGGAGTGATGCCCTTGTGAACTGTTAGGGCAAAATCAATAGCCAAGGAATATATTTTCTGTATCACAAGATTACTCAAAGATGTCTTAGGAGATCCAGGGACTAATTCACTTACCCTCTGCTCTGGCAATATAATCAGTTACTAGTAATTACAGCTCTTACAAAATTTCCTCCCCACCCCATACAGAATCCTGACTCGGCTGTATGATTTATTCAACAGAAGGATAAGTAGTAAGTTAATCAGTTCTCTCCAGAAATGTCTAAAGCACTTACATAATTGTTTGATATATTTGATATCTCATGCAAACAGAAGTGCTCAGTTATAGACAATCAAGGCAATCTTTGAGCTATCTGCAGGTTATAGGTGCATTCACTACGCATAAACATATTTCCAGTTGAAGACACAAATAAAATAATCAAGAATACCTGCAGAAAGAATTAAGAAAAAGATCAATCAAATGCAGCTGAATAACTGCAGGGGCATCTGCTAAAGCAATATTTTTTGTTAGATATTCTTTACTCCTCAATTTACTCCCCTCTCCATTTCTGCGTTAATTGTACTAATATCAGGCATAGAGATTCTACGAGCCAAACGTAGCCTCCACCTACAGCTATCTTGCCATTTCTCATAGCATAACGTATGGATATCTTAAAAAAAAAAAACCAACAACAAACCACTGCTTGGTGGAAATAACCTTTACTTGACAAAACAGCTGAAAAAACTTCAGAATGGTTAAATAGGAGGAAAATAAATGTTGATAAAAATTAGTCAAATGGCAGCAAAAGAGTAAACATGACTTTTGCCTGTAATGTGAAGTTAATTGTAGATTCTGAAGCTGAGATATGAGACAGAGCAGAACATTCCCACCACCAAGGTACTTAAGATGAAGGTGAGAACGTATTTTGAGAAGTGATTTTCATATAGATTTTCCAAATATCATGTAAGGCTATATGCATGATCATTTTTTGCACTTTCAAAACTTTTTCTCAGGTTACTGAAATGATCAGATAGAACTCTGAATCTGCTCACAAGGAGTCAGAACAGTGGAAGTATCATCTTACAAAATAACTTTTCAGAGGGGAATTTCTCTTTAAGGAAATTTCTGCTCCTGAACACTAAGCAGAAAACTTCTGAATCACCTCCTTAGCTTTTCCCTGGTGTTTTCCATCCACTCTTCACATTTTAAAATCAAGAAGTCCTTTATTTTTTACTGTCCTAAACAAAAGGTTAATAATTTATGTACTTTTGATGCAATGTTTTTTAAATTATCTGTTGCACTTGCTCAGGAAAGCAATACAAAGCATATATATGATGTACTAAATAAAAGAAATAGTAAGCATCATCAAAATGAACTAAGTCCATCTTTAGCATGAGACATATTGCATCTCTGTAATTCGATCTCTTTCCCACATGATCAGCATGATAACTATTCCTGAGAATATCCAGGAAAATCTTCCCTGATCTTGACAGATGTGTTTATGAAATCCTGTCTAACAACTTTCACCTTATTCTTGCAGATATGTTAACATGGCCTCCAAAAGTATTTCTATAACAACAGTGTCAGGAACAAAGTCACAATCCTTGTCCATGTCCTCACACAAAGATCTATTGTTTGGTTTATTACCTTTGAACATACTTTTCTACCTTTAAATCTATTTTTTTTTAAAAGTAATTTTAATTTTGACAACTTGTACAGTATTTTCCACGCAAAAATCAACTTCTGAACTGCTAGAACAACAATATCATATCAATAAATTTTTTCCATAAATATATATTTCTTCCTCCAAAACATCACAGACATGGTTTTGGTTTATCAGTTAAACCTCGATGAAGTAAAAGCACTAAAAACCCTGAAGTCTTCTATCATAGGCTGCTTTTCTACTAATTTCTATTACAGCAATTTAACAGATATTTGAGAGAAAGTGTGTGTGAATGTACTATTTCATTACCAGGTATGTTGAAATCAAAGGGAAAAACAATGTGTTGTAGGAGTACTAACATTACAGATTCAATCTTTAAAAAAAAAAGTATACAGAGTACCTAAGTGGCTGCTTATCTGTTTAATAACCTTCAAGCTCCTATGTTAATATATGCATTATGATGCATATTTTCTCTAATGTACTTTCCCCCTCCCCCACCGTCCCGACCTAGGAACCCAGTTCCGTATGTGTTCAGGAGGAACAATACTCACTGAACATTTATGAGTAATTTTTTTAATCCTCCTCTACAGTCTTTGTATAGCTTTCTTAACTATTTTACTACCAAAAATTTAAAATCTGCTCTGAATATAGCTTTTCAGTTTGATCACTGTATTTTCTGTAGTTTGTAGTAGTACAGTGTAAGTCCGCTCTTTCTTCAGTCAGCTGAGAAAGAGTCAGGGAACATATGAACTGGTCAAGTGGAAAAATAGCAGTAGGGTTTTTTTTCTCCTTTTTGAATAGTAGTAAAAGACAAACATTTGGGAGTGGGGAAATTGTACTGTAGGAACTGCAGGATACTTTCTCCAGGACCAAGAGCAGGTCTCTTTTGAAGAAGCTTCCCATGATTAATTTAATCAATTCTGAATTTTTCAGACATTTGTTCAGTCTAGGCAACTAGTTTTTACAGCCTAGCTATAATTTTTAATTCACAATTTGGCACCTTAGTTTTACTTCTCATATTAACCAGTGATGTACCTATATAGATATGCATAGGTGTGTATTCAAACACACACATACACGTAGGTATATCACATACACTTAGGTATATGTCTATACATAATATGCTACAATTGGTTTTATTTAATGAAAAAAAATCCTAAACAGCTATAAAGATTAATCTGGCTCATTATGTGGATGTATAAAATCCAAAGCTGAAACCATTTTAAAAGTGTCTAGTTCTTTCTTCAAGAATATCAAGAAGTGCAATTACAAGCTATAATGAATTGCTCCCCAGGACCTAAATGGTGAGGAACTCTTTAAATATCTGGCGACACTGACACAGGAAGGTAGCAAAAATTCTATTCTTCCTGTATGACCAGTATCAAACTTTTTCTTTCCGCTTCTTATTTTGAACTGTAACAAGCTTCTCTAATCTTATGCACTTAAACATCTGTGCTGATGGGAATTACATGCACTAGATGCAAAAACTCTTCTGCCTTCACTCTTTCGTATTATCTTGGCAGTAGTTTGTTTCTAGTGCACTAACAATGAAGAAAAATAGTAAGAAAACTGAGAAAGAATCTTTAGCTGAGCTTAGCTGTGTGTTTTTTCTTCCTGAGATATGCTACCATCTCTGAAGCTGGAGTATTCTTTTTTTTTTTTTTTTTTTTTTGCAGGTATTCTTATCATTAATGGTGCTCCAGTAACTCTGGAAAGAGCCACATTAGAGCTGGTGAGGATGTGCCTGCACTACCATGTACTTCAGAATTCAAGGGGCTCTGGTTTAAAGAAGTAGTCAGCTTCATTTTACTGGTTTTACGTTTCAAGTTTGAGGGGAAGATTTTTTGATTTTTATTTTTTTTTAAAGTTATTTGCCTGTGGCAGTAAGCTTGGAAAACACAGCTATATCAAAAAGCAAAATACTATTTATAAGTTACCTCATTAGCTGTACTTATATTCCTGTGCTTACGTTATTCCTGTTTTTATGTATTTTAAGTATCCAGAATCGTGATGATAGATTAAAACATGGAGCAAACCACCTTTAGGAACACCATGACAATTTGACATACATATGTCTTACAATATAGGGCACATCTCAAAATATTTGAGATATAATATTTATTTCAGGTTGGTTTTGTTTGTTTTTTGTTTGTTTGTTTGTTTTTTAATTCTGTATTTATTTTGTTCTGGTTTGAGGTTAGTGCATCTGAAATATGAGATATTCCTTTTATCATAATGACATAGGTACAAGACTTGTATTTATTAATGTATCCAATTTATGTTTTTGAATATACATATTCATTTATAAATGGATATTTAAATATATTTTTATATATAAAAAATAATTACTATACAACAAGAAGTTCAAACAAAAGATCACTGGATTATAGCCTTGATTAATTCAGCAACTGGACTGTATTTGCTATGAAGGTTCTTTTAATCTTCTAAAAAAAATCTTGACATATTGGCTGTGTTTAGACTTCTTTCTCACCACAGCCTGAAGTGTCTTATTTGCTTCCCACTGTAAATCCACATGATATCTCCGGAACAACAGTGTTATGCACAGTGGCAGCAAGGATTAGCCGCTGCTGTTGTCAACTCAGAAGCCCTTGATTCTTGTCAGCCAACAAGCCATTACTAGACTTGTACCATACGAGCCTAATCTGATCTGCATCATGTGCATGTTGTAATTCACTAAATTGCCCTGTGTAAGTTCATGCTAATATCTCAAAATTAGTATTCATGCAGGAAGAGAATGGTGAGAGATACAGCAAGAGTCTTAAGAGAGATTAAGGCAAGTAGGCAGATATATCTGTGTTTATAATGGTGGCATGACAATGTTGACCTCTTGGCCACCTAATACGTGCAGTGTCATGGCATTTAAAACTGTGTCAGCTTGAGATTCAGACCAGTCAATCACTATTCAATGAACCAATAAGGTAATAGTTTGTGTTAGGATCATACCAATGTGATGGATCATACTCACTATACATAGTATTATTTTTTCCATCAAAATGTTTTGACAGGATTATGTTTTAATTTAAACATAGGTTGATGAGCAGTGGACAATTTCTCTAGGCTTTATCTTTTTCCCCAGAGATGTTTGATGCTCTGTCAATTGCATTGCAGAGAACTAAGAAAACAGAAGCATCACAGGTGTGTAAAACTGAATTTCCATCAACTTTATTTGCATATGATTAATCTCTCCTTGAAACTCAGAATCAGAACCCATTATCCAGATCTGTATACTCCTTCAGTCTACCATAACCCGTCATATCTCCACAGTGGGGCTATGAAATTCACTAAAACTTGCTTTTTGATTTAGTGGAAATATTTGAACTGAAAACATTTCTGTAGGACTTCAGTGTCATCGTGCTCTGATTTTGCACCTGCAAAAATAATCAATACTTGACAAATATGGACCCACAAGTTCAAATTACCACATATTATTATATCCACAGGTAGAGGGTTCCATAATTCCAGGAGCACTTTCCTCTCGATTGCCTGGGGGTGAAGTAGGATGCACCATGTCTTCAACAGTGGGCTCTCAGACACCCAGAGCCCTGGGCTACAGAACTATGGCTCTGAGAATGATAAACTTCCAACCAACCCAGAACTTGTTCAGGATTTTCTGCTCTAACTAGATTCCTAAAAGTGGATGGGGCCTGATGGGATTCATCCAAGGTATTTAAAGAGCTGGCTGATGTCATAGTGAGACCTCTCTCCATGATTTTTCAATGCTACTGGGAATCTGGAGAGGTCCCAGTTGACTGCAAGCTGGCAAACATCCCAGTCTTCAAGAAAGGCAACAGGAATGAACCTGGCAACTACAGGCCTGTCAGTATCACTTCTGTGCCTGGCAAAATTATGGAGAAGATTATTTTGAGAGTTATTGAAAAACATCTGAATGACAACGCAGTCATTGGTCCCAGTCAGTATGGGTTCATGAGGGAAAACTCCTGTTCAACAAACTTATTTCTTTCTATGACAAGGTTGCCCACCTAGCTGACCAAGGGAAGCCTGTTGATGTGATCTTTTTGGATTTCAGTAAAGCCTTTGGTACTGTCTCTCATAGTATCCTCCTGGACAAAATGTCCAGCATACAGCTGGGTAAACACACAATGCAATGGGTGAGTAGTTGGCTGACAGGGCTCAAAAGGTTACAGTTAATGGGATTACAACGGGCTGGTGAACAGTCACTAGTGGGATTCTGCAGGGACCCATCTTAGGGCCAATACTCTTTAACATTCATAAATTAGATGGATGCAGGACTTGATGGATTGATAAATTTGCCAATGACACAAAATTGGGAGGAGCTGTTGACACTCTCAAGGGCAGAGAGACCCTGCAGAAGGATCTAGACAAAATAGAGAACTGGGCAATCACCAACCATGTGAAGTTTAATACGAGCAAGTGCCAGATTCTACACCTGGTACACAGCAACTCTGGCTATACATACAGACTAGGGAACAAGATGCTGGAAAGCAGCTCTGCAGGGAGGCATCTGGGGGTTCTGGTTGACGGCAAGTTAAACATGAGCCAACAGTGTGACCTAGCAGACAGGAAGGCCAGTTGTGTCCTGGGGTCCATCAAGCACAGCATTGTTGGCCAGGTGAAGGAGGTGATTGTCCCACTCTGCTCTGCACTGGTGCAGCCTCACCTGGAAGACTGTGAGGAGTTCTGGGTGCCACAGGATAAAAAGGATATAAAGCTATTGAGGAATGTTGAGAGGAAGGCCACAAAGTTAGTGAAAGATTTAGAGGGGAAGCTATATGAGGAGTTGCTAAATTCACTTGGAGTCACCTGGAGACTGAGAGGAGTCCTCATCGTGATCTACAGTTTCCTCATTAGGAGAGGAGGAGGGCCAGGAACTGATCTCCCTAGTGACCTGAGAGAATGGCAGGAAGGTGTGCCAGGGGACATTGAGATCAGATTTTAGGAAAAGGTTCTTCACCCAGAGGGTGGTGGAGCACTGGAACAGGTGCCCCAGGGAAGTAGTTATGGCCTCAAGCCTGACAGTATTCAATAAGAGATTGGACAATGCCCTCAGGACACACGGTGTGAACTGTGGGGTTGTCATATGCAGGAACAGGACTTGGACTCGATTCTTGTGCGTCCCTTCCAACTCAGGACATTCTATGACTCTATGATTCTTTTATGATTTTATACTTACATATATACACAAACAAAAGTCTTGCAACACTCACTGCACTGAAGTGGTGTAGTGGCCTGAGGACACAGCTATGTAATGGATAGCATTTATGGATTATTAACTGAATAGAAGGTGAAAATAAATTAGAAGTCCAGCACCTGTGCACTTCAGATTTTTTTATTACAGAGCAAAGCACATGCTATAGCTTAAATTTTATAGTGGTGGTTTAATTTCTTTCTAGGTTGTTTTTTTTTTACACTTTTGTTCAGCTAATGATAAGTTAATACTCCTGCCAACTAATACAACTGGAACATCTTCCAAATATAAATATAGGTTCAACTCAAAGTGAAAAATATATGAGACAGATTATATGTAGTATTATAATACACCTGATGTTGATATCGACATCTCTTCAAGATTCACTAACAAAGTAGATGAATATGAAGAGAAAAAGGAAGATTTCATGCATAATTATCAAATAACTACCTAAGAACTTTTAATTTTTGCTTTAACATATTTTTCAACTGTAAAATTCTCTTCTAATGTGAAAGTTGCCATATTTAAATAAAAGCTGAATGAATAATTGATCATATCTCACTTGATAAATGTCACCTCCTTTCCATTTTTTCTGGAACAAGAAATTTCTCCAATGGATTTGTTATTTGAAATGATCATTAGCTCACATATAGAAATAATTTTACTGTTGTAAATAAAAATAACTCACCTTTTGTGAGAATTCTATATTTGAAGTGTAGGCTGATTTTACTGATGGTAGGTCATGCTTACTGTATTCTAAGGCAAGCTGATGTGTCTTTAAGAAATACAACTTCAAATTAAAATATTCTTAATAATTTGGAAATCCATGTGGTTTTTTTTTTTTTCTGTGAACTCTCTTGTTGTGGACAAAAGAGAACTCATGAGTGGATACAAGAATTTATTATTAGTCAAGTTATCTATTTTTTAACAACCTAATCAATATACAAAAAAAAGTTTTTTTAGTCCAGGTGCAATGATACTAACATCATAGCACAGATGATCTAATTTTTATAGAAAAACTTTATTAAAAATACATCAAAAAATGTTCTACAGAAATTTTCTTGTATCTATGCTTTTTCACTGCTGTTACACTCATCCTTCCAATGCGCCCTGAGTTCTAAGACTGACGGAGCTGATTTTCCTGAAGAAGAATGAGGACTGGGAGTTTCCAATGCCCAGTCAGTGTGCCACGTTCTCTGTTGGGAGGAGTACTGTCTTGATGGGTGGAGTTTCTTCCTCATTTGTCTTAGATTGGATTTGGGTTATTGTTATGTGTTTTCTGACATAGTTTGCTTACACATTCTACCTTCACTCATTCCTAATTAAAGTTTTAAGTATCCCTATACCTTAGCTATTAGCTAGTCACTTAATAGGGTAATGTCAACCACAGTTAATATACAAGGTCAATATTAATTACTTAAAGACTACACATATTTCTTAGACCTTTTCATAAATAATATTTACAGAGTTAATCTAAAACAAGTTAGGCAACAGTCACCTGACCATTTGACAGTTTCTATAATGACTGAAACAAGCTAAAACTAGCTCAGATCAAGCCAGGTCCAGACAATCCATGGGCCCTGCATTTTTAGATCATTACAAAACCTGGAGACTTTCATTAGTTATGAAAATACCATTTTTATTGGACAACACTCTGTACACAACAAAATAATTACATAATATTAGAAAGCATGCAAATGGGCTCAATCTTACTTGTTACTCTTTATAGATTCAAATACAATATTTGTGATTTGCTGTACAGTCAACAGATACTGAATTCTTACCCATGGTGAACTCTATATTATTTTCTCAATGACTGCTTTCCAGAACTTAGTCCTGCAGTCCACAGATAAAACCCAGATACCTTATTTTCCCAACTCTGTTTTTGTAGTTGACCAAAGTGAAAATGAAAATAATTGAAACATATTATTCCTGTTCTGTAAAAGATTCTGATATTTCAAAAAAGACATAATCTTGACTAAATAGGCCATATTTCATGACAGACATTATTCCATAAAACCAAAACAAACTATCAAAACAAAACAAACCAACCAACCAAAAACCAACCAACCAAACAAAAAATCTCCAAACCCTTACTTGTTTCCATTTGACTGGTTTCAAAATAAAATAATCTTTTGATCACTTCTGGTAGAAAGTGCCAGCCAAATACAGGTTTATTTACCATTCTGACAATTTTGTATAATTCTCAAATTTTATCAACTGAAAGTCAGTCTCAAGGTCTTTGTTAGAAATATTGAGTAACATCAAGTCTACTGCTTATAGTGGTATATCCTTCCAGGAATTCAATGAGGTTTGTCTGTTAGTCAGCTCCTAATTCATGTAACATGTTGTGCCAGTGTGTATCAACTGTTAGTTTCTTATGATGTCTTAACTTTCTGCTTCATCAGAACTAAGATTTCCCCACATGTATTGTGATAGAAGTAGAAAGACTAGCAGTACAAAGAGGGAAAAAAAACAAAACAAAACAAAACAAACAAAAAACCAAACAAACAACACAAAACAACAACAAAATGCAAACACAAAAGGACAGGAAAACAATATATTTACAAATAAAGTAAAATGGATTACTGAAATTAATCTCAAATTTTAATTTCTGTTGTAGAAATAAAATATGAAAAGAACTCTTAGACAATGACAATGTAATGTTTATTTTTTATTTTGTGTTATCTTTTTCCATCACTACAAGGTGATGAGCACTCAAAAGTTTAAGAAAAAGACACTTGAGCACCTCAGTGCATCTGACATTATTAGACTCCAGTATTTGAAGACATCTCAGTATCTTATCCAATAAGTCATCATTCAGAACTTCCAAAAGCACATATGAATTGAGTATATATGTATTTGTCTACATGTCCTGAACATCTTTTACTTCATAAGAAAAAACGAAGCTTTTAAGTTTTGCCAGAGGAAGGGTGACCAGTGGTGGGAAGTAGGGAATTTTATCTCAATTGTGTATTTTATTTGAAACACATGAGAGGTAAAGAAGACATTTTTATGGTCAGGAACAGACTGCAAAAGGAGTAAATTCAGCTTAAGATATGATTCCTGACAAAGAAGGTAGCTAGGCAGTAAGAGAGCTTCTTAGAATAAGTTCCTGTCTTCTTGATCATTTAAGCTTAAATGAGATACTATTCTTCCCTAGAGAAAAGTCCTGATCTGAGTGGAAAATTAACTATTGACTTCAGGCTTAGGCAGATTTTATCAAATTAATTCCAAGATCCATTTCCCAATTTGTGAACTATGTCTACTGAAGAAATTCAGATTTTTGTTTCTGAGTGACTAAAAATGCAAGAAAAAAGAAAGTGCAAAACTCCTATGTGACTGGATTGCCAAAACAGATTGAAAAGGTCAGAGCTAGCACCTGATTTTCTACAGGTTGCCTGAGAACTTGACAAAGAATATTATTTGAAGGAGAAAGAACCCTTGGACAGGCGTGGCAGTTACACCCACCCCAATATGGTCCAGAGTTTTCAGTAAAGCAGTTGCTGGCTCTTTTGTGCTTTGTCTGTTGTCATGTACACACCTTGATACTGATTCGAAACCATAACTTCCATCCTTCCTGGGGCTCGATGACTCCAGTCACATACACCCTCTCAGCTGTGGAAGCAGGAACCTGTTCAACAGACAGGGTCCTCAGCCAATGAGATGCTCCAGGCCCAGAGAAGCTTCTGGACCATGTCCATAAATGACCACTGTCCAGATCTGACCAGGCTATAAAATAGGGCCTCTGTTGAAGACCTCCTTTGAGTGAGCTTCTCAGAGCAGTGAGACTGTGATTGGAGCCCTACCCTTAAACCGGGCCACAGTTTAAACATTTTCTGGGACTGAAACCTCTCACCTTCTCCTTGAATGTACCCTTGAGTGAGCAAGGGATTATTTCTTCTGGTTGTCCTTGCGTGAGAAAGGCTTATTTTGAGTGAGTGCACACTTTTAGTCATCAATCTTCTGTTGTTGCATAGTAATTATGTCCTCAACCAGTATATCTAACCTGTAGTTTGTTAAATGTTGTCAGAGTACTGACTGATTTTGGAATATCCTTCCCAGTCCCCATGTCACGTTGGTTCCCATCATTTAGTTTTGGTCTGTTGTTTTGATTTCAGTTCCAAGTTGGTTTAATTTATTATGTGCTTGGAGTCATTTGGTGGTGCCTCCATCACAATGGGCCACCAAGTTCATCCATAAGGAATACTGAATTCGCCATACATCTGCATTAACAATGTCCATCTAGAGTTGGAGTGTAAAACTCTACCTTCTTATACAAATGTAATATTCAGTGGTCTATTCTTTGCTGGCATTTCTTTTCACTCACAGAACACTCAGATGCAGGAAGGACTTTCTTTATCTATATTCAACTTTCTGTTAGTTAGGGTTCTAAACCATGCAGATTCCTGTGATAGTTAACAAAGATGCACATCTTTAGGAACAGAAAAAAGCCTACAAGCTGATAAAGAACAAGTAAATTAACTAAACCCAAAACTAAATCTAAAGACACAATTTTAGAGTTTCATATGTTTATCACCTGTCTGAGGATTCTCTCTCTTGTTTTGTTTTGTTTGGTTGGTTTTGGTTTGTGTTTGGTTTGTTGTTGGTGGTTTTGCTTTTGTTTTTCCCTTTTGTTCAATGTCAGACGGGGTGGAATTTTTCTGTTGTGATGTAAAAAGCATGCATAGCAGAGGTCCATTATTTTGTAGGACACAGTAACAGTCTTGCTCAGTCTAAAGATCTGCAATCTTATATGTGATCTTATATATTCCTTTACATGGTTAACTGAGCCTAAGAGTGCTTATCTCTGGTAAATGAGCAGTGTCCAGTGATTAATTTTTTACAAATGACTTTCTCATCCTCCTGCCAGAGTATCTTAGCCAGGAATTGAACTCATGTTGGTGCAGGTGCCATATCAAAAGGTGATACTCATTCTGTTATTTTCAGCTGGCAGGCAATGTATGCCACATGAATGCATCGTGAGCAGTGACCATGACTGGTTAAATGACTACAAAACTATTATACAATCTCAGTTCTTCAGCTCAGATGAAGTAGTTTTTGTCATAAACTGTTCAATAATTTTATGACATCCATGCAAACAAATTTGAAACTCACTTTAAGAAACATGACCTATGTGTCACTATATTTACATATTTGTATATCGTAATGAATAATGCCTCACAAGTGGCTATTTTTTTTTTCCCCTTAATTAACAACACTATGAAGTTCACAATTTTTAGTCTGGGGAGACTTTTATTAAAGCAGCTGCATATTGTGTGTACCATCTCCAGTGTAATTTTACAGAATTAAATAGCTATATTCATTGCAATGGAGTAAACACTGACTCATTAATTAATGGATAAAAAGATCTTCTCAGTAAAATAATAGGAACATAAATGAACTATAGAACTTCTCCCAGTTTTTGGTGACATTTTGATAAATTAAAATTGTAATTATTTTAACTTTTTTGATAGGGCTGATACCGGGCAGAAGCCTTGATTTTTTTTTCTATACAGAGACTGCATCTTAGTATAATAGAAGGTGATTAGCCCACTAGAAGGTTATTGAACTTTTATTACCTGGAAGGTTACAAAAGGCACTTCTACTGTCCCTTTATTTGACTGCTTCTTGATCAGGGCTAAATATCATCTCCACTACCCAGAACTGAAGTGATATCAGTATCTAATATACGCAGTAAATATTTCTGTGTAGATGAAAGACATTATATTTCTGTTCTTGGCCATATTTTACCAACAGATCTACAGTATTTGTTGGGGCAGCACATAGTAAGTTTATTTATGTTCTGGAAAGTCACATTTTTTCTTCCTAGTTATAATTCCTTATAATTTATTATATAATATTTAGTATTTAAGGAGAAAGTGATAAATACTGCGAGGTAATGAGGAACAAGATTACGAAAATTATTGTTTAAAATGTCTTCTTTTTCAGAGTAATCCAGAAATTCAATACTATACAAATCTAATTTTCTTTTGGAGAAAATAAGTGAAGGTGGAAACAGAAGATTTCACAATAACAGATGTTTTGAACATTTTTACTATACAAAAGTTGTGTGTTTTTTTCTTCCACACATTCTTGTGCTTGATTTTATGTTTATTTGTTTGTTTGCTTTATAAAGCAAGGCAGCAATCAAGAACTGGGCATTTCAGCTAAAAAGAAAATCAGTTTTATGAAAAATTATTTTAAAGTGCAGGAAAACAGGGGATGCTGAATAAAACCAGGCTGATTGCAATAATCATTCACAGTTCTCTCTGAAGTTCTATTTACTTTACTGAAGTTCTATCTATCCTTATGTTATACATTAAAAAAAAAAAATCAAAATCACTATGAAACACTTATAAGGCATACAGAACTTGACTTCCGAAAAGTCTCCAGCAAATTGCCATATAACAATATGCAAAACCTCCTGAGCTAATCTGTCAGGGCTCTTCCCTCAAGGTGAAGGAGGAAATCACAGGACATTTTTGGCCAGAACCTGGCCTACAGTACCAAGCCAGGTAAGTAGAAGAGACCTGGAAATGTTAGACAATTCAACCAACAGTCTGGGTCAATATCAGGTCTGATGAGGCAGGTCTGAGGATGAGGTTGGGAAGTCAGCTTGTAGATCAGTGTTAGAATCAGGACTAGCGATCACTAAACAGGTCCACAATGTGGAGGCCAAAGCTGGCAGTCATTCCATGGCTTGGGGTCTGGATAATGGAGCTCCATGGCCAGGCAGAAACATGGCTATGGCTGAGTCAGAGATTGGCTCTTCTCCAAATAGCTCAGGAAGGGGCTGATGGCCCTGGGCAGAGCTGAAATGGAGTCTCTGAACCTATAGTGTAAGGTAAGGCTTCATGTGAAACTGGCAAGAACCGTCAAGGTTTATTTGCACATGTAGGGACCTGAGATAAGCCATAGATTTCAGGGCTGATAGCGTAGAGCACAGAAAAGGGAATGCCACAGGAGAACCTCACTGAAGTCTCCTTGAAGATCTATACTTAATTCTTCCCAAAACTCTAACCAACAATTATGATACTGCAATCTTAATGCTTTTCCATGCTGACTTGTTTAGAAAAACCTCTCTTTCTTGGAGTGTAGTCTATGGCTACTTGGGCCAAAATGCCAGTGAAGGAGCATGAACTCCTGCTATAAATTTAATCAACTGCATCTTGGTTCTCTCTGCAAAGACAATCCTACATACCTAGTGTGCAGTTTGCAATCCAGTCATCCTTACTTGAATGAGTTACAGTGGCATATCTAAAGTACAGTTCTTTGTACTAAATATTGCAGAGGACACCAACTCAGTATCACAGCAGTATTAAACATTGTCCAATTTAGTTTTGCTACCTGACATGAGAAATAAGGTCTACAGGTCTGTATCCTGCTCCTTACAATCAAATACTGCTGGTTTAGATGCACTGCCTCTCCCTTATTAGGTGGAAATCTCATTAGCAGCAAGTAAGATGCACTGCACAATGTCCCAAATGGAGACATGGCTCATTCCATTTGCATTCACTATGTTGGTCAAAAATCTTCAGTCAAAATTCTCTGTTCAGAATGAAGCTAAGCTCTTCTTTTCACTCCGTATCTCACTGCTAATGTGTGTCCTTTTACACATCAGCATATCTTCTAAGACATGCTGTTCCAGACTGTTCCTAGTAACTGAAAAGGAGATTGGCTTTTAAGAAGTTATTTAGACCAAAAACCTATTTTGAAGTACTTTGGGGTGAATTTCCAGAGTCCCATATAGTAAAAATCCATTTACATGCAAGCATGCAGCCACAGTTAGTTGTTTCTTGTGGTTTAGATGACTGTGCTGGCCATTTCCTCAGAGAAAGATATTTAAAATCTGTGTAGACATCCAGTATCTTCCGAACTCTTTAGTTGTCTTTGAGATAGAATTACAAAAGAATTCAGAATCAAATGTCACATGAATATAAACCAAGGGCATTTATCCATCAACTCTGAATTAATGGTTACAGAGGGGAACTTCCTTTTACACTGAAATATAAATACCTGTTGCATGGGTGGAGAGATAATAAATTGCACCTCGTGCTAGTGTTGAGCATGTCCTGATTCACTGATTCTGAAAGTGAGATTTCTGTATTCCATCTGCCATATATAAATTGTTGGTTACTCCTTGAGACAGAAATCTCAATTTAATTTGCCAGAAAAAAAATTAGTTAGTCTTTTATATTAAATCTGTTTCTGCTCCTCTGGCTATTGCAGAAAGATATATTTTTAGTCTACAAAGGTTTGATGATTACTTCTTGTTTGATGTGCAAATGCTTTGAGAGGTAGTGTATAATATAAATGGTGATTAATATCATTTACTTTCAACAGTGAGTTTCAGACTCTGGATTCTGAAAGAAGAAGGTATGACCTTTGCAACCCAAATTTACAAGAAGTTCCAAAAATGACCAAGAGCTTACCTCGTCCCTGTGACTAGCATTTTTAGTTTTCAGCCTTTCTAATCTGAGATTTAGTCAGAATATTTGGACATTTTGTTCCTTGCTTTCAGGAGAGTTTGGTGAGTATAGCCATCCCAGTAACTGCTAACAGAACAATCATCAGTGAAAGCTTTCTATACATGTTATACACTTGCCTCAAGGTCCTATTTTTCAAGATTCTTGAGGGTTTAATTGTTTTCTGGTGAAAAGAATTAAAAAATGACAAGAATGCTCAAAAAGTAAGGATCATTATTGGAATTTTAAGCACTTGCAGTCTTGCACATAGAGTGAAATTCTACTTAATAGCTTACCTAGTTGGCAACCTAATTAACTGTTTTAAGAGAAATAACTAGAAAGACATCTGTGATATTTAGGAGTAGAAAGATAAATGATGTTCACAAACAAAAAATAATTTCCTTTTGGGTTTTGTTAGTTGTGTATAAGGCTTCAGGATAAGTTAATCCACTGAATCAGAGTAATGCTCAGAAAAATACCAATCTAATTTGATTTTCAATACTGTAAAGATCATGTATTACCTGCAGTAAAGTGATTATTTCTCAATGAAATTCATAAATACAATAGTTGTAAAATAAAAATGCCCCATCAACTCTCAAATGAGTTTTCAAGATTATGAAGAAAGTATGCTATGTTGAAAGTCAATAATGTGAATTACTTCACTGTTGAATGAAAATTTAAGATATGCTCAGGAAGGATCATCTTGTAAAGACCTGTGATATAAATAAGCTTTGTTTTATGAGTGGATCATTGGGAAAGGGAAAAGCTAGAGCTTTGTTTTTCTCGGCATTGAAATTCAACTCAAATATTTCAGTAAACGGATAGGTTTTTTTGGATTTTTCTCTGTACTAGGCTACAGGGACATTATTAATTTTTTTTCTTTTGTTACTGTACATGATTTGCAGGGTACTTTAAAAATGTATCTATTCTCCTTGTAATTGCAGCTCATTTTAACTTAAATTACACTATGAAATCTTCATCAGAAATATATTGTTTCTAATTATTTCCACACAGCATTTAGTAATAACATCTACAGTCACTGTTTTATCTGTGACTCTCCTCTCCTTCCAGAATGGGTGTGGATAACATATGAGTATGAAAAAAATTACATTACTGAAACAATTAAGATATAGAGAAATTGCCATATCAAGCTAGTTGTATCTTCAGTGACTCACACTGTGCTTACAGAACAAACTGTGGAAGTTTTTCTTATCAGAAGTTAAAATGTCAAAAATGAGTTCAATAATACCTTTTAAAAGAGGAATAGTTTTTTTAAAAAAACTGATGTGTACGGGACTAGTGTTCCTTAATTTTCACAAAACACTAGGTTCCAATTTTAAGTAAGCTGGTGAAAAAAATTCATTTTTTCAATTAATATGACACCTCTAAAACAAAATATGCACTCGAAGTAGTTGTGTCATTCAATCCAAATGTCTTACATGCCTGTTGCAAAGACCTAATTCTATCAGAAAAGAAGCCATGGAATGTCCTGTTATTGACACAATGTCTTTCTGACAGAGTGTGGTGTAAAATTTCAGAGCAAGGTCTTGTCAAAACAGCTCAGGTTGAGTCACTTTTGTACTTGCACTTCTTGTAGGCCTTGTCCTTCATTGATTTGGGCAGTTCCTGCTACCATAATTCCTATAACATGAAACTCAGATCATGGGTTACAACAATTTAAAGGTATATCCATTGCAATCTGCAACCCTGGTACCATTGGGACACTTTTTTAACACTTCAGTGGGCTCCTCCCTTTTTTCTTTGCCTGGCTAGCAACAAGGGACTCCTGCTATAGTAATTCTCATAACATGCAGCTCAAATCCCATGTTACAAAAATTTAAAGGTATTACCATTAAAACTTCCACCCCTGGTCCATTTGGACTAGACCACCAGGTTTCACGTTGCAATGAGTTCATCACCTTGCCCCTTCTCCAACTTGAACTTGTTGACAGACTGCAGCCCCTTAGGCGTGTGCCTGTTTCAAGGGAGCATTATCTATAAGCCACAGCCTTTCAAGGGGTATACCTCCTGCAACATAGACCTGTTTACAGCCACAGTCACTTGGAGGCTCACCTGTTCCATCATGGCCTTCTCCATGGGCCTCAATGCCTTCAGAAGTTTACCTGTTCCAGTGTGGCTTTACCCACAGCTACAGTCCCTTCAGGAGTAAACCTGCTCTAACATGACCTTGTGCATGGCTGCAGCCCCTCTAGGGCTGTACCTGTTCTGTCTTGGGGTTATCCATGTTCAAAGGCTTTGAGGTGCTCCAGCATGACCTCATTCACAGTCACTGATGCTTCAAGGCGTATCTGCTGCAGCATGGACTTATACACAGCCACAGATGTTTTGAGGTGTACCTTCTTCAGTGTGAACTTATCCCTGCACCATAGTCCCTTCAGAGGTATACCTGGTGCAGCACAGATATAACCTTGGCCACAGACGCTTTGAGGTATACCTGCCCTTGTGTGGACTTATTCACAGTCACAGATGCTTCAGGGTGTCCTGCTCCTGCGTGGACTCATCCACAGGTCATAGTCCTTTGGACTCAAGTTCACACTGAAGTTCCAGCCTGTCCAATACAGCAGCACAGAAACAGCAGTGATGCCCTTACCATCTGCCAGCCCAGGTAAACTGCTGTTGCTGTTATCAAAATCTTCCCTGGCACAGCAGAGTTAGATGATAAGCAGTACAGCAGTACAGCAAGCAGCAAAAGCAAAAAGCAGCCACTAACAAACACTAAACTTTAACACGTAGTAAGGCAAGCAATACCCATGGTAAGCACAGGAGTTTGTCAATATCTAAACAGCAATAACATCTATACATTTGTTTTAGCACATTCTGATCAAATCTATAATTATCTTGAACCCTTTGAGACCCATGCTGAGTGTCAAAAAGGGGTGACATTGTTTAACCCCAGCTAGCAACTAAGCACCACATAGCTGCTCACTCACTCCCCCACAGTGGGGTGAGGGAGAGAATCAGAAGAGTAAAAGTGAGAAAACTCATGGGTTGAGATAAATACAGTTACATAAGTAAAGCAAAAGCCATGCATAGAGGGAAAGCAGAACAAGGAATTCATTCACTACTTCCCATCATCAGGCAGGTGTTCAGCCATCTCCAGGAAAGCAGGTCTCCAACACATATAACAGTTACTTGGGAAGACAAACACCATAATTCTGAGCATCCTCCCCTTCCTTCTTCTTCTGCTGAAAATATATATAGAGCATAACCATAATATGGTATTTAATATCCCTTTGGTCAGTTGGGGTCAGTTGTCCCAGCTGTGTCCCCTCCCAGCTTCCTGCGCCCCTTCTGCCTTATCACTGGTGGTGTGATGTGAGAAGCAGTAAAGGCCCTGACTCCATGTAAGTGCATCTGAATACTAAAATTCTCTGTATTATCAATATTGTTTCCAGCACAAATCCAAAACATAGCCCCATACTAGCTACTATGAAGAAAACTAACTCTAGCCCAGAAAAAAATCAGCAAATAGTGTTTGAACATCCACACATTAAGAAAAGTATCTTATTGTGTTCAAACGGAATATAATGTGTTTTAATTTGTGTCCATTGCCTCTTGTACTGTCAGTGGGCACTACTGATAAGAGTCTGGCTCTTCTCCAAGCCAAACAGTCATTTCTCTCTCAGTGTTTTGGCTTATGAAAGAGGCTCCAGTCCCTTAATCATCCTTGTGGCACTTTGCTGCACTCATTCCAGCAAGCCCATATCTTACCCAGCACTACAGAATGTGGTCTCATCAGTGATGAGTAGAGAGGAAGGATCACATCTCTTGACCTGCTACCAATGTTCTTCTTAGTTCAGCCCATAACACCATTGGCCTTTTTTTTTTCCACAGAGAATGGTTCAAATCATTAGAGAATGGTTCAAACTAAGCTCCCTAGAAATTTAGTGAAGACTTACACCCATTTGAAGCTGACACAAGAAACGAAGAATATACTTGTCTCTGAATCAAGATCTCCTGATTGACTTTTATAGTGGCTGGACAGAGCTGAACTGCACATCTACCTGAACAATACAATAACAGGAAGAGATTAAAAGGACACAAGGAACAGACAAAAGACAAGAATCTAAAATTGTGGGAACAATTAGACATAAAGAAAAAATTCTTCACAGTAATATCAGCTGTATTTGGTCTGGCTGAGATGTAGTTAGTATTCTGCATAACAGCTCTCACAGTGCAGTACTTTGTGTTGGTAACTGGAAAGGTGTTGATAACATACCAGTGTTTTGGTTACTGCTGACCAGTGCCTGCACAGCATCCAGGCTGTCTCTCCAACATTCCTCCCTTATCAGTAGGCTGGGGTTAGGCAAGATAGCCAGAACAGCTGATCTGAACTGACCAAAGGAATATTCCATACTATATGATGATATACTCAACAGTAAAAGCTAAACAGAAAGGAGGAGTGGAGAAGGCATTCGTTATTACAACATTTGTCTTCCAGAGAAACCACTATGCATACTGAAGCCCTGCTTCCTGGGGAGTGGCTGGATATTGCCTGCCTATGGGAAGCAGAGAGTAAACCTTCTGTTTTCCTTTGCACCTGTGTGAGTCCTTTGTTTTTGCTTTATTAAACTACCTTTATCTTGATCCCTGAGTATTTTTTCATCTTATTTTCTCCCCTCTCTGTCCTGCTGAGGAAGGGAGTGATAAGTGGCTTGGTGGGCACCAGGTGTCCAGCCAAGGTCAACTCACCACATTGACAAACAGTGGAATGGGCTTCCCACAAAAAAATCTCTCATGATTTTAATATATGACTAGGTAAAATCCTGAATGACCAGATCAGCCCCTGAGACTGTGTTTTGAGCAAGACATTGAGCAAAATGGTATCCAGGGACTTCTTCCAACCTACATTTTTTAGGTTCCTGGAAAAGTAAATCTCAGAGTCCATGCTAGGGATGAGAATACTGCTAGGTCAGAGAGAGGCAGAAACGAGGCAATGGCCATGAAAATGTTCAAAGGGTTGAAACATCTATGAAAAAAAAAGCTGAGAGTATTGAGGATATTCAGCCTGGAGAAGAGAAGACTCTGTGGAGGTCTTGTTGTGGCCTTTCAGTACTTAAAGGGGGCTTGTAAGAAAAATGGAGAAAAACGTTAAGACTTCTTATAATGGCCTGCAGTGACAGGACAAGTGGCAATGGTTTTTAAACTGAAAGCAGTAAGATGTAGATTGGACATAAGAAAGAGATTTCACTAAGTTATAATGCACACATGAATTTTACACAATACCTCAGTCTTTCTTTCTAGGTACCAAAGGGTATAGATTAGATTTTGCTCATACCTTTTCCATTCATTTTTTACTGTGATTAGAGAACAATTAATTTGTCTTCTGGTGACTTTCAGTGGCAAAGAATTGTCTGTCTCATCTTTTTGTGTTTTTTAAAATGTTTTTTGCTCCTCATTTTAGGCTTTATATACATACATTTGTCAAAACATATGGAGGTACTACTACAGAAACAGAACTCATTAAGTGTTCTTCTTAGCAGTTTTATAGAACTCAAAGCAGTTTATACAATTGCCTAAAATAATTAATACCAAAACTACATTGAAATTTTTGTTGCTGTAAGAATACTTTTATCCAATTTATGGATTATGCATGGCTTTAATATTGTTGAAATGTTATATGAAATAATTCTTTCTTTCCTTTCTCCTTGGTCATGGTTTAACCCCAGCCAGCAACTAAGCACCACATAGCTGCTTGCTCATTCCCTCATAGTGGGATGGGAGAGAGAATTAGAAGACTAAAAGTGAGAGAACACATGGGTTGAGATAAAAACAGTTTAAAAAATGAAATAAAATAAAATAAAATAAATAATAAATTGCAATAAGAAGGAAAATAGCAGAGAGAAAGAAAAACTGAGAGAGACAAGTGAAAACAACCAAACATTGGCCTCCCTGAAAACCTTCTTCCTAGTTTTATTGCTGAGCATGACATCATACTGTATGGAATAACCCTTCAGTCAGCTGGGGTCAGCTGTCCCAGCTATGTCTCCTCCCAGTTTCTTGTGGACTCCCAGCCTGCTTGCTGGTGGGGTGGTGTGAGAAGCAGAAAAGGCCTTAGCTCTGTGTAAGCACTACTCAACAATAATGAAAACATCTCGGTATTATTAACACTGTTCTCATCACAAATCCAAAACATAATCCCATACCAGCTACTAAGAAGAAAATTAACTCTATCCCAGACAAAACCAGCACACTATCCCTTTCCTTTTCTCTTTTGACCTTTTAGCTTGCATGGGATATTTTCACTCATAAAGAATCAGCTAGGAAATGAGATAAACAATGTCATCGGCTTCCAAAACATTTATTCAAAAACATGTAGTTCATATATATGAAACATTGCTCACTTGCCAAATATGCTGATTTGATTGGCATACATCATGATGTGGAAGTTTGATTATATACGCAAGTGGAAATCATCATTTTACCATTGCCAACACTTCCTTGGTGCTTGTTTGCTGCAGATTTTCTTGCTTTTATGTAGAAGCAAATAGAAAGAAGAAAGGCTCACAGTATTTTTGCAAAATGCCCATCCTGTTTTGACTATGCAGAATGCAATCTTTGTTTTGGTTGGAAAATAATATTTGTACAAACACTTTCAATTCACCCAAATCTTCAAAGAGGAGCTCTCTTTCTGAGTATATAGATATCCTTGTGTGAACAACTGTATTTATTCTGGAAATGTCCGCCCTGTTGTCCTAGTTAAATAGATGTGTGGTGTTACAGAGGAAGGCAGAAAACCAGAAAATGTTTGAATTCATTGACTTTTTTGGATATGAAGAGTTACACAATCATTTTAACATAACTAGAAGCCCAAAAAGAAGACCTAGTAAGGATGGCCAAAGAACAGAACAAGTCCCCTGTCAAGATCTAACTTTTGTCATTTAAAGTGTGTTCCACACTGTGGAAAGGTGTTATCTGGATAAATATGCTTTACATTTCAGGTAGCACTAAACAGTACAAACCAGTTTTCCAAATAACTATGTTCAAAGTACTGCAAGACATGAACCTAAATGTAAAGGAGCTCACTTTAACCTTTACAATTGGGACAATAAAAAATAGTTAGTTTGTTTGGGTTTTTTTCCCTGCTGTTGTTCTTGTATTTTTCTTTTATGTTGCTTCTTATTTTATCTTCTTAACATCACAAGAAAGCAATTGTATCTATCTTGTTTATTTCTCCCTTTGTCAGGCTGCCCATTTACCAGCATGAAATGCTCCACGGACTTCATTCCACAGACATCAGAACATGGAGTCAGCTGCTCTCTGGGATGTACACTACAAATATGTTCACTGTAGTTTCTAAAGGAAGAAATTGAGGGGACATCCAAGGATCCATGTCCAATGATTAACTAAAACATTCTAGTTACAAAGAGGTATAAAATATTGAGCTTTTTTTTTTCTTTATACTTCTTTTTTAGTGTTATCCACTTTTTCTCTGACAATTTTTGTGTCCTATAAGGAGCATAGGTCACATAGCTACAGAAAACTAGTGGGTAACTCAGGCTTGCACAGCTTGAATAACTGTGTGTTGGACTCAGTCACACAGCTGATGTCACGGTTTCCCACTGAAAGAAATAATTTTATACATTTATGTTTAATATGTATAGATTGTCTCATGCTTCACCAACTCTTTTTACACACAACTTTGAAAATCGTGTAACCACGGTGAATGTGTCAGGGCTCCCTGATCAACAAAAAGGTGCTAAAAGCTCTGCTCCCCATATGTGACCAACTCTTCTGGCCTCTTCTCAGTTACCAGATTGTATGGTATCTAATCACGGGACCAATACAAAGACATGTGCCATGTCATCTTACCTTGCTAAAGAGCCAAACTCTCTTCTTCAAACACAAGATTCTTCAAATATTGGACCAGAACTGAAACTTGGAATGCCTACTAACTAGTAAACTGGTAATGTGAAAAGTATTATATGGTACTGAAATAAAAAATGAAACTATGTTGTTATTTTATCCAATAAGGGAACAATTTTTGAATTTGTAAGAACACACAGGTACTCAGGAAGACAACATGCCCAATCTATCTATCATGTAAGGATTCAGAAGCATAAGCAGATGTAAGGGGTGTGGTGGCTTCCACACGAAGTCTAGGACCCCTGTCCATTACAGTTTCATATCTCAAAATGCTGAGCAACACCTGAGCTAGACAGCAGCAGACACAATTACTTACTTGTAGTACTCTAAATCCTGAAACTTATTTTATAATCAGGTAGACCTACACAGTAATCTCAGATAGAAAATATTATAGTAGCATCTTTCTCAATGTGTTCGTTTGACTGAAAGCAACTTAATTTTCTTCATGCAGGAAGAAATTTTTTCATAGTTAGCTTGATTGTTGTTTGGATCTAGTTTGAGAACAAGATGATTACAGCCCAGGACAGAGTAAATGTTTTTCTTCAAGAAACTTTGCAGCATTTTTGAGTTGGAACAAAGAGAATGTAAGAGCTTACTGTTACCTTAGTTGTTGCCTGGGACTCAAGGTCTTTCTGAGCTCTCTGTCTCCACGTGAGTCATCTAAGAAGAGGGGCATAGATTAGGTAAACCTTGACTGATATCCAGGCCTATCAGTAAGACTATTCTATGCCATAGCTTCATATTTAAGGACAGTTGGGATTTTCCAGTTAGGGAGACTGAGAGAAAGACCCATCCTAGATTCTGCTTTGTTTCTGTGGAGTTCCATTTGGGAGTTCCTTTAGTTCAGCCTTTCGCCATTCTGCAGTCTTACAGTCAGCCTCTAGGCCTTTCTGCCTTTTTCTCTCTTCTCTCTCCAAGATCAACTATTCAGGACTAGGCAGCTGTACTTGACCTGCCTCTGTGTGGCCTGAGAAAAGTTGCTGACAGCCCACAGCAATTATATGCCTCCAGAGCAGATCCCTTATGAGACCAGATCTCTGTAAATTGTGAGGACACACTGTACTGGCAGGAAACATCTGGAGGACAACAACAGGTCTCGCTGCCCCTATGATGAGCCCCATTTGTGGCTCCCACCACCCTGCGCGTGGCCAAGGACTCGACTGTAGTCCCTAGAGCCATCATGCCCTGCCTCAGTGATACTGCAGCACAGCCGTTCTCCAGTTCTTCACAGACATGTCCAGCCTGGCCATGGGCAGTTATGATTCAGGTCTAATTGTTTTTCTAAGAATTATGTTGGTATTTTATAGTGTGGAGCAAAGGCAGAATACACACTGATGGTCTTCAGTGAAGGTAAAAGAACCTTTGCTCTAGTTGAAAACCTATAGGATTAAAATGGGGCAGGAACAGCTGTTGCCTCAATGATTTAGAAGAAATAACTTCTTTCATTATCTTTCCAGCAAAACATCAGTCTGATAGATGTACTGTGAGAATGTTCCATCATTCATGGTGAGAACAGCAAATGAATATGTGAACTTGGTTCTCCAGCTAAGTAAGTTGAGTAAGATGTACAACTACTCACCTCCATTAAATGATACTGTCTATGTATAGAAGCACATTTTTATAATATTTGAGTAATTTAAAAGAATGCAGTTCTTAAGGTCTTTATAGAATAGATGTATTTCCAATATATCACAGAGGCACCCCGAGGTTATTTTAAGGGACAACAGGGTCCAAAACAACTTTTATTAAACCGTTGAGAAACAGGGTTTTAGCACTCCAAAAGTTACTTAAATACAGGTTTGGATATCAGTTGAGAAAAATTATTAAGGAGCAGCAACTAATACAACAGGCCGTCCACAGAGTGCATGCACATGGCTTCACCCAAAACAATGCCGGAGCCGTCCCTGAGTCCCGGAGGAGTACACACTTGCCTGAACACAGTGAGGGATTATTTTAAAGAGATACACGTACTCGTAGTGAGTACGGAAAGTGTGCACTCGCGATTCTGCAAGGGTAAATTTATAATACACTCACAATCCTGTGAGGGTTAATTTACTTACACGTGCAAATGTGCACGGAATATTACACGTGCTTATGTGGAAGCACAGGAGGAAAATACACTTGGATTGTGCGAGAAAATAATTTATACACGTGCTTGTATTAAGCACAGAAAGTACGCATGTAAATGTGCACGGAAAGTTACACGTGCTTATGTGAAAGCGCGGGAGGAAAATACACCCGCGATTATCCGAGGATTAATTTTACACGTGCTCATATTGAGCACAGAAAGTTACACGTGCATATGTGCACGGAAAGTATAAATATACTCGCAATCCTGCGAGAAGTTTTACTCACACCCATGGCGGCAAGGTAAGTGGAGTCTCCATTCCGGGGAGGGGAGCTCTCGGGGGCAGCATCTTGCTTGTGCTCCGAGAGACCTGTGACAATGGGCGAAGTCTCGATGAGAGTCCCGTTTTTTATATTGGCTGATCAGATCTGACTGTAGGCATTCCAGAAGCTTCTCTGCACCCCCACAATGGCTGTGGGGGTGCCCCTGAAGCCTCCAAACGTCCCCCACACTGGCCGCAGGTGCCCAGCGGCTCAATGGCGCCACTGCACTCCCTTCTCCTAATGGCCCTGGCCAGGGTGTTCTGAGGCCAAACAAAAGAAGCTGTTAGCCTCAAGTAGCAGAGAGAGGGAGATGTGCCTACTCCTTCTATACTGAAGGAGGGAGGGGGAGAGGGGGGGGTTTGCACCCTGCCACACAATATTAGTAGAGGATACAACTCTTTAGATCTTGTATTTTGGATTTAAGTTCCTATTATTGTTTAAATTTAACTTTAGATAGCCGAGTACTGTTTTGAACTTTACTTAAGTAATAAACTTAGGGTTTAGTACAAAACTTTCTCCCAGCAGCTAGTATATCCTAGCATATTGTAGCTGGAATACTGATGAAGACCTGCATACTAAGTGGGTATAAAGAACTAAAACTAGTTATTTAGAAAAAAAAATTAAAAAAAAAGAAAACAAACCCAAAAAACAACTTAATTACTCTTCATACAAGGTTATTTTAATTTGTGAAAAACAGAAGTATTCTAAATGATTTTTCAGCAACTTTTGCTTATTTAGATAGCCTCAGTAGTTTATCCTATAACAATAGCCAGTTTCAGTGTATTTCTGATATCTTATTTTTTTATTGATAGGTTTTTCTCTCTTTCTGAAATGTTCTCAGAAGTTGCATGTCTGTCCGTTAGTTGCAAGTTACTGGAATCTTTGTATACAGCTTTATTTTTCCTTCTTATTATCATAGGCTTTTATTCTGATTCACTGCTTCTCTCATGTTAGTATTGCATCAGCAGTTTCTGTGACTGCAAGAATAAAGTTTGCTTTACATGCTGTAAAATGGTTTTGTAATGCTGCTGCAGATGGTCTTTACAAAAGATTATCAGCTTAATATTCACCCTATTTTCCTGTTCATTGTGGCTTTGTTAATTTACTATGAAGCAATGGATTTTTACAGGCTGTTCAAAGGAAATAACCATAGTAGTTACATCTTTCTCTTCTTCATAGTTTATCCTCATTGCTGATTTAATAACTTATTCAGTTTGGCCAATAGCGACATCATAATATGAATAAATTCCTGCTGCTCAGTGCTAACTTCCTATTTCTGTTTTCTTTGTGCGCATCTGTGAAACACACAGTAAAAAAAAACCAAACCAAAACAAAACAAACCTTCATTGTCAAGTAACTGAGGACAATAACAAGCTTCAATAGTCCTGACTCATATGACACATGAGGAGCCCCATGTCATCACACCTGGGGCCATCAGCCCCTGTCTCAGTGACACCATAGCAGGGCTGGTCTTCAGCTCCCCATAGCACTGCCTTGCACAGCCATGGGCCTCGCTGGCTAACACTGATCCACCAGCCCACATTTTGGCCTAGTCTCAATCCATTCCTGTCCCCATAGAGGTTCTCAAAGCCCAGGGCTGGGGCTGGCCCCATGGTCCCCAGATGCCCTGCAGTTGGTCCATGCCTGGCTGGTAACTCTCTGTTCCTTAAGGATCTGCCAGTCCACACAGCACCCTGACACTAAATTGCTTTCTATTCCAATCTTGAAACTCCAAATTTGGGATCCCTGTCTTAGACCTGGAAACTCATCGGCCCTTCACTACTTCACTAGCCAGTATGAAGAAACAGCTATGTGTTGGATCTGCAGACAGTGTAGATTTGTTCGCATGGACTAGTTTGAGAATTGTCTCCTCCAAATACTGTTACTGTTTCTTGAATTTTCTTTGAATTCTTGTTATCAACCTATCTCCTAGCAGGAAAAAAGATTCTTGATATCTCCAGAAAGGAGCTTTCATTTCATAACTTAGCAAAGGTGTGCTGCTTTGGAAAAGAAGAAATATATTTATTTAAAAAAAAAAAAAAAAAAAGAAAAAAAAAAAAAAAAAAGAAGCTCACACAAAATGCTGCAAACAAAAAGCTAAGATCATTTATTGTTAGCAAGTAACTGAAGCTGAGCCTTCTTGTGATCTTGTGATTATGCAGAACACAGTGAGAATTACCACCCTATTGATTAGTTGCAAAAAAGAAAGCTGGCAAAACTAAACACAAAGTTGCCTGTAATCATTTAAAATGTAATTCAAAGTAATCCTTAAATTTCCATTGCTTCACTTTGGGCACTTTCACAAAGTTTTCTATCTCTCCATCCTCTGATGAAGAATACACATTTTCTGCCCTACTTAACAGTCTGTCAACAAACTAAATGAACAGAAACAAACTTTTACAGAACACATTCAAGTCACATAACGTTGATCACAGTTTCATTTCACTGTAAGCAATTATTAAAATTAAGCTATACATCAGAAGCTTATGTGCTCAAGTTGAAGTGCTTTTTTCAACTGTATTAAAAGGATGATGTTTTGGATATATTTGAATGGGTCTAGATGTTTTTTATAATTAAACTACATTTTAAAATAAATGAATTGTTATCTCAAGACATCTACGAGTACAACAATATTTTACAGAACCTAGTCAGTATTGTCATTTAAGTATAAAGAGAATTAATATTATAGTTTATTTTTCTCCTCTCACTTTCTCTTTATGCATTTTATAATTATCTTGAAATTGTTTCTCATAAAAAACAAACAAACAAACAAACACCAAAACTGCACACAAATTGAATTTACTAACATTAGAAAGGAACTTCAATTATGTCAGAATCCTTAAGGACTCTGTTTTTATAGCATATGAAAACATCAAATTAAGCTCTACACTAGCTTACAGATCTCTTATGAGTGCACGGTCTTTATTGTCTAACAATTAAAAGAAATAAAGATACGTATTAACTTTAAATACCTGTGTTTTCAAAAACAGTACTATGCATGGTGTTAAATGCTTTGAGTTAGGGGCATACTATTAATATTGCAATATAGGTGCTTTAGTTAAACAGTAAAAGTCATGCTTCAAAAAGGCCAATGGTTCTAGCATTTCAGCAAGACTGAAAATTTCAACTGTATTGCTCAACTGTATAAGATACTAAAAATTGAGGTATGATTTAACCTTTCTGATGTAATGTACTTTGTTTTGTAATTGCAATACCATTCCATTTGAAGCAAAATATTCTTCATTTTCCCATTCTATTTCAGAATCATACATGTAAAACAATACCCTAGAAATTCTATACATGGATGAAAATCATGGTAGCCTAACAGGATATCAAGGTGAAAAATGAAGTAGATATTGGTGGCCTTGATTCAGCCTTTGTCAATGCTCTCATATGGCATAAGAAAATAAGGAGCAGAAATATTTTGCTAGTATGTCGGAGCACTGGAACAGGCTGCCCAGGGAGGTTGTGGAGTCTCCTTCTCTGGAGACATTCAAGACCCACCTGGACGCCTTCCCGTGTAATCTGATCCAGGCATTCCTGCTCTGGTAGGAGGATTGGACTTGATGTTCTTTCGAGGGCCCTTCCAATCTGTAATTCTGGTCCTCTGTGAATGTAGCTGTTGGTACAAATTAATGGTCATTTAGAAAGAAGACACTTCTTGGTGAAAGTGAAATAGCATTCTATGTAATCTATCCTTGATAAAAACTTTGGAAGTAGAAAACACTAACAGAATCATAGAAGTAGACATAAAAAATACAGCTTTCTGTATATGTACAATCAGAGACTTGGCTACCATCCAGCCTCTGTAAATAAAAATAAATTCTTGCACCCCTGCAGGAGATACAGTTACTCATGACTTAAGCTTCCATGTTTATCACAAGCCAAGAGTCTCAAGTATGTTTTCTTACACTTTTTCTTAGTTTACATAGGAGTCAGTCCAGTGTCATGTTACAATGCATTGAGACAGGTTATGAACCAGGTGGCCCTTCAACCTGTTGAGATTTTGGAAACATCTACTCATTGTCATAATGTTTATGACTTCAAGTCCTTCTTTTATGGTCCGTAATCTTGAAATAAGAGAGAGATGGAGTGTAGTCTAGAGAATGGGAAAAGTAAGAACTGGAAAGTTTACCTGCTTAGTTATATCCCTCTCCTGAATCAGTGTCTTGGTCAAGAAGAGTCAGGCTGTTGAGCTAATATTCTAGTGACAAGGTGTTGTTTTATTTTTTTTTCTCTCTCCTTTACTCCCTGGTGGCTTGCTGTGGCACTGGGCTTTGGGAATATGTGAAGCAGCAGAAGAATGACTCTGAGAGGTTCCTTTATTCTACACTGCAATTAACTCAAAATCACATGAAATTCTTGTTTTTCCTGATGTTTCTTGCTTCACAACCTGAGCATAATTATCTCTAACAATATACAAAATTATTTTAATTAGATGAAAGAAAATTATTCTGCATCACCACCACAAACAAATAAAAAAACTCCACCACCTGCTTCCATCCTCCCCAGTTCTCACTTTAATCCTTATTCAATTTATCCTTTAAATAGAACGATACAACAACATTCAGCTCTATGCCAGTTGGATGTGAACTACAAAGGCTGTTCACAGTAAAAAGCTGGTCAGTTAGACTTGTAACCAGAGACCACGGCACTTATGAACTCCACTCAAGTACTACCCACATTTTTTTCTGTTTTCTTTCTGGCAACACTTCTCCTCCCTTTCCTCCTTCCAGTCTATGCTACTGTAATAGGCTTGCAAAATCTCTCTCCAGATGATGTTAGAAGCTAGTAGGTTTTGATCAAGACCATCCCCGTCTGGCACCTCTTTGCTTTTTCAGCCATCAATATAAGCAGAGACGAGAGTGTAAAGGTATGTGGAAGGAGAGTGTCTGCTCCTTTCAGAGCATCTGGTCAATGACATTTTTAATGGGAAAAAAAAAAAAATAAATATAATAAGAAAAGAGGGAAGCCATAAATGAAGAAGAACATACAGAGACACAAACCTGGCTGATAAATGATAGGGGAGACAGTGATGAGAACCGAGAACCAAGCCTGGTCAGTCACTGTAATTGAAGAGTGCATGTGGGAGTATGAGAATGTTTCTTCCAGCAAGGTTTTGTGGTAGAGGTTCTTGTCTACTGGGAAACAAAGGGAAAATGTGGAAACCAGAAACAAAATATACAGAGACACAGACCTGAAAAAAACATACATGGAGACAATGACAGGAAACAAACCTTGCCACTCAAACTAATTGATGGGCTATCAAGAAACCACAGGTGTCACTTTCAGGAAGATCAGCCTGGTTTTTGCAACTGATAAGACTGAAAAACAGGGGAGGCCCAGACTATGAGGTGCAGGGATTGATGGAGCTCTACAGTCCCATTGAGGCCATACAGGGAAATGGGGACAAGAGAGGAAAGAAAGGATCTTAAATGGAATATGGTATAAAAGGGGCCTGTGGCATGTAAAATCAGAGTGGTCAGTATACTTGTCTAGCTGAGCCCTGAACCTGATCACTGCAGACTGTCCTGTCTCCTTAAATCTTCTTATATCTTACCTGTCTCACTCTCTGTGTCATGGGTATGTGTGCTGCAAGGACTCAGTGCCAGTCACTGGTGAGACCTCTGTGTGAGTGAGTGGAACATGGTCCCAGGTCCCAGCCTATGTTGTCAGCTACTGGAGCCAGTGGAGTCTCAAGATTAACTATTGGAGCAAGTCGGGATCCCTAACCTCCAGCCACTGGAGCAGGAAAGGTGTGTGTCAAGATTAATTTCAGCTGTTAAACATTACCTGGAAGATGTGGAAGTCTTAACAGGCACCTCACTTCCACTGACTTGTAACTTTCTAAGCATTCTAGACTTTTTTTTTTTAATTATTTTTTTTAATTATTTTTACTTTTAGAATAAAACCTTACATGATATGATTAAAAGGTGGTGATTAATTGTGAAAAATGTGTACAGAAAGATATTAACTGCTACAATTCAGACCTCTTGTAAACACATGAAGACTGATTCATCCTTAAGGACTGTAAGATTGCATGCAATTTATCAATACCAAAAGACAAGTGAATTCATGATAATTCAAGTCAAGAATGGAAGGAAAAGGAACATTTTTCTTCTATCCTTTCTTTTGGTTGTAGTTTTCAGGCTTATTTTATTTTATTTTATTATATTACTTTTTAAAAATGTATCTTTAGCTTTTGTTGTACACAAAAATACTTCTTGCTCTTTATTTTCTCTTGTAAAAGACTATTGGGAAGACCCTCTCTAATTAGTTTCGTATTCGTCCAAACACAATAATTTTTTTCATTTATTTAAATGCAGGAATTGTATTTGTTTTTTCAGGATACTTAGACTATACTATGCTAACAAATGAATACACACTGCACTGTACTAGTACTCTAAAATAATAAAGACATAGACTTAGGCTCTTAAGCACTGATATGATTGTTTATACCACTAAACTGCTGCACACATTCTGACACATTTTGGTGTGGCCAACAAATTATTTCCCAGACAACATACAGATGAGATTGTTAGCTTGATGTACTTAAGTTCAGATATTATTGTCTTTGGGCTGAGACTGTGAAGCAAACGTAACCAGTCATTTAGGTATAGTTTATTATTTAAGTGCCAGCTCGTCTTTGTATTTTATAGAAATAGATTTGAAACTGTAATTCTCTTTTTACAGAAACACATAGGAACATGCATGAAATAGTCTAAAGGAATTAGCTTAACATAGTAGTTTAAAACTTTCAGCATATATATGATGAGTCTTAAGGTGGAGGTAATATAGATAAAGCAAAAGTGATAAAACTAGCAGTGTGGCAGATACTGCTTTCCAGAAACTAGGCAAGTTTCCTTCTGAAAGACTTTGACACAGTAGAAGTATTACTAATTGTGAAGTTTCTTGAATCACAAAGGATTGTTTTTTTTTTTTCCATACTGAAAAACAATGAGTTAAAAAGGGAGTACTTAGATTAACAATCTAAATGACAAAACCAGCCTTTCATGAAGGAAGGTGAACTGTGGGGTTGAGATCTGTATAACTGCTGAACATTTAATTCCACGAACACACTGCATTTCTCTGCTTGTTGCCAGTGAATGCAAATCAAGCATTTCTATAACGTTGTTTTAGTTTGAATTGAATTGGAGGAAACACATTAACTACCAGATAATGAAAATGTCACCTCAAATTCTTCACATCGGTTCAAGTCAATTTCTCTCCAATACCAGTGAATTGTAGTGAGATGTATTTCATCAGATTCATTATCAGTTTATTTCTGGGATCAAAATTAGGATTATTCAAGTGTAGTGCCTGAAGATGTTTGATTCGAAATTCTAATTGTGTCCTAATCTTAAGAATCCTACTGAATCTATAGCAAGGCTGTTGTAGCAATATAGCAGTCATTATCATTTATAATTCAACTGGGAAAATGGATTATTCCTCAGGCAACTCAATGATCCACAAACTTATGTTAACTGACAAAGTATTCCCCAAAGGAAGCTCCAGAGGTATGAAAAATAGTATTTCTGAGCTAGCACAATCAAGGAGATGCATATTCTTCACAAAATTTCTTGCAGAGCTTTGTCATTGTACTTATTATGAAAGACAAGCAAAATAACTGCCATCTAACTAATGTCTTAAAATGGTTATTCTTCCACAGCAAAAACCTGCTGCAGCTTATGAAACAACAATATTAGATTTAGAGTTTGTTTTGGTTTGTTTTGTTTTAAAAAGACATACTACTGTTACTGTGCTTTTAGAGTATGCATTTTACAAAACATTGTTTCTGATTTTCATATGAATTTCTATTTTCATGTTTATTATTCACTTACTGACTGCATTACTACAAAATAAAGTCAGGGATGTGATAGCTGAATAAAATATTAAACAATAACTTCCAAATAAAGAAAAACATAAATCGCATATAAATGGTAATATAAATCCAAGTCTGTTCATACTCTGCATCTAGTTCAGTACTAGATACTAGATATTTCTAATGAAGGGGGATTTCAGTAACAAGGGATTGCTTGTATCAGAAATAGTGTGGCCAGCAGGACCAGGGAAGTGATCATCCCTCTGTACTTGGCACCAGTGAGTCCACACCCTGAATACTGTGTTCAGTTTTGAGCCCCTCACTACAAAAAGACACTGAGGTGTTGGAACATGTCCAAAGAGGAGCAACAAAACTGGAGAAAGGTCTAGAGCACAAGTCTTGTGAGGAGAAGCTGAGGGTGCTGAGGTTGTTTAGCCTGGAGAAAAGGAGACTTAGGGGAGACATCTCTCTCTACAACTACCTGAAAGGAGTTTGTAGCAAGGTGTGTGTCGACCTCTTTTCCAAGGTAGCAAGTGATAAGATGAGAGCAAATGGCCTCAAATTGTGCCAGGGGAGGCTTAAATTGGATATTAGGAAAAAAATTTTAACTGAAAAGGTTGTCAGGCATTGGACCAGGCTGCCCAGGAAAGTGGTTGAGTCACATAATAAAGGAGTCACCTGAGCATGTCCATTTGGCTAGACCTCACGCGGTGACAAGGCCCCAGAATTTTGCTCTGGAAAATTTTGAAGTCTTGGTGGGAAAATTTTCTGCAGAAGTTCTACAACTTTGTGGTTCCTTAACACACTGAGACATTAATTTTTATTGCTTAATTGTCCCCTTGGACCTTTGGGTTTTAAAGCCCTTAACTTGACTAAGAGACAGATTCAGTTTTGTTCTCTGGTTCAAGAAAAATATAACCTTCTGTCATACCTAGAAAAGTGACCCAATCATTTGCCTTTAGGTACATCAAAGTGTATATTCATGCATGTTTGTGTAGAGGGTAAAATAGGAAAAGGAATCTGAAGTGTAATGGGTTCTAATTAACACCAGAGTGATTAATAGCATTTACTTTCTATCTTTCAAGCTACATTACAACTGTATTTTGTCCTGAAATATTCTAGGGTTTAAAACATCATAGCAACTAACAAAGAAACAATTTTTTCTCCAAATATTGAACCTTGGGGAGTTAAAAAAAAAAAAAAAAAATACATGACAGTAGGAGCACAATATTGTTTTCTTAGTCCCAGACACTTAAAAAGTACCAATGTTCCATAGAATAAATTTTCTAGATCTGAAATAACTAGGTTCTCAAATCATTATCACACACCATCCAGTTTGACTTTCTCCATTTTTTATGAATTCTTCTGTGAGAATCATGGAGGCAAAAAAACATCAAAAAATCAACATTATTTAGTTTTGTTCTGATCAACAGAGAAGCAAAATAAGGTCAACGTAATTTTGAAAGCAAGTGTTGTAAGTTTACCCACTCTGAAATGTTCCACATCACTAACAACACAAAATAAATAAATTAAACTCTCGAACAAATCTGGTGTTGAATCTTAAGACTGACTTTTATGATAATATTCTTATGACAAATAACTAAACTCTGTACTGCACAGTGAAGTTATTGATCATACTTAATCTTGCTTGTTTAAAAAATTTTAGTAGGCTGTGATACAGGACTTTAACTTTTAAACTTGTAATACAGAAAATAAAAGGAAAAAAATTCTTTAATCGCATGTGGTACAATGTCTTGAAGGTTTGGCCACATGTGAATTGTTGTTTCTATCTCTCAGTTATGTGGCTATCATTTTTAATGTAAAATAGCATCAATAAAGATCATCATGCATGTATAATATGTGCACATATTCACTTCCCTGAAGAAAGATCACCAACATTATAAATTGTGGTCTGAGATTTGACACAGTTAAGTAAATTGCTCTGTGTGATGTTTTATCTTCAAGACTGGAGTTGTTTGCAATAAGTCTTATATTAGATTTTTGAAATCTGGGTATCTATCCTATTGACTTTCTGAAAATAGAAATGACATTAAAAGAATCCAACGATGTAAGAAAGGGACAAAAAATGCAGGTGTTGAGACATCTTACTTGGATGTCCCACCTTGTGGGATTTCTTTTGTTTGTTTGTTTGGATGATTACAATGATTATTAAAGCTATTTCTGAAAGTTCTTCCTTGTAGTTAGGCATGTCAGAATAGGATCCAAATTAAGAATCCAACCTAACTATCAAGTTGGGCATTTAAATCTTGCTTAGATCATTATTATTCATACACACAGGAATCACTAATACCTGTAATTTTGTATGTAGTCTCCAATATAATGAAATTACAAATGTGCTTTCTTCAAAATGAATTTTAGTAGTAAGACTGGATGGAAATTACGTTTGTTACATAAATTTTTTTTACGGTCACAGTATCTAAGTTTTTTGTACAACAACATTTTTTTCCTCATTTGAAAGTGAAGACCTGGCTGTCCTATCCCAATTAGTGCGGTGAGGGCAGAGTTAATTTTTGAATACTCCGTGTGGTAAGCAGGAGTAACAACAATTACTCAAGAGGTTGAATTAAATCACAAATTTACTAAAAACTCAGTATAATTACAGTGAATAGTGGCTTAGCAAGAGTTTGTAACTATCACAAAACTTAACAACAACTTAGCAACTTCAACAACAAAACTTGCAAAAACATTACCCTCATGTGCCCAGAATGGAGATAGAAAGAGGGAGAAAAGAAATGTAGATTAAGATATTAGAAGAAAGGTAAGATTTCACCCCTCTAAGGGTCCGTTGATCCAGTGATGACCTCCATAGCTCTCTTGGTGGTGGATGCAATGAAACTTCACAGTAGCGTCCCAAGTGAGAAGTTTTTTTATATTTTAGTTCATTTGCACGTGAGATAGGAGAGGACAGCTCATCTCCTCCTTCTGCTCGCTCCTTGTGCTAATTAAGGAAATTGTTCCAGAAATGAATCGGTGATCCTAGAAGTGCCCAGAAGCGATACAGTTGGTCCTCCAGCTAGTGAATAATTATTTCCCCTGGCTGGTCACTGATCGCTGAATGACCCTGCCTTTATTCAAGCCCAATTAAAGAGACCTCAAGAAGAGTTACTGTTAATGGTGCCTTCGTTTTTCAAATAACAGGTAGGCATTGAGGAAGAGATTTTGTCCTGTCTCTGCAGCACTTCTCTCTTCCTCCCCGACAGAAGTGGCAAAACCAGCTGTTTAAGGCATGACAAAGTGCATACCATGTCCATCACACTGTCAGAAGACTTTTTTATACATTTTAAGGTCTATTTTTAATTACAATCTGAAATTAAATATTTGGGGCAGTTGAGTTAATGCTTACTTTGTATTAAAACAGAAATTAACAAGTTATGCCTAGATATTAACTAAACTAGCTGTAAGTTTCTTTGATTTCATATATTTTTTTTAATCAATAAATATGCAGTAATATGTTTTGCTGTGCCTTTTTATTTCAATGCAGGGTACAAGAGATCAGGAAAAAAAGAAAAAAAAGAAAAGCACTGCTATTTTCTAATTTCAGAAAAAATAGTGATGGTTCTGTCTGTTTGTTAGAACTGTACTGATTTGTTCACTGTATAAAATAAGATCATAGATTTTAATTGCTGATCCCTTTAAGTATCTTTGTGAAACAGACAAATGGTCACTCAAATGAAACTTATACACAGGAAAGCTGAAACATCACCTTCCATTACAGTGTGACTAAGAGGTACTCAATGAATAAATGTGGCTTGTATTTCAAGGAATTTCTGTTTTTTTTCCTTCCTTTTTTTTTCTCCTTTTCTTTGCAATCACTAGACTACAATCTAGTGGGAAAATAAGTTACAAACTCTAATAAGTAATGATATTGAGAAAAAGTAGCTTAGGATCTCAGTTCCTTTACTTAAGTATGCTATATGGTTTCATAAGACTCTATTGGATGCCTCTTCAAATTCTTAGTGTAGCTTAGGCTCACTAGTTTCTGGTTATGTGACTTGCAATGGTCTTTAAATTACCAAGAAATTAGGGAATGAAGGTAGAAAGGAATGAGCCCATGCAGAAAATAAATAAATAAATAAAGGGGCGGAGGGGGGAGGGAGAGAAAAAAAAAGAGTGAAAATATTAATAAATGATGAAGTGAATTAACTTGATTCATGTACTATATCAGTATCTTGGTCACTTGATAGCTATTGTATTTATTATGCACTAATGGCTTTTGGAAGATTTATCTAATTCTCGCTATTCATTACACACAACAGTAACCCAAATAAGCATTCCTGAAAAGCAATATGCCAAAAATGTGAAATTCTAACAAAAAATGCAAAAATTGTAATGACATATAAACACCTCGTATATAACGAGACAGATTCTGTATAGAAAACTCACAGTAAGCTCAATAGAGTAAGTTGAATTATTTATATCTGTAGTATCATAATAGCAAATTATCTAACTTTTGAATATATTATTAATGTACTAATAATAAGAAAACTGAAGCATAAATTCTATTAGCAAACCATTTTATCGTTTTATGTTGTCTGTATACTATACTATAGATAATGAGGTTCTGAATAATTCAGAAAACACCTGTGGTGTTTTTTTTTTTTTTTTTCCTGGGAAATACTGGAAGGATATAGTGAAATAATTGTGAATTCTTTATACAGCACAAACATCAAAGCAATGAAAAGAAAATTTTTGATAGCCATGCCCCTGATTTTAGTGATGTATATACTTCAGTCAGAACTTAAAGCACTGTGGGTCAGACAGTCAATACCCTACAGGTTTTCTTCTGCAGCTGAAATTGTAAACATCGTTATCTTTTAAAGCAGTTCAAATATGACAATCATCAACTTTGTGCATCCAGGACTGCATGTTAATTTGACAGTATCAACATGCATTTCAGAAATGTATGCAGATTTTGCTGCTTAGAAGCAGAAGAAATCCGACAAATGTATTAACTCTCTTGAATATGCAGTGAACAAATATAATTAAAGTTAACAACAAATATTTCCAACACCTCAACAATTTAATATAGGAACATAATTAACTTCATAGTCATAATGCAATAATCAGAGCTAGGGTTGGTGGAAATTAAAATAAAGGGAATAGTTAAAGAGATTTGATAGAGAGCGAATAATCTAGGTATTACATATAATGACGTGATAAAAATCTTCAAGATCTAAATTCTCAAGTTCTTGCATGGTGTACAGAATCCCCACACAGGTCCCAAACTAGTAAAGGTGATTTTACAAGTTATGTGGAGACTTCAAAATATCCTACAGGATTTCAGTGTGTCTTATAATCTTTTATTCATGCATATAAAGAAAGCATACGAATGTATGTCTGAGGTGCACATATAAGCAGTTTGATTTTTTTATTACTGAAAATTAATCTATTACTAAAAAAATATTTTGGTAGATTATTGTTCCATTTCTTTACATTTTACTGAAAATCTACATATGTATCACATTTATTCTGACAACTTAATGAAAATTTCAGTAAGAAAAATGTCATTTTTAATTGAAAGCAGAGACTTTGTAGCAAAATTAAAAACAATGTTGTGATAAATGAGGACAAAAATGTCTTGAGTAATAAATCCAATCCAAACTAAGTGGAAGAGAAAATGATGCTAAATACTACAAGATTGTTTCTCTGTTCCTGATAGCTTTGCTGATAATTTGTTTTTGTATTTCCATTTTTTTAATAACTTGATGTTCAGTCTCATTAGAGCTGAATTAGAGGTCTTCTGCTTTGTTTTTCACTCATCATTATTTATCCCAAGATCAGGAAATACCATTTACTGAGTATCTGAGTATCAGAATACCAATGTTTTAATAAAGAGTAACACATAATTTTAATTCAAAGTAATAAATAAAAAGGCATGAGGAAAGGGCTGGATAATTTCAGACATTTATGTCTAATTACAATAAAAAAATGGACAATCTATCTCCCTCCTTGGAGTATTAACCACTTTTTTATCTCTTCTTAAGATAAAGACGTTGCAGTAGAAAAGAGAAGAAAAAGAGTATTCATGCTGCTGTGGGTTCAGGTAGTTATATGCAGAACTAGGTTTTAGGTATTTAATATTAAAAAGTCATTTGATTTAATACAAAAATAGTAATGACATGGACATCAGAAGTACTTGAAAGAGTGCTTGAAAATAGTTTTCTTTAGTCCATTTTTATACAACCTCTCTTGTATTGTCCCTTTCTCAGATGGATTTGATTTTTTTTTCCTTCATCAGTCTTTTGTCTTCTCTACACTAAGCAGTCTCTAGGATGATGTTAAACTAACCTTTGAAAAGGTAATAGGTTTTTCTGGTTCATTAGTTGGTGGATTTGTTTATGTTTTAGTTTTTATTTTTAAAGACATGCAGAAAAAATGTGATTATCTTTCATATTCCACAGCATTGCTTGTGTCTTAAAAAAAAAAAAAGTTATCTTTGTAGGGATCATGTTGTTTTAATGGGGTGTAGCATAATAAGGTACAAACTCAAAATATGTGATGGAGTGTCTCAAAGTACATAACAACCTTTTCAGCTGCAGTGGGGTTCATTTTGATCCAAGTTTTACCATTTATCTTTAATGTCTAGTCTAAGTTCACTTTTCTCTACTGTTTGTGAAGAAAAGTTAGAACCTGTGAAGAAGGTTCATCCTGATTATGTCTGACATCTTACTTAGGAAGAAACAAATCACTATTGACAACAAGCTTAAATTAGATACTATCTGTTGGATGGCCAATGTTAAATGGGATTCATCTTTCCTTTAGTCTGTGACAGTTCAGCAAGGAAAAGGCAAAAGAAAAGCACTGATTCACTGCTTTAAATTAAACAATACATTTCTACATATGAGTCAGAACAGATCTTCCCCTTGCCTGAGAAGAATAAGATTAAATACAAAAGAAAAACAAACAAGGAAAGAAAACCAAAACAAATCAAAACAAACAACCACAACTCACTATGTCACTTATTGAAACAGCAGCTGAATGGGGTTTTCAAGATCAAAATTTAAGTGTCTAAATTCCTTTTTCTTTCTGGTTCTGATAATGAGTTTATTAATCCCTCATTAAATTCCACCTGCTCCCTTAAAACATTTTATCAGGTGAATCTATTGTTCCTTAGTTTCAAACTAACTTCAATACCATTATTATTCCTTGAACATAATTTTCTGTTTAGAGTTCAAAAGAGAGTTTTCTAACATAGCAATAGCTAAGTGCTTCTGATTTACTTTTATGTCTTAATGCATTTCTAAAATTTCTGGTGTTAACATAAAAAGAGAAAGTTGATCACAGAAGAACAAGGTTTACTCTACCTCAGAGAAAAGCAATGATATCTCATTATTCTTATAATAAATCCAAAACAAAGAACAATGCTAGCTATGTACACATACAGTTTACATTTCTTGCTTTATTGATTTTCATATAAAATTGGCAACATTTCATTGCTATAATGGAGGTTCTTAAGCAGGGAATAAAAGATGCTAGACTACTTTAATGTAACTCTTACTCTCTTGTAAATACAGGGAAACACAGTGAAGATGTGTTGGGTTTATTTTAGACTTTGCAATAGTATAACAGGAATTCTGAGTTTTGTTGTTACTATCATCTGCTGAGGTACTTAGGATATCCAAGACATCTGTAGTTGACAGATACAACGTGTGGCCTAAATGAGAGTCTATGCTTTTCTGAAGCACTGGCTGTAAAGCATGTGAGATACTCTTAGATATCTTACCTAGCAGTAGGCAACTAAGTTTAGAAAAATAAATCAAATCTTCATTTACACATATTTACACGTGGAAATCTTGGTGGCTTTAAATAAAACAATTGTCTTCTTTTGATAGTGAATAAAAGACTGCAGGGATTGTAAAACTCATGTGTTTGTCTTACAGTGTATGCAAGATGCGTGTTCTTTACCAGTTTTGTATCCTTAGAAGGCCTTTTAATATCTTCCAGCTATGTAAAGGGTATCAAATTGCAGCTTTCTTTACTGCCAAATAAGAAATCTGCTAATATCTAAAACTTGCCTGAAAAACAAACATACTAGCAAACAAGCAAACAAATCAACCAACAATGAAGGAAAATACACACTGATAAAGCAACCTGGATTGCTTTTTAATGAAGACAATCCAATAATTGTATTTCAGGGATGTGAACCTAGTTTTGGATGTGTTTTGCATCAGTTTCAGTAAGGAAATTTTTAAGAAAAGTTATTTAATTTTGTTAACGTTATGGAAAATAATAGGTCATATTCATCAAGAATGTAAAGAATAGGAGAAAAAAAAGCAGATAAAACTAATATATAATAACATAGATATTGGTATGAGAGGTTACAAGTTGTACACCAGTTTTGGAAGAGATACTTCTTCCTGTGGTAATTAAGGTCACTGCTGGAAATATGTATCAAAATGTGGTGGTTTTTTGTTTTGTTTTTGTTTGTTTGTTTGTTTGCTTGTTTTTGTTTTTGGCTGTAATCTCAAAGGAAATGCATGCTAGCCATTTTAGTTGTTACAAATATTAAGAACATATAAGCCATTTTAATTTAAAATTCTGGGTGTCACATTTGAAATTTCCTTCTTATCTTCTTATGATAGATAATGTAGCAAAGTGTATTTATAGGCCTGATTGCAGAAATATTTTTAAATTGTGCATTTCTCAATATATCTCTCAACCGATGTTTCAGTTTATTTCTTATCATCTATTATAAACATCTTAATTTTAAGCATCAGGGTAAAAATCTGAACTGAGCTCAAATGTAACATGTTTTTATCTTGGCGATAAATGCTTTGTTAACAAAAGTGGTTTGGATTTTAAGTACAAGTCTTCACAGAATGCATGAAACTTAATATTTAATAATAAAATGTTTGGAAAAACAAATTTTATTAATTTCATTTGTATGTGGTACAATAGTTCTTCAATCATACTTTATACTGTAGGCAGGAAAAAAATATTTAGAAACCAAACCCCATATAATTACACATAACAACAATAATAATATGAAGGACTCAAATATCTAAGAAACTCAGTTAAGTAAAACAACCAAAAGCTTTCTAGACATGAAATTAAATTAATAAGATTGAGAAAAATAAGAAAGAACACTGAAAGAGAATACAAGATGGTGATATTGGAGGCCATCAACTACTGGTATGGTTGGGATTCTTCTCATCTAACTGTTAACATGTTCTAAACAGACATCTGCATCCAGGTTGCCTTCCTCATGATTATAGAAAAATGAGCAGTATGATTCACTTTGCTTGTTTTAAACACACACTTAAGAATAGCATGAATCACACTGTAAATGTGCCTGTTTCCTGCCAGTGACTATATAGGTAGCCTAGACCTACTAGCTCTGATACTGATTTTATATTGTGAACATGTAAATTTGGGCAGATGCACCCAAAATCATCTGAATTTAGATGCATTCAAGGCATTCAAGTGAGTTCCAATTTAATTCAAGCATATGTCTTGTTACACTTAAAGATGAACACTGGTACTTTGATCCCACAAAGATTAAATACTTTAATTTGTTAGAGGAACACTTTGTCTAGTGATGATTATGTAAAACCAGTCTGTATGTGCAGCCACTTGTCTTATACTCAAAATCACTGCACAAAGCACAAGAGTCACCATGTGAAGCTCCAATGACAGTCAATCAAAAGACTCACCTTGAACTTGATAAATTTGCCACAGATTATCTAAAACATTAAAATAAGAAAACATATTAAAATAAAATTTTATATTTATGTATTAAGTTATTCCTCGTAAGTGTTTCTGCCCTTAAAATTAAGGGGTTTGAGATTATTTAGTCTTTCGGGACATCTGGTCAATAACAAAACTTTAAATAAAATAAAGGGACCAAAATTTCTTCTTCAGCTTTGCAAACCTCTATCATTTCATTTGAAATGAATTCTCAAGCAATGTATGACCTTGACATCACTGCCAGGAATGATCCAAAAGAGCAAGGGTACCTCAACACACTGATAGGTTATAAGGGATTGAGAAATCTAGGAAAAAAAAAAAAAAAAAAAAGAAAGGACAAGATACTCTAAAATGGGTGAATGTTACTTCTTTAACTCATGAACTCATGTCAGTAAGAATGTGGTGAAATATGAATTCATGAATTTAATGAATAATATATTACATTTGGCTCAACTCAAGAAGGTAAAGAACCAAGAAAACCTTTGGCCATCAGGAAAGGAAATTGATAATTAAGAAATACAACATAACTATAACAAGAAAGGAAAGGCAACTCTGAAGAAAACAGTACAATAACATTTAAGTTGTTTAAATGTAATTTGAGCCATGAAAGATGCAATTATATAGAATAACTACATAAAGCTGTGCTGAAAAGTATGTGGAAAAAACATAGGCTGAGAAAAAATATAAGAATTGTCAACTCTTAAGTGTTAGGATAACTTATTTTGATATTTTTATTTTATTAATAGAACTTCTGTGGTGTCAAAATAATAGAAAGCTATGAATGTTAATTAGTAATAAAGCTGAAACTTTACTGTAAATCTACAGGAAAATTAAAGACAGATGAATACAAATCTAATTGAATCACACTATCATCTATTTATTGCTTCCAAGGGTCAAGGCTTGTTCAGGAAATCTACACAGTGTTTGAATTAGAAGACTATAGGTGACCAATGACACTTTAATTAGTTCAGGCTATGGATCAATCAATTCTTTGCTGGTCCCTGACATCTCAGATGCATTTGACATTATTGATCTCTGTCCATTCATTCATCTTCTCTCAGTCTAAGTTGTTTGCATTCATTAATTCTTTGTATTTTCACTGTCATCTTTCTAATCACTTGCACGCAAGTCACTGCAATAGATCTTCATCTGCTTCATTTGTTCTTTTCCATGACATTCAGTAGAAGTTTCTTATTAAAGTGTTATTTTAAAGATTATTCACATGTGACATTGAGTTATTTTTGTTGATTAGAGGTAAAATCTCTTTTCTAACATTCTCTGTGACTGCTATGTTCCTGAAGAGATGTAAAGAATATTTTTCTAACAATTAGTACTGGAGAACAGTACTGAATGATACCTTAAGTTTAGGAAAGGGTCATATTCTAAGTGGGAACTAGGTCCTTAGTTTGAAATACAGCTCAAAGTTAAAATGTCTTCAGCAAAACCTGATTCTTCCTTTTTGTTATTTTCTGAATTTTAATGAGATTACTAGAAAGTAGCTACCTATCCTATGTCAGTGTTCGACCATCTCTAGTCACTCATTAAAGAACATTCAGTGCACATGAACACTGTTCAGAGGGAAGTTGCATAGGGAAATAAAAAAATGTAGGAAAAATTAGTTGAATATTATTTGAAAGAAGACCAGCCAATACTCATTGCCAAAGTCAGAATATCTATTATCCATGATCTAAAAGAAGTACAAAATCAAATACCTTTTTTAAAAATTAGTCTTTATAAAAAGTCATTAAGCAAAAATACATTATAATTCTAAAACACACAGGCCTACACTGAATATAAATGTCCTGACAAGATAATGACACTTTCCATTTCTTTTTAAGAAGTAGCAAAATGATCTGTATTGATGACAGACAAGGAATATTATCTATGTGACAGTTCCTCTCTTCTTTGGACACAGCATAGTATTGCCTTAACATTGCCTTAGTGTTGCTCTGATATCATACTTTTTGTTTGTTTGTTGTTTTTTTTTTTTCTACCCCTGTCGAGGGTTAAGATTGCGGGGTGACAATAAAACCCTGGCAGATGTATTGTTAACCCCCTCTTCCCCCCCCCACTTCCCCCTTTTGCCCCTCCCTCTCCCCCCTTCCACTCAGGACAGGCGATCGGGAGAGAAAAAGAAGGACAGAGAGAAGAGAGTTGAAAAAATTAAAGATGTTTTACTAATGCTACTAATAAGAATAGAGAAAATAATACAAAATATACAAAACCAATCTTGAAAGTCTCAGCAACTGCAGAGTCGGCACCCAAAGTCCTGGATTAGACTCTACAGCCAATCAGAGCTGGATTCAGTCTCTCACTAGGCCTCAGTTCGCAGGGACAACTAGCAAGCTCCTCTCCTAATGTCGGCCATAGGGAAAAAAGGGAAAAAGGGACGAGATCCTCGTGATCTCCCATTTTATATGAAGTATTCACGTGAATGGAATGTTATACACAGTTGGTCAGTTGTTCCTCGTCGCCCCTCTCGCGAGATGTCCATCCATGCTTATCAATAAGTTTGCATTCCATTGCTAGGTTTTACCAAAACATGTGTCTGGTTCTCCAGGAAAATGCAGTTAATATGAAGGCTTTAGCTGACAGGCAAAATTCACTGAAAGAGAAACTCGTTTTTAACAAAACCAGGACATACCCCTTACAATTTTCCTGTCTTTTCTGTTCTGAATGATTACATAGTCAACATATAATAGTAAAAATCCGAAGACGGGAAAAGCTGTCATTTGTGTCAGAACCAGACAGTTCTATTAATAATGAGCCTCATTAGGCTACACTCAAGTTTTACCCACATACAAAGCATTGTATGTCACTGAAGAAGCAAATAAAATAATTGTGGCCTTATCAGCTCCTTTCATAGTGACTTTCACCTCTCAAGTTATTTTTAGAAGAGTTGGGAAAGAAGTAATGTTATTTAAAATAAGTATCAAAGCAAATTTAAAAGAAATTAATAAACCATAACATGTTTGAGGGGTTGGGGAAAGACAGACAAAAATGCAACACAGATAATCTCTTGCAGTTTTACTGTCAAGGGATTTTCAGGCAAAATCTTTGGTAATTACACTTGTTTATCGACCCCACCTTATCTGTGTCTATACATACATACACATACATATTCATAACACTATTGTAACCACCTATACCTTAACTTGAAAACATTTCAAGCTGTGAAAAAAACAAATCAAACATTTTTTGACTCCTTTTACAAATGCTGTGTCTGTCCTAAGAATGTAATTAGGTTTCTAATATTCCAGTGAAAAATGTGAATACTTATGAATTTTGTAAACTACATGTTTGCTACTTATATTTATTAAAAACAAAGAGAAAGAAAGAGAACAATGAAACATACACATCTGTTACATTAGAAACATTTTATAATTATTTATCAGACCAATTTTGTGGGCCAGATGTAGGGATCAGTTTCCCTGCTTGGCTCTGCCTGCAGCTTATGTCTTTACAAAACAAAAGGCCTTATGTTGTAATAAAGTTAGAGTTTTGTTTATGTGTGTACTGAATTCCTTTTCTGTCAAAGATAACAAAATTAGTTTGCTTTGTTATTCATTATACTGAAGAAAATCAAATTTTACATATATTGGATAACAACAGAAAGTAAACTAGATGTAACTACTGACTATGTACACTATCCTGATGGGGCTCGGTAGTATTTACTTTTCTTTGAAGCAAAATCACTTGAACTTACTCTAAACATCTTCCATTTAAAATAAAAGAACTATCTCTAAAGCTGGACAGGATCTCTTAGTCAAGGGGAATATTTTCTCTACATAGAACTAATCTGGATGATTTTTAATTTTGATAATATTTGTATGTAGTCAAAATGTCTTTTGGAAACACAGGTTAAAGCAGTAGGAAGAAGAATTTAGTCCTTCATTTTTATAATAGCACATGACCACTGTGGATAAATACACAACTAAACACTGAACTAGGGGATTGGCAGATCTGTTTCCTCCCCATCATTTTGAAACTTACTTTGTAGTCTCCTAGAAGACAGTGCAGGATTGTAATCTATTAAAACAGTAAAAAATATACCACAAATATTCTGACAAGAAAAAGTGTTCTGGTGCTCTATAGTAATACAAATAATCAAATTGTTTTAAGTGTTTTTTACTGTAAATACATGAATTCACATAAACATTTAATTTTCTTCTTTTATTAATGTTCACCTTATTGTAAGGACTTTGAATCTACAATGATGTCTGCTTGTAACTATTAACCACTGGTTACATAGAAAATAATCAAATCAAATTTCCTTTTTCAGAGGTACCATATTGCCCATGTCTATCATGCAGAAGAGAACCTCACTCTGGCAGACAGTTCTACAAATAATTTATGTTTGGCTATGAGGTGATTTGAGCTATACACCAAAGAACACAGTAAGTGCTCATAGTAGAAATACAGATATCTGCCTAGATTGTGTTCTCGTCTTGGTAATTATGAATGTTTCTTTTCATTTCCATGCTTTAGTAACAAATTTCAAACTATTATATGAATGAATAGGACTAAAATAAAATGTAAGAGAAAACAACAACAACAACCACCAGCATGTGGTTTGGTTTGGTTTTGTTTTTTCTGTATCATTGTGCCAACAGCATACTGTTAAAATTTACCATTATGAGAGACAGGAATAGAGGAAAATTGATCTATTTTAAATGTAACACTGAAATTTGGAAGAGGATGCCTAGAAGAAAAAATACAAGAGGGACATATGGTACTGTAAATGGCCAGATTTAACAGCACTAATAGCTATCAGAGATGTGTTTGGGTAAAAAGAGTGCTAATGTTTAAGAAATTAATGTGTTTGGATTTGGGGACTTGTTTGTTTTTCTCTAAAAGATAAAATTATATAAAATATATCTAATCCATCTAAAATCAAAGTATTAAAAAATCAATATAGTTATTATTAATCATTAAAAAATCTCAGGATGAAGAGATCAGTAAATTGTGGATCTTGCAGTTTTCTTGTTTTCACATAATTCCTAGAAGGTTCATCAACCAAATAGCTCCTTAAATGACCAGCTGTCAGGGGAGTTTCTCACTACTAATATTGTTAAAATAAGACAAACTTATAAATCTTATGACCCACATGATATTTTGAAATTTAATGGTTTTTAAGTTTTCATGCTTTCATATGGTCAAACCCCAAAACCTTCATCAACAGGGTAAATTGCACACTTAGTGTGTCCTAACTCTATGCATTTTTTGCAGATTTTTGATGCTATAATTTCAAACAGTGGTTTTATAGTAGCATACTAGAAAGACACAGAGAAGTATATTTTAATGCTAATTAAATTATGACAACTGTTCTTGGGATGCTTTAGTCTTCATCAGTAAGAACTTCATACATAGCAAAGTGTATATTAGTGTTGCTCATATGCAAACAGGCAAATAAATGTTTATATATTCTGAGGAACACATGAAAAAAAAAGTTCATTTTGTCTCAAAAAGAAACTCAGAGTCTTTTCCCTCAGCATTGCCTTTTCTTTGGTATTTCTAGTTCTCCTGTGTCCTTTCTGTCTAGTTTTGTTTGCTTTCTCACTAAGTCTGTCACTCATTTACTGCACCTTTATCTCTACAACCATTGCCCTGTTTGATAAGAGAAGTGCCTTGGTAACATGAATTTGGAAATGGGAATCTTCCTTTTCTGAGTGATGATAGGTCTCCATCTATTAAAAACAAAAACAAAAACACAAAAACACCAAAACCAAAACAAAACAAAAACCTGCAGGCTTTTAAGATTGTCTTCTTGTCTTTTTTATGTCATTATTTTATAGCTAGCTTACAGATGTTTGTAATGGAATCAGAGAACAAATGGAGATTGTGCAACCATGTTACCACTGCTCAAAGGTGTTAGTCTGAAGTTAATTGCTGTGACAGTCAATGGATGAATTGTGTACAATGATGACAAAAAAATATTATTAGTCTTAAAATGCTCCATGAACATTTTTTCATACTCCTGAGTAGCAGCTTTGTCAAGTCAAATATTAATTGACACTCCACATATATTTCCATTTCTTCTCTTCCAAGTACTATGTTTTATAAGTTTTATAATGTAAACAGGCAATATTTTTATAATGTCCTGATAAATGGATTAACTGATTTGATAGCTTTCTAAATAAGGGACATGAAATCAATTTCCCACTGACAAGAAAAACTGATAAAGTGGGAAATACATTATTGTATAGCAGTTTCAGTGCATAGCATGCTGCCTCACATTCATGGGCAGCTGACAGAAGGCGGCACTTAACAAGAGTGTCTTCATGTATTCCACACAGAACGTTATTGCCACTGTTTACATTTCTTGTTCTGCAAGGACAGAAGGGCTTAGAAGGGCTTGTAGTACTTAAAAAAAAAGAGCAAAACAACTCTCTTGCGGTGTAAGCATTGCAGGCAAGTTTCTTCATGATAATCAGAAAAAAAAATCCTCTGGATCTTGGTCTTCATAATAGTAGGGAAGAGAATATAGTTTCTTGTATACTACCATCTGTGAAATAGAAAAATATCAGAACTAACCATCATCTGTATTCATCTCTAAGTATGTATATTCAGCTACTACTAAATAAGTATTATAATCTCTGAATGATAAATATTTATAATAAACTTGTTTTCTATCTTAAAATATTCTGTAAGTATCTCTAATTTAAAATTAATTTTTGAAGATACAGAATGAATGTCTATAGCAGAAAGACTAAGTACCATTCCTTCATTTCCATGTTTTTCTTTATTTTGCAGAGGAGCCACAAACTTTCTGGTTTGGAATGCCCAGCATGGGCTAGATTCTGAAAATTTGTCAAGTGAGACCTGAAGCACCTCGTTTGTGATGAGTTACAAATCCCACTATTTAACAGAAAGATAAATTATGGTGAATGGCATCTGGTCACATGGGCTGGTTTGCCTGGAAACCAGAGATGCAAAGTCCACCTGACTGTGGACACACAGTCACTTCTTGAGATCCTAGCTGTTGTTGCATGAATTAGCATATTTTCAAAATAATTAAGATCAAACATGTGCAAAGATTTATTTCCTATGAAATCTAAGTAAGAGATTAATTTACTTATTAAATACATTATTTCACTGAGGAGAGGAGAAATTGTTGTTGTTTTTGGTTTGCTTTGGTTTGGTTTTGGGATTTTTTTTTTGTGGTTTGCTTGGTTGGTTGTTTTTTTGTTTGTTTGTTCATTTTTTTCACTTATTCATGAGTCATTTGCTGCATCATTAAATTTGGACTTGATGGCAAATTAATAGTATAGGAATTATGACAAAAATAATAATAACTATAAAGCTTATGTACAAATAGCAAAGAAGTACAGAAAAAAAACTTAACTGTGGTTTAGTTATGCGCTTAAGCCCAAGCACATGTTCTGCATTCTCAGAGACTAATTATAAATTAAGATGCATTTTGATAGAAGTAGAAGTACAAAGTCAAAGATCAGTGTCAAACCACATAATCTCTGTTAGGACTTAACAAACTAGAAACATGTATTCAATGATTCTCATCAGCTTCTGGCAGATTTATAAATGAAGCTGTCAGTGAAAGAAGCATTGTCTGAGATACAAATGACAGGAAAAATCAGCCTGTTTAAAGTTTGTGTACTCAACATTAAAAAAAAACAAAACCCAAACCCTACAAAACCAAACCCAGAACCATAGTGACGGTATTTCAAATTATCGTGGAGGAAAGAAGAGGTTAACCTAAAAGGCCAGAGGTCAAACCTATGACGAAGTGTAGCACTTTGTGTGTTTATTAGAAACAATATTCTCTCTGCAATTCAGCAAGATGAGTGTTTAAAACAGATCTCACACAATTAAGAAAGAGCAGGAGGAAGACGTTACTCTGCAATACAGCATTTCCTCCATTGCAGAGAGTGCACTTCCATCAGTGATACACAGTATCACCAAAATACACAATATTTCTCAGTCTGAAACAAGTAATTGAAACTGCAAGAATAAAACTTAGCCCAGATCTCTTAAAAATTATTTATGCAACTGGTTTTAATTTTATTATTAATTTTTTGGGGGGAGAAAAAAATTAATTAATAGCTCAAATGTACTTTTGATAAAAAACCAGTACAGCCATGATTTGTTAAGTTTTCCAACATCACTAATTTCTTCCAAAGGAAGATAGTTAATAACCTATTAGTCTTTTTAAGTTTTGGAAAAAAAAAAAAAAAAAAAAAAAAAGAAACTGCAGGTAGAGAAAATTATTCCTCTTTTTAAAACTAGTGCTAATTTGATTTCTGATTTTCCACTCAAGAAAATTATTCATTTTCCTGAGTCATATCAGATGTCATCATTTTTTCTCCCTTGTTCATATTTCAGAGAGTAGACAGATGATTCATCCTTGATTTAAGGAAGAACTATTTTACTTTTTTTTCTTCTTTTTAATATAATGTCTAACAAAGATTATATTTGGACCCAGACTGCCTTATTCTTCTTGGTCTTCACAAGTTTAGTACTGTTTTCTCTAACAGAAATTCATTTTTTTTTTTCATAAATCAGTTGACTGTGATCATTACATTTCATATATCATATATAAGTTTGAAGTTGACAACAAACATTTTTTTTCCCCCATCACCTCATAAAAACATCAATTTTTCTAACAAATTTAGGAAATTGTAACAATTTTTTTTCAGATCCTCTACCTGTATTATCAAAATGTTCTACTGTGTTACCTATAGACAACTAATGCATTATTTGATACTGATTTTTAGCAGATATTGTTTATGTATTCCTGTTGCATTATTCTGATAAAGTAAATAATTCACTTAATTCCAAAAATGTTACTCTACTGCAAATTTTAACCAGTTGCAATATTTTGCTTTGCATTTCAGAGATATATCTTTGTGGTTCTTATTTTGTTGTTTTTCAAGAGTAGCTTGTGGTCTCATATAGCCTTGTTTTCCTGTAGAGTTTCTTTAAAACAGATTCTGGCAAGATAAGAAAGTGATTAAAGGTAACTAATGAAACTGCTAATATCTGTCATATATGATCACACGAAGGGTGGTCTCCTGATATGAGATTCTTAAGGCTATCAGATTCATGGAATTGTGGAATAATATTGGTTGGAACAGACCTCTAGAAGTCATCCAGTTCATAACTGCTTAAAACAGAACCAAAATCAAAGTTGGATCCAGCCCAAAGCTTGATGAATTTCTCTAGTTGGTCATAGCCATGACTCTTTGAATATCTTGATGGACAACAGTTCCATTACCTTTCAAATCAACCTGTTCCAGTAGTTGATCTCTCTTGGGTATGAAACAGACCATGTTTACAAAAGGTTAGTTAATATCAAATCAGTGGAGTGTGTGTGATGCATCACAGATGAATAAAAATCCTCCACTTGTTCAACACATTTTTCTTTTGCATTAATCCTTCTAAAAGACTCCAAGACCTAAATATACAAGTACTGAAATACAGCTATAAAGATTGTTATGCCATGTATATTTTCATATTTATTAGCAATTAAAAATTTAAGAATTTAAGAAGCTTAGTCAAACAAATAATTCATGGCATACATTTAATTTTTCAGATTTTATAAGAATTTTTTTTCTTCTTTTGGATATTAGAAATAGCAATGATTAGAGTCACTATTAACTAGTGACTTTTAGAAGAATTCAGGAGCTAAGTTTCACACATTAAAGGACACAAATTTTTATGTTTTCTGAAAATGTAAATCTACTGTTGAAAATGTACAGTGTCAAGAGAAAGGTTAGTAAATGTATAAGCATCAAAGATATAGACAAAGAGGCAAAACATACTTGTTGCCTTAAGAAACTAACAACATGGCTTTCACAATACTTTGTTCTGACATATGTGTCAAGGCAATCATTGAAACTACTCAAGTGTTTAAAGTTAGAGTACTTAATACTTTCCTACTAGTAAGAGTGAGCTTTAACAGTCCATTTGCTAGTAGGATTGGACCACTGAAGTCAGTTTTTTGCAGCTGTGAAAATGTGTCAACATTTTGAAGTGTTTAAGACCAATATACTAAAGTGATTCTTCATTAGAGTGTCACCATGTCTAATCCACTTGTGGATTTTTCTTAGTTCCAATGTCATAGAGGGAATAATTGGCCAAAGTAGAAATAAAACGCAGGAACCTTGACCTTGTATCTCTGTCTTATGTGCCGACCAGCCAGTGGAGTCTGAGAGTACAAGATGAGGTACTAAAATTTTCTAAACAGAACTTCACCGTTCTCATAATGCTCTGATCAAGATCCACAAAGCAATTCACTCTCTTCCAAGCTCATTCATGGCTCCTATTAGAGCAAACTGTGCTATTTTGAAATATTTATTTTCTTATCTTCACTGAAGCATTTCTGCCTAAATATCAAGTTTCTAGAATAAGTTTTTCAGTTCAGTGTTTGTGTATATACACAATACACATCCCTTGTTTACACTTCGGCTTCTTTTTACCTTGTCTCCTCACTCTTTTTTTGTCAATTTAGGAGACACATATTCAATGTCTTGTATTTATTTAATTAATATGTATGTGTGTCTGTGTGTGTACGCATGTGCACAAATGTACATGTGTACACACACGCACGCGCACACACACACACACACAAAATAATACAGAGTTTGCTTGACTGGTTAATCCAACAGATGACAACAAACTTTTTGCATGCATGTATCAGTAGTACTAAGAAACTACAGAAGAATTCTACTATAGTATTCCACCTACCTGCATCTTGGCTGAATGAAACCCCAATAACTAAGCACATTCTAGGTTAAGAACATTATTTTGGGGCTTTAATAAAATTTAGTCCATCTGCCCAGCTATCACTCTGATAACAGGTGTAAAGCTAGCAAAAAACATTGAACATTTTTATTTTATTTACTGAACTATTTCATTGTTAAATTTCTATCTGAAAAATTCTAGATGAAGCTTACATACAAACATTTCCTACTTACATATGAACATTTCCAAAGTTATCATAATTGATACATTGAGCTGATATTTTTGTATTATTTTTACTATTTTATACACTTAAAGCAGACATCACCCAAAGGTAACCATAATGTTCATATTCATGTACACATAGACATATAAATTAGTTTACCATGTTGACAGCAATATGGCACCTGAGATGCTGAAAATGAGTGGAAGAGAGGTTGTATGATATCTTTTACAGGTATATAGTTTTAGGCTGATTTGATTATACAAGCAACAAAACTTCAGCTAGCTGCTGATTACAGTCTTACAAACCATCGCTGTAGCTCATGAGTGTTGAAGGTGCTTGGTGTCCGAAAGATCAATCTCTAATGAACTTCATGAATTTGAGAATACTCCCTGATGAGGCTTCTGTAGCCATGAGATAGTGACTGTTGAAATAAATGAAAACAACAAAAACAACAACAACAACAAACAAACAACAACAAACAAAAAACAAACAAACAAACAAGAAAATCTGCTAAAAACATGAAGAGCAAAAAAATCATAATTTTAGCAATGCACAAGGTTTGTCCCTTAAATAGTTGTAATTAAACTTCATGTAAAGAGATGTTCAAAGGACATAGTTGAAAAATGTGGACTCATGTTAAGTATGCTCTGAAATTTATGCACAAGGTTTGTCCCTTAAATAGTTGTAATTAAACTTCATGTAAAGAGGTATTCAAAGGACATAGTTGAAAAATGTAGACTTATGTTAAGTATGCTCTAAAATTTATTTATATAAGTGAAAGTATGTTATTTAAATGTACTAATTTTTATGTTTTAATGGGCATACTTGTCTTGTAAGAGGTTTTGTATTTTCACGCACTTAACAGACAAATAGCATTTGAGTAGTTGGTTGCCTAACTCAATTTTTTTAAATAACTGAGAGCAGGTAATTTTTCATGGTCATAGCAAAACTAATGTAATTACAGTGAGGATTTGTTCTTTGATAAGAGAAAAATGTATTAAAAGGAAAAAGACAAAATTTGAAATCTGATCTAACTTCAAAGTTCAACATTTAATTGATACCTCAGGGTTGTGTCCAGTTGAGTTTCAAATATCTCAAGGAAGTGAAGTTCACAGTAAAAAAAAAATTGCTTAGTATTTAATTGAAATTTCTCTTATTGCAGCTGGATTCCTTTCATCCTTTCAGTTTGCACCTCTGAGAACAGTCTGGCTCCATTTGGTGTGCCACCTCCCATTCTGTGGATGAAGACTGTAAGAAGGCTTATCTTTAGCCTTTTATTAAGGCTGAAGAAATCCTGCTCCCTTAGTTTCTTATTGAATGTCATATTCTCCAGCCTCCTAATCATCTTGGTGATTCTTTACTGAATTTGATCCAATATCTTGATGTCTTATGCTGGGGAGCCTAAAATGGATACAGTGTTCCAGATGCAACCTCAAAATCGACAAACAGGTTGAGGAGCAATTCTTCTGCTTGATGGCTATGTTCTCATTAATGCAGTCTTCTATGTGGTTGGCCTTTATTGCACCATCAGTCTACCTTTGAATTGCATCCAAATTTTTGGATGATCTTTCAAAGATGAGCTTCAGTCTCTTCCTCTTGATAATGACACACATGACTCAGAGGTAGCATCAGAGGTGTCTGACTCTGATGACATGCTCAAGAGAACTTGTTTGTCTTTGCCTTTTAACGTAGCACATTAGGCATATTTAAAAAGATATATTTAGTAAGTGGATGTCATCATATGGATAAAGAGATTTCTTTCTGTTTTTAGAGGTTGCATTCTCTAGGTATTTTACATTGCCAGTGGAAATCCACAGGCCTCACATTCACCACCTGGCAGTGGAGAATTTCAGGACCTGTCTGGGCTTACATTTGCCTGAGCTGGTTTTTAGTTATCTCGCAATAAAAATGGTCACTGCCTCACCTTTTGTAAATACTGTATTAGCTGAAAGTGTGACCCTGCAAAGTGATCCAGGCATAAGAGACAGACCTTGTTTGTGTTCACTGAGAACAAAGAAGGCTGTTCTGAGATTTTGAAACACTGCTTGCAAACTATTGAGACTGAAGGAGACTGAAGCAGACTGTAATAAGAAAATCCAAGCAGACCCAGACCCAGGTTGTTCTAGTGAATACCTCAGGATGCTGCTGACTTGCTGTAATACTCTCTTACCCCCTTCCTTGAGGAAGTTTGAAACTGTCAGTCTTAGGATGCAGAGAGTGGGTAAAGCATAACACTAGAGAAAGAAGACAAATAGCAAGAAGCTTGGGTTTTTTCTTTGGGTTTTTGATTTGTTTTTTTATTTTCCCTGCATAACAACTTTAGCATTATTATGAATACAGTTTTCTGTATAGCTCTGGATTAACAATGTTGATGTTACTGTAATTGGATTGATAACAATGGTTCCATTTTGATTGCAATGATAAAACCACAATTGATCTCAAAATAAATTTTAGCTTTGTGCATTGGGTTTGTGCAACAATGTTTTGGGAGTGTCGTAACTTCTGTGAGAAGGTGCTAGAAACTTCTCTCGTGTCTCACATGTCAGCCAGCTCCAAAACAGACCCACCATTAGCCAAGGCTGAGAGAATTAGCTACAGTGAAAGCACCTCTGTAATAAGGTATTTAAGAACAGAAAAAAACTGTGATGGAACAGCAGCTGAGAGACAGGTGTGAGAATATGTGAGAGAAAGAACTCTGCAGACATTAACATCAAAGAAGGAGGAGGAGGAGGTGCTCCAGGTAATGGGGCAGAGATTCCGCTGCAGCCCATAGTGAAGACCATGATGAGTAAGTTTGTCCCCCTGCAGCCTGTGGAGGTTAACAGTGGAGCAGATATCTGCCTGCAGCCCACAGAGAACACCATGTCAGAGCAGGTTGATGCCCCTGAAGGAGGTTGTGACCTCATGGAGAGCCTGAACTGGAGCAGGCTCCTGGCAGGATCTGTAGCCCCGTGGAGAGAGGAGCCCATGCTGGAGCAGGTTTGCTGGCAGAACTAATGACCTCATGAAGGACCTTTGCTACAGCAGTCTGTTCCTGAAGGACTGCAACTCATGGAAAGGACCCACACTGGGGCAGTTCATGAAAACTAAAGCCAATAGGAAGGACCCACCCTGGAGAAGTTTTTGAAGGACTGTCTCCTGTGGGATGGGCCCCCCCAAGCTGGAGCAGAGGAAGAGTGTGAGGAGGAAAGAGCAGCAGATTTACTGACCACAACCCTCATTCGCCATCCCCCTGTACCACTGCTGGGAAGGAGACAGAGAAAATGGTGAGTGAAGTTGAGCCCAGAAAGAAGGAAGGAGTGGGGGGAAGATTTTTAAGATTTGGGTTTTATTTCTCGTTACCCTACTCTGTTTTCATTGATAATAAATTAATTTCCCAAGCTGAGGCTGTGTTTTGCTTGTGGTAATTGATAAGTGATCTCTCTCTGTCCTTATCTTGACCCACGAACCTTTCATTTGTCTCTCCTGTGCAGCTGAGGAAGGGGAGTGATAGAGAAACTTGGTGGGTACCTGTCATCCAGCCAAGGTCTAGTGCCTACACAGAGTACCTCCCATAGCTGAAGCCATTAGTTTCCTCAGCCTCAAAGAGGGGCACCAAGCATTCTTGCAGTTTGAGATCTGGGTGGTTGTGTCCTGTACTAGGAGCTCCAAGGACTTCAGTGTGCCGGAGTGTCACGGATGCACCCCGAGGTTAGTTTAAGGGACACAGGGTCCAAAACCAACTTTTATTAAACCGGTGAGAAACAGGGTTTTAGCACTCCAAAAGAGACTTAAATAAAGGTTCGGATATCAGTTGAGGAAAATTATTAAGGGGCAGCAACTAATACAACAGGCAGTCCACAGAGTGTATACACGTGGCTTCACTCAAAACAATGCCGGAGCCGTTCTTGAGTCCCGGAGAAGTACACACTTGCCTAAACACGTTGCAGGATTATTTTTAAAGAGATACACGTACTCGTAGTGAATACGGGAAGTGTACGCTCGCGATTCCACGAGGGTAAATTTATAATACACTCGCAATCCTGCGAGGGTTAATTTACTTATACGTGCAAGTGTGCACGGAATGTTACACGTGTATATGTGCACGGAAGGAAAATACACTCGTGATTGTGCGAGGAAATAATTTAAAGTACGCGTGCAAGTGTGCACGGAAAGTTACACGTGCATATGTGCATGGAAGGAAAATACATCCGTAATTCTGCGAGGATTAATTTTACACGTGCTCATATGGAGCACGGAAAGTTATACGTGCATATGTGCACGGAAAGTATAAATATACTTGCAATCCTGCGAGAAGTTTTACTCACACCCATGGCGGCAAGGCAAGCGGAGTCTTCATCCCGGGGAGGGGGGCTCTCGGGAGCAGCATCTTGCTCGTGCTCCGAGAGACCCACACAATGGGCGGAGTCTCGACGAGAGTCCCGTTTTTATGGCTTCTGATCAGATCTGACTGTAGGCATTCTAGAAGCTCCTCTGCACCCCCACACTGGCTGTGGGTGCCCCTGAGACCTCCAAAACATCCCCCACACTAGCCGCAGGTGCCCAGCGGCTCACTGGTGCCTCGAGAGAGGGAGATGTGCCCACTCCTCCATACTGAAGGAGGGAGGGGGAGAGAGGGGGGCAGAGAGGGGGAGAGAGGGGGATTGCATTCTGCCACACGGCACAGCACCATGTTATGCAGAGCTGTGCTGTCTTAAGCACTACCAGTGGCCCGTGGTTCACATCAGTTTCCACGTTAACTGCTGATTTTCTGTTTGCCAGTCCTGTTGTTACATTCCCATGGTTATTACTGCTCTAAAGCAGCAGCTAAGTGCTCCCCATCAAACAGGAGCCTGTCATTATCACATCAGGGAAGACAGCTGAGGCTGAAGGTGTGCTCACTCCAGGTAGGAAGCAGCAAGCAGGACTAGAAGCCCAGGTCTGTGAACAGCAAGCAACCCTGTCACAAATGCCAATCCCTGTGCAGTGTGTACCTTGGGTTACTGAGAAGTGAGGGAGTATAACATTCCCCTCTTCAATTGAGAGGCTGAGAAGAGGGACTTGTCAGAAAAAAAAAAAAAAATCAGAAAGTTTACATTTTAAAATATATTTAAGAGAAAGCAGCATGATGTAATGGATTTAAAACATCATTGGTTTGCTTATTGCACGTAAAACGCCAGTCCTTTTCTGTGTTTTCTTTCAAGTAAACTTGAAAATTTATTTTCTTTTCTAAATAAGCTGCTTTTTTCTTTTTTGTAAACTAGCAGAGATGCAGCAAGAGAATGAATGACCTTCAAATCTTTCTCTCTGCCTCCATGATACAGTTTTCATTCCCACTAAAAGCAATAAAGATCAGAGCCCAAATGAATAAGTATGAAACTGTTAAAGACTGTCAGAGCTGGCAGAAGAGGTGGAAGATGTGAGTTATTTCTAGATAAAACCTAAAAACCTTATTTCCTTATGTCTAACTACAACCTATGCCATTGTCAACAGAAAGTAGAAACAGTTGGCAGAAACATAGAAAAGCATCTCCCAAAGATACTACTAGTAATTTCAATACATTAAACATAGAAAATAGTGGACAACAGATTCAAATTAAAGCAGACATTTTCTGGGCATTCAAAGAACTCTGAGCAAAGACATGAATACTACTGGGTAGCTGTGAGGTACAGCAACAAAAAATAAATATTGATGGAGATTATTTCTATCTTTAATTGTTCATGGACTCTATGAAGCCCATTTCTTCGTATCAGAAAAAATAAACACCACATTTATTCTTACAATTACAGGATTAATTTTTATAAAAGCCAAATTATTTCTTATATTGTCCACAATGTAAATTTTATTAAAGAAAATACCTTAATACAACCAAGTTCACGGTAAATTTAAGTCAGAGTCAAAGGAGAGTTTAGTTAAAAATGCTTCTGAAAAATTTCTCATGAAAGACTTCATTCTCCTTCATACCATACTTGAAGACCACAGGAGGCAGTAGGAACTTTCCAATTAACCTATGGGTTTTAGACCAAGCTGAAAACTGAATTGTTCTGATTTTATTGAGTTGGCACAGAAAGATTTTGGCAGAAAGGGGGCTAAGAAGTGGCTTCTATGAGAATCTGCTAGAAGCTTCCCCCATGTTCAGTAGAGCAAATGTCAGCTGGCTCCAAGATGGACCCACTGCTGGCCTCAGGTGAACCTATCGGCAATTGTGGTAGCACCTCTGGGGTAACATAGCTAAGAAGGGGAAAAAAAAAACTGTTGCAGAACAGAAGGCAAAAGAGAGGAGTGAGAATATGTGAGAGAAACAACTCTGCAGACACTAAGGTCAGCGAAGAAAGGGAAGCAGATGTTCCAGGTACTGGAGCAGGGGCTCCCCTGCAGCCCATGGTGAAGACCATGGTGAGGCTGGCTGTGCCCCTGCAGCCCATGGAGTTCCATGGTGGATCAGAGATCCCCCTGCTTTTTCCAGAGGACCCCATGCTGGTGCAGGTGGATGCATCCAAAGGAAGCTGTGACTCTGTGGAAAGTCCCTGCTCAAGCAAGCTTCTGGCAGAACCTGTGATCCATGGAGAGAGGAGCCCACACTGTAACAGGTTTGCTGGCAGGACTAATTACCTCATGGAGGACCCTAGTTGGAACAGTCTGTTTCTGAAGGACTGCACCTTGTGGAAAGGACCCATGCTGGGGCAGTTCATGAAAACTGAAGCCGATAGGAAGGACCCATGCTGGAGGAGTTCATGGAGGACTGTCTACCATGGGAAGGATCTCATGCTGGAGCAAGAGAAGAGAGTGAGGATTGCTCCCCTTGAGGAGGAAGGAGCAGCAGAGACAACATGTGACAAATTGCTTGCAATCCCCATTCTCTGTCCCCCTTCAGTGCTTGGAGGCAGAGAAAATAGAGAGTAAAGTTGAGCCTGGGAAGAAAGCAGGGGTGGAGAGAAGCTGTTTCGAGGTTGGTTTTATTTTCTCATCACCCTTCTCTGATTTTGATAGTCAATTAATTAAGTTAATGTCCCCAAGTCAAGTCTGTTTTGCCCATGACAATAATTGGTGAATGATCTGTCCTTGTCCTTACCTCAATCCATGAGCCTTTTATTATATTTCCTCTGTTTTGTCCTACTGAATAAAGGGAGTGATAGAGCAGCTTGGTGGGTGCCTGGTAACAGCCAAGATCAGACCCACGTCAGTCCTTTTCAGGTTCCTCGAGTTTATCAATAGAAACAGATTGATAACTAAGTTATTGGATTAGCATGTTATGTTTAAGCTACAAGAGTAGTCATTTACTTTGAGTATTACTATATGCTGTGACAAAACTTAGATTTTTTTGGTTGTGTTCTTTTGTTTGTTTGTTTTTGAGTTGTGGTTGTTCTCAATAGCCTCTTTATCTTAGAGTATTTCTTTCAAATACATAGAATTGTATATCTATTTCAGTGTCATATCTTCTATTGTTCCTTTATTTCTATTTCTTCAAATAGCTATAATTTGATACTTTGCCTCATCTTCTTTTCCTTAAGAGTCTGTATTTCCTTTTGTATTTGTTTGCATATAATATACTTTTCCAGAATAACTGCTTTATTATAAAAAGCTGAATATGCTTTAAAATGGAAATACCAAACACTGTAAACCTAAATAAGATTGACATATCGTTAATAGCAAACATATACTTGAGTGTCCTTAAGTACAAGTGACTGGTAACAGAACTCGGTCCAAAAACTTGAAGTGGTAAGATTTTCCCTGCACATCTGTATTAAGTATACCTTATTTTCCAGGAGCAAAGACTGAATAAAGGAAGTAGTCAGGATCATGGAAATATATTTTACTCTGCTGTATGACTTTATTTTCAATGATGGGAGAAGTAAAATGCTTATAAGCTGAGGACAGAGACAAAGTAGGCTTCTGCAGAAAATTTGAGCCAAACTGTCATTTAAGAGCAGATAGCACAAGAGTAGTGATGACCAAGCAATACATGTATTTACAATACTGTAGCCCCCTGTATCAGAAACAAACAGAAGGAATCGGAAGTCAATGCCCAGTTGCAGAGCCATTACACCATTTGGATTACAGAGACACACTGGTCTAGCTTGCGTGGCTGAAATGCTGGGATGGATGGATGGATGGATGGATGGATGGATGGATGGATGGATAGAGGCTCTTCAGAAAAGACAAGATAGGAAGGTAAGGAGAGGGGCAGTGCATGATGCAAAGGGGTAGCTGGAGTTTCCTAATGGCTTAAAGGACACTTAGGCACATGCAGTGTTGTTTAAAAAGAACTGCCTCATTGCCCTATCTAAAGAGCAGGAAAACCAAACAACAAAACCCAAACAACAAAAATCTGCCACCAGTTTTAAAATTGTATTATTTTTAAAAAGTAGGGGCTTACAGGGGGTGACTTCTGTGAGAAGCTGCTGGAAGCTTCCTCAGTGTCCAACTGAGACAAAGCCAGATGGCTTCAAGATACATCTGGAATATTGTGTCCAGTTCTGGGCCCCTCAGTTCAAGAAGGACACGGAACTGCTGGAGAGAGTCCAGCGCAGGGCAACAAAGATGATTAAGGGAGTGGAGCATCTCCCTTATGAGGAAAGGCTGAGGGAGCTGGGTCTCTTTAGCTTGGAGAAGAAGAGACTGAGGGGTGACCTCACTATTGTTTACAGATATACAAAGGGTGAGTGGCACGAGGATGGAGCCAAGCTCTTCTCAGTGACAACCAATGATAGGACAAGGGGTAATGGGTTCAAACTGGAATACAAAAGGTTCCACTTAAATTTGAGAAGAAACTTCTTCTCAGTGAGGGTAACAGAACACTGGAACAGGCTGCCCAGGGACCTCCCTGTGGAGCCTCCTGCTCTGGAGATATTCAAAACCTGCCTGGATGCCTTCCTGTGTAGCCTCATCTAAGTGTTCCTGCTCTGACAGGGGGATTGGACTAGATGATCTTTTGAGGTCCCTTCCAATCCCTAACATTCTGTGATTCTCTGATTCAAGATGCACCCAGCACTGACCAAGGTTGTGCTCATCAGTGATGGATATAGTGCCTCTGTGATAACATAATTTAAGAACAGAAAAAAATGGCTGTGGAACACTACCTGAGAGAGAGGAGTGAGGACATGTGACAGAACGAGCCCTGCAGACAGTGAGATCAGTTCAGGAGCGGTAGGAGGTACTTCATTTGCTGAAGTGGAGATTCCCCTCTAGCCTGTGGTGAAGACCATTGCAGGCTGCCACCCTGAAGACATGGAGGTCCACAGTGGAGCAGATACCCACCTGCAGTCTCTGAAGGAGACATTGGAATGGAGCACATTGCTCCACTTGAAGAAGGCTGTGACATCATGGAGAACCTGTATTGCAGCAGCCTCATGGCAGACCTGTGGACCCATCGAGATAGAAGCCCATACTGGAGTAGATTTGCTGGCAGGACCTGTGACCCCATGGGAGACCCACACTTCAGCAGTCTGTTCCTGGAGGATGGAACCCTGAGCAAGAGACCTGTGCTGGAGCAGCTCATGAAGAACTGCAGCCCTTGGGAAGGATCCACTTTGCAAAAGTTCATGAAGCACTGTCTCCCACAGGAGGGACCCCATGCTGGAGCAGAGGAAGAGTGTGAGGAGTCCTCCCCCTGAGGAGGAAGGAGAGGAAGAGGCAGAGTGTGATGAAATGACCACACCACCCATTCCTTATTCACTTGGTTTGCTCAGGGGGAGGAGGTAGAGGAATTGAGACTGAAGTTGAGCCTAGAAAGAAGGGAGGGGTGAACAGAAGTTGTTTTAAGATTTGTTTTCTATTTTTCATTACCCTACTGTGACTTCTTATTGGCAATAAATCTAATTAATTTCTGAGAGTCAAGTCTTTTTTTGCCCATGCAGTAATTGCTGGGTGATCTCCCTGTCCTTGTCTCAACTCATGAAACTGTTGTATTTTTTCTTCCCCTGTCTAGCTGAGGATGGAGAATGATAGAGCAACTTGGTGGGCACTTGGTGTTCAGCCAAGGTCAACCTATCACAGAAGTACTGTGTGAAAATCTTTAGTGACAATAAATAATTACTTGCATGACCAACAAGGTATAGACTTATCACAAGATCTGATAATTTGATCTTGGTATAAAGACAGAAGTATATAATGTAATGCAATGTATAATAAGAAACAAGCAAAGCTACCTTATGCTAGGTTCAATCTTGCCATTCACAGCTGGGGGGTGACTGGGATATTTTGTGATCAGGGTTCTAAAGAGTAACTGTGTTTGACAAGTATTTTGAGACGCTTCACATGTACATTGCTTGGTATCTCTTTTTTTCAGCTTGCGTTTCCTCTGTATCCCCAGTGTCACATCAGGTGTCTCACATCAGGAGACAGTGAAAACATAACTCAGAAAGTAACTGTAATTTGGGTAATGCATTGACTCTTTACTGAACTAGTCTGTAATTTGTTGTGTTCTAATGTAAAGCACTACTATGGCCATTTCATTTTTATTTGCCCTTAGCAAGCAATATTCATTCAGGCAATATTACAAAACATGGATAAAAAATATTGCTGTTAGCAGCTTTACATGCAGTTCTTGGAAGAAACATTCTGACATTATGTGTAAAGGCTCTTGGAAGAAGATGCATTTAAGTCTAGAGAATCTCTATATTTAAAGCAGAGAGTTTGAAAAATAGAACTTAAAAAAAAAAAAAAAAAAAGCTCCTCACTTTTTTCCATGTTTTATTAGATATCTGAAATGAAAATTCAGATCTAGGGTTGAATGAGAGTCCAAGTCTTCCAAATTCAGTACTCATATAAGACTCAAAGGTACTACTGAATAATTTATTGGGAGAGCAGCCAAAAGTTAAAAGGTGTCTCTCTGCATTTTCATTTCCCCAAAGTCAGAAGAGAGTAAGCTTCTCAAACAGTGTCTGGTTAAAAATAATTTCTTACCCTAATTAATGTGGTCAGTGTTGACACTGAGTACTGAGTTCTTAAAAAAACAATAGTTCAGCTTCCTTCTGTGCTATTTAAACTTGCTATACTCCATAACAAGATGAGAAGGAAGCTCTTTTTTTCTTTCTTTTTTTTTTTTTTTCCCCTCTCTCTAGACACAGACTCTTACTGTTTTCAGGACTCTGTCTTTTAAGACTTTGAGAAATACATTAACTTAGAATACACAGAGTAACTAAAAATCTGAATATTAATAAATACATGCTTTACGCAAGATGAAAATTCCTTAGGAAAAAAGAAAGCAATATGGCCAAAAAGAGAGTATACTTGTCATATGGTTAAATCAGACTGAATTAACCAAAAGTTGAACTCTTTAATTCTGACACAGAAATTCCAGTAATAGGAGTAGAAAATGCTGTCCCACTCTTCCAACTCTCATTTGCCTTAGATCGCTTTCAAATATTAGCCCAAAGAAGTCCAAGTTTTTCTTTGTAATCATTCTGATGGGATGTCAGCACTTCAAACTGATAATATCTAACACAACAGTTATGTTTATGTGTTATTTTCATTATTAAAGTGAAATGACATCAGCATGAAAAATATACAAGTACAAACTTATCTCAGTTTCAACAAACAGTAGTTACATTCCCTGTTTTTTATGGAATTTATGTTCACCTTCAGGAACAATAGAACAATTTAATGGAGTCATATTTTTTCTTAAGGGACACATCAACTGCAGCAGCTTTGATTCAGTGTCAACACTTGAAGATATAATGAAGACTAATGTTGACTAAATGTCAAGCAGAAAACATTTAGAAAAATGAAAACTGATCAAAAAAAGGTCTTCCATTGCTCTGTGAGATACTTCTGAGTTTTACAGGTTCTCTTGTGGACCTTTAATATTATCAGCATGCTGAGCAGGTTACTCATATCATATATGCCAAGTTCTGCTCCGAAATGCACATGTGGATTTCTCAAATATCTTAGAATATCTCAGAGAGTAAGAGACAACTATGGTTAGGTAAATGAATTGAATAGTTGTCAGATACACTTTCAGAGCTCAAGCTCTTCGTTTACTTGGGGTTACCTGCACTTGGACACCCACACTTTTCTGTCTGCACTTTGGATTTAAATCTGCCATAATAAGGCTATCTCGGATATATTTCTATTCCTATTCTTATTCTCTTTTTGATTAATTATTTCCAGTTACTCTTAAAAAAATTACTTTGTATTTTTTATTGACAAATATAATCATTTTTCTACTGTGAGAATACTTTATTTCTTAGAATAGACTCTCAACTTTTTTTTTCCTTTTATCTTAAGGCTTCTGAGCCAAGTTTTCAAATACAATGCAAAATCAACCTAGCATTTAAAATAAAAATCAAAAAATCAAACAAAACAAGCAAAAACCCACACACATTACAGACAGAAGAAATGGTTATAGAATCATATAATCATAGAATGGTGTGATGTGGAAGGGATTTTTAAAGACCATCTATTTCTAACCTCCCTGCCATAGTCAGGGTCATCTTCCACTAAGACAGGTTGCTCAAAGCCACATCCAACCTGACTTGGACTGCTTCCAATGATGGGGCATCCAAAACTTCTCTGAGAAACCTGTTCCAGTGTCTCACTATCTTCATAGTATTTTTTTTCCCCATATGTCCAGTCTAAACGTACCCTCTTTCAATTTAAATCAAATGGCCCTTGTCCTGTCACTATAGGCTTTGGAAAAAATCTCTCTCCACCTTTCTTTAAGTACTGAAAGGTCACAATAAGGTCTTCCGTGTACCTTCTCTTCTCCAAGCTGAATAACTCCAAGTCTTTCAGACTTTCTTCTCAGGAGAGGTTTTCCAGTCCTCTGATAATTTTTGTGGCCCTTGTCTGGATCCACTACAAGAGGTTCATAATTTTCCTGTGCTGGGGATCCCAGAGGTTGATGCTCCAGGTAGGGTCTCACCAAAGCAAAATCATCTCACTCAACCTGATGGCCATGCTCCTTTTAATGGAGCCCAGGATACAACTGGATTGCTGGGCTGCAAGAACATATTACTGCCTCATGGTCTATTTTTTGTCCATGTGTATCCCCAAATCCTTCTTAGCAGAGCTTCTCTCAATCTCTTCAGCCCCAGTCTGTATTGATGCTGGGGATTGCCCCAGCTCAAGTGCAGGACCTTGCACTTGGCCTTATGAGGTTCACATAGGCTTGCATCATGTTCACATCAGTCCATTGACTATGACCTGAAAGTAGAGAATCTGGGTAAAAGTCCTTCTTCTCTCACAGATCTGCCAAGTGATAATGTACATTGTACGTGGCATGATATATTATCAAATAGTTCTGAATGGGATTGAAAAATTTTAGTATTATAAAATGAAGTTCTGCTACGATCGAGTAGTGAAGTGGACTGCAAACTGGCTGAAGGAAAGAAACCAGAGAGTTGTGGTCAATGGCGCGGAGTCTAGTTGGAGGCCTATATCTAGTGAAGTGCCCCAAGGGTCAGTACTAGGGCTGATATTATTCAATATATTCTGCAATGATTTGGATGAGGGAACAGAGTGTACTATCAGCAAGTTTGCTGATGACACCAAGCTGGTAGGAATAGCTGACACGCCAGAAGGCTGTGCTGCCATCCAGGGAGACCTGGACAGACTGGAGAGTTGGGCAGGGAAAAATTTAATGAAATATAACAAGGGAAAGTGTAGAGTATTGCATCTGGGTAGGAACAACCCCAGGTTCCAGTATAAATTGAGGAATGACTTACTACAGAGTAGCATAGGGGAAAGGGACCTGGGGGTCCTGGTGATCAGAAGGATGACCATGAGTCAGCACTGTGCCCTTGTGGCCAAGAAAGCCAACGGCATCCTAGGGTTTATTACAAGGGGGGTGGTTAGTAGGTCGAGAGATGTTCTCCTTCCTCTCTACTCTGCCCTGGTGAGACCACATCTGGAATATTATGTCCAGTTCTGGGCCCCTCAGTTCAAGAAGGACACGGAACTGCTGGAGAGAGTCCAGCGCAGAGCCACAAAGATGATTAAGGGAGTGGAGCATCTCCCTTATGAGGAAAGGCTGAGGGAGCTGGGTCTCTTTAGCTTGGAGAAGAGGAGACTGAGGGGTGACCTTATTAATTTTTACAAATATATAAAGGGTGTGTGTCAAGAGAATGGAGCCAAGCTCTTCTCGGTGACAACCAGTGGTAGGACAAGGGGTAATGGATTCAAACTAGACCACAAAAGGTTCCACTTAAACTTGAGAAGAAACTTCTTCTCAGTGAGGGTAACGGAACACTGGAACAGGTTTCCCAGGGGGATTGTAGAGTCTCCTACTCTGGCGACATTCAAAACTCACCTGGACGCCTTCCTGTGTAGCCTCATCTAAGTGTTCCTGCTCTGACAGGGGGATTGGACTGGATGATCTTTCGAGGTCCCTTCCAATCCCTAACATTCTGTGATTCTGTGAATAATTCTCAGAAGTTGAATACTAAGCTGTTTCCAACATTGAGTTAATAAATTTACAAAACTTAAAGTATGTTCAAAATTCTGCATGTTGACATTTGGGCACACCTTTCTCACCAGTTTAGTGAATTTTGCAGTGTGGCTTTGATATCTGATTAGGTTTTATCTAGCGATACCCTTTCAGTTCTATTTCATACTTCACATAAGAGTTCCTTGGACAAATTTTGACCTTCTTGTTCTTCTATAAAATGGGAAGCAGCTATTTGACCATATACTTCTGTAAATAAGTTTTACTCTTCCATATATTCTGATAAAAGTATGTTAGTAAAATAATGCAACTGATTATAAAGATGCTTAATGAATGTATCATTTTATTTTTATTGCAAGCAAACTCTTGTAACCTTATTGCAGTATCTGAATTTAAATTCCTGGTTTACACCAGCTATATCCATTATATTTACCTATGCTACTTCTCCATATACATCATTTTGTATCTTTTGAAATACAAAAATTTCCAATTTCCACATTACATTTTTTTTTAATTTCTGAATTTCTAAGAACAATGAATCTACACTACAAACTTGTTAATTCTATCATTGTTTTCTTGCTGGAGTTGTTTGCTATACAGATTTTGATAGACACTTGTTATATTTGTAATTCTTTTTGGAAATGTAAGAATTTGAGAGTTATTTTCTGATTGACATTATTGGGAATTCCGTTCATGGATCAACGGTAAAATAACTAAAAATATGATATGAAAGAAATATGCCTTAGTGCTCAGATATGTAAATTACCATCTTATTAAAATGAATCTTGCAGACCTGATGATTATAGTGTAGTTATTTCTCTCACTGAGGTCTAATTTTTAGTTCTGAGAAGTCTGAACAAAAGCAGTAACTTTTTTTTTTTTCTATAGCAAAATTATGTATGGTAGAAATAAACATTCTTGATTAATTATATTTTAGAATATTAGTTTTACCTTGCATGTATAATCTACACGTGAAAAATTTATGGTTGTAAAATTTGAGAAAGGAAAATAAGGACGTCAAAGAGACAGCAAGGGATGACACAGCCATAGCCAACGTGAAGTATAAGAACAGCGCAATAGTTACTGCAACGCTGATTTTTTTATGTAGTACCAAAAAATATTTGATAGATGCAATGTTAAACAGCAAAACTCTGTTATTACAGTGCAATTATATTCATTTCCTACTTGTAAATCTTAACAAGTATTTATTTTTAAACTGTGAATAAAAAACCTTGTGTGTGAAAAACTCTGTACATAGTTCACAAGATTCTAACCACTGTCATTAGTAGTCCTCGCCTTTCATACAGAAACAAAATGGAAGATAATGTAATGTAAAAAACAAAACCAAGCAAACAAAAAAAAACCCATGCACTGCAAAGCTAATAAAACATACTCAGAGCAGAGCTTTTGCACTTAAACGGGCACTCAAGTGAAAAATGTGTTCTTAGATATTCCTCCAGTTGTACTGGCCTCTAGCCCCCAAAGAAATGCAGTTGTGAATGCTTTTAACTTTAAATTTCATTGGATGCCTAGAGTTACATTTCTATATTTGTTTCAAAGAGCTTCAGCACTGATATGATTAAGTAGTTCAGTAGTTTTTTCTCCTACCTCAACACTAATGGGATTTACAAACCAGAGCTTTCTCTCATGAAACCTGTCCAGATTTTCAGTCTGCAAATAAATTTAGACACCTTTCCAGTAAGGACATTTCTGGTCTTTGGGTTAATGAAAATGAATAAAAGCACAGCTGTAGGCAGGACAGGTGTTCAAGAAGAGTTACTACTGCTCAGTGACCATTACCTCAGTGACATTGCCACGAAGTGTAAGAGTGTGTTCTCACCATTGTTGCCTCTCTTGGTCTGTGAATTCTTAGCAGTCTTTCATGTCAGATAATCTTCTGAAGTGAGACACCAATGATTTTCAGATGGATGACTTTCAAACACCACTATTTTAAGCATTTTCTGTCAGCTTTTAGAAGCTGCATAAAGAACATATTGACTTTAGGTGTCTTTCTGTTCTGTATGCCTGTGGATTTTGCCATTTATTGTATGTCCTTTTCCCTCTTTACCCTATGAGGCATGCCTTAATTAATACGGGTAACTCTCAGGTGTTCATTTTTTTTACTAAATCTAGCAATTTATTCAACTTAATAGCTATAACTTGAGCTTTAAATTCCTTACTTTTGTTGTATGTTTGGTCTTTACTTCATTCTATATTTCTATAGTTCCTTAGTGGCATGATTTTATTTAAAACATAATCTTCTACCAGTACACATAATACTACTATTGACCCAAAGACTGTCTGTCCTTTTCTCATTCTTATACTCTCTCTGGATCTCAGGACAAATCCTCTCCAATGGCCTGACTTCAGAAAGAATAGGATTTATTCTTTTTATTTTTCTATCCAGGGGACATTATTTTTAGATCTACAAGGTCAATTCTACTGCTTTGAACTTTCCATTAATATAATATAGGAGAAATATCAGAAGAAAGATTTGCTTTATGGATCAAGATGTAGAAACTTTCCATCAGTTAAAACAGCTGAAGAAACATGTCATTAACGGCCATTACCCAATGCGCCAGTGATGACAAGATATGTGTGTCATATTTGTGTTGATTTTCTTGAATCATTATGAGACAGACAAAGAAAGGAACTGAAAGATTTTTCATCAGCTCTAGCTCTAAAAATTAGATTTAAGAAAACCCTGAAACTTCATTGCCTCAAAAACTTAAACAGAGAAAATACTAAAAGGCAAAACTGCAGAGGTTAAAAAAATATCATTATAGTAATAGAGGTAGATATGGCACATCTATTCAGCTTACAGGAAAACTGAGAGGCACTTGCATGATTTTACTTTTTGGTGTGCTAGTTGTCACCAAACATGTGTGATTTTCAACCTAAAATAAACAAAACCAAATCAAAACGAAGTCACAGCAGCAAGCAAGGATTTGTAACAACAGCTGACCTAGTCACAAGAGGCTACTTTTCTTCCAGTATGTCTAATATCCACCACAGGCATTGCAGTAACAGTTCCCAGCTCCTTGTCATCCATTTCAGCTTTTGTGTTACTTCTGTGCTGTAGGCAAGTTTAATAAAACAAGAATTAAGGGATTTGAATTAATTATATTTTAAATAGTTAAATATTTGGTTACAGATTAAGTCCATTCTGTATTCCCTACCGTTCTATTAATAGTGTTCTAGTCTTTAAAAAAAAAAAAAAAAAAAAATCCTGACTTTCTTTTTGACTTATCTCAAAGTCTCAGAACAATCCCACATGGATCAGAGGACTGTCTTAGCTAAGAAAAAATTTCATAGGCTTTTTGCCAATGTCACCTCAATTATATAGTCATCAGTGTTTTCACAGTAGGACATGAAAGCTGGTGATAGGTTTCCTTTCCCCAGGGTTCATTTTTCAACTATAAGGTTGACACTGATACATCTAAAAAGATTGGACTAAGATGCCAATTTCCTACTAGGAAGTGAATAAAAAAAAAATTGCTGCTATCAATTAAAACCTCAGTCATCCCCTCTCCCAGTAGTAAAAATGATTAAATACAGAGCAGCATAGTTTGGTGTTTGTTTTGGTTTTTTGTTTTTTTTGGTTTTTTTTTAATTTCATACTTCCATTATCATGTGCATTTAAAAAAATATTCCAAACTGCAAGTTCCACTCCACCATGAAATCTGCAGTATAGATTGTTGGCACCATACTTTTCCAAATTATCCTGAAATTAACAGTACTCACAATGTGAAAAAGAAATGAAAAAAGTGATATAAGACATATTTCATCTTTTCCAAGTCTCAACAATAACCTAAATTTCTCATTGTCCTCTGAATTGAATGAAGCCACTGTGCAGGATATATATCAGGTATTCTGGGAAAGAAAGGGGAAAGAATAATATCCTACCATAACCAACAGTCCAATCTATGTAAAGTGTGAAAATATTTTATTATATTTCTAAGATTTTCTGTAATGCTAGTTTTGAAAACATCACAGAAAATAGCTCAAATCCCTAAAGCTGCAAACACTCTTAGAAGATTTAGGCATGGATACTTCATGTGCAGACAGGACTAAATTCTGTTACCTAAAAAGGGATAACTTTATATGTAATCCTGTCTGTGATACTGTGAAATACAAAATATTCTGTCCTGACAAATTTCGTACAGAACCCCTAGATGATCTGTATCCTTTAGCCCAAACTGCAGAAGCCAATCAGAATAAATAAATACTGAGATATTTTGCAGGATCATAGCATGGTTTGAATTGGAACAGACCTTTAAAGATAAACTAGTCCAATCCCCCTGCCATGGGCAGGAACACCTTCTGCTAGATTAAGTTGCTCAAAGCCTCATCCAACCTGACTTTGAAAACTTCCAATCATGGGGTACTCACAACTTCTCTGGTAAACCTGTTCTAGTGTCTCACCAGCCTTATTGTAAAAATATTCTTCCTTATGTCCAATCCAAATGAATCTAGGAGTGAATAAGAAGGGGAGAATCACCCTTATGTTTTTTTTACACCCCAGGAACAGTTGGCTTTCTGGGCTCCTAGCACAGATTGCTGTCTCATGTCCAATTTTTTGTCCACCAGTATCTCCAAGTCCTGCTTGGTAGAGCCGTTCTCAATACATTCATCCCTCAGTCTGTACTGTTGAGGTCCCCCTGGATGACATCCCTTCCCTTTAGTGTATCATCTCACACTCTTACTCTGCTTGGTGTCATCCCCATAATTGCTGAAGGTGCACTCAATCCCTCAATTAATTATTATTGATGAAGATATTAAATAATATTTGACCCTCACAGAACATACTTGTTACTGGTTTCTGCTTGTACATTGAGCCATTGACTGTAACTCTTTGGATACAGCCATGTCCTTATTCATCTAGCAGTCCCACCTTCAAGCCTGTGTTTCTCCAATTCAGGAGCAAGAATGGTGTGTTGAACTGTGTCAAAGACATTACAGATGTCCAGGTAGATGGCATCCATAGCTCTTTTCTGGTCTGCTGATGCAACCACTGCATTGTGGAAGGCCACTAGATTACTCAGGCACAACTTTCCCTTTGTGAAGGCTGTCTCTAATCAGCCCTCTGTCATCCATATGCCTTGACATGTCTGTTTCATGATCTTACTGGGCATGGAGGTGAGGCTGACTGGTCAGTGGAACCATTTCAAATGGCATGAATGTTTTCTAGGTTTTAGGTGACAAAATCACTCATTGACTGGATGAATATTTAGTTAGTACCGATTATTTTCCAATTAATAAGAAAAAAAATATTTACCATTTTACTAAACACTTGGCTTGTCACCGAAGTAGCAAGAAAAAAGGTAGTGGAATCTTATTGGGTTTTTCTTCTCAAATGCTGTGGGGTAACCTGGAAACAGAATTAAAAAAAAATGTTTTGGCAGAATTTATAAATATGCAAGCAGCCAAAAAAAAATTTTTTTTTTTTTTTAATGTACTCTTACACTGTAAGGATGTGATAAACCTCAGATTTTATCTCAGATTTTATTTTATTTTTTCCTTCATTTCCCCTTCCCTCATTTCCTTTTGGAGTCTGTCTAGCATGCAGCTTTCTTTATTCTTCTTTTTTAACAATTATAGGGAAAAGTAGTAATGAGATTTCTTTTTTCAAATAAATGGAACTGTAAGTATTAAAAAATGAAGAAGAATGGAATCTTTGGAAACTCCTCCAAAAAGCTTCAGATTCCTTTTTAGTAAAACAAATATTATTTAGTTTATTTATGCTATTTATTTATTTGTTCACTTATCTCATTGAAGGCTGCACAGGGCTATGTTCAACCATTCACAATTTCTTTCATTATGGTTTTTATTCCTCAGTTTTCAAGAAACTTTGATTTTTTTTTTTTTTTTTTAACAAAAAGAACTACAAACAAGTAGCTTACGATAAATTACTGCATATTAGCTTTCTATCACTGTTGATCTTCACATTGTTTTAACCTTGAGGTTTACAAGCCAAAGAGATGAACTAAATATGACTTGGGGCAGTGAGGAAAAAGAAAAACAACAACAAAAAAGACAAATTGTCAGAAAGTAGATAACATGCTAAGCTATCCATTTCACTCTTTTAAATGTGTTCAATGTCACATTGATTGACCTGTTAAAAATCAGAAAGAAAATAACCACACATACTTTACAGAGAGAGAAAGAACCAGGAATGCTCTACTAATTTTGGAAGAATCCATAAGTAAGCAAAAGGAAACTTGAAAAATAATTATAATTTCAAAAATCCAATCTCATACAATATAAAGCAATAATGTATATTTTCTATTTAGGCAGGCAGATGACATATAGGACCTTTAAAACTATGTGCTAAATACCCAACCTATTCAAATATAAGCAATAATTGTGATACAGAGGGCAAACAGTCCAAACACAGAAGTGCACAGACTTCAGTTAGAAGTGATGACAGCTACTAAAGCTGATGATCTGTGTCTTTTAAAAATTTATGAAGTAATTATATATTTGCAAACTGAGTAAGACAGGTTGCCTATTCCTTCAGTCTAATCTAAACTAACTACACTGGCTTTCCAGCCTTAACCGTGATTAAACATATCTATCTTCTCTCCCAGCAAAGATTAAAGGAAAATTATACTATGGTGTTATTCATCTTCACACAAAGATCCACCCAGTGAAGGGGAAAAAATTAAAGAAATAATTTCCCAAAGAGACAAAACAACTACAGGTGATTATGTAGAGGTTAACAGTGTTCTATGACTCCAGTCTTTAGAAATATAGCATCTCAGATTAATATGGGATAGCTATGTAGCAAGATTTTCCTTTAGTCTTCACAGTCTGGACTGCTTTTCTTTTTCAGGCAAAGGAGTAGAGGAGGTCAGGTGCAGTCTTTGATTCAAATACTCTGGAATGGTTTGTTCTAACCATTTATGCAAGCTTAGGAGGTTGCGGAACTGGCTGGGGGACTCTGATGTGTTTGTATATTAGAATGCACTAATTGCTATTCAGCATAAAAACTCCTCCTCCTCCTCTAACTCAAAAAAAAAAAAAAAAAAAAACCAAAAAAACCCAAAAAACCAAAAAACAAACAAACAAACAAACAAACAAAACAAAACAAAACAAAACAAAAAAAAACAAAACAAAAAAAACCCAACCAACCAAACCAAATAAATAAATAAATAAATATCAGAAGCTTGGAATCAATTTGTTAAAAAAACATGGTTATGAACATTTTTTCTAAATCTTCTCTTCCTCCTTACCCATCTTCTCTACATGGCTTTTATGGTAATGACCTTGTCCTGCTTTTTTTCTGCCCCCACCCTGCCTTTTTTTTTTATTATTTTCAGTTGCATCCACATGATTAATGGCAAATGGGTAAATAAAAATTAAAAAAGATTCCTTAAAGATTTGTCAAAATAAGAGAGAAGTTAGTAAATAGTACAGCCACAACTGATGTAATAATGAAATACTGAACAATTAAGGGCTGAAATCCTGGAAATCGCACAACAGTGATGATCATCACATCAGATCCCTGACACATTCTTACTACTTTTCAGAGGGGGGAAAGAAATTCTATTAAACATTAGTGCCTAAAAAACACATTAATAACTTACATAAATATATTTATCCAAAGAAAGTTTCTAAATGAGACAGTCATAGAATCATAGAATCATTTAGGTTAGAAAAAACCTTTAAGTTCATCGAGTCCAACTGTTAACCTAACACTGTCAAGTCTGCCACTACACCATGTTTCTGAGCACCACATCTACCAGTCTTTTAAATACCTCCTGGGATGATGGTTCAACCACTTCCCTGGGCAGACTGTTCAAATGCCTTACAACCATTTCGGTGAAAAAAAAATCCTAATATCTGATCTAAACCTCCCTGGTGAAACTTGAGGTCATTTCCTCTTGTCCTATTACTTGCTACTTGGGAGAAGAGACCAACAGCTTTCAGGTAGTTGCAGAGAGTGATAAAGTCTCCCCTGAGTCTCCTTTTTTCCAGGTTAAACAATCTCAGTTCCCTCAGCCACTTCTCCTAAGACTTGTGCTCCAGACTCTTCACCAGCTTTGTTGCCCTCCTCTGAACTCTCTCCAGCACCTCAATGTCTTTCTTGTAGTGAGGGGCCCAAAACTGAACACAGTATTTGAGGTGTGAGATGATCACTTCCCTAGTCCTATGACCATACAGCTGGCCTCAGTCCAATAAATGAGCATAAGTGAGAAATAGGTGAAAAATCTTTATTACTGAGGTTGAAGGAAATGAGAATGTAACAATCAAGCAGATAAAAATATTTTGTACACATTAAATAGAAAAATAAATGAAAAATAAATGAGAAATAGAGTTGAATCACACAGGAACACTTTGTCCTGATTTGGTCTTCATAGTAGTTCCACTGAAATCTGACTTAAAATACAAAACAAAATTCCTGTGAGTTAGATAAAGTCAGAATAATACAGCTTACTGTATGAGCCAAGAAAATGGCATTCTCATCTTGCCCTATGGAATCTGAATGTCATGAATTCCTGGCTTGAAACATCATTTAATAAAGGTCACTTACCAAGGTAGAAAACGGGGGAGATAAAAGAAAAAACTCCTGCATAGCACATCTGCTTATGGTGAACTGACCTGACATAGTTATTAATTATCACAGATGCCTTAGGGTTGGAATAAAGCTGTCAAGTCAAGAGCAAAATGCTTTCCCAAAGTTAGAGTTCTATAAAAATCATAATAAACCCAGAGACGTTCAATCAGTTCTGTCAAATGTTTTCAGAATCTGTGTCAAAATTAAGGTAAAGACTAACATACATTAGCAAAGTCTTAATCAAATGGAAAAAAGATTTTTATCTGAGATAAACTGTGTAGACTAAAATATGTTAGCAAAGTCTTAATCAAATGAGAAAAAAAAAAAAAATTACCTCAGATAAACTGTGTTCGATTCAGATGAAATAACTTTGTATTAGATTTAAGGAGACAATGACTTAAATATTGGCTTATATTTTAGCACTCATTAAAGAAATTAGTTCACAATGCACTTGTGATTTTGGTAGCTTTAGCACACAGGATTCAGCTAAGCTATGTCTGTAGTATTTGCTCAAATTGATCACTCCTGTTTTCAGAAAACATGGGCTACTGTGGATAAAAGCAGGTCAGGGAACAGTGTAAGGATATGGAACTCATAAATTCTATTTGCATGACTACTCATACAGTCCTTTTATAATTAGTGTAGTTTGGTTCTGACATTTTGGCCTGGAAATCTTCACCAAATTGGTTTGGATTACATCTGTAGCATTATCTTATGTTATAACATTATATTTCCCCAAACAACTATGATATCACATAGGAAATGAACGTGACTGTGCTAATGATACTTACCCTTTGAGAATTACTTGACCTTGGCACATTAATTGGACAGGAAAATACTTGGGAAGGCAGGTAGGTAGGTGAGTAGGTAGTGGTTATGACAACAAGGTAAAATGTTTTACAGGAATAGGCCATACTGCTCAGTGAGCTGTAAGGTTTAGTTTACTGTTGTTATCAGTGCTGACTATGTAGACCAAGAAAACAAGGAAAGGAAGAAGTGTGTTTTTATAGTTACTTCTACTTAATAATAAAATGCGTTTAGTGCTTGGGCATCTTGGTGGTTCTTAATGAGAAAGCTGTTTTTCAACAACAAAATTTCTCTTACTTATTCTTTGTTTCAATTCTCTTTATTTTTTAAAAGTCTGGATGTCTGGCAATTTTTCCCAGAAGTGCACGTACACTGGTCTCACTGGCTACATTTGTCTTCGACTGGGGAAATTCTTGGACCCTGAAACCAAACTTTACAGCCCATCTCACATTTAGGTACATGAACCCTATTTGCTCCTAAAAGAGGCAGGTCACACCAAACTCCTGGGAATGGTCTTCAACATATATTATCCTCCACACATGATCTGAGTTAGATAGTGCCAGTTAGTTTAAGCCAAAACCATCATGACCTCATGATCTGGTACTGGAGGTGTTTGGGGTTTTTTTGTTTTGTTTTATGTTTTTTTGTTCAGTTGGTTTTTGTTTCTTTTTTTTTTTGGGAGGGGCGGATGTGTGTGTGGGTTTTTTTTTTTTTATTATTAGGGAGGGGGTTCATTTGTTTTAAAATGGGATAAATGTGTGACATCTAAGACTTACTCTATACCATTTGAACAATTCAGCTCAGGTCAGGTACCTTTTAAATAATATGATGCCATAGTTAAATACTCTTTTGGTAACCTCTCTAGATCTTTATTTAGATTTCTTCATGAAAGCTTGGGCTGTGTAGATTCATAACAGCCAAAAGATGGAAACCTACTTGAAGAATGTGTTCTTCACACAACATCTTGTTAAGAAGATACTGTTAATAACAAAGCTGTTGGAGGATCAAAAAGGAATTAAGCAAATTCTTGGAAGAAAAAAAATCACAAAAGGCTATATCTACTGTGAGAAAAGTGTCTTAACTACACACTAATGAGAACTATTGTTATGTACTTGTTCTCATATCCTGTGCTGCTGATCAATGCTGGACAAAAGTCATGAGGCCAAAGTAGTATTTTGTTGACTTCACATTACCATTCTAGTACTATTATTTATCTCTTGATTTTTAAAACTATGAATATCAAACTTTCACATATCGTCTTAAATTAACTTCAGATCCTACTATATTCTGTTGATTGAAAACTTGACACTGTGACTGCCTGGTTTGGTGTGATTATCCTTGTATTTGTGTTAAGACCTTAGAAACAAGAAATATCTTTTATTAACATGATTAAAAATTATGAAATAAAATGTGAGAAACTTTTCAGAGCTAAAATGCAAAAAAAAAAAACAAAACAAAACATTATTGTGGACAATAACTGTTGAGGTATTTGAAAACGTCAATTAATTCACAGAACAAAACCATTTTCCGGACTGCCAAATAAATAAATGCCTATGAAGACAGGCAATAATATAGGAACTGCTAGGTTGTTTTTGTTTTGTTGGTTTGTTTTTGTTGTTGTTTTGTTTTGGTTCTTTTGTTTGTTTGTTTGGTTGGTTTGTTGTTTGGTGTTTGTTTGTTTGTTTGTTCCCTCTGCAGTGGTATTTTAACCATTTCCTGATGGTCTCAAACTACTCTAAAATGATGTGTGGTCACCCTATATGAGAGAATATATTTGTAAAGCTCACTTAATCATCCATTCAACATATTTGGGGACAGCTTCTTTTTTACCAAGATCAGCTCGCTAGCTCAAACACATCATTATTTTATCAATGATGTGATTTTTGTAGTGGTGTTACAAGTAACCCAATTAAAAACTCAATGCATTTATCACCTAGGCAGGCTGTGGTGCCTTCTTCTTGTCTCTTGTGCAAAAATTAGAAGTGATATTTCAATGCATTTTTAGCAATACTGACAGGGAGGAGATTTTTTCCTGCCTCTAGCAATATAAAAACCACATTGTGGTTTAACCACAGCTAGCAATCCAAACCATGATAGCCACTCGCTCCCTTTCACCATCCCCAAATAGGGGAGAGAATTGAAAGGGAAGAAACTCATGGACTGAGATAAAAACAGTGTAATAAAGTAACAAAGTAATACTTATATGCTAAGACTGTTAAGAATAAGAATAATAATTTTATATATATATATATAAATAAAAAATATGTGATACTTAATGCAATTCCACATGAACTCCTACTGTGCCGAGCAGCCAGCCCAAAAAAACAAACAAAAAACCAACCAAACAAAAAACAACCAACCAACCAACCAAACACAAACAAACAAAACTAAAAAGACGGGAAGGCCTAGATGCCCACTGCAAAACAGCAGAGGGGCAAAAGGCTGAAGTAAAAGAAATCCCAAACTGAATTCAACTGAAACAGCTCAGAACCAGAACAGGTCTCCTAGCTCGAAAAACCCAATTCCTACTAAATACAAAGCATGACACTAATGGCATGGAATATTCTCATTGATCAGCCTGGATGTCAGTCAAAGCCAGTCCCATCCATGCCCATTACTCACTGCCTTGCACCTGCATGAGAGCCTAGAAATACCTTGGTCTCCCAGATGACAGCTACGATAATAGTAAGTTCTTACATTCTCTTTATTCTAACTTAAAACCAATGGAAAATTACTGGGAAAAAAAAAAACCAAAACCATTAATTATATCCCAGGGTGTCATCTTATTGTTTTGAAACTAAATCCAAACAACAAAAATGCTAAATATGAAAAAGAAGAGTTTCTAACTGCATGAAGAAAATTAACTCTTTTTCAGTCAAACCAGCACAAACCACCAACAAAAACCACACTACATAAATAAGCATGCTTATCTCATGTGGGAATATTGAAAGCTTCTGCCTTTTCATTTTGAGTTGGTTTCTCTGAAAAAAATTAAAATGAAACTGTATGAAAAGAGATAGTAAAGGCAGAAGATGAAGAATGCCTATTTTGAAGTTAATTTATTGCATTAAAAAATAAAATTACAGTGTCATCTTGTAGAATTGGCATAATACCCAGAGAAAATATTTATCACTCTTTATTTTTATTTTTTTTTCATTTGTTTTTAAATTATTATTTGGTTCCATATCTTTTCACTACTATAACATGTATAAAGTAGTGGTCCATAGGGACCAGGTAAATTAAACTTCTATTAGGTGAGGGGTTTTTGCATGGAATGAGGGTCATTAGTGAGATTTAAGTTTATTTTGGTTCAACAAGCTTTAGGCATAAAGTGAAACACTACTGCAGTGGCTCCAGCAGCAATGGTGGTGCTTTCAAAGCCTTTTCCAGTAACTCCTGGGGCACATTGCAAATTTTTTCTCCTTTGTGTAAGCTCTCAGAAAATCATGCAAGTGTGCAGTGTTTGTATTGACTACAAGGTAACAGGCAGCTGAAACCCTTTGAACAACAAGTTCCATAGAATTTATCACAATTAATTAAATGGAAGGAACAGAAGAGAAACGTGTAACCTTCATCAGTTTCAAAGGGAGTAGGTTGATGTTTTAAAGATTTTCTTACTGTTTTGAAAACTAGATCACAGATAGTTCAGAGAGAATTAAGGCTCTTTTCTTAATAACAAATGAGAGATTTTGAAACTCTACTTCAGCTACCCACCAAACACCAGTTCCCCTCCCTAACTTTTTCATTGTAATGCTTAGCACTTATACAGCACTTTTCATCTTCAAAGTGCTTCACAACACATTAACTAATTAATCCTTTGAGCACCCCTAAGAGATTAGTAGAAAATGATGTGATCTTTAGCAGCCATGTGAGAGCCTTGAGCAAGGCAATGAATTGTGCATCCAATTGGGGTTATAGCCAAGGTCTCCTGAAGCTCACAGCTTCCTGGACTTAAATTCTACTGAAAACTTAAAGGAAATGTAAAACTATTTAAAGAGAAAAACAAACAAACAAACAAAAATAAACAAACAAAAAAAACCCAAACCAAACAAAACCAAAAAACAAACAGATTCAGAAAGGATAGATAGAATTTAAGGACAAATTCAGATTTACAACCTGGAAAAAGTTACTACTACTCCATTAGCAGTACCTATATAAAATCCATATACTTATAAGATCTTTAAACACCTGTAACTATCCTGCTTGAGAAATAACAGTCCTAGCTTCTGTCTAAACTCTGTTGTTTACATTTACAGTAGTAAACTGAACAGGACAAAGCTACAGGATTCAGCACCATCATGTACTTCTTTGTTTGATTCTTGCTGGCAGTTTTTGCTAAGGTCAACTTACACCCTCAAAAAAATATGCAGGTCCATTGACAGCAAAGCAGTTTGACTGCGCCTATTGTATTCTAAGAGATAAGAGAGTTAATTTTGTAGGAATAAGCATTTCCAAGTCCCAAGACTAAACAATGAACCCTGATCCAATTTGGTTATTGCAATGGATGTAGTCATCCATTGCACAAGGAAAACAATGGTAAAGATCCTGAATGTGTGATCTGATGCTGAGAATATTCTCAGTGTACTTCAAGAAGGTTGCTGCATAAGGAGCTGTCACAGCTGGAGAAGTGGCAATCTGCCTTATAATAGCCCAACCACTTAGTTTTGTAGTCATGCTCATCACTCCAAGATCTTTCCTTATTTTACAGAAACATCAAGAGAAGGGAGATAAATGATTTCCCAAAATACTCAATAAAATGGTGGTCCCAGAGTGCTTGTAAAATACCAGAGTTAAATATATCTCAGTTTATAATTCCCAATTCTGACACGAGTGTTCTACGTTAAGAATATAATCCTTTTCTTTCTCGAATAATTTTGGAAATAATGAGTCATGTGCAGCTCTTGCAGAGAAAGTTTGTAGAATTCTGTTCTATAAAGGTTTGTTCTTGATGAATTTTAAACAAAAGGAAATTTGTCTTGATGCCTCATTTTTTGGACTGTAGTCTCCAAAGAATGATAGGAACTTGGGTTTTCCTTTGTATTCAGTATTTCCTGTTGATTATTTCTAGAAAGCTCTCATACAATCAGCTCACTCCTCTGAAATGCATACCTCCTGCCATATACTGTCCAGGGAGATTTAGCTACCTACTTTCAGGTTTTGAATTCACTGTTGTGGTACAAGAACCTAAAATGTAAATATGTGTTACTTGATGGCTGCTCAGTCATCACACAACCTACCATGTACATATCTCTGAATAATGCTAAGGTTCACTGTGCTTCATTTTATTTGAGGAACTAGAAACTGCTAAGCAAGACATTGTCTCAGACTGCTAAGACTGTGAATACTATTTGAAGTAACCCAAATTCAGAATACATTTTAATAAATTCTGTGTTTTTATGTGTAGACAATTACTTTTCTCACATACCTTTCTTCTTTTTCTCTCTCAAGGTATTTTATTTATTTATTGGATATGAAATCGCTCAATGGTTTTGTCTGAACCTAAAGTGTTCCCTAATTCATACCAATGGTATGCTATCCTATCACACCACACTGTATCATAAAAAACTTCTTATGATGAGTGTGGTCAACCACTGATACAAGTTGTCCAGAGAGATTGTGTAGTCTCCATCCTTGAAGACTACAACCTCCTCTAGGTGACCTACTTTCAGCAAGAATACACTATTTTTGGAGATGCCTTCCAACCTCACAGCATAGAATCATTTCAGTTGGAAGAGACCCTCAGGATCATTGAGTCCAACCACAACCTAACCTAACTCTAGCACTAAACCATGTCCCTAAGAACCTCGTCTGAATGCCTTTTAAGCATCTCCAGGGATGGTGACCCCACCACTTCCCTCAGATATTCTGTGGTTCTACTCACAGTTTAGAATTCAAACTGGGCACTTTCTGAAGAATAGAAGAACAAAAGACTGCAGCATATTCTATCATAGAGCTTAGTTCTAAGGTTTGGTGTTGGGTTTTTTACATATTTGGTTCTGACCAAGTACGTCTACTTTCAAATAAGACAAGCTCTATTGACTGCAAATATAGTTCTTCACTGAGTGTAATGAAAATTTAGACAAGTAGCACATATGTAGAAAACCAAACTGTAGATAGAAAATTTGCATACCTAAATCTGGTATTGAATTTCATACCAAATGTTGAATTAACCTTATTTTCTGGAGGTAGAAGGACTATGGCTGCATAAAGCTTAAGCATCTCTTTTAGGGCCAAAAGGTTTTTATTTTAATTACTATGAGTGTACATCCAGATTAATTAAAAATATATCACATAGCTCTATGGTAGACTGCTTATATTAAATAAGATTATAAAAGAAAATTCTAGATGCCAAGAAACTGAGATGTAACATACATAAATAAGTTTTCAGATAAGGTTATCTGATACTTTTTTTGTTTGTTTTGCTTTGTTTTGTTTTTCCTTCCTGCCTATCCAGTTTTGTTAAAATTTATGGGCTTATCTATTATACAGCACAGCAATAGAAATACCAGATGGTATTCTCATCCTGATTAAACATCATGCTTTTATATATTTAAATAAGGCTTTTAACAATTGTGCTTATTTTTCTCCCATTTTTCTCCTGGAAAGAGAGCTAGTGAAATACCTATCAAGTCAGTTTTGTTTACTAATTTTTAAAAATATATTTTGTTATATTATGCTACAGATTGCTAAAAGAATCTTGTTCTATTCTAAGCTAACTCAGATAATATTTTAGTGGTTGTTGTTTTTGTTTCCAATGGAGAAATTGTCCAGCTCAGTCTCCAAAAGGATTATACTGAAACTGAGCAAAATTTAGGAATATAATCAAAATTAACAGTAGTGCAAATTTTAGCAGAAGAACTTCATATTTTGTTAAAAATAGATTCAGGACAACACCAATTATGAAAGAGGTCTTTCTGTGAGTTTCAAAACTCAGCAATTTAAATTTTGGTTAGGTAATTTTGTTCACATTTATACACATCTTGCACTTCTGTTGGTTTGTTTGGTTGGTTGGTTGGTTGGTTGAGCTCCAATGTGCACGTGTTTTGTTTAAATATAAGGAATGGATCTTACTGGAATATCAAAATAAAACTGACAAACCAAAACTACAAAAAACTTTTTTTCTATCTAAATTCAGTGTATTCTCTCTTTCTACATGTAAAACATATGTCCATATAGCTGCCCAGTTCTTCATAATGAAATACTATCCTTCTCTCTATCACAAAATCATTTCTCTTTCATTTTTTTTTTTAATCAGCTGGTGTTTTGAAACACTGCATTGAGGATATAAATTTTATAGACAGTGTCCATTGGTTTAAACAATGAGTTAGAATTCCAAGGTATTCACTTGCTGAATGATAAGATTACAAAAGTACAAAAGCTTCTAGATACCTCTGAAATTCCCTTTGGTCCTCTAAATAAAAAGCTAATGGTTTTGGTTCTGACATGAAGTATTATAATTTTAATGTTTACACTAAATTAGTTCACTAGGGGAAGGTGAGTGACAGTGTACTGCCAGACGTCATGACTTCCTACATAGGGTTGCCATTTAACATCTTGTTTTATTTCTCAATAAAAAGAAAACTTTTTCTCAGTTTGTGGTCATGTTCCCTCAAGGGAAACATAATCAGCCTTTTTGTCTGTTTAATAAAGAACATAATAAAATAATAATTAACTATGCAAAATTCTCTCTTATCAGCTAAATAAAAATAATATCCAGGCAATTGTTTACTCCTAGTCTGAATTTTATTTACTGTACTACACTCTCTTTTCCATGTTCACTGGGTGTACATATCTGCATGTACACATGGGTGTATATACACTACATATGCACACCTATGCACTCTATTCTGCCAAATATAAATATATTTTGAGGACACATAGGTTTTTACTCCTAATGTCACATGAAATTTATGCAGCATAATTTGAATGAACAGTGTAGATAATCATACTCTGAGAAACTAATCACAAATGAACATTAATAATTTTTAATTGGAAGATTATTGAACTCCTGTCTTTCTATTCCTCTTTAAATATGTATCTGTTCTTGTTCACTACATTTTAAGGGTTAAAATGACTTATGAAAGATCAGCTGACATGTTGTCAGACAGGTATGCAATCAAACAAAAATGGTGATGGGATGAGGCACTGAAATATGAATTCAGCTTCTCCTTGGTGCTGGAAATAGAATTAGTCTACTTTTTAGCATTGGCTACTTTTAATAAAACAAATGTCTTGTCCAGAACCATGCCTGCCTCACTGCTCTCCCTCGCTGCTATCTGTAAAACATCAAAAGAGGGGGAATTAATAAAAAAAGTAAAAGAAGTAAAAAAAAAAAAAAAAAAAAAGAATATATGAGATGCCTTTGTCTTCTGGAATCAACTGATTTTGAAACCCATAGTAGCCACCATGAAGTGAATTACAATCTATTACTATTAGCAATTACTCTATGAACTTAAAGACTGCAGGTCTGCATTTCAGACATGTAGAGATATCACATGACAAGTACTTTGAAGAAAAAAAAAAAAAAAGTCTTGATCACCTATTAAAGGTATATAGATTTCGAATTAAAATATAAAAATGTTATTGGTAACATCTGATCCTACATAATGGCCTCAAGTTAATAACACTTGCTCATCAGGAACAAAACTTGAGCTCAAGATTTGCCACAGTCGCTAAGACTAAACCTACAGCTTCTGTTAGAAGAAGCTGTGATGCATGTCTCGTGTTCAAAGAAAGCACTACAGAGAGGAAGCAATGAGTGTCAGTCACCAGGCACTCTCTCCAGTGCTAGAAATCTGCACAACACCTATTATTCAGTGAGGTTTGCTACTTTTTTGTAGAGGATCTGTAATATTACATTCATCACAAAGGCTTTCTCAGTTTTCTGAATACTATTCTTGCTGCTTTAGGCACAATTGGTACTGACAGAATTTGCTAGAGAAAATGAAAAGTGTGATAAACAGCCTTGGTAAGTCTTTGGATATTAGGAGAGTAGATTTTTGCCTTTTTAAGGAACTGTTACACAAAATCTCCTATAAAGCTGCCACAACAGGAAGAGTAGACTGATTTTTAAAGAAAACTTTCTGAAACCTTAGGGATAAACCATCCTGTTGTAGAGGAAGATGGAATTTGGCGTAAAACCCACTTATCTGATCAGGAAGAACTAAAACACAAAATGTCAGCACGCCAATGAGAAAACATGTACAGGAAACAGGGGAATAAAAATGTTACTTTGGTATTTAGGGTCAAAATCACGAATAACAAAGCCTTACTGGAGCTAAAACTAACTGGAAACAGAGATAACAAGAAGGGATGCTACTAGTGTGTTAGTCACAAAAAAAGAGTTAGAGGAAATGGTGGCATGCTGGTGAAAAGCTGGTACAAATTTCTAATAGGCAAGATCAACACCTTTTTTTCTTCAGTCTTCATACACAAAGCCTGATCTCAGATGTCTGAGGATATCAGTGTGGTTTGGGAAGGAGAGGGAAAGTCAACAGTGATAGAGACTATTTGAGAAAGCTGAGTTTGTTCCCATCCATGAGTCCAGACAGGAGATATTTGAGGATGTTGAAATAACTAGTGGTTTGTGAAATATTCTGTTGGTTGGAGCTTTCTGACATCTATAAAAGCCTATAAGATGTGCCTGTGTCCAGAAAAAGGAACTGGGAAACTGTAGACCAGACAGCCTTTTCTCAGTTCCTGTAAAGATAATAGGCATTTTCCTCTTAGTATCCATTTACAGGCACTCAAAGAAAATCAGTGTGGGAAATCAATTTTACATATTTTTTTTTTCCAGGTAAATGTTCAAACAATTCATTTACTTTTCAGAAAAAAAAAAAAAAAACTTCTTTCATTGTCTCCTCTAATATTTATTTGTTTAGCATTTCAAAAGCCAGTAAGATGTCAAATAACTTGTAGTGTATTATGGGTCTTTGCTGTGTCTCTATGAACATGCACCATGGAGATGGTATTCAGATTATTAGAAGAGCACAGTTTGAGCTGTGCCTTTAGAAAGGAAAGTATAGTAACACTCAGCTATTCAATATGCATGATATTATGACATTTTATGCTTGAGTAGTAGTTTTTCAAGTGCAGATTTAATGTTCCTTAACTAATATCTTTGCTGGGACATAATGTCTTTTGTTGTCTAGAAAGACAACGAATTCTTATGTGCAGTTTCTTTTTCTCTGCTGTAATATCAGAAACAATAAGCACAACCTTTTGACATTTTAAGGACCACTGGTTCAGGGTAGTGGGGTTTGAGAAATGACCCAAATGTCTGGGGCTGAGAATGCTAACCCCACATTGCCATTCAAGCAGTCCATAGAATGTCCCGATGGTTTCGTCAGTTATTAGCGTAGATATCTCCTATGTAGTGTGCTAATTACTGTGAATTCTGTGAAAGAGAACCATAAATTAGATTTACTCTTCTCTTCATACACTTCTAATGTGTATTATTGCAAAACTAAACTTTTTCTTTTTTTTTTTTTTTTAATTTTTATAAAGAGACTTAGGCATACCACTTTCTAGAAAGCTGAGAAATGGTCTGAATAAATAATTTAAATCTTAAATATTTAAAATTTTGAAAATGTTTCATCTTTGAAATGTTATAAAGACTGTGCTTATGGAAGCGTCCTATAAGATTTGCACAAAGCAGGTATAAACCAGTCATCTGAGGTAGTTATCATTAATTACATCAGCTAAGAATTTTTCTCTATATTTTCAAATTGGTGTACAAAAAAAAACTAATCACAGACCCACTAGAAAAGTAAGCTGCAATATCCCTGTACTCACCCACTGAGCAGAACTTCTAGATCAGAGCACTGAGTGCAAGACTCCTACAGCTGATTCCTGCCTTTCACTTCCTCACATGTGCAGCTCATGCAGACTAGCAGAGGGACCTTTTCTGCTCTGTTATTTTTTGTACCAGATAGCCGGTCAGAGAGTTTGTATCTGAAACAGACACAGACAGGAAACAAGCAATAGAGGAGCTGTGTCACCCTACTTTGCCAAGAGTTCCCTGATCAGAGAAGACAACAGAAGCCCTGCCTCCATGGTTCTGTTTTATGCATCTCTCAAGTGACCTCATTCAATCCCATTCTGTCTTGTGACTGATATAATTTGATGGGTTTGCCATCACTGTGTCAATATGTCACTCAGGAAGCATATGAGGAGCCTCATTAAGACATAGGGAAAAATAACATCTGGGTGTTAAAAAAACCCTACGTTTTTGTCTCTCTTTTAAATGTTTGCATCTGATGATCAAAATATGAGTTCCACCTCTGCTATCAATCTCTTTTCATACATGATGCCCAGGGTTTAGTGCAGTGAACATTTCTGAAACCCCAGTGTAGTTAAAGAAAAATGTTTTTAAATGTAAGCCTGAGGGCCCTGCTCAAGGATATGTACTAACTAGTACCCTGGAGATTATAAATTCGTACATCAGATGCTTGGGCATAACTCACTCTAATTATCTAGAACAATCATTTTTTAAGTCAAATAACTGTGACAATCAGTAAATTTCACCAATATGCAGACAAAGTCCTTTCAGTTTGGCAAAAGGGAGGACATCTAACAGAGGCAACCATAACAAGCATATCTACCTGTAAAGAGCATTGATGCTACAGGATGGACCTTTCTTTTGCTGTTATATCTCTAAAATAGAAAAATCCATTGTAGAAGAAAAGGGCAGAAGCTGACAGCAGTGGAAAAAAAAGTTATTGGGATAATGACAGTCATTATACCTCTGGCCTTGGGATCCATACCTCAAACTATCTGCTAGTTTTCTGTTTTGTTTTGGTTTTGTGGTGTTTTGGGATTTTTTATTTTTTTTTTTTTGTCAGAGCAAGAAGAAGAAATTACAAAGAAAATGTAGCTGCAGAGGTCAAACTTGTTAGTGCCAATTCTACTCACGATCTGCATTTATCTTCAGATACGAGTTTTAATAATCTTCAAAGGCTTTGTCAATTCTGGGAAAAGGCTAAGTAGACTGTAAGCTTTTTATTTCCTTGCTCTCTACCAGTTACATTTTCCTCACAAACCACAGAATTTTAAATCAGTTATTGTGTCATGTAAAAATAATTCCTGATATAAAGTATTCATACTTCACACAAACCAAAGTTTTCCTTCAGAGGAAACCTGACTGTTTTCTATGACCCTTGGACAAGAAATAACACAACATGTAGCCCGCTTCTGCAACCCTTACCTAAACATGACTTCCATTTAGGTTAATGACAAAACTCACTCAACTTCAAAGCAGCAGGAACAACACCCCTAAAGATCTAGTCTCTTAAGCTAGATAGCTTACCTAAAATCCCATGGCATTATTAAAGCTTTAACTGTTGTTAAAGTTTGAGAGTTATTACTGGTTTTTTAGTACTTCACTATACTGTCAAGCTTCTATTCTCAGTAGCTATCGATGTAATTGAAGTACATGAAACTGTACAAAAATATTATCTTACCAAAATGAAATAAAATATGTATCACATTTTTACTGGCCATATGTTTCAGTTCATCCTGTAATTAAAAAAGTGTAATACTTTAAATGTTTGAGTTTGAGGATTTTTTTAATACCATGTCAAATGTACTATTACAAGTTCAGTTAGGATTTTTAAAGGAAAGTAAACAGTTAGGAAGATGTACAGTGTTAACATGTTAGAAATTACATAATTTGAATGAAAAGCTTTAGTTGAAACTATAAAAATTATATTTTTAGCATCTTTCTCTTAGCATCTTTGTTTCACTTAATAAACCATTTCACAAGCTAACTACTTTTTATACTGAATGATACCATCACAAGCCTAGACATATAAAAAGACAGTTCTTGTGGCTAAGGTTAACATGTTGGAAAAAATGAGACACTGTTATCCTAATAAAAAAACACAGATGTTTATTTGGGTTTTCTCACATGGTTTTTAGCCAGACTTTTCAATGATATTTCACTGTGGTTGAAATGTTAGCTTTTGTTAAAGAATATAAACCTAAAAATATAAGCTTCCAGGTTAATGGAACGAAAATCAGTTGAGTTTGCAAACACTAATGGATATTAAAAGACTGAAAAAAAAAAAAAAAAAAAAAAAAAATTACTCCTAGGAGTCCATTCTGTAGTTTCTGACAGCCTCAAAAATAGTTCATAATCCAGCTGTTAGAAAGCTCCCTTGATATCTTTAGAGCTTGGAAGGAATTCCTTATTCTCCTTGATTACCTCAGGGACTTAAATACATTCTTTCCATAGCGTAAATCAATGCCTTGGGGTAGGTGTCCTTTGAAGCTGTTCTAGTTTGCTAAAGAAATTAAAATTTAGCTAAGTATAAAACATCAGCAGGTTTTAATAACACAAATTATTGGGAAATCTTGATAAAATATGGTACTATACTTCCCCCCAGTAAAGCCACAGTGTACTTTGTCCATGTAGTCTGTTCAGCTCTACAGGAGTTGAAGCATTCAAGCTGGAAACCAGTTCAGCCCATAAAGGCTCTAGGTTAGACTTTGACTCAGTGTGATGCATAATTTCAGCAAACAAAACTATTCATTCACTACCTTTGGAACACAGTAAAGGAGAATATTGTCTCTTTTTGTTCAGATTATGTTTCAGATCTTGCAGGTAGTAAAGGGCTTTTCTGCATTCATTTTACTCTATTTCTAATATAATTAGGTTGAGAATCTCATTTTAACCTGAATTGTATAATGAATCCAGAATGTCTGTAGATGGCCTTACTTCTCTGGCATAGTATAAATACCGGGTGAAGTAAAACTATGTGATGATTGCATAGACTTCCCTCATCCATTATGTAGAGGTGCATCAAGGACACTGTGATATCATCTGTATTTGCAAGTGTACCTGTCACCAAGTGGTGTAACAGCCAGTTGAGATGTGATGACAGTGGCACTTTATTGGAGTAATCCATCAACTTCTCTGTTTTGGTAGACCGTTCTTTCTTCTAGCCTGGAACTAAGGAAATTGAAGGGGAAAAAAATAAGTTTAGTTATCATAACAACTAAAAAAGGTTACATTCTTTCATTTTGCTGTCCATAAAACAAAAATAAAGCTTCCTTATCATATGATGTTTTAGTACTGCTGTTCAATACTTTCAAACAACAAACAAGATTTAAGTAACAATGAAAATCCTTTTTAGCTTGTTTTTTGTTTTTTTTTTTCTTTTGCAATTTCCAGCGATATCTTTTCCTAGAACATATTAGTATTAGACCTTGAAAAATTGCAATTTCATCAGGATCTATTATGCTATTAGTACTAGTATGAAGCTGCTTGAGAATCATTACATTCTCTAGGCTCCAGTGGTTTCATGGAACTAAGAGAGTGATAATGGGATTGATGGAAAACTTTTACTCATGATGGAATGTTTCTTTGCATTATTTAAATTTTGATTTACTCCTACGTAATTATGTATTTCACAGTCAAGATGAATCAATGCATTGAACAGATAAATGTCAGTCTGCAGTTGGCAAATACATTTCATTGCAAAATACAGACAGACTCTTAATTTTAAATTACACACAGTCTTCTCCAGGAACCATCTTCAACATTATAATCCTGCACAAGATTACATTTATAATTCATTAATGTGCTTACATAATAGACAAAAAAATGTCCCCAAATATTTTCCACCCATAGTATACTCTGCATGAGGAACAGAATTTGGAATCTAAAGGAATACATAAGGGTCAAACATAATGAAACATAAATCTTTTATGGTGGGGAGAATAACAGGTATATCTGTGGGTGTTTGTTTTTTGTTGTTTTTGTTTTGTTTTGTTCAATACAGTAATAAGAAGACAAGCAAAATAATTAGCAAAATAATGTGAAAAAATTAAACTATAGCATCAAATAGCAATGAAAAATTAGGGGAGAAGTGGAAGGGAGGGGGTATTATTATTATTTTTTTCAAGCATTAGACAAATTTAAGGAAGGCCTTCCTTTCAGGATGTGCAAATGGACGGTGTATCATTATGAAAGGAGTAACTTACATTCATGATGAAACTGAAGCTCACAATGCAACTTTTATAAATAAAGACTGAATCTTTTCCAAACCATCCTTTCTTTCAAACCATAGTCTTTGTCTATAATCTCAAGTTTCTTGTCAGAGTTTTGACTTTTATTGACACAAGTATATGCTTAATTTACTGAATTCAGACCCATTGTCTTCCCTTTCTATGTAGTAGAAGGAGTAACAGAATTTGGCTTTTGCAGCTTTCCTTACTTCTTAGGATACTGCCTCCACAGATTCTGCCTAACCTCTTGATTATTAAAAAACTGGGTTTATGTTGAACTGACAGACTGACTTCCAGCTCCAGAACCTAGTGGAATGAGAGGTCTACTGTCTGTTTATTGTTGATAATCTCCTTCAAAAACTGAAAAAAAATAATGTTCTGTGTATTCTTTTTCTCTATTGCCCTTTTTTTGTTTGTTTGTTTGTTTTTTTCTAGAATGAAATAGAGAGAGAGAGAATGAAATAAACAAGAAGGGCTTAGTAGAACAGGGAAGTATAATTATTCTCTTCAAGGGGATCCGTCCTTACACCCCAAGAAATTTGGGACAGAGTTCCAGTTTGGTCTTTCTGAAAATATTTTCAGGTTAGGTCTTGTTTACATTTTTACTGCATGATTGGCAGAAGCTACTACAGGTAAAACTAAGTGTTACTTTTTCTGCAGTAAGGATATTTAGATATCTATTGGTGGGTCTCCTATGAATCAAAACTTCAGCTTCAACATTTACAGTAATAACTGGTCATGCCATGATTGACTTTCTTACTTCCCTTTCCCTGGAGTGTTATATTTTTTTCAGACTTCATTATAACTCAAGCAGGAAATCCTATGCAATATTTTACTCCTGTATATTTAATATTAAGCAAAAAAAATGAGGTAAATAGAAAGCTAGAACATGTTTGGCTTTGTTTTTTGTTTTTTGTTTTTTTCAGAAAGAATTTGATGGATCCAAGTTATACAAGAAAATACAGTTCTGTCACAATGATTGCCCCTAAGAAAAAGAAATAAAAAAGGTTTCATTAGAACTGTGGCCATTTATAAGTAAGGCAAATGGTGGCAATAATCATTAGGTAAGTGTTGCTTGTAGGGAGAAAAAAATCTAGGGAATTATTTTGTTGCCTGAACAAAATGTTTTGTGCCATTTCAAGTGCCACAGGGTATCTAAGTCATCTGCTCAAGAGTGAGATATGTGTGCCTTTACTTAAGAGGTTTTTTGGATCAATTTAGCTGCATAGTAAGCCAGTATTTCAGTTTATATTCCAGCCTGTGATAGAAACTGATTCTCCCATATTATAGAAAAAACATATAGATTAAAGGTCCTTTCTTTGTTGGTCAATTACTACACATTTTTTGTAACAGGCAGTAGACTATGATTTAGGAGATTTTTGATACATTTTTATCTTTTTAATTAGTAAAAATCTCTTAATGATTGTTTGCATTACAGTATCTGAGAGACAATATGTCTGCTTCAAATTCTTTGCTTGTTTGCAAGAGAAAAAGAAAAAAAATATTTTTCCATTCACATAAAAGATTATTGTTAATAAAATATATAATTTATTGAATTTTAATTAGAAAATACACAAGCTTTAATATCTATCTTTAGAATACATTTTGAAATAATGAAAGTCACCTTTAGCATCTTTTCACACTTGAAATGTAATCACAGCGACCAGTAGTTAATAAGATGTTTCTAGTACAGCACACAGACAGTTTAACGGGTGGTAATTTGAAGCAACTTGGATAAGGTTAGGTCATAGTTTGAGTTAATCTGAGTTCAATGATAAATGAACATGCTGCGCTAAGTGGTAGGAGCATGGGAAAATCAGAGCTAATAGACATTATTTTAACAAATTGCTGTTTTAAATCATCTTCCTGAGGGTCTTTAAGCAGGATTTCATCAATTACATGCTTACAGCTCACATTAGTGATACACATTAAAAAATTTCCCACATGAATAATTTAAAAAAAAAAACTGACTATCAAACCCCTGTGTGAGTTAGCTCTTGTCTATTTAAGCAAAGTTTTACTTAAATGATGAATGATGTGCAATATTTCAAAAACATTCCTTCTGAGATCATGAAGACAAGATACAGAGGAAAAAATGTCCTTGCAATGGCTCTATATTCTTTCACATGCCTTTTAATTTTCTTGTTGTTTAGTGCATCAGAATCTTTGCTAGTTTTGTCATTTACTTCTCAGGAATTGCTCATTTTAAAAAGCCTACTTTCCAGTAGCACTTCTTTTCTTAGACATTTTCTGCTAAGTGAATCGACGTACAATGTCTCTACTAAACCAGCATCAGAAGAATGAAAAGCAGTAATACTTTTTGTCAAATAATTTGCAAAACAAAATAAGTCACTGAAAAAACAAGAACAACAGCAACCCACAAACCCCAACCCTTGCTTTTTTTTTTTTTTTAATAATAGCAAATTTCACAAGCCACCTGGAAAAGAGTGTGGAATGGGTTTTAGAGCATATGAAGATAGCTTTTTCCATTTTTCTTTAGAACAAAAATGAGCTGTTTCACAATTGTTCCTGAGAAAGAAGAAAAAAAAAAAAAATAGACACAGATCAAATAACAAAGAACAAAACTGAAAGATTTTACCGACTTAGTGCAGATGGCATTTAGGAAAATTGAGTTAAGCTTCCCAGTGTTACTGATCCAAGAAGGAAATCTAGGCCTGTCATAGTCTGCAGTTTCTCATTTCCCTAAGGTAGTTATTAAATCCTGATGTGGATCCCTGCTGGAAACAGTAACCTGTAATAGCTTGTTTCAAGAGTCTCTTCAGAAAGGGACTGAGTCTATAACCCTGCATTTTAGATATTTACAACACTGTGAAAAGCTGTTTAACTTGTCAAGTGTTTGTTTTATATCCTGTAAAAAAAAAACAAAAAAAAACAAAAAAAAAAAAATCCCAGGCTAAGAAAAATGTGAAACTGGTATTTTTTCATGTTGAAGGATATAGCTATTCAGATCATCCCTCAGACAAGATGACAACTAACCTTTTAGGTCCTCCATACCTTCCAGGATGATATCCAAAATAGAAAAGACATTAGTCCTGGATTAATTTCTCATCAAGGCACAAGAGTTAGGAGCTCAGGGAAATAAATGTTATTGCGACAGGGGAAGAATCATTGCCAGAATTCCATCATGTAATGATTTATACTGAAGGTGGGATCAATCACCCTCTGGAGGGCTCTCTCTCTAATCACTACTGATAATGGGAGCCTTTCACAAGTGTAATTCTGACTTCTCTGCTTTACTAGATTCCTAAAGCTAGGTTCCAGATTAATATCACCTAAAATGTTATGTAGAAGTACACTTGATTAGAAAATTAGAATCTTGAAACTAGAGGAACAATGTGTAAGAAGAAACCTAGAGCTGCTTTATTGTCTATGTGATTTCATTTGGAATAGGGACTCTTAAGTTTCTGATATCTATTTTTTTCGACAGTTCAAATCTTCTTATATGTTATAGTTAGTTCTATATGTGAACAGCTCTAAATTATTAAAATCCAAATTATTTTATATATTCTTCACAGTAGAAGCGCTGGGCACTTGCTTGGAAGTAACCTGGATGGCAAAGAACATTAACTACATAAATAACAGGCTGTTGGCCTTGCATAAAGATCAGTGAACCCTGGGCTTCAACCTAGAGGTTGGTCACCTCTACAACATTCTATATTAAGTCTTGATCAATACCCACTCAAATGTGTGGTTTTTGAGATTCATTACAATTTAACTAGGAAGATCCACTGGATATTTTATTTATAATTTCAGTATTAAACAGAATTTGCTTTTGGTGAATATAGCAATAATAACACAGTTTTAACTACCATGGTCTAATAAGCAATGTTTTATGCAATAATACATAATTGAAAAATGAAAGATAAAATAGGCTTTGGCAATGATATATGCTTACGCATTTATATTACTAAAGTAAAATAATGAGATAAAACCATTTCAGAAGAAATATTTTATTAAGTTAAGTATAAAAATGAAATTTCTATTTCATATAGAATTCCACAGAAACTAGTTTTCCGTTGGCAAATGAAAACATATTATGTACAATCATTCTTTTCCATGACATGGAAACCACCTACATTTCAATCATCATTTCTTTGAGTTGTATAGCAGGGGTTGAAGGGTATTTTATTTTGCTTATTGCTGAAGTCTTTTAACACACGTTTCACGTGCAATGATTGCTGAGATTCAACCAGCAGATAAGGGAGAAAATGCTAAAGGAAGAAGAAAATATTGTTCCAGGTAAGAAATTCTTTGACAGTACATTACATGTAGTAATGCAGATTCAGTACAGTGGTAATCTGCATTTTCTTCTAGAATTCCTTGAACACTCAAATTGGCAGAGCTGCTTCATGAGAGATACTCTAACCTAAGACTGAGAGAATCAGAAATACTCTGTAAAGTGAGTGTATTCAGCTGGCATTTGATGATCAGAAAGATTTATTTCTGTCTCTTCTGGAGCCTTAATACCTATCCTGGATATGGACATGGAAGAATAACAGGCCAACAGCTACCATCCACACAAATATTTAATTAACCATGTTTCTTGCTTCATGAAGATAGTAAATAATTTTTAAATGTGTACATATGTTAAGGAAAAGCTGTGAGAGGGCCTCAAGTTGGCCACAGCATTGTAGTTAAGAATCATAGAGTCTCAGAATATCCTGACTTGGAAGGGACCTGTGAAGATCATCAAGTTCAACTCCTGAATTAACACAGGGCAACCTAAAAGTTAAATCATATATCTAAGAGCATGGTTCAACCTTTTCTTGAACACTGACAAGCTAAAGATCATAACCTCTTCCCTGAGGAGCTTGTTCAAATGCTTGACCACGCCCTCAGTGAAGAACTTTTTCCTAATATCCAATCTGAGCTTCTCTCAATGCAGCTTTAAGACATTTCTTCTCATCCTGTCACTGGAAACCAGAAAGACAGCACTTCCCTTTCCGTTCCCCATTACGAGGAAGTTCTAGACATCACTGCGGTCACCGCTCAGTCTCCTACTTCTGTAAGCTGAACAAACCTCGTACTGTATGTCTCCCAAAAAAGTGTTCTGTTAAAAGCTCCAAGCTAGAAAAATAATCTTTTAAATAAACTAAATTAAAAAAGAAATATAACTGAAATTATACAGATTTTCTGTAAGCAAATCTCCTCCATCTTAGTAAGATGGTTTTCTTCCTCCAGGGTTACTGTCAATTTTCCAACTTAGCAGCCTGCAAAAGTGCAGCAAAGTATGCTCATTTCTCTATGACCTCATGGAAAAATAATTATCTCTCTTGCTGTTCATTAATTTAGAGTGTTGGTTACGTATTTGTTCCTTGTTCCTAATCTCCTTGTCTTGCTACTCTTTTAGAGGTCCTATTCTCTGTTTCTCTTTTACTCATCTCCTCTCACATTGAAATACAGAAGCTTGTTGTACCAGTGCATGCTCAGCTGGTTTCAGGGAAAGCATAATAATCTTCCTTTGAGAGAGTTTCATCTGACCAAGAATATAGTAGCTAAGAAACTGCAAGTAGCTGCTCTCTGTTCAGCTGTCCATCCATACCTTTTGCAGAAACGTAACAAAGTAACTTCAGAATAAACAAGTCAAAACAAATAGGTTAATCATGTCAATCCAAATAAATAATTTTCAGGCTTAGCCCAGGAAAATTTCTGAGAAACATGTATCAGTAATCTTCTTCTCTATATGCATGGAATAACAAGTATCTCACAAAATGTGTAGTGAAGCAAGCATCCGTCACTTTTTTTTAAAATTACTGTACCACAATGAGCATTGAAATAATGTTGGTGCTAAATTTATTACCATTTAAATTTTGTCACAGAAGAACTTTTCATTGACTGACAAATGTAGTTGTTTTTTGGTTTTGTTTGAGGTTTGTTTTTTTTTTGTTTTGTTTTGTTTTGTTTTTATCCATAAAGAGCTGCTATTATCTACAATGTGTCTGACCTCTTCGCTTAATAATGCTATATATGTGCAGGTCAGCCTTTGCTAGGTGCTAATCACTGAAAGTCTATCTTCACGTAGTGAACCTTATGGCTAATTAACAGTTTAAATAATATGAAGAATATGCAGTTTAAATCCCACATGAAAAAAAAATAATTGGAAATGACAAAAGTAGACAGTTATGATTCTGTTGGTTTAAAATTTTCCCCTTAGGAGTCTCTAAGTGGAACGTGGTGTTGTGAGATGAAATGTAGTGGGTTTTTTTAAAGACATCTATTTTAATTTAAGTTCAGTCTTTTTATATTACTGATAGTGCCACTAGCCACTCTATCAACAGTTGCTTATCTCAAATTAGAATGTAGCTTCATAACTGATGTATTTTAATCTCTTCTTTATTGTTTGGAGTATAATGCTTCTTTTGAAAAAAAAAAAAAAAATTAGCTTTTTCCATCCTTATCTGCCATCACCTTTTAAGAAATTAAATATTTTTTTATAAATAATATTTAAATGTATATCTATCTATCTATTCTATTATCCCTAGTCTAAATAATTATTTTCTCGTAATCATTGTATGAGTACTGCTATGAGTCTAATTTCTTGCTCTGTTGCACCATTTATATAGTATTCCACATAGGGATGTAATGCAGCTCTTTTGGACATAACATGTTTTCTGGGCCTTTCCATCTTGCCTCCAGGCTGATCTGCAAGGAAGCCACAAGATAAGAACACACTTTTCCAAACAATACATGCAAAAGAATGATGAGGGAAGAGACTACAGTATCTTACTGGGTGTGGAGGCTCATGAATAGAAATAAAGTGTTGTATGGTATAGAGTACAGAGTTGTGATGTATCTTTTAAAGGCTACCTTGATGTAATGCATCCTACTGGACTCAATCGATTTGTATCATGATGAATTCATTATGAAGTAATAGCATACAGCCAGATTTGTGTCTGAGGTATCATAAAAATTCAGAAAGACATAAAATACCATAGTGCTGAAGTGTTTAAATTGCTTTGAATTTGCAATCAACCTCACTCATCAAATGCTTAAATTACTGTGACAAAGATTTAAGTGAATAATTCTAGAGACTAGCCAACAATGATGGAACAGTTAACTGCCTCACCAGCTGATAAATTTAAATGTATTAAGAATGGATGAATTTTGAAGAAGAGACCAATACCCACCGTAATTTAAAAAATTACAGTTGTGTGAAAATTACCTTAAGTAAGGCTTCGAATAAAAGGTGACAGCGGCTAAACAAAGTTCCCTAGATTGGATTTCAACGGGCCTACCAGAAAGGCAAAAATAATGTAACTTGAACTACAAGAAGGGGATGATTCTGACCATAAAAGGCATTCTAGAGGAGTAATAGGATGAGAGAATACAAATTTACATGCCATATATGAACAAAGACCTTATTTTGTTGTGTCTTATTTTAAACACTTAGCTTAGTTACTCCTGCAAAGTGAATCATGCCTTTGGTTAGGTTACCTGATAAAAAGGCTGTCCTCACATAAAAGTGGAGAACAGAGGCAGGTGAGATAACCTGAATAATGTGCTCATCTGGATACTCCCAGGCTCACCATAGGAGTAGCTCAGCCCAGGCATATGACCAGCCCATAACAGATGTATCTCCCCATACAAAAAAGGAGCACAGAGACACAGTGGCAAGCAGGCTAACTCCAGCAACCTCACTTAGAAAGAAGCCCCTCCCAGGGCTGTCCAAGGAGAATCTCAGTCTCATGGTCCAGGTATGGCACTCACCCCAGGAGTCAGTAGGAACATGTCTCCAGAGCACCTTCTAGACTGAGGGTCACTGTCTAGAGATATGGAACTCTTTGCAAAATGTAGGGGAAGAACATTTGGTAATTATACAAGGTTATGGAATGCCAGGGTAGGAACAGAAGACAGGCGAAAGGAATAGGTCAAGTGACCTTCTATGATGGAGCAGCTGCATCAGTGCACAAGAGAAGAACTATGGATGTCATCCACCTGGACTTCTGTAAGGCCTTTGACATGGTCTCATACAACATTGTTGCCACTGAATTGGAGAGATATAGGTTATAAGGAGGGACTATTAGGTGAATAAGGAACTGGCTAAATGGCCACATCCAAAGAGTTGCAGTCAATGGCACAATGACTAAGTGGAAACCAATAACAAGTGGTGTCCCTCAAGGGTCCGTACAGTGACCAGTACTAGTTAGTATACTCATCAATGACATAGAAGTTGGGATTGAGCACACCATCAGCAAGTTTGTAAATGATACTGAGCTGAGTACTGCAGGTGGTACACTGGAGGGCAGGGCTGCCAACCAAAGAGATCTTTAAAGGCTTGAGGAATGGACCTGTGTGAACCTCATGCAGTTCAACAAGGCTAAGTTCAAGGTTCTGCACCTGGGTTAGGATAATCCCCAGTATCCGTACAGACTGGAGGCTGAATGCATTGAGAGCAGCCCTGGGAACTTGGGAATACTAGTGGACAAAAAACTGGAAATGACATAGCAATGTGCACTTGCAGCCCAGAAAGTCCATTGTAAACTTGGATTCATAAAAAATGTAGCCAGTAAGTTGAAGGTGGTGATTCTTCCCCTCTCCTCTGTTCTTCTGAGACCCCAGATATTTTGTAAGCACCTGCAGTGACAGGATAAGGGGAACAGTTTTAAACTGAAAGAATATAGATTTAGATTGGACTTAAGGAAAAAATAAATAAATTACAAAAAGGGTTGTGAGACACTGGAACAGATTTCCCAGAGAAGTCATGGGTGTCCTGTCCCTGGAGGTGTTCAAGGTCAGGTTGAACAGGGCTTTGAGCAACCTGTTCTAGTGCAGGATTGTAGCGACAGGGCTCATCCTGGGGGATGGGGTTGTCACTGGCCTGGCTAGAAGGTGAAGTCAGAGACAAAAGAAAGAAAAGGAATCTTGTAAGAAGGTACCAGCCAATGAGCAATTGCCGACATGCACGTGCAGAGCATGTGGACAGTGTCTGCAGCCAATCATGTTACTGTATAGCACATGCTGTAACCAATCATATTGTTGCAAGGCGCATGGACAGGGCAGCTTTTGGTATAAAGCTAGCTCAGTCAGACGATAAAGTTGAACTCTATGAACATCATATTGGTGTGTCAGGTTCCATCTCTTGCATGAAAAGCAAAACAGGATGTTCCTGACTATGGAAGAAATGATGGACTAGATGATCTTTAAAGGTTCCTTCCGATCCAAATCATTCTATGATTCTATGATCTTGGTGATTTGTGGAGGAAAAAGTGTGGCAAAACACAGGCATGAGGTTATAAAAGGGCCTGTTTCTTGTAAAGAATTGTCTGGTCAGTACACTTGTATGGCCATGCCCTGTGCTTCATCAGTATAGTCTGCCTTGTCTTCTGATTAAGCTCTATTTCTACTGTTTTCCTGGGTGAGGTACCACCTCTTCTATGGAGGTGTGTGTGGGGGGGTGTCACATTCCATTCAGTGATGGACTCATGATGGTTCATTTACCTTGATCTGGAAATGCAAAATTAAGGCAACCAGAATGCCAAAGGGTTATAATTCAATCAAACAGTGTTACTTTATTATTTCGCCCATAAAGCGGTACATGATAGAGAAAGCAGAGAAAAAGGGAAAGAAAAAGAAAAGGGGGAAAGAGGGTTGGTTACCACCACGAGTTCAAAGGCGTCCTTATGATCCCAGGTCCCGAACAGCATTCTGCCGGTCCTCCGTTGTGATCTGTGATCCTTTGGTGAGGAGATCTCTACAATGTCCAGCCAGGAACCATCTTTTATCCTTCTTCCCCCTCTGCCCCCAACTCCCATGGGTCGAGGCCAATCTCTGCCTTTGTTTCGCAACCCAGGCTTAACTGTGCAGGCTCGAAAAGTCCTCTCTTCACTTGCCAGAACCCGTCTCGCATTCAGGGGTCTCTCTCTGGTCCGCTGAGTGACTTCAAGACCCTTGGCGAGCTTCTGGGCATGCTCTTCTTCATTGGCCTTTTTAACAGGGAGGAGCTGGGGGGCAAGTTTGGCTGAAACAGCAGGTGAAAATCCATCTTCTGGACAGCGGTTATTGTCCCCGGGTTGGAGAGACCCATATAACACAATTCCTTTTAGGAGGTGAGGGCAAGTTTGGCTGAGGCAGCAGATGAAGTCCACACAGCAGCTATTGTTACCAGTAACCCTAGGTCGGAGAGACCTGTGCAACACAATTCTTCTCCTCAGGCCTCTCTCCAAATCATTGTCCAATGATTTCTATCAGGACATCTGTTCCCTAATGGTGATGGTTAGGCAAATACTGTTCAGACTGAATCTTAGAGGGGGTCAGAGAGCCAACAGGTAGAGTCAGACCAGGGGTTTGTACATTGGCGCTGTCAGCAACTGAAGGGAGTGGGATCTGAAAGAAAGTGTGTGAGTGATACTGAAGGGTAAACTGGATAAGCTGGAAAGGAGGTCAAGTGGTCTGGGAACCAGAGGCATGTTTGGGTCTCTAAGGGTAAGGCCATGTAAAGAACTGATTTTTGGAGGGGAGTCTGAACCAGCTTCTGGAGAGACCATGGGGTCTGAGGATCTCTAAGGGTAAGATAAGTGTGTTGAGAGAAAGAGGGTCTGTCCCAGCAATAGCAGTGGGGCTGCAGCCTTGGGAGCTCCCATGTCCAGGTACCAGAATGTGGGAAGACTGGGATCCAGGGGCAGTTACTGAACAGACTGAGGATCTGAGCCCAGTTGCTGGAGGCATCCACACTTTACTTGTGCACATATGTGTGTGTGTGGTTGTCTATATATTTATTTATTTATTTAATTATTTTTTTCCCATTAATGCATCTTCATCATGCTCAGACAGAGAAGAGAGAAAGATAAGGTCACTGGTGCTGTTTGTGTTTGTGCAAGTGCTGAGTGTGTCTGTCTGTTCTGATCTATGTGGCTAGCCATGCATATATGTACATATAGATAGGCATAAGTGTGCATGCACACAGGGAACATTTGCTCAGCCTCGCTACTGGTTGAACCTAAGGACACGGAGCTGCAGCAACCTCACCTCCTTTGTGCTTCTGGATTTTGTAACTCCCAACATTTTTCTTTCCAATTGTATAAGATGAGACCTTTAAGCTACTCCTAACTTGGACACTTCCATTCATCACCTAAAATTGTATTTCATTAATGTTAGCCTAAAACTCATATGGTAAGATGAAATACATAAAATCAAAGTCAGAGCTATTGCCTCTGACAATAAGAGAATACATTTAATGTAAGAAAGATTGTATATTCCCTGACACTGTGAAACAAAATTCTTGGACTTGTTCTAGTGTTTTCATATATATATTTCATTAACAATATTAGTTATTGCTATTTCACCACTCTGTATGACTTCTTTATTTATTTATCAGACTACTAAAGTGATACTCATTTTCTTTCTTGGATGTTGTGAGATATAGTTAATTCATCTATCCATATTGCCAATACAACAGATCTAATTAGTGAAAAGCATGCTTATATATGGATAAGTAGTAAAAAAAAGGTATTACCTTTTAATTTTGTTGTCCATGCTGTTGTATGTCTAAATCAAATCTGCAATTTTTCTGGAGTTTAGTATTTTATGTATTACACTAAAAATGTTCTGATCTCATTCTCTGAGGTTCTAGGAATTATCCAACATATGTACTTGTAGCAGATAGCTGATGCTCTGGAGGAAATAGGAATTTATGCCATGGTTGCAGTGTGTCACCTTTCTGCTTCAGTGCACTCCATAGCTCTAAATCTCTTAGATCACATCATCTTGTGTAATATCAACTCACATTGGCTTTTCTGCATGACACAATATAACGTGATGGGTGGTGACACAGAAAATGTAATGCAGTATGACACATCAGAAATGCAAAGGGTACTGCAATTGGGTAGTTGGTGTCAATTTAGATAGGAGGCTTCCAATCTAAAATGAATCTGGCAGACACTAATGGAGTGAATGTTATTGTAACTACTGTATATGTGAAACTGTGAATTCCGTAGTTCATCATAGTGCATTGAACAGGTGCAGAAATAAAGTCTGAAGTATTAGGAAGAATGAGTATTTGTAGCTGGCATAGGTATACAGTTTTAAAATATACTGAAGGTTATATATTGTAAAAAGTCCCTCTCCCTTCTTTTTAATCTTTTCTGTAATCATTACCTTTTTATTTTAATTCCTTTTCTAAACTGTGGGCTACCAGAAAACCTCAATGTTAAAACTTACATGTCATTGTTGTGTTAGATTTTACTAAATATAATTAGCATCAGATTGTGAAATGCAAAAGGTATGGGTGGAAGAGTAGCACCTTCCCAGAGAACACTTTTAAATAACAAACTCCTTACTGCTTAATTGTTTGAACATTCCAATGAACTTTCTACCAGATAAATCTGCCATAGAAGTAGTAAGTCCTAAGAATTTTGCCACAACACATGCTGTGCCTTTCAGGCTATGGTCTTATTTTACATAAACAGTGCAGTGTAATACTACTGTATTTTTTAGGATAAAAAACAAGAGAAAGTGCAAAGAAAAAAATGAGAATAGACACAAGAGTACAAAATATCTTGTTCTGTAAGTATCAGATGGCTGCAAAGTGATCCAAGAAGTTTTTAAAGTTTTGGTTTATTTTGTTGTCTTGTCAAATCATTTGTAAAGCTGAGAGTCATTGTCTTGATCCCCTAGGCAATTTTTTTTTTTTTTTTCTTTTCCTTTGACAACACATTTTCTGCCATGTATTATCTATCCCTGTTGTTCAGCTCTTTTACAGGACAGGAACTAAATACTTTCCCCAAAAGAATAAAAGTATTTTAAACCATTGTAGAACTCTCAAGTTTTCTCATAATCTGTGCCCAAGAAGAGAAAAGAAATTTTAAATGTGTGTAGACACTGATTTTTTTCACTGAGAGAACAATTAAATCATCTGTAACTGGACTCTAGAAAAAGACTAGGTGAGAAATGCAGTGCTTTCATTTTTGGAGTGTGGGAGAGGCAAGCTCATCATGTAGGACAGGAGTTCTGTAGGGCCATACTTAATATTTCAAATGAAATAAACATAACCTCAGAAAGTCTTCTCTGTAGAACAGAAACTCGGGGAATATCACAAAGTCTATTTTTCTGCTTGGAAAATGGAAAAAAAAAAATCAAAACTAAACCAGTGTGCTACTGAATAGAGCTGAAAAGTAGGGTGCAACAGACAGGGGTGATATACTGTAGCCAATAGACACAAAGAGAAAGATCTTTTCAGTGATAATTGCCACCCTCCTCCAATGATTCTTTCTTTTGTGAGACTCACATTTTTTTGTAGTTTTTTCCCACTAGCGCAATAGGACAACTTTAACAGTTACAGGGAAAAAAAAATAACAAAAAATCCCCTTTAAGTGCTTTTACCAATATTTCAAGGGCCAACACAACTGCTTCACTCTTTCTGAAGATCAAGAAAATCAGTTTTACTGCCAGTTTCACCAGCAGTGATTTATTGTCCTGCTCAGTTTCTGCAGCTGCCGTTGTTTCCCATGAAGTCAGAGTACTATGTAATTTTTGCAAAATAACATGCAATGTTTCCTGGTGAATGCTATTTGCCATCATCGTTTTGACAGGATCAATACAAAGCTCTTTTATAGATGAGACCAGATAAAGCACTACAGCAAAAATTGTAAGGCATAGCTGCATTTAGCAGCACACTGTCCAGAGATAGTTGATGGTCAGTCAGCTGCTCAGCATCACTCACCCAAAAAAGGGTGTTCATAACCTCATGGTTCCTTGCAGGTCCCCCTTCTGGCATACCATTAGCTAGTTGCCTGAGGCTCTATACCAAATATTTCGGGATCAAAACTGCACTATCTGCCCACTACAGTCTTTTGAAAATAGGTGACTCAGTAATCATACCCTCCTTATGTTTAGAATCAAGATTGAAGAGGGAGCGTAGTGCTGTGACTCCATGCCCCCATGGGGTAGTATTTAATCCTAATGATATTAACTTAGATATGACACACATTAATCTATTAAATCATGTTTGAAGTGGCAAGTAACTGTCTGTCCCTGACAGTATGTAAGTGAAGAAGATGACTCAATTTTTTTAGTTATTTCTACATATTGATTGTTACTCATTAATATATTCGACTCAGGTCTCAATTCTCTAATTGGTTATTCATGTATGGCATACATTTGCTTTTTCAGCAACCATTTATGCACAAAATCAAATAGTGTTTTGGAGACTGCAGCCATGTTTTATCACATTTTTGAAGAAAATTATTTTTCCTATGGATATTATCTAATCTTGTGGTTTCTGGCTGTGAATTTTGGTGTTGGCCTGTCTTTCATGTGTAGTTACTATGTCTATTCACCTCTTTCAAACAGCATTTCTAAGTATGGAAAGTGGTTTAGCAGAGTAAAGCAAAAGACAAGGTGTTCATTGGTGTTCTTAGGCAAGTTCCACTCCTTTGGATTTCAGATACCTTTTGTTACAAGTGGAATTGATATGAACAGGAACTAAAATTTGTTTTAGGAAACAAGAAAAAATTATCATTCACAACTCATGTTTTTTGATGTTTGTACCTCATTGTGCCTATTCTCCAATATCCACAGGTCCTCCCAAGCTATGTGGTCCGACAGTGTCAGCATGTGACCTTGCACTCCAGGAACCCTAGCATTGATTTCATACCTGTACAGACTCAACTTGGCTGGGTTTTATTCCTATTTTATTCACTCCTTTGAGTCATGATTAAAGAATCATGTTCTTTTCATTGTTTCTTTACACATAATATGATTTATCTTGTTCCTTTTTTTTTTTTTTTTTTTTTTTTTTTATTGTTAACTTTAAGCATGAAATGCACTTGAACCGTTACACATAGAAATACACATACTGTGTACAATTGTATTTTATCTAAACGGTGCCAAGTCACTAGCCTTAGGAGGAGATCAAGTGAAAAGAAAACTGTTACAGATAGGGCAGCATTTTTGTAGCACTGGATTTCCTTTTTTATTTCTGACAGAATCCTACCTATATCCCTTTCAGACTAGTGTTTAGCAGAAAATGACCCAGTTCCTCTTTCTTTGAATTAAATTGGGCTACCACCAAATAGCACTTTGTTGTCTGCAAAGAATGCAATTATAACAGTTCTTTTAATCTTGAGTTTACCCTCATGGGATTTTTGCCCTCTACAAGAGACATACACAGCGTTCGTGCTTTACAACAGTGCTTATGAAAGTTATTAAATAAAAATAAAGTGACTCACTGGTTACAAGCAATTTCAAATTAGCAGTTCTTTCACATTTTGATTTCTTACTCATCAGTGACAGTTGGATTTATTTTACTTACTTTTAGGGATGAGATTCAAATCCAGATATTTAATATTAACACCTGAAAATATATGCCCCTGTGAAAGAGAGGTGTTTGAAAAAATAGCGGGTCTGGTGTTTATATGGGACTTGGTTCACTTGCTCAAAGATGGTCCCTGACTACTATTCAACATGCTCTATGGTCTATCTGTCACCCAGCAGCCGCTCCAGAGAGGCACAGTTTTTTCATAAGTCCCTTGTCATAACTGCCAATCCAGTGCAGGTCTTGCTGACATACGCAATGTCAGTTTAACAAAGGGAAGGGCAAAGTTTGGCACCTGTGAAGGAATAATACTAGGCACTGTTATATGCTGGGAGACAACCAGCCAGAAAGTAGCTTGTCAGAAAATGTCCTAGTGGACAACAAATTGTACACAAGTCAGCAATGTGTTTTTGTGGCAGAGAAGTCTAAAGGTACCCTGGGCTACACTAGGTATAGCATTGCCAATAGGTCAAGGAAGGTGATCCTTCCCCTCTGCTCAGCACTGCTGAGGACATTCCTGGAATGCTAAGTCCAATTTACAGAGACATGGACATACTGGAAAGAATCCAGCAAAAGGCCACCAAGATGACTAAGGGAACAGAGCATCTCTCCTATGAGGAAAAGGTGAGAGAGCTAGGACTGTTCAGCCTGGAGAAGAGAAGGTTCAGGAGGGATCTTCTTAAAGTATGTAAATACCTGCAGGGAGGAAGCAAAAAGGATAGAGTCAGGTTCTTTTCAGTGGTGCCCAGTGACAGGACAAGTGACAATGGGCACAAACTGAACCACAAACTGAACAACTGAACATCAGGATTTTTCAGGATTTTTTTTTTTTTTTTTCCCCCTGTGGGGTGAGAGCTTTGGTAGAGACTGCTCAGAGGAGTTGTGGAATCTCCCTTTTTGGAGATATTAAGAAGTTGCCTGGATATGGTCCTGGACAATTAGGTCTAGTTGGCTCTGGTTGACCAGGGGTTTTGGACCAGATAACTTCAAGAGGTCCCTTTCAACATCAACCATTCTGTGATTCTGTGATATCCAGTGATGTGAAATTACCCTAAGTACTTATGACTAGAAAACTGAACTGAGTTCTAGGGAGATATAATCTTATCCTAAAGTAAAAATCTAACATTTGGTCAAAGTCCCCTCAGTACTACAATTTATATGGCTACATGGATTTTAGCCCCTCTAGACTTCCTTCATATCCAGGGGAAAGAAACAGGCATCTTTTTAATGTGAATTAATGTCTTTTGACAGATACGTAATTTTAAGGCATAATTCACCTTATCCTAAAATACCAGTCTCTTCATTGATTGTAAAGGGAGCCTACCAAGAGTCACTTGGATATAGGCATCTACTGATCAAATCATATTTGTTCCAATAAATGTACCCCTAAGTTACTATAAATGTGCAGAATATTGTTTAATTTTAGTCATTTGTGGCTGAAAATGTTCTTATTGTATACCAGTGAAAGAAAATGAGCTGTATGAAGGAAAAACGCTCAATTTCATGCTTGCATACATTCAAGATGCAAACCAAGACAATTCTCAACGAAATAGTCATAACACCTGTGGTATTTATGTATCAAAGACTGTGAACAATGCCTTGACAGTCAGGATTTTTACATTTGGGGGTTTTTCTGAATGATTTCAAGCTGATCAGTCACAAACTAGATATGAACTGAAAGCTCTGTAACCACATCACTATGCCTATATATTAGAGTTGAGTTAGCTGTAGTCTTCCTTGCTCTGAGAATGACACTCTAACATATCAGTGAACTAAGACAATTCAGACTTTGGTTCTTGACCCAAGACAGAAGAAAAATAAGCCTGAAACTAACTGTAAAAGTAGCATCCTATTAGTTGAACAAAGATTTTGACATGATGGTATGAGCTTGGCTATGGAATCTCAGGATTGTGCGGTAGAAGAAAAATAATATTATTCATTAAAAACAAAATAAAAATTTGTACATTTGATAGGATTCATAACAATGTGGTTTTTTATTAGTAGCCATTATCTGTATCCCTTTAAATAATGCAAAAATTATCTGTATCCCTTTAAATAATGCAAAAGCATCATTTTGTTGGTTTGTTCCTTTGTCATCTGCCATTGATGGATATATTTTTCTACGAACATATAATTTTATATGTTCATTGAAAATAGTTAAGATTATGTTGCGTATACGCCTTGAGTGTCCATTGCAAGATGTTGGCAATGGGGGAGCTGAAGGGTGACCTCTGTGAAGAGAGGCTGGGACTGTCCCATGCCAGCTGCCTCCAAAGGACCACACATAGTGCACAGCTAAGCCCCTCAGCCAAGGTGGTGGTGGCTCAGGGAAAACTTATTTAAGCCAAAACAAAATGTTGCACAATGAAGAGTGAGGGAAAAACTGTGAGAAATAACCTTGCAGACACTAAGGCAAGAAAAGAAGAAGGAGGAGGAGATGCTCCAGGCACCAGAGCAGAGATTTCCCTGAAGCCCATGGAGAAGACTACAGTGAAATAGGCAGCCCCCTGCAGCCTGTAGAGGACCACAGTGGGGCAGATAGGTTTTGTTTGTCAGTATCCCAATCTATTTTAATTGGCAATAAATTATTTTCCTCAAGTCAATTCTGTTCTGCTTCTGATAGTAATTCATAAGGGATTCATAAGTGATCTCCCTGTCTTTGTCTTGACCTATGACTGTATATACACTACTTTTTCCTGTCCTTTCAAGGACAGGAAATGAATCTGGATGGTTACTGGACATTGACTAGCCAATAAAGTTTAACCCACCACACCATATCACTTGAACAACAACATAAGTGATTGTTACACTGAACTTTGTAGAAATTTGCAGTATTTTCATAAGATGATAATGTACAACTTTAAAAATACAAACAGCTAAGTAGGTTTATGTTATTTTTATTTTGTAATGCTTGGGTCTATTTGTTTCTTTTATAAGATTAAAAGCATCTGCAATTATGCTCATTAATCATAACTACAGTTTTACACTAGGAAATTACTAGTGAGAAGTTACTGTCCTAATATCAGGCTAAATTCTTCTTCTAGTTGTACTTGTGCTGATTAGTGGTTATTATACTTAAATCATTGGGTTACAACAGAAAAAAACTGAAATTGGAAGTTGGTCTTTATCTCTTGACGCAGATAAGCCAAGAAACAAGCTTATAGCAAGACTAAGTAATTGAAAATATATTTAAAATAAATTGTGTTTCATTCACAGTATTCTCACTCAACTGAGAACCTGCTGATGTGTATTACACATGCAGTGACCAAAGAAAGTTCACATAATCATGGTAAAGAACCCCAAAAAGTTTTTATGAGAAAACATATCTTTTAAGAAACAGCTGAGTCAATTGAGTTTTTAATCAGCTTCTTTTCCTATCATAAAAGTAAGCAGATCTAAAGCTTTGGAAACACTAAACTAATACCAAAACAATCTGCTGTAAGAAAGCAGACGTCTTATATGAAGCATATCTCTGCAAAGGTATTTGAGAGTCAGCAATAAATGCAAAATGCTGGATTACCCTTACTTCCTTTATTAATGACAAAATATGTTTTGAATCGAATGGTGAAAGACACTTTCCCCATAATAGCATCCAGCCTTCAATCAGCCCAGAGATAGCTTCAGTTCTTGTCCTAATGAAAATAAATGCTGATGTCGCAGTCTTGAACAGTCAGTGCACATTTCTGGGGTGTTGGAGATGCTTACTGCCTGAGAGCACTTTGCCAAATACAGTATTCATCCAAGGTTTCATAAAAATAGTAATCTGTGCACCGTGATAGACTTAAACAGCTGACAATTGTTTAATATGTCAGGATGGTATGCAGAAGATGTATAAAATCATAGAACCATAAAATAGTTTGGGTTGGAATGGACCTTTACTGGTCATCTAGTCCAACATCCCTGCAATGAGCAGGGACATCTTCAACTAGATCAGGTTGTTCAGAGCCCCATCCAGCCTGGCCTTGAATGTTTCCAGGAAAGGGGCATCTGCCACATGCCTGGGCAACCTGTTCAGTGTTTCACCATCCTCTTTGTAAAAAAATGTCTTCCCTATATCTGGTTTGAATCTACTCTCTTTTAGTTTAGAACCATTGCCCCTTGTCCTACTGCTACAGACCTTACTAAAACGTCTGTCCTCATCTTTCTTATAAGTCCTTGTTAAGTATCAAAATGTAGCAATAAGGTCTCCCCAGAACCTTCTCCAGGCTGAACAACCCCAATTCTCTCATCCTTTACTCATAGGAGAGGTGTTCCAGCCCTCTGATCATTTTTCTGACCTCCTCTGTCCCCTCTCCAACAAATCTATGTGTTTCCTGTACTCAGCAATCCAAGTGGGGTCTCACCAGAGTAAAGTAGAGGGGTAGAATCACCTCCCTCGACCTGCTGAGCATGCTTCTTTTCATACAGGCCAGGATATGCTTGACTTTTTGGGCTGTGAGAGTACATTGCCAGCTCATGTCCAGTTTTTCATCTACCAGTACCCTCATTAACATTAGCTAATGTAAATTAATAAGGTTTCTAAAAACCTTCCAGAACAGAAAAATGCTATTTTTTTATTTCCATAGCCAAATATCTAAAGTATGTACTTTATTTTATCTTATTTTTATACATTTTTGATGTACTAAATTCTGATATTCTATTTTCTTCTTCCGAGCAAAGTTGACTTTTGTTCTTAGGCTTCATTTTTCTGGTTTTCCTTTGCCACCCTCACGCCATTGTTCTGGCTCAGGCATTTGTTACTAAACATAAGCAGAACAATTTAGATAAAATAAGAACTTACCTAGTGCATGGACATCTACATGTAAATAACAAGCAAAATCTCACGTCAGATTTTTTGCTAATTGCTATGATAAATACAGGACAGACAGCCACTTGTGTCCTTAACATCATTAATTAATGGTGAATGACTCTGAAATTGTAGGATCTAGTCATGATATTTTAAATTAATAAAAAAGAATAAAGTAATAAAGCTACTTTTTCCACTTGGGAGTAGTTGTATTTCAGAATTTGAAACTATAACAGTGCTAACAGGAATTAAAAAAAAATTAAGAAAACAAAGCAAAATGCATTTGCCATACTTTCTTTTCCCCATCAGTGCTACTACCAAGCTCTTTTTATTTCACAGACAAAGTGTTTCTTTACAAGAAAACAGAACACAAAGAAGCAGGCAACTCTATATGTAGAACACAATCAAAATATAAATAATTTTTGTGCATACCTGAAAATCCCATGCAGGGACAAAAGCCATCCTGTACTCCCACACTGCAAGGGTTTTAAGTGGAGAACTGAAGGAAAATTTACCAGACTACTCAAACTCAGAAAGTATTATTATATATACCTTAGGTATTGTTATAGTACCCTACATAAACAATATTAAAGTCAGTGGCTTCTTCCAGGAATGTCTTCAAATTGATTTACATCAGGTGTAATCCGTCTCATGATGACTAATTTATTTTGATTATAGCAGGCTAAATTAAGCAGAAATGTAAGATTTATTTGTTTTATTGTCAACTATAACAACTGATGATATTTTCTTGAAAGTATGTTAAGACTAATGGTATGCTAATAGAGTGACATCAGTGCTTATACTTTTGATCAGCTTATTCCAATGCGGTCTAAACATGAAACATCATGCATAGATTCATACTTTCATTGTTGCAGTGCATTAGAAAATCACTTTCTTAGAGGAATGTTGTTGCTGTACATTATTACTTCTGTTATCTACAGCTTTCAATAATATGGACAATGTATGCTATCATAGGTCAGTGCTGCACACAATGAAGCTGCTCAGCGAGTAAGACTTGCATCATGACAGGATGAGTTGCTGTATCAGAGAAGACTACTAAGTGATGAGATTTGAAAAAAAAAATAAAAGGAGATAATAATAGTAGACTTTCTTCAGTCTGAAACTGCAAAATAGATTTGGAAGGGAAAAAGAAAGTCATAAAGTAGTCAGTTTATTGAACATAAGAGCACACAGACATTAAATGAGGCTGTGCAGTCCCAGTTTATACACTCAGGAACAATAAAGTTAGGTCAGGTGATAAGGTAAGTCAGATATGTTTTAATGTTTGAGATCAGGAAACAAAACATCTCACATGTTCTTGAAATGAAGACTGGGGAAATTTAGGAGTTCTTAGAGATACACGGATTGCAGCCAGGGTCTTTTTGAGTGACAGTTACAATCCCGCCTTCATTCCTTAGTGTCTTTTGTGCTTGGTAATAACATAGAAAAGTCCCAAGTCTAGAAAACAAACTATTTTTTTTTTTCTTCAGATGAAAGAAAATTGTCTTGGATCCAGCATTAGGATTGAGTTGTTTTCTTTACAGAATCACACAGAATTACAGAATCGACTGGGCTGGAAAAGACCTCAGAGATCATAGAGTCCAACCCTTGGTCCAACTCTAGTCCGTTTATTAGATCATGGCACTAAGTGCCATGTCCAACCTCACTTTAAAAACCTCCAGGGACGGCAAGTCCACCACCTCCCTGGGCAGGCCATTCCAACGCCTGACCACTCTCTCTGTAAAGAATTTATTTCTAATATCCAGCCTAAATTTCCCCTGGCAGAGTTTAAGCCCATGCCCCCTTGTCCTATTGCTGACTGTCTGGGAGAAGAGACCAATCCCCACCTGGCTATAACTTCCCTTCAGGTAGTTATAGAGAGTGATGAGGTCACCTCTAAGCCTCCTCTTCTCTAGACTAAACAACCTCAGCTTCCTCAGCCTCTCCCCATAGGTCTTATGTTCAAGTCCCTTCACTAGTCGTGTTGCTCTTCTCTGAACCCGCTCCAGCACTTCAATGTCTTTCCTGAACTGAGGGGCCCAGAACTGAACACAATACTCCAGGTGTGGCCTCACCAATGCAGAGTACAGGAGAAGGATCATTTCCTTTGTCCTGCTGACCACGCTATTTTTGATACAGGACAGTATACCATTGGCCTTCTTGGCCACCTGGGCACACTGATGGCTCATGTTGAACTTCCTGTCAATTAGTACCCCAGGTCCCTTTCTGTCTGACTGCTCTCCAGCCACTCTGCGCCCAGCCTGTAGCGCTGCAGGGGGTTGTTGTGACCGAAGTGCAGCACCCAGCACTTGGCCTTATTGAACTTCATCCCATTGGAATCAGCCCATTCTTCCAGTCTATCCAGATCCCTCTGCAGAGCCCTCCTGCCTTCCAGCAGGTTGACACTCCCTCCCAACTTGGTGTCATCAGCAAATTTGCTGATGACGGTCTCAATCCCGTCATCTAAATCGTCAATAAAGATGTTAAAAAGGACTGGACCCAACACTGACCCCTGGGGAACACCACTAGTGACCGGCCGCCAGCTAGATGCAGCCCCATTCACCAGCACTCTCTGGGCCTGGCCCTCCAGCCAGTTCTTAACCCAGCGTAGAGTACATCTGTCCAAGCCATGGGCTACCAGCTTTTGCAGGAGTATATTATGGGAGACAGTGTCGAAGGCCTTGCTGAAGTCCAGATAGGCCACATCCACAGCTTTCCCCTCATCCACCAGCTGAGTCACCTGATCATAAAAGGAGATCAGGTTGGTCAGACAGGACCTGCCCCTCCTAAACCCATGCTGGCAATTCTTTACAATTGCAACTGAAATTCCTTTCTGTAAGATGCAAGGAGCTTACAGCAGTTATTGCTGTTTGACTGCCCAAACTTTGTGGTTAAGGCTTTCAGCTTGTTAACTTCTCTCACCCAGCATCTATCTCTTCAAAGTACTTTAATATTTTCAGACTCTAATTCACCCTTTCTTCATCCATGCTCAATCATCACTCAAATACTCCATTACCTGTGAGACTACTATGTGTCTCTAACTCTGAAAGAAAGCTGACTGGAGATTTGGGTTATTGGCATAACACCTACCCAATATTTCCTAAAAATTCTATAGCCTAAGATTTCTCTGCTCCAAATTCCCATGAAAGAGATCTGAAAAAAGATAACCTACCATTTTATTTGTATGTAACTATTACTCCTGGCCACTCACATATACAAGATTTAACTATAGTTACTTTTTTATAATGAATGACATCATTACAAGAAAAAAGGAAAGTTAGGTTGGATTATACCAATTCTGTAACAAATGCAGTAAAAGTGATCCTTCTATATTAAGGCAGTATTTTTTTTCGACATGGTTTCCCTTAGAAACAAAGTAGCTAAGATGTTATATGAAATCACAGTTACCACATAAAAACATTGATCCATAAATCTTCACATGGATCCACATACAGAAATGACCATCAGTAAACAAATCTCCATCTCTTGTGTGTGGGGCCTGAGAGATGATCATCTGAAGTCCCGTGCCTCTCACCTTCAGACTTTCAGTGGACAGTCTTCAAGGTCATGAACCTGTTGAATGGCATGGCGGGAGTCAATTGTCACTAAGCACAAATGACACAAGTACGAATCTGTTTGCATTTTCTTGCAATGACTCTCAGATAAATATGACAGCTGAGTTCAAGAATGACAAAAGCTTATATTTTGTTTCTTAACAAAGTGTATGCCATAGGCATGGAAACTGCTCTATTTTGAACCAAGAGTGCACAATTGCAGTGTGACCAAGACAATGTGTGTCACTTTAAAATGGAAAGCTACCAACGGTCAATCTCTTAGGTCTTCCCTTCACTATTAAATCTATGAAGGATCCTAGGAAATAAGTTTTCTTTGAAAAAAATAAAACTTATGTTTTACTAAGTGCAATCGTATTGAAAAATAATAAATTATTATTACTTGATTCAGCTGTAAATATTTAACATATGATACAATCTGCATGAAAAATTCAGCATTCTTATGAAATAGAGAAAAGCTCACAGAATGTTCTTTCAATTAAATTGAAATTCTTGGCAAATTAGAGTTCTCTTTGACACTCATATATTTTCAGGTAGATAGAAACCTCAAAACAGAAAGTAGTTTTAAAGTATTATTTTGGAAATTATGTGTATGCATTGCTATGCAAATGTCTGATTGATTTATCTTCCATTTCTGATTCTTATTTTGAGATCCATGCCTTCCAATCTGCTACGTATGAGATGATTTGAGAATAGTAATGAATTATCTACATAGGCAAAGACTATCTTGAATATTCTCTAATTCCAATAAAATTATCACTGCACAATCCGCATAGAAGGGGAAATTATTTTTTTGTTTCCCTGTAATTTTGTTTGGACATAGACTCAGGTTTGACATAATCACTGGAGATTATATCTATCCGAATTTATAATAGGTAACAAATTCAGATCTGGTCTTCTTACCTTCAGTGGAATTTAATGTTGAGAATATAACATAATTCTTCCTTTACAACCTTAGAAAAGGCAAAAATGCTGATCTACTAAAAAAGTCTGAGCTTTATAGCTTTACTCTATTCTAGTGAAGGCAGCAACTCTCCTGTTATCGCACATATGACATGAAAAGTTACTGAAAAATTTAAATGCATTAGAGCATACTGAAAATTGTTTTTCCTCCAAGAATATTATTTTGTTCCCAGTAGTTAAAATATAATTATCAAATAAAGCTGGGATTGTTGTTGCATTTGGGAATTATATTTGCTATATTTTTATTAGCTTTGTAATTTTCAAAATGTTAATGTATGCCTACGTTTGCAGATCCAGTTTATTATGTTTAAGTTAATTATGTTTCCAGTTCAGATATTGTATTTTTTGTTGGATTTTACCGTGATAGTTAATTATTCTGTCAGTAGATGTGTCCTTGTTCCTTAGCACAGAGGGAGATACATATTTATTCACAGAAACAGACTTTTACATCCTAAATTAGGTAATAAATGTCTTGCTGCATTCTGGAAGTATATATTATTACATTTTATCTTAGAAATGTGGCATTATCTCAGTAACATCATGCAAATACCAAAGAAAAAAAAAAAGGTTTTATAGAGCAGAAGAAAGAAGAAAAAACTGTAGGGTAATGTGGAAGAGTTTCAGAGCCTATATTCTTCAGCAACTGCTTGGCAAATTGGCTAGAAGATACAGATTATAAATAACTGCTTGCAATACAGGTAATGCTAATTTTAATATATATATATATATTTAACTGTTTTAACTCAGGCATCCATAAAAAGCTTGTATTGGGTTAATTTGCATGTCACATAACTTCTTTCAGTAACAATGATTAGTGAATAAATTCTTTCTTTGACATTTTTTTCTTTACACCTGAGTGATGGAACTGTGAGAACATACATTAAGACTTCATGTAATGACAGATAAACTTAATGTAATTTTTAAAACAAAATAGTAGTATTGCAAATGAAAAATATTCTATGAATCATTTATTGTTTAAATACATTACTGGGTTACAATTAATACATGGATGGGACAGAGTTATACATTACTTAATTTTTATGTCATGGCTTAATTGTTACACAGAAGCAACTTTAATTACATAATTAAGAACTCAGATACATAATGAGTCCTAATTAAAAGTAAGTAAATAAATAAAATGTGCATCACACATTTTTTACACACTACATACCAACCATTATCTGGTCTTGGTCCCTTAATCTGTCCAGTCTTTCCATAAGAAGGGTCAAATAAGCCAATTTACATAAATATCTTCTCCCAAATATCTAACCTTTCTAATACAGTTGTCAGGGACCGGCACCATTCCCCTCATGGCATTAATTGCTGTGTAAAAGGGATGATGAGAAGACTGGCTAAGTATGGAAGCAAATCATTATATACAGATATGAACATCGGCAGGAATTTGCCAACAAAAATCCCCAAAACCCTTTGAAATATTTTCATTATTTTTGTTCAGCCTCTGTTCATTCCTGCAAATCTGTTTTATGGATAGATAGTGTAGAAATGGAAAATGGCTCCATGGCAGTGAAGAAAGAGTTTGACTTCTGCACAAACTCAAGTAGAAGTAGATAGCTGACCTACGCTTGACTGCATTTTGCAGTAAGAACTAAATGGAAATGGTGAAAACTGTTTTACAAGTGAGGTGAGGGTGATGCAACTCGTAACAGATCATAGATATGTCCCTGTAAGAAGACTGGGGCAAACCCAGTCTTATCACTGTGGGAGGGTAACACCTAACGATCCATCAGGAGGACCCTCTGGACTAAACAGAGGTGTTTGTATGTATAATAAACTAGTGTGAGCTGTTTATCAGATACTTTAATCTGAATTATTTTTGCTCGAGATAGGTTACCTTAGTCCACCACACAGAAAAGGAAATAAATATTTGGTGAAAGTAACACAAGTGACACTACAAAATTAGTACTTTTTAATCCTGAAAGTTTACACTTGCTTTCTCAAGCATTTTTCAATTTACATATAAAAAAGTATGTCTGAAAGATAAGAAATATTCCAGGTAAAAAATGTAACTTCTGTGAGATTGTTAAAATAATGTAAATTATGACAGTATTAGCTGACAGTTAAACATACATTTAATGGGAATTAGAGAGATATTGTCAACTCATTCCCACGAATTAACCTATTTTGCATTCATTTTTAATGATTATTCAAACAGACAGTAGTATTATATAATGTAGATTTAGCATACACCCGTCTATTAAATTGTATTGGATATAAAATGTGAGTGGTTTATATTACATAATATTCATCACAAACAGTGTCGCATCTATACGTGAGGTCACAGGGTCTATTTTAAACATTTATTTCACCATGAAATGGTAAATCCTTGTTTCTCTCAAGGGATTATAAAGAAAATTTGAATAACCTATTCACGAGTAAATATATTTATTCTAGGATGGAAGAATCTTAATCAGCATGTATGAACCTCCTAATAAAAAATATCTTAAGATATTCAGGAGTCTGTTTCCAACCAGGACTGTATTGTTGCAGAAAGGACTGGGACTATGAGTTCATCAATTTATAGTGGAGGGGGTGGGGGAGTAATTAAAAAAAATAAAAAGAAAGAAAGAAAAAGAAAGTTGTGAAGTTCACTTCTTATGGCTCTCTTGAAATTTTAAAATGGCACACAAAATATAAAAAATATTAATGGTTCCAGCTAGAATAGCATCTCGTGCTCAGAAGCAACTCTTTTTTCTTAAGTCGTTAGGGAAATATAAATAAAAGTTCATTCACAGTTTCATCATGAATACTTATTCCATTTGCTATATGTAATAATATTCTTACATTATCCTAACATAAAATAACTTATAAACTTACAAAGACCCTTTAACGGCTGCTGATATAAAACACTGTGATAAAGCAATATGCACATTTTCTTAAAACAGTATATGTGTCTGCTATACTTAATGTATGACTTTAAGTTATGAAGTGTACTATAGAGTGCCATATAATTTGATAAATATAAAGAATTATGTACATGGAACTGCACATTCAGTATAAGAAATTTCCCTGAGGAGACTGATGACATAACAATAAACCTCAAGAGCTCAGCTCAAATGATTTGTTAATGTCACAAGTAGCCCCAAATGGAATTACAGTTTCTTATGTACACTACAAGTGTATGCAATTTTTATAAAATAAAAGAAATAATTCTTTCTGATCAACATTACTAGTTTAAAAATAAATGTAAGCAATATTTTCTCCTTGTCATTCCCTCAAACTGCTCTCTTTTGTCCTTTCTACAGTTGACTTTTGTCACTTTCTCATTGAACTGTTTCTTTTCCTTCTTTTCCTCCTATTATCTATCCATATTTCTCAATCCTCTGCAGCAAATCATATTTTCAATCAAATCCACTTATTGCAATGAATTTCCCTAGGGGAGGACATGAATCAATAACAGATTAATGTTATTCAGAAGCTTCAGTGAGCTACTAATAAACTAATAAAACTATTGAATACTCACAAAAGAGAGATATTTCTTTGCAGAAGGAAACATATTTAAGAGTATTTTCTAGGGACCTACTCAAGATAATCCCCACCCAAGAAAAGCAATTGAATAATTCTCTATGGTATTGCTTCCCTTTCCATCAGTTATTTCTTATATAAGGCCTTAAAACTGAGAACAGGTTTCTCTATCTCTCTACCTCAGGGAACCCACAGTTTAGCATGTTTCCTTCCGTAACAGAAAACTGGTCACTACTTTTAAGGTTTTAAAGAAATAAATTCAGAATTCACTGTAAACAGTTTATTTTCCCTCTCACAATCTGTCATACCAAGAAACACGATACGAGAAATGAGTATTAAATATTTGATTATTTACTCTTAGTAAGAGAACAAATATACAGCTGTGTGTTTGAAATGAAATGGTGTTAGTTACTAAAATATTTTTACTGCCTACAATATTCTATTATTTAAATTTCAACCATCTGCTCAAATCAGAAGGCAATGTAAAACATCACCTGTGACATATATACATAATAGTAATCTTCTAAAAGAGTAAAATTGAAACATGAAAAAAATCCTTACGCACTAAACCTAAACTTTTACTGTACTAATCCCATTATAAACATGAATGGTGGATAAGTTCTTCTTACAGTCCTTGTTCCCTAAACCTTATAAAACCTACTGAATCTTAGATAAAATGTTGTGATTTTTCACAGACAAAACCCAAAACTGATGCTTCAAACAAATACATCCTGAGTTCTATACACAGTTCATCAGTTTTCAACCAGGATGTAGTAGAGCTTGAGATGGTAGAAAAATGAAACAAAACAAAACAAACAAATAAACAAACAACAAAATAACCCCCCCCCCCAAAAAAAAAAAAAAAAAGTGAAAACACCAGTTAGATGGAATTTCTGAGTTACAAAATGATACTAAATCTCTAGAACTCATTAGTTTGCATTAGTTTGTGTCCTGGTTTTGTTAAAAACAAGACCAGTTCTCTTTTAGTGATTTTTCTTTCAGCTAAGTTCTTCTAGGTGGCTGCACTTTTCTGAGTTTTAGCCTGCATATTTCTTCCTAGGATGCTGAACTCAGTGCTGATAAGAGACCAACGGAATGCTGAAGAAGCTCATGTTTAGATTTATTACTATGGTAGCCAAGAAAGACTGATAAGTTTTCCCACGTTCCGTTGTGAGAGGGGCGTATTTGAGGAGGGGTGGATGGAACAGGTGACTAAAGCTTACCAATGGAAGTATTCCATCCCATAATCGTCATAGCCCCTATATATATAAGAGGGTACTTAGCTGAAGTAGGCCTATACTGGAGGTTGTCTCTTGCAGGCAATCCAAAAACCATATACTGAAATGCATTAACTGACCTCTGTGAATTTTTATTAGGTTCAAACTTAACCTGTTTTGGAATGTTACATATTTTTAACTGTTAGTAAAGTGATCCATCTTGACCAAAAAAAAAACCCCAACAAACAGTAAATTTTACTTTCCAAAATCTCTGAACTGTTACTTTTTTTCAAGCCAGTTTAATATACACTCCTGAAATGAAAAAAATAGATTTGCAATTCTTATTGGGCAAAAAAAATCTCTTTTAGTTATGGAAAATAGGATTCTGTCGTGGGAAATGCTAAGCTAACATCTGTTTATGCAACACCAGACCTTTTAAATGATTTGTGGATACTGTAAGCAGGTTTTTTATAGGCATTTCAACATTATCAAAGCTCTGTTTAATAAAAACCAAAAGAATAAGGTTGGTTTTGTCTCATATTGAATTAAAAATAAATAGTCTTTAGTTAATACTATGATGACAAGATAAAGTCTATGTATGGATAATTGAAGTGTTTTAAAATAAAGTAATACAGGTAGATGTTCCAGAAAAAAATCACACTCCAAATGTTCGAAGTATAGTTTCCAATAAATCCATCTTAGTTTACATAATGACATTGAAGAAGACTAATGCAACAAATAAAAGAGATAGCAAGTGCTAGATAATGATAGATAGATACCAGATAATGCTAGATAATCAAACTAAGAATTTTTCTGTAAACTGATTATATCTACTTTTCTACTTATAGAAGTTATAGAGAATTTACATTTTATATAACTTACACAGTGTATTAAAATATAAACTAAAAATGCAATAAATTGTAATAAATCGTGTTTGTAAATCTCCAAACACACAATCTTGTGCCACATTTTAAAAACAAGGCATTTATTTGCAAAATACAGTATTTATTAGGGAGCACTTTTATTCCTTTATTATTAGGAAGTAGTGCACTATATTTTGTCAGAAAAGTAACTAGCAGAGACAACGTGCTGTTCTTTAACTGTTTTTCAGTCCATTTCTTCAAAATAATACAGCCCTAAAATTACAAATATTTTTAGTAACTGTGCAAAACCAAACAAAGGCTGAATAATTTCTGTGATACAAAAGCAAAGTGTTCCCTGTCCAATCTTTTATTTATTTTTGAGCAACTTATTTCAAGTTGTCTGCACTGTATGTTTATTGATAATATTGTCATCCTTGAGGCCTGTTATTTAAGAAAAAACATGAACTGGATTGAAATAAAATGTGAAGTACCGAGAAATAACTCTAAATCTAACCTATTTGACAAAATACTCTATGCTACCCTGTGTAGAAGGGCTAATAAAATGCCATCAATTTAAATAATACTTTTTGACAGTTAATTTAGCTTTTTTTGAATAAAATATCCATGCAAGAAAGCATGGATATTGTTTTATTTTTCTATCTGTTTTGTGCTAATATAATTTACTTGAATGATCATTCAGAAAATACTCAAGTTTTTTCTTTGTTTTAAAAAGACTTACAGGAAATCAAGCTCACTGAAATAGATTTTTTTAATGAACAAAAATATATTTTATGCATTTATTTGTTATATTCTTCTAGATCAAGGTGAACAAACTCCATGAACCATGTTTTTTGTGAGAAAATAATATCTTTTAAACTTTGAAACCAATGTAGGTTTTCCAAGTAGCGTAATAGCCCAGTGTGGTATCATAAAAATGATGGTTTTTTGTAGTGTTTACCTGCTCTGATGGAAACTTTTTTGACGGATTGTTGGCACTTAAAAATTTTTACTGGAGCTATGGCTAGAAGTGCAGTGTGGCTAAATGACTTTGTTTATTTGTTTCTTTTTATTCAGTTGTTGAGAATATAAAAAGGTATTTTCCATTTTCCACTTCATTTTTATTCATGCAACTAATACATGTGGGTCTAAATGTATGCTGGTAAATGGGAGGAACACATCACGTAAGTAGCTATGAGACTGTTGTGACAAAGTTGGCTACATGACAGTATTTTTCATTATAAGATTTGTAGGTACAAACTACTAAGCCACGAGTAGACAAAAAGCAATTTTTTTTGAATAATTAAAAATATTGTCTTCTCTATCTAGAGACTGAGGGTTTGGTTTTTTTAAAAAAAAAAGGTATACATAACAATGGAAACATCTCATATTTTTTTTTTATTTTTGAGATTTCTTCATACTGTGGGAGAGGGGAAAGCAGAGAAATTTAAATATCTCTGGAAGTAAAGGCATAAGTTTTGTTTGTTTGTTGTTTGTTTTTTTTTTAATTATGAAATACATCAGAGAGTAGTTTATTCAAAATTCAATTTATCTTCTTGAGTGCTAGTGTTTGCTTTGGAAGTTCTATATTACTGGATTGTGTGGTATATGTTTGGAGATATATACCTTCCTATCTCCCCAGTGTACTCACATCTGAGAAGTTCTTGCATAAAGTACTCAGAGATAGTATTCACCTCAACCGGTCTTTAAAATGAATGTCAGAGTGGAGAAATCTGATTCAGGGATGCATAGACCCATAGACCTGAGAAACCTTTTTTTTTTTTTTTTTTTTTTTTTTTTTTTCCTAACCTGTTAGCTCTTTCAGAATTAGATTAGATCATCTTGAAGAAGAAAAAAATCAGGTTTTCAGAATACAAAAGTATTTTTAATTTTAAATCAGCAGTTCAACAAAATCCTGACCAAGGAGGAATGAAGTCAGATGTAAAGAACATAGTTTAATCAAGCTGCAGTTTTATTAATTCAACACATTTGGGAATGATCTAAAACAGTTTTGTAAAATACAGGTCATTTATTTTGCTAAAATAATTTCATCTGGGAAAGTGCTGACTTCAGTTGTCTTTTTTTCCACTACTGGTCTCTGGCCTAAGACTCATGTCTATCTATCAAACCAGAAAATAGTAAGGGGAGAGATTTTCTCCCCTTACCCCCAATTTTTGATATAAAGGCTTAATATTATCTAAATATCAACATCCTACCACATTCCATTTCCCACTGGAACTTCAAATTATGAGATTTTTATTATATCTGAGTCATTCTGTGTATCTTGCAAAGTAATTCACAGGGCTGTTAAAATGATAAATCTAGTCAGTCTAACCCACTGATGGACAAATTTCTAATAACACAATATATTCTACCCAATCTTTTTACCACTGGTGGCTGTATCATGTTAGCTAGGATTCTTCACTACATATATCAAGTAACACTTGGTTTGATGATAAGGAATACAACTTTTTGGCTTTCATTTTGTTTTTATTTTCATTTGTGAATAATTTTGATATAGGTCCAGAATCTCAGCTGATCTGCCATCTAAAAATGAAATGCTGTTGATTTCCATCCTTCAAATAAGAATTTATAAAGGAGATATATATAGTTATAAAGAAAAGAAAATCACCAACTTAAACTACTATTAAAATATTTTTAAATTAATCATAAACACAGGACTACTGAGAGGCTTGGGATTTTTGTTTGTTTTTTTTTGTTGTTGTTTATTTTGGTTTGTTGCATTTTTTTGTCTTTTTATTCCTTTTCCTGCTCTGTATATTTTGACTGCTTTGGAATTCTCAGCACAGTATTATACAGACACATTTGAGCTCAATGCCTATTTCTGAAACTCCTACAGACAAATTCAGATTTGAATGCAACTCTCAAATAATTTAAATGCAACTCTCAAATAATGCATAATTTAGCAATCAGATTTTATATTTGCTGCACCATGACCTTGACATCTGTGTGCATAAAGTTTGCTATATTTTGCACATATTTTCATACCTAGAGGTAGATACTTATGTGAATGTACCACTGAAATCTATGTAACATTCTTGCTTTCTTACTCTTACATACATTAATGACTATTTACTACAAGTATTTTTTGTTATGGTCAGTAATCAAAATCATAGATATTTGTCTACTCTAAGTTAGATTTTCTTTCTTCCAATAGAATTTGTTTCAGCACTTATTGTCAATTAGTAGAGTTGTCCTTATCTTACGAGGGTAAATTTTCCTTTAGGTCTTCTTTTCAAGTAAATTTAATATGTGCAGTTTAAATATTTGTGTGGGGATCATTTTTGTTTTATTTTCCTCCTTTCACCTGAAGAAATCTTCACAAGACACACTTGACTTTGGAATGACAAAGTGCAACATGTAGTAGATCTTATTTAAATTAAATTTAAACCTAACATTCACAAGTAGTGAGGATAGAACAGAGACCAAAGTCTTAATCTACAAAGCAGAAATTTAACTCATTTGACATGCAGTATCCTACTTGGATGTCAACAGATGGTTTCAAACTGCAGGAAAGGTTGAATTTCTTTGACATTTGAAGCACAGTGGTCTTTAACATCTGCTGTCCCCTGATGTGTGCTTGACAGTTCATATCAGCAAGGGATACACAACATTGTATAGGTATTTTTTAGCAGCTTGTGCAGCTGGGAATAACCTGGTCCACAAAGGATAATAACTTTTAAAGTATTTGGATACACCATTGTATTTTCTAGACTTTTAAAATTGTTTCAGTAGCTTCTAACATTTACAATTAGAGGCGTAGTCTGCTATTAAAAAAAAAAAAAAAAAAAAAAAGCAAGCAAATTGCTTAAGCAGTAAAATTGATCAAAGTAAATAATTCTGACAGAAAACACTGTTAATATACCATTTATTCAACCATGTATTTAATCTTATCCTACTATTGTAATTATTTTTTTTTTCTTCTTTTAATAAAACAGAAGTGACAATTGAAGTAAAAGGAGAAACGTAGAAGCTTTTGATATATTGTGAACATAAAAAATAAAATTTGCTAAAATGTGTTTTAGCTACGAACACATTGTTTTTTAGGTGTAAGCAACAACCACTGCAATTACTGAAGACAATGCTAATAAGATAAAGATATATTCAATTCATTACTTTGTTCTCTACTTTATTTTCCTTGCCAATATAAAGGCTTTCACCCTCTACAGGGTGCTGAGTCAGTGAGTTGAGATAAATGGCAGAACACTACTATGTGTTCATGAACTTCTGCAAGAAACGTATCCCAACTGTGAGATCTCCAATCTCTCTGTTAAATGATGAGACGCCTCCCCTATGTAGCGTGCCACTTTGGGTTGCCTTGATCTGATACAACTGATCTGCCATTTTCGTTCATCTCCACCTACTGACCCAACTGAAAACTTCCCATGGTGGATAGGAAGTGATGCTTGGATTTTTGGTTTTGTTGCTGTTTGTTTGTTTGTTTGTTTTCCAGTCATCAAGAATAAAAGAAATGGGAAAAATGAAGATTAGCAGATGTTACTTTCCACTACTACCTTGATCTGCAGGATCATCAAATTCTTTCCATCAGCTTCCCTGTTCTGAAGAATAATTGTTATTCCGTTTGGTTAAATTAACTCTTTTTTTTTTTTTTTTTTTTTTTAATAGTATTATATATACTTTTCAGTAATTATTCTCTCAAATGATAGGTGACTTTTTACTGAAGATGCTGAATAAACAATTGACACAGGCACTCTGCCAGGTAAAGGCAAACTTCTGGCTTTTTAGATATGAAGTTCTTATGAAAGCATCAAGTCTTTAAAAATAATTCCAGAGTTTCTTCGTTTGACTCTAGAATTAACACCTAATGCACCAAACTTGTTTACCTCAAGGCAAATTAATTGGAGAATTTTCATAAGAAACTTGCCATGGCAGAAGACATGTCCTCCATAAGTCTTTTATCATATCTTCCAGTCCTGTGCCCTTTGTCTTAGTTACTCTGAGTCACTTCGTATGACACTAAACATTAGTGTGAGAGTAACTGAATTAAGCCAAAAGTACAACCAACGGAGGCTAAATGTTGATGAATCTTACTAACGAGTGATTAAATTCAATGGACACATATTAAATTCAAAGGATATCTAGTAACAAAAGATGCACTAGTAACCTTCTACCCTTAACCATTATGTGATATTGAGAACACAGTGAAAACTGCAGTATTTAGATTATATTGTGGCCTGGAATGCATGACCTAACAGTTCTCTGAATCCTGATTCTGATAGTTTCCCAGGTCCATTTGACTTATCAGTAGAGAAACCACCCAGAGAGACTCTATGTTCAACCAGTCTGTAGAAATTTTTGGCACTAATATGTATAGAATAATTCCACATCATGTGTGCAATAGATGAAACTTGTACAGCATCTATTTCCTGCTGATGGTAGGTAGCCATTCAATGTCAAGGGCTGGGGCTTTGGCAGTGCAGACCCATGCATTAAGACAATACTACTCATGCTGAGTGACATGCATGGTCATTTTATTAGTGCATTTTTTTTTTTAAATCTGATCTCTGCAACAGTCTTTGTCATAAGACATAATATAAACATTTACTTTTGTCTGTACAGGAGAAAAAAAAAATGTAATTTAAACACTGTCAGCCTTAATCCATTACTTTCTACTGTCTGCCATTAAACACACTGAATGGATACCCAGCTCTTATGCACATACTTTAACACAGGGGTGTCAAACCATTTTTACTGGGGGCTGTAATTTTAGGACTCAATAAATATAGGAGTAGTTACATTTATACATTTATATATTTGGTCCTTTGAAGGCAACTGCAAGGCTGATGTGCCCCCCAATGAAAATGGGCTTGATAGCCCTGTTTTAGCAAATGTAAAATTTCAGCTCTTACATTCCCTCAGAGAGATATCTACAAATAAATACAAAACTTTTACTTTGTCATGTCAGGTTTGTTTAATTTTATTATTATCACATATAATCTTCAAGCCTGCAATAAATCAGTTGTGCTGTCTTTGATCAGAGTTTCTACCCTTCGACTTTCAATCCTAGCTTATGCAGTTTTCTTACATGGATGAATAAAGTTCATGAAGGGAGATACACTGTTTATTCCTCAATTTCCAAATAATTCCTCTTCTACAAACTATTTTTTATATATATTCAGGGGTTTAAAATGTGAATATCATAAAACTATAAGTAAAATTCTGAGTCCATATTATTGATTCCTTATTTTCTCAAGACAATAATCCTGCAAATTGTAACAAAACTATCTTTAGATGGTAAAGAGCTTTAAAATAGGAAACATCTTCCCTGTTAATTAAGTATTTAAATATTGATGAGGCAGTGTTATTTTGTACTAAGTATTTGAACATTTTTGATAATGAGCCACAAATCAACAAATCATTACCTGTAAGATGTAATGTTGTAAAAACAACAACTTAATATTAAAGAACTTAGACCATTAAATGGCAAACAAAACCAGTGTAGTTTGGAAATTCATAGGTATTGTTCATGTGCTATTCTGTTTCTACTCTAGGCCAGTATATGTACATAGGCGAAATGCTCATATGTGGATGTACTGTTCTATCTCCCATGTTAAACTGCCTTAAGTGACTGGGTGTATTAATGGAATAAATGTTTCCTCTGCAAACTTCCCACAGATTTTCTTTACTAGAGAACTTCTTCACTGCGTGCATTTATTCTAGCCTTCTGGGAGGCTATGGAGCTGGATTTTCTCCCTGTGTTCCTTTTCACACCAGTCTTAGAATGCAGGAATGTTCCTATATTTTCATAGGAATGTGGTCAATTCACAGTAAATGTCAATACATCAAAATAACACATTGTATCACTCCTCTAATTTAGTAAAGAGACAGGAACTTCTAGTATTTCTAAATGTGAATTAAAAAATACCATCACCATTGGCAGTAGGGATATAATACAATGAATCACATCACACATCTGGTAGATATAATGAGTTGTTTGAAATTGCCAAATGGTTTCGATCACGGATGTAATAGTGGTCTCCTGTGACAAGACTTTAGATAATGTAAGCTTATATGTCTTGCCATTATCTCTTAGTACCTAACTCTTGAATTTGACAAGTGAAATGAAGGAAATTCTTCTAATTCACATTTCTAATATGACATGATGTGCCTTCTCTGACATACTAATCTCTTGATCCAGGTATACTTCTCCGAAATGGTGGCTAGGCTTAATCCATTAAACTATTTTTTTAAGTATTTGACGTTTAAAAACAAGTTTCCAGTTTGCTCTTGGTTTTTTTTAACTTAACCCTTTTTATTTATTTATTTATTTATTTATTTTAAAAACAAAACAAAACAAAACTGTATTACACTTGATTTTCAGGAAACCTTGTTGTTTTTTCTGAGATTTTGTGAATACAAAAATAATATTATATTCTTCCATCAAAGATTAAGGATAGTATGGAAGTGATACCACTTATCTATCAACATAGAATTACTTCATATCTTATGAGTATGAACAGAAAAATTACCCATAAGATTTTGTGTTTCTTTAAAAGAAAAGAGAAAAATTATGGCTCACTAAACTAGTGTATAGCGTATTGGTTGCAGTCAAAACTACCCTGTATCTTTGATAAGGAAATGATTGAGAAAGGATCTGAGTTCAAGGGTATGCACAGAATTAGTAAAATCAATACAGAAATTAATCTACTTGAATGTTAGATGTTCAGAAAGTGCTACCTATGTTGTACATAGAGAAAATGATTACGGATAGTCTACTGGCCTATGTGGTCTAAGATTAAAGTTTAGCTATCTGAAGTTAGTTGATATGAGCTGGTCTTACACACCTAAATGTACAGAGTACTAACAGTAGTTTGCTTATGAAGTTAGTTATGAGGGAAGAAACAGAATGTCTGAGATAACTAATGCCCACCTATGTATAACACACAATTTTAAATCAAAAGCAACAACCTGAACAGCACTGAAGTGCCATTACTAAAAAAACGAAACATCAGAAACAAAGCAGACACAACCAAGAACACCACTAACAGACCATGTTTAATGAGACATTCTGCATATAAGAAGTTGCCCTTTTCCAGTTTCTATTATTTATAAACTTCGGGGAATAAACCAGACAAGACAGAATAAAACTTGAGAATCCAAAATGGTAAAATTGGCTGGAACCTCTTTTTAAAAGATATGACACTGCCATCCTCCATCACTGAAATATATTCCTATTTCTTATTTACTTTTCATGCTCTAAGCAGTAGTCATTGAAACTACATCCAAAAATTAATGACACTACAGCCATAGCTCTGGCAATATCTCCAAGTGGTTCCACTGGGTTTTGAACTGCTCTTTAGACATAGTTTGACTGCAGGAGTGGGACAGAAGGAAGGTTTTTTTTAAAAAAAAAACCAAATAAACAAACACAAAAACCAGAAAACCAACAAACAAAACAAACACAACCAAAAAATCCCTGTGAAAACAGTGAATGAATGAAAAAAAATTACATTAGCTGGATCTATAATTTGCCTACAGAATGAATTCCATGTAAGTTTTAAAATACACTTTTGATGAAATTACAAAAGGAATTAATTTTTGAGAGTTTAAGTTTGCCTGTTAAATGTCATTCCACTTCAATCTCTGTTACCTTTTTTTTTACTGGGGAATTTTGAAAGAGTGATACAAGCTAGGCAAGTGAAAATGACAGGCAGATAGTGTGACTTAATATTTACTGGATGATGCTCCTGCATTTGGAAGTCTAAAATGAGATTAAATTTGGTAAGGTTTGTGGATGCGAGAGAAGGCTGTTGAAACATTTTTATTTTCCTGAAGCATAATTTTCAGACTACTTCTATTTCTGGATTTTTTGTGCTTATGGCATTCTAACATAGAAGTAAATTTATGAAAAATGTATACATTGTGAATTTAGAAAACAAAAAAGGGTCTCATCCTGAAAGCCTTCATCTTTAAAATTTACAAGCCCCTTACTAATATATTCTTATTACTTATATTATGCAATATCAAATAAAAGAGTTGTAACTCCACTAAGTATAGTCGAGGAGACTACTAAAATCCTTTACATGAAAGAGTGTTTGTGTTTCAGAAGCCTGTAGCAATGATGAATTTCCTTCAGTCTCCCACTTCTTCTGCTGAAATGTCTTGCAAAGAGATTGAGACTTTGAGAAAAATACTCCACAGTGGTTTTGACTATGCAAACAAAAACTTTGAAGAGAGGACAGTTCAGAGATATAGTGCCTCCCGTTAGAATAATTGTATTTAGTTGTTCTTCATGGCAATTTCTTCCAAACATCTCCAGCAAAGCATGACCTCTAATCACTTCAGCAGGACTTCATTTTAGCAATGAGACAATATTGCTACAGGACCTTTTAAAAAAATAATTTAGATATTTCTTAAAGTAATAGAGTGAGCTTCTGGTTAAAAAAAAAAAAAAATGTGCACGAGGAGGATGTATTCCCTTCATTTTACTTTACTATTCTGGTGATGTGCCCTTCAGCATAGATGCTGGTTTCATAACTCACCTTTCACATCTATTTCATGTAATTTTCACCTCAGCTTGGAGGATTTTCATTCAAGTGTTGACCTGACCTGACCCATTTGAACTTGTATGATCTGACTATCACAGCATAAGACAAAACAATTTTTGAAACTGTAATAAGAATTGTTTGATTTCTGCACTATAGATCTTTGTTTAGCTTCTGTTTCCTTTTCTCTTCTTTGCTTGAATGCCACATAATGACAAAAATTCAGTCATAAGTCAAAACCAGACCATAAACTCCTAGAGCATTAGAAGATTATGTATTATGAAAACTTTATGCTGTTTGTTTCAGTAGAGAAAGCCTAAAGGAGGTAGAGCTGTATAATAATTCATACATATTGTATGTTCCATCTGTTAGTTATTTGGTATTGTTTAATTGATGAATCTAAGGGGTTAACTCAAGCAGAAGCTGACAACATATACAGAAGAAAGGAGACAATGAGTTGACAGCAGCTGTTCCAGCAAATACCTGAGACAATGCAGAAAACTAAATGCTTTGAAGTCTATCCCTGCCCTCCTGCTGAGCTGTCAAACTGGTTTGATCAAGCTCCAGTCACAGGTGCAAACAGAAAGATTTTTGTTAACTTTACAAAAGGACACATTTCCTAAAACTGAACTCAAACTTAGTTGAAAGCAAACTTCTGCATCTGAGATCTTCAGATAAATTTGGCCTCTGTAAGTGTTCAGGTAAGACAGATAAGTAAGAAATATTTTCTTGAATCAGAACTTCTTTTTTAGTTGTTATTCCCATTTTAAATTTAAACAATATTTGGCAAAGGCTTTTTCAGATCACTGTATTAACCAATTCATAACAGCTCTGAGAAAGCTTATGGGCCTTAAATCTATTTAGATCTATTAATTAATCACATAAAGTTCAGTAAAAGGATTAGGTCAAAGATAACATGGACTTCCTCTGCCCTGCAGGTCTTGACTCAGGTGGAAGTCAAATACACAACTAGATCTGATATAATGACAAGGATGACCTACATATGAATACATAATAAGGCAGGGAACTACATCAGTAAATAGAAGAATGTTGTTCTAGTTAGTGTGTAAAGTGAGAATGGCTGTAGTTGCATATCAATCACAGATACAGTGAAAGAAAATTTCAAGCACTAGTAGAGTCTTATTATTAAAAATTTACACCACATAAAACCACAGTTAATATGTGATATGCAGCTTCACTGTAGTAAATTGCTTCCTATTTTTATTTATTATAAAAAACTGTAGTATTTAAGAATTCTTAAAATATGCCTGTAGTTCTCAGATTATTATTTGCTTAGCAGTTTTCACTTTTTAGTATTATAGTATAATACTGAGCTTGAAAACACAGCATTTGTTGTGTTTTTCTTCCCTCATTCAACCTTGAGAGAGCTACAAGGGCAGAATTTATTTGGTGACAGTGGGATTCATCTAATCAAAACCAGACATCTAGAGTAGAAATGTTCATGTCTGAAATAATCATTTCAGACTCCCTTCATAGCTAATAGTGGGGAAAAAAAAAGAAAAAAAAAAAGCACACAACACACATACACATACACACACACAAAACCCCACACAAACACATGCACACACACACACACACACACACACACACAAAACTTGGTAGGGCATGGTTCGTACCTGTAGAGTATGATTTATACTGATAGGGTATGATTTATTTTATTCTAACATAGCCCTGTAAAGCAGGACAGAAGAATTCCATGCTGTTGTCACCAATAGATTCCAGTTACTGTAGAAAGAAAGCACTTAGAAAGAAATTTGCATGTTGAAGTTTGGAGAGCTTTAGAGTGCTAAAATCTATGTATAAGCCTTAAAAAGCAGCTTAACATCCTGAGGGGCTCTGTCTGTGAAGGGACGTTACAAGGCCACTGTGTGCCAGAATAGTGTACCCTGAGACTTGGGATCTCTGTCTTAGGTGAATGGACATGGCTGCTGTTTTCTCATTTGAAGGTTTGCCCATTTGGGAGGCTAAATGTGTATCACAGAGGACAACACGCAGTAGACACTAAAACAGCCGGCCACATCTAGGGCCACAGACAGATGTCTCTAACACTCACACAGGCACTCTCCTAAAACTTAAGTATGGATGGCAAAGTTCTGATCCTCCTCTCTGCCTGATCAGAATTGAGATTCATTAGTGAAAGCACACACCTACACCCTCTAGAGTCACAAGCACACCCACATTTGTGGATCCCTCTAGTATCAGCACAGGATCAAAGCATAGTAAAACTGCCCAGGTCCTGAGCCTCCGTACCCAGTACACAGGTATCATCCCACTTGATGGCTAGTCTAGCATGATGTTCGCTGGCAAACAAATGCATGTGCTCACACATTTGACTCACGAGCACCCCAATACTCATTGATTTCTTGTATCATTGTGGTCTCTCAGCTGGCTTAATATATATGCCTGGACTGTGGGCACCCTTAGCTACTCAGAGTCTTGTCAGAAATAGGTTTTCCTCCTACTTATCTGCTAGTCACAGTTGAAATCTGCCTCTGAATGACACATACACTGGGTTAAAATCACTAGGGGAAAATATACATTCTGGTCCCCCCCAGTTGATGACACAAAATTTGCAGCACTCACAGATGGAATAAATTACACAGAAAGATATTTAAGAAAGAATTTGATGAGAGCATAGACTGCAGTGATCAGGTACAGGGCTCAGTCATACAAGTACACTGACTGGTGCCTTTTATGTGTGACCAGCCCCTTATATCCTTCCTCCTCCCTGTTTTCTCATACTTGTTCCTTCCTGATCTGCCCTGAGTCTCCCTTTTCCCACCTCTCACCCTTCCCTTAAAGAGCCCTGTAACAGATTTTGCACCATTCCCCAAGCCGCTTCTGGTAGCCCATGATAAGTGTTGCAAAGTCCCACAGGGACCCCTCAAGCATGCCCAAATGTTAATGCTAGTCTTCTTTCCCCCTTCTTATCAGTTACAAAGTTCATGTCAACTCTCTTCAAGGTTGTGCCTCAGTGTTTTCTTAATGGGCCATCAATCAGCAGGTGAAGAGTTCTGCTCTTTGTTATTTTCTCTTTTATCTCCTGCTCCCCAGGTTTTTGTATCTCTGTGTTTAATTAATCACTTTCCCTGTTATTTGTTATTTATTTTATACTGGATAATCCTTAAACAGATAACTTAATGAACCAGATGCTCTCACATTCCACATTCCCTTACACTGCCCAAACTGATTTTCTAGTGCCAGCTGATGCTTATTCTAGTTGTCTTATATTTAGTAGATATTTACGGGAACATTGTCTGTCTCTGATTTGAGGCAAAAGTCTGTGGATTTTTGAGAACCTTTTTCGTTATTGTTTTTCAACTGGAAACCAGAGATGGACAAGAAGTAAGCTCTGCCATAATCTTCTACATGTTCATCTCTTTCAGATCACATAATCTAGTTTTGGTTCATGCTTAGATGTTGCACACAATCAGTAGGCAACAGATGGGTCAGAACAACACTATACTGCTGTCAGGGAGCCAAAATGAGGTCACTGTAAGGGAGGTGTCACCAACAAGAAAGTAAGATCCAATTGTGAGTGAAAGGAATGGTTTTAAAATGAAAATGGTCTTTTGCTGTTACTGTTGAAATCATTGGAGACGCTTTCGCATCTTCTACTCATTGCTTTTTAGTAATCCTACACTAATACCACCTTGGAAATTCTTTCTTCTTACTTGGACTCTTAACGGTTTCTGTTGAGCATTGTACTTAGATTGTCCGACATGGTTATGTTTGAGTTCGTGACAAAACAATGGGTTTGTTAGCAGGCAACTGGAAGGAATTTGTATGCTAGAATTTCAAAAGTGCAGTTCTGATATTATCTCATTTTCAGTAGCCTGACTGGATACTTAGTTCTGGCTTTTTTTCTGGTTGCTTTTCATTCAGCTTTCTAGTAGCTTGGTGATTTCAGGGAAAAATTTGATACATTTCCAAAGTTCTCCTTGATAATAACTTTGCATTTGGACTAAAGCAATATAAACAATAGATTGAATCGCAGTCATATGGTCACAGAAAAATGTAGATGGGAAGGAAGAGGGATAGGCAGGACACAGGGCAACAAAGATGATTGAGTGGAGCATCTCCCTTATGAGGAAAGGCTGAGGGAGCTGGGTCTCTTTAGTTCGGAGGAAACTGAGGGCTGACGTCATTAATGTTTACAGATATATAAAGGGTGAGTGTCACAACGATGGAGCCAGGCTCTTCTCGGTGACAACCAATGATAGGACAAGACGTAATGGGTTCAAACGCAAGAGTTTCAACTTAAATTTGAGAAGAAACTTCTTCTCAGTGAGGGTAACAGAACACTGGAACAGGCTGCCCAGGGAGGTTGTGGAGTCTCCTACTCTGATGACATTCGAAACCTGCCTGGACACCTCCCTGTGTAGCCTCATCTATGTGTTCCTGCTCTGGCGGGGGGATTGGACTAGATGATCTTTGAGGTCCCTTCCAATCCCTAACATTCTGTGATTCTGTGATTCTTTGCAACTGCTGATGCCACAAAATGGAGGGGAGGAGTGAAGGGAAACAGCTTAGGAGGGAAAGCCTAGAGACATTTCTGGAGAGTTTGTCCTGTTAACCTGACTATGTCTAGGAAACTAAACTAAGAGTGATGACACAAAATTCTTCCCACCCTTATAGAAGGCTTTATAAAAACCTCTGCTTTGGTTACAATAGCAGAAGCAACTAATCCAGGTTTCCAGGAATCTTTTTTTTTTTTTTTTTGCAGGAAACATAATGGGATCTGTAGTTGCCTTAAGCTTATTTTATTAACACATAACATTAGTTCTTGTCCTTTCCTTCCACTTTCATTCCCACAACGTTGATCCCCACAACACATTCCTGCACCCATACACTATATGTTCAAATAAGAATTATAGTACTTGCAGAATGAAGTTTCTGTCATTGTTGTACTAATATGTAATTTATCCTAGCAACTGCATTAGCAATCTAAAAATTCACAGCATGTTTAAAAACCAGTTCATCTTTAAAAATATTTTGGAAATCTGGGATTGGAGGAGAAAGCCTTGATTGTTAAGTAACTAATGATGACACGACTAATGATGAGAAGAAAATTATTGGAAGATTTTTCAGAACCCATGCTAATATAGGTCAGAATCCATTCAAATTACAAGCCCACACTCCTTCATAGCAAATTTATGCTTATTCCTTCTGGGTAATTATTATCTTCAAGTCATCATCCCGCACTTCATTTTTTTTCCTTACGTTAATAAATGAAGAAATTTCATATACCCTTTTGTTGTTTTGTTTTGAATTGTTTGATTAAGTCAGTACAAGCCTTTTTGATACATTCCTTTTCTTACATCCCTTCCCTCCAATACTCTCAAAGACTTTCTCTACACCTGTTACCCTCTTAGCCTCTTGTATCTATATGATGTTTACTCTTCATATGCTAATTTCAAATCAGTTCCTTACAGAATGACATTAATACTTATCTATTTTAGAAATGTTACTATAGGACCATATATACCCGCCCCACCCCAGGCCACTGATTTTTTTAAATGGCTATATCTTATGTCTGGTTCATAAACATTCATAAGCATATGCATTGGTATGCACAACCCATTTATTCTATTATTCTCATAACTGATGAGTCCTTGTTATATATCTTCATGTCTTTCTCCACATTTGTTTTGGTCCCATGAACCTCTAACATGTTATAACTAGCAGCTTTACAGGCCATTATCTTGCCTGCCTCTGCTGCTATGCAATCACAAATCCAATCAGATGTGAAGACCAAGGATGGAAGAACAGGCTTTATACATCTTTCATTGGTTTAAAAAGGCTGAAGACTCATGTGATTTTCCTGAATTTGTTCACCCAATAGAGTCAGGCTTTCCCAACTACCTGGCACTTTCCTTTTTCTTCCCTCAAAGTATTGGCAGACAAAGAAAACAATACATTTCAAAAGAAAAACTGGCTTTGTTCTGTAACAAATAACTAGTGACACATCACACTGAAGGTTCAAAGGGCCACTTTGTATACCAAGCAAGTTATGCTCATATAACATTGTACATTTAGCCTTCGAATCAGGGCACCTTTATACTGAAGAATTCAAACCAGCCTTATTGTTTCTTATTCAGAATACTTTTTTTGTACTAAAAACTCTTGGAGAAAATATCACTGTCCAATAAACTCAGTGTCATTCTCCTTCATAGAATATAAATTGGCAATTTCACATATAAAATATTGTACATAGCTTCAGTTGCAAGTCAGATAGGTCAGATTTTTTTCATTACTTGAGTTTAACGATTTCTCAGTTACAGAATCTGAACAAATTCAATAAGAACATTTGTCTTATGCTTGGTCACCATACAAGTGCACTTGTTTTTTGTTTTTTGTTTTTTTTTTCAAATCTGTAGTATGTATCTGCAGACAAAGAACACATTCAATGCTTGTTTTCTAGATTTCAACTAAATGGATTTGTATCTGTGTGAGACCGAAATATGATTGTTTTTGAACAAAAAAGAGTGAGTAAAAAGAAAGATATCTTGGACCACAGGATCTTGACCGGCACGAAGTTATGAAAAACTGAGCAAAGGGATATGAAATAAAATTCAAAGGGTTACTGTCTAATGCATGTAAAATAGATTTGAGTGACCATAAGTGGGAAAATGTTAATAATTTAATTGGAAATGAAGATGTTTTAAAGTCTAATGCAATGTATATTTCACACATTCTGAAGTGAAAGCCTAGTGCAGTAAAAATGTTAAGTGGGAAATCAGACATTTTATTGCCAATGGGTACAAAACATCAGAGATGCTAGAAAAACATACTCTACATTTGTATATGATAATGATATTCTGAATGTTTTGATGAAGTATTATACCAAAACAGTATTGTTAATCAGGATTAAGTAACATATAAGGAGGCTGGCACACAAACAGATAAACTGACATTCCTGTATTAGCAGCATCATACTCTATATAAGATATTACTTTTTTTTTTTTTTTAAAATAAATCTAGACAGGAGGTACTCAACCAAGAAAAGGTCTTAATTATGGAGGACGTTCACTAATTTTTAGATTATTTTCTAATAAAGCAGTATAGAACCACTTAGCAATCTGGAAAGATTTTACTTTTGTTTCAAAAAGTTCACACTGACAGTAAGACTTACTTAGCACATAAAACTTAAGGTTAAAAATTAAGTTGTATTAGTGAAAACCTTATCAAAGAAATCTAAATGTACTCATTTTTACAGAGTGTCTTTTAGTTTAATCTCATTCACTTTAAAGTTTAAAATAAGTATTCAGGAAAATCTTAATTATTTTTTTATTTTTAAAAGGAATTTTATAAACAGTAATTTGGAAATAGAGAATTTTTGTTGTATTTAATATAAAAATAAATTAAAGGAAGTGCTCATTGGAAGGAGGCCCATAGATGTTAATTTGAATAAAGGTTGAATGGTGTCTGATAAAGCAGTTCCAACATGAGTTCCATGGTTATGGGAATATTTTCAAATGGCAAAATACTTTTTCTGGAGAATTTTCACTACAAAATCAAATATAAATCATATCTTTTATAGCCTACATAATAAAATACAGTGAGCAACTAATTCTGTGAGTGGAAATGTCTAATATATGGTCAGAAACTAATTAGTAATATAGTATTTCTCCAGTAGAAGTTCTCTATTATAGTGATTCAGCTACCTTTTTAATCACCATGGTAAATTAAGAAGACTTTAAAATATTTCATACTGAGGTGCCAGTCCATAGTTTAATATAAAAATGATTTGTAAAGGAAAGGATTTCAAAAGTTTAATAACCTATATTTAAAAGGATAGTAATTTTTATTACTTGCATCAATTTCAGAGTTGAGACACCTACTGTAATTATTTATATGGTGCATACCAGTGATAGTTCAAATACTACCACCCAGATCTCTAAAATGTTAAAAAAATAATTTTTAGTACGATCAAGATCAGGATTTTTATAATCCTACTACTCTAAGCTAAAAGGATAAAAAATATCCCCTACTGGTATTTCCGACAAATGGAAAATGACCATGTGGTAAATCAGAAAGCTCTGCTGACACAAAAAATCCTTAAGTGTCAACCTTTTTAAGTATTTTTATGCAAACTCTTAACAATGTCTCAGCTATTCTTGAAAATTTTGAAAAAATATTAGATAAATATTCTTCATATTATTTACATTTCTGCATTGGTTTAATTACTGAAATGAGACATTTACATAATTAAAAGCAAAGTACTTTTTCTGCATTTTACCTTTCCTAACTTCTCCAGGTCAAAAATAAAATAAAATAAAATAAAATAAAATAAAATAAAATAAAATAATAAAATAAAATAAAATAAAGCAAAGCAAAACAAAAAACAAAGCAAAACAAAACAAAAATAAATAGTGTGTCTATCATTACAACAAAACAAAGTCACAAAGAGGAATATGGCTATTGTGGTTTGCAATTATGATCAAGGCTCTGAATGCACCAACAGCCCTGCCTGGCCCTGCCCAGCCTTTGTGAGGCTCGCCCTACCCTGCTTATGGCCCAGGATACCAAGTCAGCCCCAAGGGCCAGCAGCCCATGCCCCAGTGACACAGCAGCAAGGCCGGTCCCCATCTCCCCAGAGCCCTGCCCTACCCAGCCATGGGCTCCTGTCCCAGCCCACCCTTAGCTTGTTCTCATCCCCAGGGAAGTACCCAGTTCCCAGGGCTGGGGCTGCCTTGCTCCTGCCTGGGGGGTAGGACAGGTCTTGACTGCTAGCCCCTGCCCCGACTGACCCCATGGGATTCCCCCTTAGGTCCCTGGCCCTTATCATGTCCTTACACAAATACAAGCCTTAGTGGATTCAGTAATACAAACAAGAGATCTAGGAGTATGTCAGTATAGCAAAAAATCACCAGGCTATCATGAACTTATTTACATCCATACATCTGTGTTTTAGGAGTTCTTCCCTGGAAGGACAGTTTTGAGCTGTCCATCTTCTTTTTGACACCTAAAGATAGAGTACGCATTTGTGTTAGGAAGTAGGACTGGAGCTAGAACCCTTCTGGTGTGTCAGATATATTGTGAATTTTTTCACAGAAATTGGAATCTAGTTTCTGAACAGTAAACTATCTGCATAATTACAGACCTATGAATATACTACATCCTTATAACTTCATGGAAGTGCTCATGTTTAGCTTGAAAGCTGTGAAGGCGTCTCCTCAGTTTACGCTGAAGGTTTCTTCAGTAAACTGGCTGACTAGTTGAAAAATTGCAGAAAATCACTAACTGCTGACTTTGTTGCCTTCATCTCATATAAACTGCCTGTGCTGCATTTTCTGACAATATCTGCATTCGTGTTCTATAAAGTTTTAGAAGGGGACTGAATCACAATTTTTCCTCTACCAAAAGGCACTATGCACTGAACAGTTACCTCAATATAACTTTTTTCTTATAACTCCTGATCAATTTCAGCACACTGACAACTGAGTCTTCAGTCATCATGGCTTAATTTCACTAGCAGAACACAGATACCATAATCCCAAACTAAGCTTGAGTAACTCTTCAGTGTCTCTATTTAAATTCAGCAACAGGAAGCAGATAGTGTATATGAAGACCTCTAGCTCAGTGTTTCTTCCTCGGAAATGACTGTTTTGTGTATAATGGAATTTAGCATGATTCAAAAACAAGTCTCCCCTTAGAAACATGCAAATTAATTTATTCTCTCGCTCCCCAATTTTGCAGATGAAGTCCTTGTTTTCTGGTTAGAATTCTCACACACCCAAAAAAAAACCCACAAAACCAAAAACCCAACAATAACAACAAAAAAAAAAACCCACACCACCTGCAAGATATCTAGCCATTTAGGCCTCAGAATACCCTTATGAGAAGCAGAATATGACTGTTCAAAGCCTCTTAAGAACATGTTTGAATACAGAGACATACAATAAGCTATAATATTTTTAATGTGTTCATGCTTCATTGTGTAGATAAAAAAGCTAATGTCTTGGAAATTACAGGAAATAATATAAATCTTATACCCTGTGTCTTTCAGTTGTCTCATCTTGGCATGTTCTTCTCTTAAACAATTTGTATCTTTCAGAGTGGCTTTCAAAGTAAATCTATGATAGATATCTTTGTCAAAAAAGCAGCTTGATTCCATGTTCCAGTTAGTGCAGGTCAGCATCTATGGACCCTGGATGCCTGGGACCATAAGAACACTTCCAGCAGTCCCAGGGAACAGATTGTCTATTTAAACAGCACCAAACTCGCACACACAGAAAAAGAGAAACCCTGCTGCTTCATTATTTTTCCTGCAGCTGTATGGGCTGTCTCATTTGTTGCTTATAGTTTTATAGGGAGTAATCATATTGAGAACACCTGGGGTGACATGTAATTACAGCATGATTGTGTGGAAAAATGTGGGTCTATTCAAATTTCTCAGGGGCTATAGACAGCTGGTTCCTTTTAATTCTTACAACAGCATGTGTTCTGTAACAGCTGGAGATGCATTTTTCTCTTGAGCCTCATTTGATGGATTGATCATGAGGCAGGTGATCAGCAATTTCTAAACTGTGATCCAAACTCTGCCACTAACTTACTGTTAGTCTTGGGCAAACCTCTTAGGCCAGATCCAGCTCAACTATTCAGACACCTAAAGAATTGCCTGGGTAAAATATAAACATTTGTGTCCAGAACTGTAGTTTTGAAATCCAAGTTAATCCTGTCTAACTTCAGAAACATCCCAGTACAGAAACTATTGCTGTTTTAATTCTGTCTTAGGTTTTACACATAACTATTCACAGCTTGCCTGCAACCTTTGATTCTTTATCATATTTAAGGATGACCAGCAGATAAAAAAAATGTTGGACATGCTGAGGTATCATTTCAATTGAACTCTTGAATGATAACACTCCAACGGGAAAAAGTTAATTGTCCAAACAATGAAGTAATACTATTAGTTTATTTTGAAATATGACTACAAGAGAAACCTATTTTAAAATATGCTTCAGTCTGCACCCACTGCCCCTCATCCTATCATTGGGCACAACTGAAAGGAATCTGGTTCCATCATCTTGACATCCATTCTTGAGATATTTATAAACATTAATGAGATCCCCTTTCAGCCTTCTCTTCTACAAGCTGAGCAGACCCAGCTCTCTCAGTCTCTCCTCATAAGAAAATTGGTGTCTTCCTTTTCTTTCCATTCTCTCTCCCTTCTAGAAGAGCAGAGGAATGCCCTGTCCATCAGATTATAGGTTTACTGAAAAGGATTTGAGATTTTCCAATCCACAGAGCAACAAAAATGAATATGATTAGAACCTTAAAGTTTTTTCTTTTTAATGCGAAACCTAGTTTTATGTGGCATTGTTATCTTCTGGAGAGTGAAGTCATTTAGGGAGAAGTTAAAAAATCCCACATAAACACATGAAGTACCATTTGGTTTACTGCTGTATCCAGTGTATGTTTTCACTCAACAGCATACACCTAAATAACAAAAGAAACAAATTAAGTATAAGGTATAACAGCTAATGACATTTTCTTTGTAAAATTCAGCTGTGGAATAGCAGGTAATACTGCTTACCAAAATGTATTATTTGCTTCAGGACTGTCAAGGAAAGAGGACTTGGGTTGAATGGTTATTTCAACAGAAAGGATGTCAAACATAGTGAGGGAAGTGGAAGTAGGAGTGAGAGCAGATTAGTCCTTCTATTGGAACGATGCAAGACCTTAAAAGCTTGAGGGCAGATGAATCTTCTGTAAAGACCAGGGAGATAAATACTTACTGTGGGAAAGGGAGGCCTTTGTCATTGCCTCTGCACTGCCATTTCACATTCCATGGGGACTTTCTGCAACTGCTGATTGGTATTTGCCACATTAAAAACTTTACCCAGTTTTTGTCCAGGCCTTTTTTATTTTCCCCCCATCAAACATTTAAACATCTCAGCTAACCCCCGTCATAAAGTGGTTTTTTTACCTTGCAGCCTGATAGCGTCATTTTTTTTCCAAAATCATTCTGATTGTTATCTCTCACCTAAAACAATGCTTGGTCCTGAACAAAAGTCGTTTGGTTTTGTGTGTTGTTTGTTTGCTTGCACTTCAAGGATGCAACTTCCTTGCTTAGAATTTAACTCTGTGTTAGAAACTAAGAATGAACGCCTTTATCCACAAAGTCTGCACTGCAGAAAGTTTTGGGACTTTCAGCACTTGATTTCTAATGTTGCTCTAGCATCATGTCTTTTTACTATCTTAAGTTAATCAGCACATATATTTAAAAATCTGGGATTTTTGGTAAAATTATGTTGGCAATGATAATTATTAGAGTAATAGATTAAAGAAATGTCATCTTTGTTATTTTGCAATGCTACACAGTTGCTTCACATTAGCTATTTGAGGGGGTTTTTTTAGTTTTCATAATTAATGGAAAGAATGCCCATTGTTTTAATGAGTACACTTTCAGCTCTCCACAGAACTTACCAATCTTATCAGTATAATTTGCTGCTGAAGCAGGGTAAAGCTTTATGATTGACACATTAGCTAGATTGGTTTGAAGGTGAATTATAATGATCATGATGCTTATGGAGTTGTGTACAAACACACATATCCTTGGATGTGATAAACACAGTTGCATTCCAGAAAGAGAAATAACAACTGCTATCACATCATGGCCTCAGGCTGTTCCATAGAGTTGGCTTTTTGGTCCTTATATCTTTCCTGGTTTTGATGCCAACAAAAAGTTTCCCTTCAAACACACTCTTGAGTACCTATGTTCATATGTTTATGTGTGAAGAGATAGTTGATGAAAACTCAGCAACAGCAGTGATATTTTCTTGAAACTGTCCTCTAAAGGAAATGGTTTTGAAATGGTCTTCAAAAAGAAAGAAATAGAATGCCTGCAACAAACTAGAAGAACTTCTGTCATCTTCTTTCAATATTGAATCAGAACATCGAATGGAACGCTCCTGAAGCAAAGATTTGGGTCTTGTTCTTACGAGACATTTGAATTTCACTCATTAATCTTCCCTATAATACATATTGTTCACTTTTTGACATCACAATACTGGTTAAAAACTTGTCTTAATGAAGAACTCCGTACCACTTCTGAATGCAGAAACTCGGCCTCTACAGAGTTTTGTTTTGATTAAATTTAGTCTTTTGGGGGTTTTGTTTCTTTGGAGTTTTTTGTTTAGATGAAACAGAAAGTCTAATTCACACCCTACTCTACTGTCAAGAGTTGCCAAAGAAGCAATAGGGAACTCTCCTACTGCCAAAGCAAAATAGGTAAGCTATCAAAAATTTTGAACAAACATCTGATTTTTCAATGTTTATTCAAAGCAAACTGTTTCACTGAACCATTTCAGGTTGCACATAGCTATAAAATCTGTGCAATAATAATTTTTTTTTTTTTTTTATATTAGAAGTATAACAATTAGTAAAAAATACAAAAATGAATATTTGTGCATAAATAAGGCTGATATATTCCTTTAGTTACTGAAGAACAAATTACACTCATTATTAGTTTACCTAACATACTGTCGTTTTCTAGTCCTGGACATAACATATGTTAGTTCTCTGGCTTGAAATCTTTGAATAGTGTAATTCAAGTTTGGAAAGGATGTCAGGATGTCTGTAGCACAACTTTTTCCTCAAAACAGGATCAATCAGTTGGTAGATCAGACCAGGTTGTTCAGGGCTGTATCCAGTCAGGTCTTGAAAACTTCCAAGGATGAATACTGCAGAACTTCTCTGGTCTCCACTGCTTGATCGTCCTCATAGTTAAAAGTTTCTTCCTACATTTAGTTCCCTTGTTTCAATTTCTGTCTGCCATCCTTCATCCCCTCACCAAGCACCGATGTGAAGAGCCTGACCCTTGTTTTCTTGAGAATATCCCCATGAACAGTGGATGCTGCTGAAGAGTCCACTGTGGGCATCTTTTCTCCAGGCTGGACCTGTCCCATACCCTCAGCTCACAAAGCAATTGCACCAGCTCTAACCATCTTGGTGGATTCTGCTGAACTCGCACCAGTTAGCAGGTGTTTGTCTTGTGCCGGGCAGCCCAAAACAGGGTACATCATCTAAAATGGATGTGACAAGTGCTGAGTAGAAAGGTGGATAATCAGATCTTTTGATCTACTGATCATGCTTATGTTCATACAGCCTGGGAGACTCTTGACCTTTCCTGCTGCCAGAACACACTACTGGCTTCATTCAGTCACTGTCCCGCAGATCCTTTTCCACAGGGCTGTACCCTCACCAGACAATCCCTTGCTTCAGGGAGGTCTTCCATCCCTGGGGCAGGACTTTGCACCCATCCCCATTGAAGTTTACAAGGTTTCTGTAAGTCCAGATTAGATCTAACTTAAGGATATTGGTGTCTAATTTTCCTTAAATCCACATGTGGATAGAGCTTCTTTCTTTTATGTATGTTGATCTAAGCAGTATGGAAGTATCATAAACCCTTTCTAATTATTTTGTGTTAATTATCATTTACTCAGCAAATTATCTGACTGAGTAAATGTGAGCTACCTTGTAGTATAATCCCTCTTACCATTTATGTAATTTCATTAAATGACTCTAAAGATTTTGGAAATACCTGTATAATCTGCTGATACATTTCTAAGATTAGGACAGCAAAAAGGTGAATTTCCTATCAAATATTTATTTTTGTCATCAAAATTTCTCCACTGGACAGTATTATAATATTTTCTTTTCCTGGAGATATTACCTCATGTTTGGATATAATCTAACACTCAATGGGTTACTTATTGGTTTTCATTATTTCCATAGACAAGTTGCTAAATTCATCAGCAAGACAGAAGTAATCTTCATGGGCTCAAAGCTTTATATACAAACAGCCACAAGAGCATACCCAAGTGATTTTACCCATTGCAAGTTGTTTTGCTACTGTCTAATATAATGATCTGAATTCAGTTTCAAGAGTTCACAAAAGTTCAAGAAAATATATAAATGGTGTTCTTGAAAACATGCAAGTGAAACATTGTATAACCATGCTTAAACTTAAATATGTACTTCAATTAAATTTGAAATACAGGTAATTTTTGCATGATTCACTAAATCTAAAACAGTAACTCAATAAGAAATACAAGGAGTGAGCTAGATATCAGGATATTTCCACAGACCACTTTGAGTATTTTAATATAAACTATGGTAAGATGATAGTCTGTTAAAAAAAAATCTATAATTGTAAGATTTTAATGAACATAATTTTGACCAGTTTGCTGGAGTTTCACAATTTATTTTAATGTCATTATTTCCAGAAGGATCTATTTCATAAAGGTAAGCAAATGTACTTTTGTGCTAATAGAGATACTTTTAGTGGTGCTATGCTTACCATCAAATCTGAAAAAAACAAACAAGCTAGCAAACAAACAAAATTATGTAAGTAAATATTTGAATTTTTTTAGTTTCTTTTAATATTTCAATGATTGCAGTTTTTTAAAAATAAAATATTTGAAATATTTTCATGGTTTTGTACATTCTTATGATTTTAGCTTTTCTTTTAAAAAACACTTTTGTATCATTTCAAATGCTGCAATTGAAGCTCCGTGTGTGAATTTTTGGATGTTATATAGATACTCATGTTTCAGTGTTCATAAATAAAAAGGTTATAAAATGGAAATTGGAGTTGAAGACAGGAAATTCATTTATAATCCATTCAGATGAAAATTATTATGAAGGTACAGATATAGAAGAATATTCTTTAAAAATAAATTGACTGAAATAATGACACTGCTCTAGTATCAGATTGTTTATCATATTATCAATTTTGTTTCAACAATAGTTTCACTGCAAGTAAAGTTGAGATGGATTCCTAGATTAAGATAAGGGTTAACATTTATCTTGGCAAAAAATACATTTCCATGGCAGTTTTGTTTTTTAGTTTGCATTTTAGCAGAGAACTTTTGAGGCTAAAACTTGACCTGATTCAGTTTCTGTCCAATAAACACCCACAGATTTTTTGTTTGTTTGTTTGTTTGTTTTTTGGTTTTTTTTTTTTAGTACCTTATGAGAAATCTTGGTGATAGGGAAATTTGTGAATCTTCTGCAGGTGTATTTCTTTATCTAAAAAGTTAATTCTACTGAGATAATTATTGCTCATTTGCTTTGGGTCTCAAGTTTGAAACTGGAGAATCTGAGTCTAGGTCATTAAGGATTCTCATGCAAACAGTACAAACCAAAGAATACCACCCTTTCTCCTGCATCTACTAATGACACATCTTTTTTATCATTGTTAGACCAAAACAAGCCAAATTGTTTCTACCATCAGACTAAATTTTTGTCATTTATTATTCAAGCATTTATTTAATATCATTTTTTTGTTGTTGTTCAGCAGTTCTATTCCTATTTTTTTTTGTTCTTTCTGATAACTGACTTTGACTTTTCAGGTTAGCATTGTAACAGATTCATTGTCAAACTATATCAGTTACTAAGACAGAAAATTTTCTTTGATCAATAAATCTAAGGGAGGTCAAATCAAATTCAGATGAAACTTAATCAACTGTGGCTCAGTTTTCCAGAGATACACAAAGTAATAAAGCATCTTATGATTTTCAAACATGCAGTGATAAAACCTCAGATTTGGAGATCCTAAATGTAAAAGCCCGAATATGAAACCTATTTGCTATCTGGCCTATTTGGTTTACAAGTAATATTTACTTGTAAATATTTACTAATGTGTTTTAAGTGATACAAGCAAAAAATAGATCTATTTCAAATATCGGTACTGTCACCAGTAGTTGCCTATAAATCCAATACATATTCACATAATAATATAACAAGCATTAAGAAAACAATAGAGAAAATTTAATTAAAATATAATCATCTTTAACTGTAGACAGAAGACTATAAAAGTTAAAGCTGAATAAAAAATCATAATGTATCAGTTAAAAATGTCTGGAAAATGGTTAGATGTCTCAATGAGGATTTATTTAGTAATTCAGTAAATTATGAAATCATAGGTGTGGCAGGATTACACTATGGATTGATTCACTTAGCAACTATGTCATCACGGACTAACAAGGTAAAGAGCTTATAGCTCATGGGTTGCTGTTGTTTGGTAGATAATTTAAACCTTAAAACATGAAAACTGTACTGCTGTGTTTTTGTTTGTTTGTTTGTTTGTTTTTCAGAAAGAAAATTAATCACAGAAGTACTGTGTTCAAAGTTGTAGAGGAATTTGACACAGTTTCACCTCAAGGCAAAAGTAAAGCTGGAACAAAGAACTAATCTCATACAATATGAAATAGAACCTCAGAGATCATTATTCTGATTTTAACCTCATTGTATCAGTAATGTTCTTCTAATCAGAAACAGACACATATTTGTCATAGCAAGACTCAAAATTTTATCTAGTGGTTAAAAAACTTGGTTTGAAAGGTAGAAACTAAAATGAGAGAAGACAGAAAAGTAGTGTTGCCCTGTACAAATTGTTGGTAGGAATATGACTTGGCATTGCAATATGTATCCTGTATACTGCAAATGAATGTCAAGAGGAATTACATTCATCATAGAAAAGCAAACCAACACAGAAATCTTTGATTTACTGAACACCAATTGCAATCAGACTAATAGACTAACAATTTTAAGTGAAGATGTGTCTCCAGTTTCACTGATATTCAGCTTTATAGTCTTCCAATCTACAAGTGCACTTCTGACATTGAGAGATTTTTTTTACCTGTGTTTATTTCTGGAGGAATGTTTCTACTGCTCAAGTGTGACTGGCAAAATTGTATAAAATTTGCATAAAATAGAAGGTCAACAAGTAAAAGAAAAATCCATTCTTTATTTAATCATAAGAAACAACATATGTATTCTGGATATTTTACATGCAATCTTACTGTTCCTGATCGGAAGACGGGAAGACCATTGAGGAGTCAGTGATTCACACAACAGTTGACTTGATTAAGGCCAATTCTGTGCCATGCCTGGCTGCACATATGGCCTGGCCTTCAGGCCTGTGTTTTGCTGCAAAAATCCCTTGACCACAGGATAAATTTAGCCAGTCGGTAGTAACAGAGATACCTACATGCAGCTCCCACTTGGTAGCTACCAGCTACTGGCAATTACGTCATCTGCATGTCCTTGCTTTTATCTAAAAGCAGTTTGCATGCGAATATTGTTTTTGTTTAACAGAATAAATAACAAATAGATTAGTTTTCTTCTAAGAAATTTGTACAACGACTCAGATGTAAGGCAAACCTTTCTACAGACAGGATCTGCATGGTGTACTGTGCCCTCATAGGAAGCCCATTTGATGCTGCGCAGCTCAGAGTTCCCAGCATCTTAAGGGTCATAAGATTATTTATGCTATCTTCTCCTTCTTTATAGTGTTAGCTCTAATATGTAGCATTTTAAATAGTACTTTACAGAGTCTGATTGCCTTTCTTACTGGGAACATAACAAACCAGCCCCTCCTGGTGCAGAATATCCATGCAAATAAACTCTAATAAATCCTCATAAAAGTTAATAGACTGTCAGTGGTTTCAGAGTGAGACCCTTCATAGCAACGGTCACCATCTGTATTTCCGTGCCTACCACAAACAGATACTTTGATGTTGATTTACATACCATAGTAAATAAAAAATAATGTAAGTTCTTTACTTATTTCTGTTGTTGCCAAGTATCATTTTTTAGGACTGCAATTATGCACATAACTTTACAGTTATTATGAACTCAAACTTGAAGTTATAAACATAATAATTGGGCAAGTAAAGCTTGTGGAAGTAATATTTACACCTTCTTAATAATGTTGTAAAAGTTGCAATTAGTAAAGGAATGACCTCCAAAGTGAAACAATGAAAACGTTCACTGAAAATGTCAACATTTATCTAGCAGTTTTTTTAAACACTTTTCCAATAACTTTTAGAACAACTGCATTGTAGGACAGTCTCACTGTTACGTCTCTGAGGCTAGTTAGCCAATGTTAAATACATATGTATGTGATATCCTTAGAGGACCTCATTGAAAATTAGAGTTTCCACCAGCTGAAACTTTTTACTATGAAATTGGACATTGGGTACACATGGCTGGTTTCCAATGTCTTCATGCCTCATGTCTTCCATTTGTAGCTTCTGAGGCTACAAACCCACCTGATCTGTGGGAATCTCTGCTTGTGTGGACCTGCATGTAATTTGACCTTTTTACATTAAGAGCTAAAATGTCATGGCTCAGATAAAAGTGGGGTTTTGCTGCTAATAACCTGCATGGGAAGCAGATCACGGTAGTTAAGAAACTCTTTTAATTTCTTAACGGATATCACAATAACTAGTGATGTGTTTGAATGAATCCTGAAGATTGAATAAATCTATATAATTGAATGCAGACCTGAAATTAGACCTTCCAATAATAATGTTATTTTTAAATGATAGGATACTTTCTTAGCCTCAAAATCAGGGTACCTACATGCAAACAACTTCTTTGAGACAGCACTGGTTAGCACAGATGAAAAGTATTTTCTAAGAGCTGAACAGCATAAAGGATCATGTTCCAGTGCCTGGAAACTTTCTATGGCACTGCTATTTTTAGTATAGATATAGCATAAGCAGCCAGGTGCCAATTAGCTTTGAAAAGACAAATAAGTACATTCTAATGGGACATTGTATTTCAAGGGTAGTATCTATTAATACATTCACTCATGAATTTAAGGAGCTGTTTACTCAGCTGTCTGAATTATTTCTGTGTCAAGTCCACCATCTAATTTTTTCCTTCCCAGCACATTTTCATTTATTTATTTATTGCGTAAAAGTGACCTTAGAGAGGTCTTCCTTCCCTTAATATATTCCTACAACATACAAAAGATCACTGGGACTTAGCTTTTATATCAATGACTTTCTGCCACATAGAGGTTAGAGCTGTTTACATTTCTTGCCACACATGCATGGCTGCTAGCTTGCTTTTCTCTGCATCACTGATTTTAAACTCAGCTTTTCCAACATGCTCTTACATTTTACCTAGTTTAGAATTAATTACTATTTTTCTGAGTTTACATCTTAAATAGGTACTGCCAATGAGTATTCTAAGATTGTATTTTGATGTTACGTAGTTGAATCCGTACCCATAGTTTTACCCCTAGGAAGCTGGTAGCGGTGGTAGCCCACCCATTTATTCATGAGCAGTATTTCCTTCTCATTCTTCTGTTGACTGATTAAGTATAAGTTCTTCTGTCCTTTGCAGCAAAACTTACTAACATGTGCTCCAGAAGAGACAGCAGGGAGAAGGAAAGTCACTTATCACCGCTGTTAAGAGCACACTACAGATGCAGACATCTGCTCGAACAGAACAAAACAAAGCTGTGATTTCCAAAGTATTTAGACATTCAGAGAATTCTGTCCCTTTGTAAAACACTTAAAAATCTACTCATAAGCACTGGTGTGTTGCTGTAAATTATGCTCCTGTTGCTACCACTACTTTTCCCATGTGAAAATAAGGAAAGCTTTTGTGGCTTTTCTGATCAGTCTATACCACAGGGTATAAATGCAAAACACAAGATGCTTTGGTAGTCAAAAACAACAGGAAAAACAACAGACTGATTTTTAAAATGTTGAGCAACTTCATAGCTTTCACTCAGTGGGAGCTGAAGTTTTTGGAAACCAAAGCACATATTTAGGCACTTTATATTTAGGCCTTTCTTCTGTAACCCCTTAGGATAGTCTGTGTTTGCATTTGTATCTATAGTACACATTGTTCTAAGATTCCCATCACTGTGACTTTGTGAGCTTTATTTTCCTTTTTTTTTTCTTCTCACTTTCCCACTTGCTTGTGATGTGTGTGATTGCATTGTAGGAGGTTTGGCTGCCTAAACTCATTTTTACCCTACAGGTGACCTTCTGCAAGCATTTCAGCCACAACACAATTATTTCTTTTCAAATCTGTATTGAGCCGATAGAAATGGAAATGGTTTCAACTCAATTCTATTGCAGAATAAGAAGCCAAGATAGAAGAACTGTATTACTCAGCAAATCTCAGTTCCATGAAAAGGCTTATTGAACAGCTAGTGAAGCAGAGACTAGGTTAAATAACTCACTGTCAGGTACCAGCTGTCATAAAAGATTAGACACAGTAAATGAGCACATAGAGCTGTTAATTTGATCCAGCATTTGTATTCCTTTCTGGTATAAGATTCAAATGTTTCCACTTCAGCTGGCACTGAATGGACAGATTTCTCTTTATGGACTACTCTATAATCGTTAGAAGGAACAGGATAATTCAGACTATTACCTTATATGAAAGAAAGGAAAAAGAAAAAAAGAAAGCTCCCGAAAGCTTCTTGCTGTTTGAAGATATTATTTTGTTTGTTATGATAATATTTGCTATACTATTGTACAAAAACCAGTTTCACATACAGGTAAGAACATGTTATGAACCTTCTTGTAGTCTCAGACTACAAACAAGAAGAATTTTAGTGTACATGGTAATAGACTGTAACTTACAAGGTGATAATCGACTTATAAATCATAAAATGAAACAGCTTTTATGCTAAGGAAACATTTTTGTTTCCATTTAGGCTTTCTTTTAAAATATATACGTTAACAGCTGAAATCACCTATTAAACTCAAATGATATAATAGGTAAAAAAAAAAGACTTTATTGTGCATACTGTTATTTCAGACATCAGTGGGAATACATTCAGTGGAACTGCTTGATATATTCAATTGTTTAATGAACATTGATTCACCAAGTCATAGGTCCTATGTGACAGAGCTAAATTTCAGGTTTTTTCATCTTTGGGGCTATACTTATGAAAATGAGAGCAAGATGTGTATTTGGATCTTCCCTTTGCAATAAAGAATCTCATACAGAACAGATGGTGCTCAGCATCTGTATTAATGGTTTTATAGATGGAATTGTTTATTTATATATTCTAAGTAAGTATTAAAATAAATATTGATTTATTGCTTGTGAATTAATCCTCAAAAAGAGTATCAGTTAAATACCTTTGACCTTGTCCCTGTTATCTAAGTGTCCACATAGTAGTAAAGCTCATAGTTCTCTGAACTTGTCAAATTATAGAAGCTTTACTTAGAGAAGCTGAGAACCAAAAGTGCAGTATTCCTCTTTTGCATGTGCAAGCTGAAAAACATCTTATTTTGCAGAACTTGTCTATAAGACTATCCTTTTCATAGGGCAATCACATTTCTCTCATGAAAGCAAGGTAAGACAAGGCAAGGCAAGAAAATTCCTATTTTGGCTTTAAAGAGCTCTTAACAGGCTGTTAGTAGAATTACACAGACTTTGTCTAGTGCAGAAAAGCTTAAACTACAATTAAAAAGTGTATAAACCCCAGGAACTTCGATCTAGTTTATTTGTCCATTGAACAGGTATAAATTTATTGACATTTTCCTTAATTAGGCAAATTGATTGCTAAGAAAAGACATCTCAGGCAAATGAAATGGGCATCATCGTCCTTCTCTTTAAGATGTTAGTTCAGTAATCCTATTGCGTCAATTGGAATTGACCCTGATGTGTCACAATGGGAATGCTAACATAAGTAACCCTGCATGAACCTACCATCCTAGAGAAGGGAAGGTAACAAAAGAAATACAGAGAAGGAAATAAAATTCCATCAAAGACACCCTAGAAGCATCAGTGAGCCACAGTGTTGTCATATCAACAGGCATTCTTCAGTAACAAAGTTTCTATAGAGACTGTCAAAAAGATCATAGCTGATTATAAACACTGCAGTGCGAATTGGAGCTTCTGTTTTCCCGTAGAGAGATCAGCTGAAAGTACTGAATATTTTGTTGTTAAACAATTCAAAGAAGTCAGTTTACATGCCTTCTCCAGTTCTTCTTTTGACCTGCCTCACCAGAAAACCAAATGTTTTTTCCATCAGTATGAGATTTTGACTAAAAATAATTGACACATCCTTACCAGATTAAAGTAAGAATATCTCTTCCATTCTTTGAAATTTAAAAAAAATAAATTAACAAAAATCATTCTTTATATTTAGTGCAAATGAAATGTATCTAAAGATTTCTGTTACTGTACAGGATAGCTCAGGTACTGGCTACACACATGCTACCGTAACTTGAAGCTATCTTATATTTTCTTTACTGAAATTTCATAAACTTTTAGTTAGCTTTGTGTAATTTGGTTCATTATTCATCTACATATGACTCTTTTGACAACTCTTCTACATCTTTCCCTGTCACTGTTCAGAGTGGGTGACAATAAATAGAGTGATGGATACTCTCTATTAACCTTTGCCCTCCCCACCAGGGAAGGGGAAAAGGAGGAAAAGGAAGAGAGACTTAAGAGTTGGAAAATAAAACCAGCTTTATTAATAATACTAAGAGAAATAATGCAAAATAAACAAAACAAATATTGAATCTCCAGGATGATCACAGAATTGTGTTCTTCAGGTGCTGGCATCCTGCCAGTTGCTGCAGGGTAGACACCAGGAAGTCCTGGACTGAACCCCACAGTAGATGGGAACTGGATTCAGGAATGCACAGACTGGAACATTGAGCAGGAGCACAGGTAGAACAATGGGTAAGGTTGTCCTCAGAAGCTGGCCATGGATGAAGAGCATGAGACCCTCATGATCCCTCACCTATAAACTAAGCATGATGTGTACGCCATGGAATACCTTATTGTTCAATTTGAGTCACCAGTTCTGTCTGTCCCTCCCTTCAGTACAACACTTTTACCATCCCTCACTCATAGAACATAGGAGGTTTGCTAGCTACCATGGCTGCTATGATAATAGGTATAAACATGGGCCTTTTCTGCATTCCATTCCTGCTGTTAGCTCAAGAAAACAATAAACATCAGGCAGTATCAGCACTGGAGCGGATACTCTCTTAAAAACATGCAGCCAGCTTCAGAAAAGTGCAGTTACTTTGAAGAAATAATTAAAAAGAAAATTCACTAAAAGAGAATTGGTCCTGTTTTAATCAAAACCAGGAAGTTCCCTTACATCTTAAATAACCACATGAAGCTAGATTTGTTTCTCTATAAGGTGTGCGATAGAACATTTCTTTTCTTTTACTTTTTTATTTCCTTTTCCCAAGTGCATATTCTTCCAACAGAGGGGGTAAATGTGAGATTGATAACATATCCTAAATATAATACAGTTCAATTTTATCCCTCCTAATTAAGCTAAACAGATTGGAATTGAGGCAACCGTATGTTCTTGAAGTAGAAAACTTGTAGTAGAAAAGGTTAGAGTATAAAAATAGAGCAAAACTTTTGAAATTGGAAGTTATGTTTTTCTATCAGAAGTACTACACATGTCTAAAATTTTAATCACAACTAAGGATTTAGTTATGTTATAGAACTTACACAGTCTGTTCTGAAAAAAACAGAAACAAAAAAAGATTGTTTTTGATAAAACAAATGAGCATATTGTCCTGGATTATATATTTAATATGCACTGTTTAGAGCTTTGCAACTGAAACAAAGAAATGTCAACAGTCATCTCTTTTTGTATAAATGTTCTTTCCTCCTCTTTGAAATAGAAAATGAAATTTCTCTCTCTTATTTCCCATTATATACATATAGAAACTTACTCAAATTTTTTAGAGTCTTCAATGAAGGAAAGTTACATATTAAATTTGTTCCTGTCATTGTCCTGGGTTTAACTTTTGATTTATTACATTTATCTTTCCAGAAACCATTTTCCACGGGTGTGCAGAAGAATCCTTTTTAAAGTTCTTTCATAGTAGTTCATTCTTTCTGCAGAAACAACAGAATAACTTGGTTTGTAAAAACCTTGATGTTTGAAAATAGGTGATCAAATGATTTTTTTTTACTGCTACCAATATGATAAGCTGCAAACATATTAAAAATAGAATTCTAGAATTAACTTTGTGTTTATCAATTACCTAACATCATAAAATATCATTTCCAAGTCATAAGAAGAGGATAATTCGAATTACCTCTAAATAATTCTGCTGTGAAGAGTGTTCTTTAGTTTATTTTCTCCTTTATCTTAGTAATCTACCAGCCTTGTTAATTACCGTTGACCATGGATTAAATGTGACCATTAGAATTATGAAAAGATTCAGCACATTAGAAATATCACCAAATTCAGTGAGGCAACCAGTAAAACACTTTTTATAAGGAATGAAAGAGCTAAAAAAGATATTTTAGAGAATTTATTTAGAAGAATTGGTGTCTGATATGGAGAAAGAGAGATATAGGACTTAACAAACAATAGTGCTATATCTTAGGTTGTGATTCCAGCAGATTTGATATTGATTCATAAAGTCTAGAAATTAATAAAATTATATTTCCTAGCTCACAAGGGAGAGGAGGGTAAAAGTACATATCAGATAGCAGCACTGACCATTATATTATTCCATTCTCATGTTTCTCTTATTTTTTATTTTTTTTCCCCCAGGAAGAATTCAGATTTCAGATATATGTTGCAATTACCACTCTGACCCAATAGACGTTGAAATGAATTATAATCATGTAACTGACCTCACTGAATCCTTGATCAGGAGTTTAAACCATTTTGACTATTTTTAATGGTATAATGGATGTTTCATCTGGGTAATATATCCAGAAATTATTTTTTTAGACCTTAGCTTTGATGTGACATGAGCAGAAAGTAACCTCATTCAACCGAAACTGAATCATCCAGAATGTACCCACTGGATGTCCAGCCACTTCAGTCAATTTTATTATTTTTAATTTTTACTTTAACCACCTGAGAAAGACTCCAAGAATCAAGGCAGGAGCTCCAAAGCAAGGGTTATCTTTGTCTTTTCTTAAATACTTGCTTCTGCTTGGGAGCCCCAAAGAATAAGCTGGCAGACAAAGACTCGTAAGAAACATGATTTCTCAGTTCTTTCTTCAGACAGAAAGACTAATAGAATTAGTAAGTGGAATACAGACAATTACATACTCCAATATGCATAAATTATACTTGTAATATGAGCACAGCATACACAACATCAGCTTATGTAATTATCCAGACTGCACTGTAAGGAAGGATGGCTTCATCAGTTTTCATGATTCTGATACTTTAGCACTTGCTTTATTGGCATAATTCTGACACACATGTTAATAACACTTATGTGACTGAAAAAAAAAAAAAAATAAAAAAAAAATAGAAGTTATAATGTGCCAGAAAATATGTGACAAATAAGCAAGCAGTTCTTTTCAGAAACACATTTGGTGAATTGCTTTGGTAAATTAAACGCTATATTTTGCTTTGAGGATACAGCTGATAATTGGTTATCTCTAGCATTTACTCTTTATAGTATTGTTTTAATTTATGGCAATCTCAAATGACCCAAGATAAGATAAATGTTGGATTCCAAATGAATTTAGCTTATGCAAATCCCATTTGCAACATTTTAAGTGTATTTCAGAGGAAATGTCTTCATTCAAATATAATTATCACCTTGTAGTATATTATTTCAATCAGCAACAAAATTTGGAAACTTTGGTTAAAACAATATTTAATCTATGTCATTAACTGAGCAAAGTCAGAATTTGAGATAAAGATTTTTGATGTAGAGATGCTTTGTCTTTGTTAAATCCACAAGGAAGAAAAATTAGAAAGAACAAACTCTCATATGTGTCTGTCTCATTCATTCAACGCAAAATTTCCTTTTAGTTACTTTCAAAAGAAAGAATAAGAGCAGTTAGATCTTCTTAAACCAGGAAAGATTATGTGTCTTGACATACATTTGTCATACTAAACTCATAGATGGGCAAGCAGCAGCAGTAAAAATAAAAGAAATACAGGCATTTATTCAATATCTGTACTAAAACAAAACATAATGACCATTTCATTTTAAAGAAGAACAAAAGGAGAAAGAGAAAAAAATATTGCATTTAATTCATAAAAGCCAAGCTGCTTGGAAACACGAGATATATCACTAAGGCAATGTTGGCCTAAGTATAGAACCAATTTAATCTTTACAGATTCAAATAATAAATAAAATAAATAAATTATCAAATATCACCACAATGTTTGTCCTTTCACCTTATTTCTTCAGTTATTGTTCTTTGTTTGTATTTCCTTGACATTTAAATTATTTTTATCTGTATATACAATACAATTTTTAAATTGTAGAATTCACAGAGTATATAAAAGTACACTTTATTACCCTTCAGTTTTCTTTTTTCACAAGAAATAGTTGCATATCCAATAACATTTGTACAAAATTACCTATCACTTTCTTTTTCTTACTTTCTTCTGTTGTAAAACAAAACATAATGTTGGTAGTTTCTTGGCATGAAGTGGATACACGAGCATTTTCACTCAATTTCATCAAGTACATTGCTACTTCAGAATGTGACACTGTGAAAGGAAGTAAAGGGAAGAAATTCACTGGGAATACATGTTTATTATCTATGAAGGTTTTTTTTATCCCATATTCTCCCATCTAAGTAAACCTTTGGATATTCTTCTCAGCCTTGCATACCCAGACTGTGATTTGAGAATTAAGTTGGCTTCTCTCCATCTCATCTGTTATCACCAATAATACAGGTTTCTCAGGCCAAATTAGTCCCTTGTTTGCACCTGTGCCCCCTAATGCCATCACTGGGTTTGCACAGCTGTAATTGCCTCAAATACAGTAAACAACTCAGATGAGGCACAAGGTGGAATTGGATCCACATGTGAATCTCTTTTAGCTGTGTTGACTGTAAGGTCAACCAGAATAAAAAGCAGCAAAACCCCTATGACTGGTGTTGGTAAATGTAATTTTTTCAGGAGCAGCTCTGTACTTCGATTGTTTGGAGTAGAAATGTGTTTTGTTACGTTGTTGGGATGGATATAAAACACGATGAATATGATTTAGACTTTCTGCAGAAAAAAGAATTTGAATTTACAATCTGAGTAATGCTTTGTAGTTCAAATAGTAGTGAAGAGACAGTTATCAATGGTTAGTCTAAGATTTCCTCACAGTTTCTGACTTAAATGTTTATAGTGAGGAGTAAAGTTTTACTCTAGTCAGTGGGATTAAAAGTTATTTTAAACTCTTTAATCCACCAGGTTTAACTTTTTACTGTTATATATAACTTAGTACTTTATGTTTTTAAACCCAAACAACAATCCTCACACTAAATCAAGCAATAGAAGGCCTAGGTAAAATATTTCAAAATTTCTGACTATATGTTAAGTGTAATAATGTCCATATATTCTCTACAGTGATGATGAACACAGCATGTAGCGCACAATATTCTATTTTGCTGTATGTCAGAGAACATAAACACAGAAAGCCAAAATCCTTTAATCTCTCAGACAAACCTGCCAGGTTTGCAGATAAGGGCCTCTCAAATAGCTCTGTGGTTCCAAAACAAAATTCTTTTCAGTCCAGCAAGCTAATATCTAAATTAACTTTTATAATTGCATCACCTGCTGCAACAAGAAAAGTAGAGCCTAATCCAAGGCTTCAATGTCAAACAGAAACATTCTCATTCATTTTAGGAAAAATGAGTTCAGAAGCTTAGAGACAATATTTAAATGTCAGCTACATAAAGCTACATTTGAATAGTTTATGTTTCCGTTCTGTCTGGGCATGAAAACTGCACTTATTATGACAGAATTTTATGCCTTTGAACCTGTTTTACCTTTATATCAGGTTGCAAAGTGCTATCCACCAAGGCATCTCTTCAATCATTAAAGAAAGACCTTTTGTTATATGTTTAATTAGTTTTAACCTTCTTCACATCTTCAAGCACAGTTATGGACACTCATTGATTTTAATTACCATACAGATAACTTACTGCTTTGCACTCCTTATTAAAATGACCCTCTAACATTTCTTTTGAAAGAGTCATCTACATAAGGGGTTTTTTTACTTTTAAAACATTGATTTGACTTTGTTTATATTTTCTGCTTTAAAAAGTTTGGCATTGTAAGAAAGCTTTATGGGCTTATCAATTTGCATAAACTGAAGAAATTTGAAGATAAACAGGAACTTCATAAAAAGTTTCATCTTGAGTAGTTATTTTGAGTATTTTGGGAGTAGGATAGTATTTGCATGTATGTCACATAAATGTGAAGCTTGTAAAATCATTACATCCATGAAAGGAATCAGAAATCTACTGCCAGCAGCAGTGTCCAATGTTAATGTTCATTTGCTCAGCTTCTAGCTAATCTCACTGGGGTGTTTATCACCTAGAAACCAAATCTGTATACAGTAATACCCCTTATAAAGCACTTCTCATTAAAATTGTATGCACCTTCTGTTCCAAAGAGAAGGAATTTTCCAATTGACCACTAGAACTAAATAATATATTTTCCCACCCCCCGCCCCGGCCCTGAAGTAGCACCATGCTAGTTCTCCCATCTGCAGCATGCTCTGTATTTGTTGAGACACAATGTGTTCCTACTGAGACATCATTCTTTGTGTAGTTCAAGTACTACTGTAGGTTTGGGAGTACCTGGCTTCCAATTCAAAAGAGTAGGATATTTACATCATCTAACAAGCTTCAGTTTTTCTCTAGATAACAGGCTACAGACATGACTGGTTTTCATTGCCTTTGAATCTGTGAGTATTTAATTTATCTGGGAACCTTTTGAATTTTAGACCTAGGTCCCATTTTTGGATCATATATTCTTATTTGGTTTTGATGTTCTTTCTTCACTAGTAAAGGACTACTTAAGTTTTATTGCTGGTTTTAGGTTTTAATTGATATTTGTCTTGTATTCCATTCACAGGAATTTATTAAAGAACAAATCCAAAATAAACACAGATATGTATTTTCAAGGCCAAAGCAAGTACATCTAGAAACTAAAATTAAAGAGGGAAGAACAGTTTCTAGGGAAAATAACTAATAAGGTAACAAACACAGTGGTATCCTCAAGTGTCAGAATGTGATAACTATTGTTACTGAAACTATCTAGAGCTTCCAAGTTGCAGTGAAGAAGATTCTTACCTCTTTACTTTCCATTAGTAGCAGTAAGTATTTTTATGAATTTATGTTTTTCTAGAACTACTGTTCAAAAGTAAGTTGGCTGGACTGTGCATTACAAAGAACGTTCTTACTTCTGGCTTTGGTTAGTTTGCATAGATTCATTGCTACGAGATGGCTGTGAAGTACTTTTTAAGCAAGATCTCCCCGACATACCTTTGTCCTTGTTCAGTAAAAAGTTTTCATAGGAAGAATTTTAAAGACTTGGAAATGATAGAGGCATACAGGACTGTTCAACTGGTTCCATTTCCATAATACGTGATAAAGGGAGTTTTGACCTTAACTCAGGCCTGAATTGGAGGAGTATCAAGACAGTTAATAATTACCTCAGTTTCAATCTTTTTTTATTTTACCACATTTTCATCACCCTAACACCACAGGTTTCACTAATCCCCTATAAAAATGACACACATACACAGGCAAAATTTCCTCCTCTTGCAGCCTTTTATTACTATTATCCCTTTAAAACACCATGTTCATCACTAGCATTTCCTGTGACTCAGAATGATGAACTAAGGAAGCCAGCATGATATTTGTGTCAAGTGAAAAAGTGATTCCTGAAATGTCCTTAGTTGCAATGAAATAAACAAAGCCCATTAAAGTTGATAACAGAATTTGAACTAACATGGAAAAGCAAATCTCTTTTATGTGAACGCAATTTTCAGTGAAACATGAAGCTCTGCATAAAGCTCAACGTCTGACTCTTCACTATTTGTCATTAGGAAAAAAAAAAAAAAAGGAAAAAGAAAAAAGAAAAAGAAGAAAAAAGAAAAAAAAATAGAAGAAAAAAAGGAATAATCAAACCAAGAGGTTAGTGTTATTATAGAATGAAGCATATACAGTACGAATGCTCAACTACAGTGATGTAAATCATTCAACAGATGTGTGGATCTCAATGTACCAAGCATTTGAGCTACATTTCTAAATCAATTCCCTTAGTGAAAACTAGATTAAAGATTCCACCTTGTATTACAATGACTCTTCAGTGAAGTGATGGCATTAAATATTTTTTTAGAGGTAATTTTTTAAGTGATTATTTTCATGATACCTGTGTCTGTCTATCATGTCCTAATCTGTTGTGGTTTGTTTTTTTTTTTTTTTTTTTTATAAAATGTAAATGAGAATCCAAAGTTTCAACATTTGGTAAGGCCACAATGTTTTATGCTTTCTGATCTCCCTAACTGATCTTGGAATTATAAGTTCTTATGTATGAATATTTCCAGATATATGCCAACTACAGCAGGCACAAATGAAGTGCAAATGATGTACATTTTAGATGAAAAGAACTCATAAATAAATCATCTTCACACTGCAGTATCTCTGCACTTCCCTAATAGAAGAACTCCAGGTCACAGATATAACTGATCATAGCCTTGTTTGATAAGTTAATAGCTTATTCTATTGGTCAGATTGTCCCGTATTAGAGAGTTCAAGGCCAGAATACACAAAAGAAAAAGTGTTCAATTTAACTTCACATCTATCCTTGTCTATTGGCTTTCATAAAAGAGACTTTTGGCTGGTCTAAAATATTTTGATAGCCAAGAGACTGTTCTCTGTGTCACAGGTGAGAAGAGACCAGTATATCATGATACCCAACAGTCCTAAGTGGCAGAGAACTGATTAGGTGAGTTACACCAGCATGATTGTAGACAGCAAATGGCATCCCATATAGAAAAACATAGTATTTCTGCAGTCCCGGAACAGTATCTCACGGCAATTGTCTCCAGTATAAACTTCAGTAGATGGAAAAAACCTCAGTAAAGGATTACACTCATCTCATCTTCTTCAATTTAGAATCACCATAAAATACTTCTGCTTCTAAATCAAATGTGAACAGACTGTTTAATAAGTAGGTTATGAATATTTTCTTGAATGAATACAAAATAAATTTAACCCAATAATGCCAAGACACAGTAAAAGGTTTTTCAAGTGTCAAAAACTTGATACAGACTAGGGATGTTTGAAGCCTATAAAGTTGAGAAAAAGACATGTAAATAATACCAAGACTAAACTATTGCTATTTGTTGCTCTGTAGCCTTCAGCAAGATTTCTTTTTCTTTCTGTGTTTGGGCTGTGGTAAACAGACTCAGAAACATTTAAGTTATGATCCAGTAAGAGAAATGTGAGATACTCAAGAGTCTTAGACTGTTCCCAAAATTTTCTTCTATCTCATCTAAATGTACTTTATTGAAGAGTAAGATTATGTTAAGGCAGAGAACTATGTTTTTCAGCACGTGAAGATCTAAGTGGTACTGACTGTAACTTGAACAATTTAAAAACAATTGACCCTTAAACATAGCATAAAATCAGTATCTAATCTTCCTGTTCCTCAGAAAACAAATGCTTTATCACACCAAATAATAAGAATAAATAATTTGGTTTGCATGTAAAAGTTATTTGCAATAATTATCTCTATAGATGCAATAATTACCTCCATAGATTTTACTTGCCATTTTATTACATGCTGATTTTTTCCTTATTTATAGAATATAGTTAATATGTACAATACTAATTATCATAAGGTAATCAGGGCAGTAGTTTAAGATATCAAAAGCTGAATATATTTCTACTTCACAAAAAATTGTAAAACTTAGAACTTTCCCTTCATATTTGCTTCCACAGGATGGACCTTGTGCAATTGTAATTACCACTACACTGCATCTACCACGAACAAAAATCAGCCAGTTCACAGATTAGCAAAACTTACTGAATGCTTCATTTCCTCAGTCCTTCTTCTCACTGTATTCTGGCACTCTGTAACATCATGTCTCGAATCTACACAAAAACTATAATAAAATCAAAGGAAAAATAATACTTTGTTGCTGCTAGCATAACAAATCCCATGATAAAAAATAGATTTTTACAGTGAAATCTATGACCACAAGCAATTCTTGAAGCAAATAGAATTAGGCTCCTGAAGTAAAATTCTGGATCACAAATTTGTGGTAGGGAGTGGATATTTAGGGTTAGCATTTGGGTGTATTTTGAAATATTTGGTGTAAGGTTTTCTCCAGGAGCTTCTGATAGCCATACATAGACCAGGTCAGAGAAACACAGTGGGAAGAAAAAAAAAAAAAAAAGGAGAGGGGCAAAAATGTCATTTTAAAAAGAAATTCATTTCCTGCTAAAATTACAGAGAAAGCTGGATTACCGATGTGTTAGATTGATGGGAATCTTGAATTGCTCTAGAAGGAGCATTCTTGAGGAGGATGGAGATGGTTCTGAAAGAAGATGCATGAGGCACTATTCTGGTATTGCCTGTACATCTTTGTCAGAATGCATGAGATGCAAAGTCAGAAAGCTACCAAGGAAGGTCTTGTGGGTCTCTGCAAGAAATTCTGTTTATTTAACAGAAAATTCCTGGCTCTATTTCCAAGTACTTAAATGCAGAAAGTAAGCTAGACTGGGATACATATATGATCCTAGATCAAAAAGTCAAAGTATAAAGGTGTTTATTTCTATGCATTCATTTTCCTCAGCAGAAAATACACCTGAAAGGCAACAGCAAAGAAGACAAAGTAGTCCAATTTATGCACACGTACTTTACGTTTCCCTTTGGGTCACAGGATCCGATACTCAGACCCTGTCTCTTCTGCAATATGGTCTCAAGAACTGAGAGGACTCTTCTTTGTATAGTCCCTTCACATTATCTTCAGCCATGATAGTGGTGTTCATGCAGGAGAAACAGCCTGTGTCAACTCACTCCACAGCAGTGCCAGTAACCCTTTCTTTGCTTCTGCCCAGCAAAAACAGTCCTGCTCCCCAGATGTACCCAGAGTCCTCAGACAACCAGTCCTCCAGTAGCCAGACAGCACAAAAGAAACTGAAGCAACAGAAGTAAAAAGCACCATTAACAGGAAAGATTCCTGCACTTGTAGTGGAATGACTCGGCTCAACAGATATCTCAGGCCTAAAACTGCAGTTTAGGGCATTAGAGCCTTGTTCAGAACCTGTTCTTGCAGAGTGCAAATGAACATCCACAATATGCCAGTCTATAAATCAACATTGCTAGTGAATATTCAGATCCAATTTTGGCCAATCAAGCCCAAGAGTCTGTTTAACAGAGCAGCATGATACAGACAGCAATATTTACCTCCTGAAACAGCACTTTAAGGCCACTGTATGAACAGAGATGCAGCGAGATGAAGTGATGTCTGAATTCATCTCCTCCTCATCCTTGAAAGATCTGACCTAGGCTGAGGGTGGTTTCAGTCTGTACAAGACATACTAACCTAATCCACAAAGGCAGCTGAAGGTACAAGAGACCCCATAGTGAAATCTTTTTTACCCTCTGCTCTCTTTATCACACTTCTCAGTGATGGAGTGTCTGTATCATCCTTGGTGGCACCAGCCAGACAACATTTAACAACTCTGAGGAGGCTGAGCCACTATGAGGAACTCCCCAGCAGGACCACCACTCAACTCAGCAATGCTTTACCCACCCAGCAGAACCATCTCTCCTCATGCACATCCTCTGGGCAAACATCAGCATCATCAAACATCATCAGCAAACATCAACTCTTCTGCAGACAAGTGTGAAGAAAGCCTCTGAGATACCCATGGAAGTAGTCTAATGTGATACAAAATTATGTTTTAGGAATATTTTGGTAGTGTTCCCTCTGAATTTTAGCTGACGTTACTGTTAATGTTTTTGAAAACTGTGAATAAGCTTGAGTGATGTCATGCCCGTTACAGATTACAGTACTACTTTGAACATTATTTCCAGACAAGATCAAAAAATGCCTCTGTGTCATAGTCACTTCAAAAGTATGAAGGCACTCAGTGTCAGCTGCTTAGCAAATAACAGAAGAATGTGGAGAAAATTCCATGTTTATAGAAGTCAGGAATAGTATTAATTTTAAGTACTGTTTTTAATATTTTAAATCATTGTGTTTCTTTGGTAGTCATAACATTATCAAAGGGTGATGAGTCTGATACAATATCTGCTATCAAAAATACAAGAGTGTCAAAAATTAGCAAAAACTTATAAAAAGTATAGGAGTTTGGTTATTTTGGTAAACCTATCATGCAGCCCAAGTAAACCTTGATGATCAAGAGAAAATACTACCTGAACAGGAGCCTTTTCTCCTGTAACTGCATTGTGTAGCAATTATTTTTCTTCTTTTTGATTTATTTTGGAATTGAAACAAGTAAAAGCTATTCTAAAAGAAGTCTTTCACACACACACACACAAAATTAAAAAAAAAATAAAAAAAAATTAGAATCACTCCCAAAGATTTCTATGTCATTTGAGGCTGGTTGGTCAAGTTCAAGTAAGTTAATCTGCCTTCTTACTTTTTGATGCTACTCTGCAATCGTGTTTTAGAATCCAAATAAGAATTTCTATGGATGATATAAAAATCTGATTATTTAAAAAATAACTTGTTATTGTATCAGAATTATTTTCTATTAAAGACATTCCAGCTGGCACCTGAACTGCAGATGTGCAAGAAATGTCTGTAAATATAAATATTTAACGGCAATCTTTGCTGTCTAAAAAACATTTCTAATTGCTACCATGCATTGTAGTACTGTTTCATGTGTATATGTAGATCAGGATAGGAAATCAGTGGGAGAAAAACACTTATGTTTGTAATTAAGTGAACATCTAAGTAGATGAGTTATCCTTGGTTTCAAGCTAGGGAGCTGAACAAGCAAGAAGTATCATTCATAGAAAATATCAGGTAAATACAATCAGATCCATAATCACAGTATCACAGTATCACAGTATGTTTGGGATTGGAAGGGACCTCAAAAGATCATCTAGTCCAATCCCCCTGCTGGAGCAGGAACGCCTAGGTGAGGTCACACAGGAACATGTCCAGGTGGGTTTTGAATGTCTCCAGGGAAGGAGACTCCACAACCCCCCTGGGCAGCCTGTTCCAGTGCTCTGTCACCCTTACTGAGAAGAAGTTTTTTCTCAAATTTAAGTGGAATCTCTTGTGTTCCAGCTTGATCCCATTACGCCTTGTCCTATCATTGTTTGCCACCGAGAAGAGCCTGGCTCCATCCTAATGGCACTCACCCTTTATATATTTATAAACATTAATAAGGTCACCCCTCAGTCTCCTCTTCTCCAAACTAAAGAGACCCAGCTCCTTCAGCCTTTCCTCATAAGTGGGGTGCTCCACTCTCTTAATCATCTTTGGTTGCCCTACACTGGACCCTCTCCAGCAGTTTCCTGTCCTTCTTGAACCGAGGGGCCCAGAACTGGACACAATATTCCAGATGTGGTCTCACCAGGGCAGAGTAGAGGGGAAGGAGGACCTCTCTTGATCTACTAACCACCCCCCTTCTAATACACCCCAGGATGCCATTGGCCTTCCTGGCCACAAGGGCACAGTGCTGGCTCATGGTCATCCTGTTGTCCACCAGGACCCCCAGGTCCCTTTCCCCTACACTGCTCTCTAATATGTAATTTCCCAACCGATACTGGAACCTGGGGTTGTTCCTGCCCAGATGCAGGACTCTACACTTTTCCTTGTTAAATTTCATTAGGTTATTCCCTGCCCAACTCTCCAGCCTGTCCAGGTCTCGCTGGATGGCAGCACAGTCTTCTGGCATGTCAGCCACTCCTCCCAGCTTAGTGTCATCAGCAAACTTGCTGATAGTACACTCTATTCCCTCGTCTAAATCGTTAATGAATATATTGAATAATACTGGCCCCAGTACTGACCCCTGAGGCACTCCACTAGATACTGGCCTCCAACTAGACTCCGCACCATTGACTACCACTCTCTGGCTTCTCTCCTTAAGCCAGTTTGCAACCCACCTCACTACTCTATTGTCTAGACCACACCTCCTCAACTTAGCAACTAGGATGCTGTGGGAGACTGTGTCAAAGGCTTTACTGTGTCAAAGGCTTTACTTTTGCCGGGCGCAGTGGCGTGCGCCTGTTGTCCCAGCTGTGCATGAGAGGCAGAGTCTGTCGGATCGCTTGAGCCCAGGGTTCGAGTCCCGCAGAGCGGCGCTGAGACTGCCAGAGCTGTGTTCGGTGTTGAAACCCCGGAGGGGTGGGGCTGGGGGCACCAGTGTAGTAATCCATAAGAAGGATTTCATTGTAATGAACTCCAAACAAAGCAAAGAAATAAACACACCAAATTAATCTAATGTTGTTAAAATTCACAGCAGTATATTTACCTATAATTTGTTATAAAATCAGTAACCTTGAAAGCTACTTAAACATAGCAGACTTTGCAAATCCAGAAAAAATATATATGAAGAACTATGCCTCTATTAATTTTTCTCACACTTTCAACATTCAATTTATCTGGGCACACAGAGAGCACAAGACTGCTGTTGATGTGATTTGATTGGTATCATGTATAACTAGCAGGACTAGATGTTATCCATTATTAAAAAGGAACCCAGAAATGTTTTTGTTCAAGGGTTGCTCTTTGTTTTGAAGGCATTTCCACTGGGGTTTTTGTTTTTGCTTTAATACACATGGAGTTTTCTAAAATGTGTATACTTTGTATAGAATTAGACTTTTTGCCTAATGTATAGATTTATGTTTATTTCTTCAAATTCTATGATTAGGAAAAACGAGTGCAAGAGTTGGGAAATTTGGTAGGAAAATATTTAACATAGATAATATAAATAAGAGCTGGATGATTTCACACATTTCCATACATGAAAACGAATTATAATATCATGAACCAGTATATTTTAAATAATGAGGAATGAATGTTTACTACCATCTTAATCCTCTTTGTCACTAATTTAAAATTATGCCTTTAAGTTGAAAAAAACCTGGGTAACCAAACCTGCAAAGGAAGACAGGAACCAAATACCAACATTAATGTCTTTTCATGATAGCTTTTCTCACGCTGTACTTAAATGTGAAGCTACATGAAGTTCTTTACATCAGGCACTAAATGTCTACAGCTTAGGAGATGAGGAACAGCTGCATTCTGATAATGCCGCAAGCTGAGGTGATTAATTTGGAGTTAAATCCTAGCAGAACTTACACACTGAGCTTTTCTAGTCCCAGCTGGCAAGAGAAAACACTGAATTCCCTGCAAACATAGCCCAAGATGGTGATAATCCTTCCATCAAGCTATTTTTTTATTACGTACTTTTATCCAACAAGCTAATACTTGGAGAACTTGCCTTGGGTAGAGGGTTTTTTTGTTTTGTTTTGTTTTGCTTTGCTTTGTTTTCCTTGGTAGAAATTCACTGCCTGACTTTTTTTCCCAGCTTTTTGTCTTTTCATACAATATTTATTAAGCCAGAGAGACAGAAGGGGAGAATGATTCCTCAAGTTAGTCATCAGGGCATTTATTAGAAAGAATGGACATAATGATTCACATTCCTATCACAATGAATGTATGCTGAAACCCTACAGATCCTTCACATCTATCTGCGAGACAAAAATGCAACTTCAACTTCCTTTCTGTGGTATGCAGGGATGTAGTCTAGTCTTAATTGCAATAAGCAATAGGAGCTATTCACAACCACATGGTACTTCAGTAATTTAGCTTGTACTTTCCCCATACAAGAACATATAAACAGCATATCACATTTCCTCATGACAATCTCTTTTTGCACCAAACAGAGCAATATCACTATATTAAGCAAATGTACTGAAGTGGTTTTCAGAGAACACACCTCAAGAAACTTTGATTAGAAATTCAACTCAGCTTTGTATACAGCAAGTAGTAAATGGCAACCAGGTGTTTATTTGGTTCCTAGATCTTACTCTGAAGAAGGTAACAGATATTTTCCTTTTGTCCCATAATACAACACTACCTCTTTAATGAGCTGATCAGATTACTGAAATGTCAATATTCATTCTGTATGTAAACCCAGAAAACTGTCAATATAACTTGGACTGAATTGAAAATTAAGGCATGGGATGGGGAAAATAAATAAGTGAAATACTGAACAACATTTTGGTACAAACCTTTTCAAGCACATCCCTTTCTTTTCTCAAGCTGTCCTGATCAGGAATGTCTAATGCTCAATAGAGCCAAAAAGGACATCATGTTAAGAAAAAATGTTTCAGTAACAAGTTATCTCTGAACCATAGTTTGGTCTTCCAGTGTTTTCCTTTCTTGCTGCTTTCCTGTCTAAACTAGGCAAAAAATGTAAAGTGTTTGTGCTCAAATCTGAATGAAAGTTCATTTTCCTACATTTCATAGTCCAAATTAAAAAAAAAAAAAAAGTATCCTAATTAATCTTCTCTTTAAATACTTTGGTTCAGGATAACTTCTGGTTTTTAAGTGTTTTTATCAAGCATATATTTTAACGTCATTATAGTTTCTGTCAGGCGGTAAAAGTTTGAAGTTACTTTGTCAGTAAAACAGAGAATTAATTTCCATATGTGTAATTTGAATTTTAAATTCTTTGAAACAGCTCTTCACTTGAAGTAAATCAGCATAGTTCCTTGTATGAGTTCTTTGCAAACCAGCCTCAAAAAACCTAAACTCTTTGCTACTGCTCTGATGTTCTTATAGACATGAAAAAGGTTACTCAGCAATGATGTGTAATTAACCGACAGATTTTAACAGTTAAAGTATTTTCAGCAGAGATTCAAAACAATCTGAAAAAAAGCAGTTGATAATATTTGTCAAATTCTGTCTTTAATTAATGACTGAAATTAGAAGGATTGGCAGATATTTGCCCTAGTATTCAGCAAAGTTGTATGAATGGTATTTGCTGTGGACTTTTTGAATCTCTTACATTTATCTTTGGGGAAAAACAATGAGACATATAAGTGTTGTTAATTTAATTCATGTAAAATCATCATATTTGTTATGAGTCCTCTCTCTATCCAAGTTGCCAGACAGTAATAAAGATAAATGAGCATCTGATAGAGCTCTGCAGATACTACTCTAAATGACTAAATCAGACTGAAATTTGTCCTATTGGCTAATGTTTAACAATGAAAGTAATTCAAGGACAGTTGCATTCTGTACAGGTTCTTCATCATTTCAATAGCTGAAAGCCACAAGGGTAGTTTTTAATTGTTTATGTGATAGATCATTTGGCTGTCTCCTTCACTCTGTAAAAAAAAAAAAAAATACCCACAGTGAATTAATAATGAGCTCAGGCACAGCTACAAAGTAACTGCTACAGGATAAGATTGATTTATATCTAAGGTGATGTTGCCCAGGCTCCAGATAAGTAACTAGGGAATATAAGTTCCCTGCAATATCTCAGATCATGATCACAAGTTTGGTATTCCAAATTTCTGTTGATACAACAGACTTTGATATATGGCACTATGGTTTATATTTGTGTGAATTAACTTTGAAAGTATAAGAGTAGATAAGAGTTGAATAACTTTCCAGGATGTATTCTTTAGTTCTGTCACACATTTATATGGAGCAAGAGGTACTAAGCTTCTACACTGAAGTAATAATAAAAAGTAATGCAGACAGAAATATCTTGCCTCTAGCAAGACCAATGGCAAGGTCGGATTGCATCAATTAAATGAGAAAGTGTCCAAGCTGAAGTTCATTCCACACAACGTGAGCTTTTTTTGGTCCTTTCAAACAAGTGTCTAGTTTTACAAGTATAAGGTCGCTTAACTATAAATTCATAGATCTACAAAATGAAGTGACCATGAAAAAAGGCTCCTAAAATAGTAAAAGAGAATATTAGACAATGTAGATTTAAAAAAAACAAAACAAAACAAAACAAAACTCTCCAACTGAAAAAATACCGAAAATATCTTCTTTTAAATATTTGCAAATATAGCACAACTGCTGTCAATATGTTATCAACTATTAAACACTTTTCAAATTTCAGCATTATCATTGTAATTCCTTTTACATTTTGTTAAAGATTCTGAATCACATTTAGAAACAATGTTTAATAATTAAAAATATATAAAACAATCAAGCAGATTGCCATTTTCTCTTTTGAAATATGACTACTTTGCATTTGTTTGTAAGAAAACTCTCTTCTTGATAAATTTTGATCCTCAAAGCTGAGGATCTTAATATTACACATCCCTCCCAGCCAAGAACCTTGTATTTGACATGTCTGCTTGTTCAATTTAAGTTCTAAACTTAGTTTCAGCCCTTCTTAGGTCTCAAATTAGATGTAAATGAACTGCTGTCTCACTTATCTCTGATATGATATTTGAAAAACAGTCAGTTTCAACTGATCCTGCATGTAGCCTCCCATGAAGTGTGGTACAAAGTAAACTTTCAGCATTATTTTTTCTCCCTTTAAGCCACTGCCTTATGACTGGTCCCTGACTGTGGACGAAAAGCAGGAAGGAAGCAGAGCCCTTAAAATTTTGCAGAACTAGATAAGACCATAATCACAGAAAAGAGAATTTGCAGTGACCTCTGTGTGGTTACCATAGCCTATTGCTTGGAATAAAGGCTGATTTTGGTACTGTTCGGAAAACCAAACAAGGCACATGTATGAAAATATAAAGCAGCCTGAGGTTACTCTAAACAGGAAAAAGAAAAAAAAAAAAAAAAAAGAAAAAGAAAAAAAAGAAAAGCCTAAAACAAAAGTTCCTTAATCCAAAATGTGTTGGTTAAATGTTTACATCTTGGTTTTGTTTTGTTTTGTTTTGCTTTGTTTTGTTTTAATTTATCATCTCAAAATTGAATTAATAAATAAATTAATGAATTAAGCAATAATGGTAGTAATAAGTAATAGTAATTATTATAATTATTATTATTTTTAAAAATGTCATGAAGAGATGGCAGCACTCTTCCAGAATAGTGAATCTTAAGAAAATATTGACACTATTTTGAGAGGGAAATTCAAAGTCTCAGAAGGAATAAGAGAATTTATATTAAAACTTAATCTTAACTATGACCTTAGAGGCCAGATAAAATATAAAACCTTCACAAAACTGTGCCTACAGCCATCTAAAAGAACAAAAGTTCTCACCTAACTTGTTTTCCCCCGTGAAAATAATTCTGAATAGAATGCAATGGAGAAACCCAAAATCTCTTGATGGACACATTTTAAACACAGAAATAAATTAAATATATCAGAATTTGATCAGTGGTTGTACAGAAAATAAATTGCAGATCAAATTTTTTTTTCTGACGTAATGAAAGAGAGTTGATGCGGAACTACACATGACATCATTTATTCTATAATAAAAAGAAAAATACAGAGAAAATGCTGGATAGATTCATCTCCAGACATCTTTTATCTTCAGTGGTGTACTTATATATTAAACAGCACAATGTATAGAAAAGTGAAAATCTCCTTGTTCTACTGCGCTTGATAAGACACGAATAATGGGGTGAAGTTAAGTTTTATTTTTTTACTGATTTTAATAGGAACAGAGTTTCCACCAAAGTATCTTGAATAAATCTCTTTTCTTATTACATGACTCTCAGCATAAGGTCTGATTTTAAAATTGCTAAGAAACATATTTTTTTTTTTTATTTAAATGCTTAAATAGTATCACTTCATTGCTAAGAAACAAATTTGTATTCCTTACAAAACCCAAATTCATTATTTATATGCCTTGTCTAAACAGAGGATGTTCAGAAAGTGTATTCCCTTCCTTTTAGTATAATATGGTTTATGAGAATGGTGGTGAGTTCAGCTTGGTTAAAGAATGCCAAACTCCATGAAGGCAAATGTTGACTCTCAGACCTTGATTAGAAAAGTCACTGTACAAAACTAATCTTTTACTTTTTTTCACTTCACAGTTTAGTTATTTTGTTCACTGATTCAGTTGTTGCCTATGGATATAAAAGAGAAACATGTGTATCAGAAAAAAAAAAGTTGTATGTACTTGCAACCTGAATGAGGATAAATACACACACATGCGCATCAGTTTTATGTAAATGAGTTATATAAAGACAAAAAATATCCTTATCTTTATCCAAGAACCCATACAACTTCCATATAATTTTAAACTAGCAAATAACTCAATTGTATGTGGGCCTGGTTAAGGTTTTCTGGAAACTTCTCATTGGAAATCCTGATCTGTAAACCTAGACAGAAGCCTGGACAGAAACCTGATCCCTCTATGCACATGGAATGGTGTCAGATTCTTACTTTTCTTTGTATTTCTTCTAATTTTACATTTTCAATGACAAAACTATAGGTTAATGCTGTGATAGCATAGCTGACCAGTAAAAAGGAAGACACAAATTTACCTCTCCTTTGTGCAAGATTTGGAGTAAGCATTCAAATGTATATTTTCTGATGCTGAGGAAGAGAATATACATATATATATTTTACATGTATACATATGTATGTGTGTGTTATATAGGTGCATCCTTGTAAGCAGATTGTGGAACCAGTATGTTTTGAACCAATGAGCATCCATTATAGCTTGAAGAGAAGAAGGATTAAAATTGTCAAAACACATAACAAGTAGTCATATTTATTAGCTGTGATCGATTAGGTCAAAACAGTGACATGAATTTATACTTTTCACATTTCTTGACAGTAGGAAATTTGCTATTTCAGTATCCATCTCTCTCCCTCCTCTCCCTCTTTATTCTTTTTTTTCTGTGTTAAAAACCTTGAATAAAGAAATAATTGAGTAATTGACCTGCATAACTGAAATCTCAAAGAGCTTTGTGGGACAGTAGAATACTTCTCAGTGCAGTTCCACTTTTTCCCTATGATAAAAGTAAGTGGAACTGAAGGACTTGTCTGCTTTTCAAAATAAAATGTGAATGATATTAATAGTTTTTCATCCAAACTGCTAAGCTTTTCAAACACAATGAAAATGCTCTCTGTCTAAAAGGAGACATAATTATTCTATCACTCAATCATAAATATTTAATTCTTTGTTTTATCTAAAGAAGCTTTAGGAAGAAAAAATAATTTCTTCATGTATGCAATATGATTACACTCCAGGTCAAGCTATAAAAGAAAATAAAAATCTTTGTAGTATTCAATTTAAATGTTGCTTTGTCACATAATTGTGATAATACATTTTTAATTTAAATAAAAATACCTAAAAGCCTGACAGGTAGAAGGATATTTAGGGTACCTTGAATGTTCAGAAGAGATAAGAATGATGAATTACCAGTGATAACAAGGAAGGATTATCATAGTACAATTTTCTTCAAACTCTCATTATTTTTATTGTATACATTGTATTACTGAGTCTTCAGTAACATGTTGACTATATTCATTCTTTGTAAGATATATTAATGAATTCAGAACAGAATAAATTCTAGGCTTTCAATCAATTTCTTTATTCTCTTTGATGCCTAGCAGTCACGCACTAATTCTGTGATAGCCAGTGCATAACTCAGAAGGTAATCTGAATTAGAGTATCTAATTTAAATAGAAATTAGAGTTCTTTTAAAGAAGTGTTCAGTTTCTTCCTTCCTATTTTCTTAAGTCACAATTTGCATGGAGGATATTTTAATGGTATCATTTCTTTGTCTCATTTATGAAAAACAAAACAAAACAAAACACCAAAAATCCACAGAACAAACCAACCACTCTACTAGTAAGTGCTAAGAAAAGTGATTACTGAAACTTATTCATTGACACTGTTTCAGACTTCCTATTTCTATGTGGGTTTGTTCAACATCTGTTCAATATTCTCAGTTTAAAAATACAGTGGAATTAAATCAGCATTCTTTTTTACTAAGGCTCTTTGATTTCCACTTTCTTATTCTTATGTTTCTACTAATCTCATAATTTCACCTCTATATTTTATATGATCTTTGTAAACATTTCTAAACCGAGTAGGGTTACTCTACAGTATGTTGAAGTATATCAATTGAGATTTATTGTCCTTGAAGATAGCTACATTAATTTTTAGAGCTTTGTCTTTTAGGATGTCAAAGTTATCATGTAAATAAAAAGGTTTTTACATATTAAGGGTCTCACAGGTTTTACTAATGCACCCATATATATATATATATATATATATATATACTTGTTGGTGTATGTTATATTTGTATATCTATTTGTTAGGATTCATTATTTTTAATAATTAAATTTAAGTTCCAAAGTGTTTGCAAGGATCTATCTTCTTCATCTCTCATGGGGAAATTCGGAATTAAGATGTCTCTCTTGTTTTAAAGATAGACAAACTTAACTTTAGGATATATCCGCACTCTGTGAATTACTCCACTGAAATATTGGGACAATCAATGGAGTAAGATACATCTACATTTGAATTATTGAGATAAAAGTTGACCTGTGGTACATTAGAAAAGGGCATATGTGTGTATATATATATGTGTTTACTTTTTAATAATCTTCTCAAGAACAAATCCTAAATACTTTTCTTGAAAATATGTTGTCATCTTTGACATCTCTGAAATGCTTTTCTCTTTTTCTAAGTCATGTAATTGTAATAAGGATAGGTACTGAAAAGACAACTTTACTTGGACCCCATGTCAGACATAGCCAGTTTCAGCCATCTCTAAGATGGGCCTTCTACTGGCCAAATCTGAGCCATTCAGCAGCACTGGGGGCACATCTGTGATAACATATTAAAGAAAGGCTAAAAACCACTGTGTAACACCAGCTGCAACAGAGGAGTGAGAATATGTGAGAAATTAATATGGTTAGTGAAGAATAAGGGAAGGGGGTGCTCGAGGCAGGAGCGCAGAGATTCTCCTGCAGCCTGTGGAGAACACTGTGATGAAGCTGGTTGGCCTTCTGCAGCTCCTAGAGGTCCACAGTGTGGAAGATATCCAGCCTGCAGTCCATGGAGGATCCCACCTTGGAGCAGACAGATATGTCCTAAAGGAAGCTACAGCCCATGGAGAGCCCATGCTTGAGCAGGCTCCTGGCAGGAGCTGTAGAGAGAGAAGCCCACACTAGAGCATGTTTTCTGGAAGGACCTGACCCCTTGGGGGACCTACACTGAAGCAGTCCATCTCTGAAGGACCGCACCCTGTGGAAAGGACACATGCTGGAGCAGTTCTTGAAAAACTGCAGCAAATGGGAAGGCTCCACATTGGAGAAGTTTATAAAGGACTGTATCCTATAGGACAGACTCCATACTGGAGCAGGAGTACGACATGATGAAGAAGAAACAGCAGACACAAAGTGTTATGAACTGACCACAACCCCCATTCCTCATTTTCCTGCCGGGGGGAAGAGGTAGAAGAGTTGGGCATGAAGTTGAGCTTGGGAAGAAAAGGACTGGGGAGTAGTTTTTTTTGTTTTGTTTTTTTTTTTTTTTGTTTTTCTTACTATCTTACTCTATTTTTAAATGGCAATAAATTAGGTTGAGTCGGGTTTGTCTGTGAGAGTAGTTGATGAGGGATGTCCCCGTCTTTATCTCAATGCAAAAGCTTCTTCATCACATTTTCTTCCCTGACCTCATGAGAAGGGAGAGTTAGAGACTTGGTGGGCACCTGGGAGACAGCAGTGGTTAACCCATCATACCATGTTACAGTGGAAAGCAGAAAATGCCAACAGTTCTCTTAGCATAATACAAGAGAAAAGTCCTCCCAGTAGTTTGTTAATATTCTGAATAGTGAACACTGAAAACATTGTATATATGTAGTTTCTATTATTCTCACTTGATTCCAAAATGTTTTTAATTGTTTATGAAAACAACATGTGAATTTTAATTCAAACATTTCTGTTACACATTCAACATCAGCCTTATCTCACTCAAGTCTTTTGCATTTAAGTCATAACTTAATGTCTTTTTCAAGAACATTGTTTTCCATTCTGAAGTTTTTCCTTAGTCTCATTTTGCATTGTTGAATAAGTCCTACCTACCCTCAGTGATTTATTGGTTTTGAGTTGCCCCAGTCAACTTATCACTTTTGCCTTGCTGACCCTGAAGTAATCCAAGATAGCAAGTACATGACCAATAATAGATGCCATCGGTTAATGTCTTTTGTGTTGTACACTAAGCATTCTCCTTATACTTCAGTCTGTTGAATGGATCCCCCAACATTTTAATTAAACTTAAAATTTTCTCTTATTGGTCTCCAAACTTATGGCTTTCATTTATTACATTCCACAAGTATTTAATGTATTATTTGCTTTTTGCTCAGTATAGATGCCTCTATTAATCTACTGATGATTTATAGAATGTTTTAGCAAGGTATGAACATTTTATTAACATGTCAATAGCTACAGTACTGACAAATGGTGAAACTATGACTTTTTTGCGTCAGTAAGAAAGATGTCAAAAAACTGTATAGATTCTTAATATTATTTTCTCATACTTACTAGGTAACATAAAAGGGGAAAATAACAACACCTTCCTTAAGAAAACACAAACCTAGAAAACAAATTAAATGTTTCAGAGAAGTTTGTCTTCATAAGAGCTTAATGCATAACTGTTATAGTCTGAATGTGACCTGAAATGGGTTTTCCATACTAAAAATATCATAACTGTAAACCATTCTCTAAAGTTACTGGGACCCTGACAGGCTAGAAATATGAGTTGACTGGAACCTCATGTATTAATAGTTCAGCAAAAGGACATGCAAAGTCCTGTATCTCACATATGAGGGAAGGCTGACAGAGCTGGAACTATTTAGCCTGGAGAAGACTCAAGGTGATATTATCAATACCTGAAAGGTAGAGAGAGGATGTTTTCAGTGGGGTCCAGTTGCAGGACAGGAACTAATGGACACAAGCTGAAACACAGGAGACATAAGGAAAAAAAAGGTTGTGGAGTCTCCAATCCTGGAGATGCTCTAAAGCTGTCTGGAGATTATCTGAGGCAACCAGCTCTTGATGACTCTACTCTAGCCAGGGGCTTGGACCAGATGACCTCCAGAGCTCCCTTCTAATCTCAACAATTCTGTGATTCTATTATTACATTCTAGGCTGCGAAACAAGTGCCTTCTTTCTTTATGGAACATATAGAGACATTTTGTTTAGCATAAAAGTGCCAGATACTAAGCCCACTGTTGTAGGACTTTATATTATACATCTTGAGTTTATTGTATTTTGAGTGTGGTAAAAATGACAAGTGAAGAATCACATCTTTTGCAAACTGCTTAAAGCAAATAGTACCAAGGTGCAGAACTTTAAAGATATTAATCTTAGATGTTGGAAGAAATCTGTAAGAAAGAAATGAGTAAGCAAAATATGTATGTTAAAGACATGAAAAAGTATAAAATATGTATTTTGATAACTATATTAGTTTTGAATTAAAAAGTATATATATTATACATATACATTTGATATACACGTTATGTTTTTTTCTTTTTAATATCAGTGCAAACACGTGAATTTAGATTCCTCTTAGAATCATAGAATCATTTTGATCGGAAAAGACCCTAAAGTGTAAGTTGTAGTAAACAAGCAGATATGATATTGATGATATTTGTAGACAACCTTTCTTTTTGTCCTTTAGTACACTCTGAATACTGAATTTTGTCTCTGAATATGACAAACATATACATTTCAGGAAAACTGAATTGCTTTTTGTCATGATTTTTAGGCACATAATTGAGTCTAAAGCCTCCATTTATTCTAACTATGATTTAGATACCTCAAGCTCAATTCAGTTACTAACATCAAAGTCTCCAGTACCATTTGGAATGATTTAAAGTTTCTGAAATGTTGCCTTGGCATTGATAAACATGACTCATTAGTGGTACTTAGTGACATTTTAAGTTGCAAAAGTTCCCACCTGGGCTTCAGTTGCCACTACAAAAAAAGTGGTTATCTAATAGCTTCTGTGTCTCATCTGAACCTCTGATACATCAGATAACATTATGCAGCCATGTGTAGACATTTGCATGCTACCCCAGATAAATTACTGTTTGTTACTTCTACTTATTGAATATGTTTAACAGTGCTTGTACTTATGTATAATGTATGGTGATTTTGTAGTTTATAAAGTATTAAATATTTCCTGTTGACATTTAATAGGATAAAATGAGTTCTGGAATGTAGGCTTGAGAACTTTACGGCATTACCATAATAAGAAATATCTGGATGAGTTTCCTTGCTTGTGGGAACTCTAATTAAAATGAATGAAAGCAGACATTTGCAATTGCCATTGCAGAATAAGCGCAGTTTCAGATCCAACAACTTGGTGCTTACTTTTCCTAAGCTGAGTCTTCCTTTTGATAATAATTGGATGCTGGTTCCTTGAAGAGCAAAGGTATAAATTACAAAATGTATTGCAAGATGACAGAACAGTAGAAGTCTTTTTAATGTGAATGGAAACCAAGAAATTCTCTTCATATAACATTAAAAATAGGACCACAAAGAAACTCTGATCTTGTTAGTAATCAGAAAAAAATATCTACATGAAATACAATAATTCTGTTTACAAAGTTAATTCATTTTAATGCTATAAATTATTGATTTTCCTCCCAAGAAATTTCAAAATTACTATTTTAAATAACCTGATGTCCTGGTTTTGTTAAAAACAAGTTTCTCTTTCAGTGAATTTTGCCTGTCAGCTAAAGCCTTCATATTAACTGCATTTTCCTGGAGAACCAGACACATGTTTTGGTAGAACCTAGCAATGGAATGCAAACTTATTGATAAGCATGGATGGACATCTCGCGAGAGGGGCGACGAGAAACAACTGACCAACTGTGTATAACATTCCATTCACGTGAATACTTCATATAAAATGGGAGATCACGAGGATCTCGTCCCTTTTTCCCTTTTTCCTATGGCCGACATTAGGAGAGGACCTTGCTAGTCGTCCCTGCAAACTGAGGCCTAGTGAGAGACTGAATCCAGCTCTGGTTGGCTGTGGAGTCTAATCCAGGACTTTGGGTGCCGGCTCTGCAGTTGCTGAGACTTTCAAGATTGGTTTTATATATTTTGTATTATTTTCTCTATTCTTAGTAGCATTAGTAAAACATCTTTAATTTTTTCCAACTCTCTTCTCTCTGTTCTTCTTTTCCTCCCAATCGCCTCTCCTTAGTGGAAAGGGGGGAGAGGGAGGGGCAAAAGGGGGAAGTGGGGGGGGAAGAGGGGGTTAACAATACATCTGCCAGGGTTTTATTGTCACCCACAATCTTAACCCTCGACACCTGAAATTCCTAGAATTCTCAACAGTCATCACATAGATTGGTTTCATAACAACTCTCAATAACCATTCTTCTCAGCTGAAATTTTGCTCTTTTGAACAGACCAAATGTCATTCATTAAGAAAAATATTCTCTCAAAGGCACAACAGTGCCTCAGAGTGCCAGCATAAATTGAATGGGAAGGCTGAAATTCAAAGATGGGGTCTTATGTGTTAAAAAAAAAAATATGGAAAATCTTTACCAGCTGTCATAGACTGATCCCTTTTTCTTTCAATGCTTTCATTGACAGAAAAGGAGTGTGTAGATAAACACGAGTATTCTTTAAGCATCATTTAGTTGATAGTTCATTTTCCTCACATTCTGCAGTATGATAAAACTCCACATTGATTTAAGCTCCACTGCTTCAATTGCTGAGAACAGTTAAATTCAAAGACACATTAGACTTGAATATAGAAAGCCTTTGTCTTACAGTCAGAGCCCTTCCTATAACTGTTTGAGATGCCAAATATCTACCATAGTTCCAGTCATATGATTGGTTGATCTATTGGATTAACATGAAACATTTTCTTCATTAAACTTGTCTCACTTTTCTGAACACTTCCGCAAACTTATTTGTTAGTTAAAATTATTTGGTGATTTTTTTATTCTTTTTTTTTTTTCATAAGTGTACTGGACTCCCTGTGTTTAAATGTCCTTGAGGCCTATTCAGTGAGTTTCCAAAACTGATCTGGAAAAATGCATGACATAATTTCTGGTAGTTATTATGAAACCTAGGCAATAAATCCCGAGACAATAGAAAGAACTTAAGGCAGTGAGAAGTACTTGATGAAAGGACTTAATAGGAGAGAAGCAGTCCTAAAAATGTTCTGTATTCATCTAGATACTTTTATCTACCATTTCATCATACTTCTTAAACAACTTTTCAGACATCAGTATGATTCATTGTTTCTCATGATACTTTAATGAAATAAGGGAGTGCTGTTTTCTGCATTTTGCAAATAGAGAATTTAAGCACAAAGTCACCAAATCTTAGTGCCAAAAGAGGTTTGACACTAAAATGGGTATTGACTGTGTAAATATTACCTAGAACAAAATACACACCTGAGATCAAATACTTAGTTGTTACTGAATCTTGGAAACATTAAGAATATGTAGGTGGACTAGAATAGAATAGAATAGAATAGAATAGAATAGAATAGAATAGAATAGAATAGAATAGAATAGAATAGAATAGAATAAAATCCATTTCAGTTGGCAGGAACCTACAATGATCATTTAGTCGAACTGCCTGATCAATTTGAGGCTGCTCAAAAGTTAAAGCATGTTATTAAGGGCATTGTCCAAATGCCTTGTAAACAGTGATAGGCTTAGGGCATCAATCATCTCTCTAGGAGAACTGTTGCAGTTTTTGATCACCCTCTCAATAAATAAATGCTTCCTAATGCCAAGTCTAACTCTCCCCTGGCACAGCTCTGAACCATTCCCATATGTCCTATCACTGGATACCAGGAAGAAGAGATCAACACCTCCCTCTCCACTTGCCGTCCTCAGGAAGCTGTGAAGAGCAATGAGGTCACCTCTCAGCCTCTTTTTCTTCAAACTAAACAAACACAAAATCCTTAGCCACTCCTCATACGACATGTCTTCCAGAATGTGGATCACCTTAATTAAATAATGTAGCTCTATAATCTTATACTTCATGGAGCTACAGCACGCCTAAAAAAGCCCAATCAATGAACCAGCACCAACAACAATGAGCAAAAAAACCCACCACCTGTTTCTGGAGGCAAAATTGATTGTATTAACTTCCTATGGTAAAATGAGTAAAAACTGTACCTTAATGATTGATATGAAGTATGAATGAATTATCAAAAATATTTGCAAATATATTTTCCTTTTATTACCTATGCTGTTGCATTTTTCTGTTTTCAAGAGGTCAGATGTTTGAGGAATACCAGCCTTCATAAGGATACAGACTGATTACATTCATAAAATAAAATATTTAAAAATTCTTGTTGTTTTAAACATATTTAACTTTTCTGTAGTCAAGAAAAGAGAAAGCTCAACAACTGTATCTCTAAGGAAATTGCAAAAGTTTATGAGAAAATTAATTTCTTAGAACTTAATCCAGTTATTCAAAGTGCCCCTGTGTCAATCCAGTAATAACTAAATGTGAATTAATTGATTTAAAGTAAGTTTATTACGTATTATTAGATTTTAAAATAATTAAATAATAAGTTTTTTGATTCTTGTCAACTTAGCACTGTGTTAATTATAAACACACTGAACTAATTTCCTGACCCACATAAAGTTGTGCAGCAGCCTTTAAAATGGTCACAAAGGTCTTTAAACAGAAATGTTTGCTATGCTAACTGGTTACCAAAAGTGAGATGACTTTTCCTTTAACAGCAGCAGTTTCTTAACTGTGTTTCAGTAGAACAATACAATGTTACTGACTAAATAGTGAAAACTCCCCATCTATTTTGTATTCATTTGACTCTTGTTCTTTTTTGGTTAAAGATAAATCAAAGTTAAATATACTAATTTTGAATGTTAGAAGTTTAAAACCTGTTTTTTTATAAATTACTGTTTCCCATAACTCATTGACATATGCTGTTTATTGCTATTCACTCTTGCACATTCACATTATTTATATAGCAAATAAAAATTCAGGAATTGTAACTGCGTTTGAGTTAAATATTCACAGTTCACATTTAAGGCTTTGTCAATTAAATCATGCAGGTGACAGACTAAACCGAAAGGTTAAATTATGCAAATATGTTTTTGCTTTTTAGTATACTACAACTGTCACAAAGTAGTTTCAAGTGCAAAACCATTGACTGACTTGGACAAAAAATAAGCATAATTAGAGAGAAGAGTGATTAACAGTTGAGAACCTAGCCAGGTTGGTAGGATAGCTCCATAAAGACCTTCAGAAGTAAGTTTGTTTTTCCTTGCTTGCATAAAGTCTACAGATGTTTATCTTAATGGCTATGTGATTCAGATTATGCCTGGTTTAGACATCCTATGTAGTCACACGGAGTAAAGGTGGCATATAAATCATGAGTTAAAGTAGGTTATCCAAGAGTTTCTACCTAGTTCCAGCAATTAATAGTCATCCACCTTTGCAGTGTTGGAACTGATAAATATAGCATGAATATAATACTTATATTTTGGTTTAGCTCAGGAGCTCACTTTTGAGGCATATCTAGCAGTCATTCCAACTAACCATGTTTTTGTACCCCTTATGAGGTGGTCTTCAGTGTTTAAAATGGATTCCTTCTTAAATTAAAAAAGTGCCAGCTGCTAATGAGCACTCAACTCATGAGACCATTCTGGAGCCAGTTCGAATTAACTCCCTTGAAATACATACTCTGTGCATGTCAGGTCCTCAGCACGAGTGATTTCATCTTAATGATCTTAATCTGTCTGAATGGATTGCTGATATAGACATAATCACACTAGTGCAGTTCGTAATTTTTCCAAGGTTACATAAATTATGCCTTTGTAAGTCACTGTGTTTCTGATAGTATTGTATTGATAGTATTGTAGTTGCCTGAAAATTTAAAGACAAATAAATTTTCCACTCTCTGTGATTCTCATTATAGCTTTCCAGGTAATGAGTCTGAACAACATGTGAGTACAGAATGACTGTGTTGGAGCTTGTGCTATTGTGAATTTTCATGACTTCTTCACATAAATTAAATGGGATATAGATACTTTTCATTGCACTAGAGAAAGGAACTGAAGTTCAGTGGTGTGGAGATTGAATGATTTTAGGCAAGCAAAGGCCTACAATAACAGGAAACAAGGGAGAAATTCTGACTGAAGCAATCCATCTGCAATTGGAATCATCTGTGGATGTCAGTCAATCTTTTCAACTTTCTTAAAGTAAGTCTGGGAGTAAGGTATTTTTCAGCAACTGTTACAAACACTTTACAGAAGAAGAAGGAAAAAAAAAAAAGGAAGAAAAAAAAAGAAGAAAATAAAAGTAAATTGAGTACAAAAAACCCCAAATGCATGCCTAAAGTAAGCTTACATACTAGTTGTCTCACTCCTTAGATATCTTCTCTGACTCCTGGAAAACATTTCTTCGCCAGTTTTTGTGTGATTTAATGGAACTGTAGAGATTCAAGTTTCTTCAATATTAATTGACCTGACATTAATGCATGCGTTTTTGTGTGCTTTCAGATTTGTTTCAATTAAACTTTTTTTCCTATTCTCCAACTATTTTTCTCAGTAGGAGTTTTGTACATAATGTGCCAGTACTAAGCAAAACATCATAATAAGCTAATAATGTTATTAACCTTGAGGCACTGGAGGCTAATCGAAACATTTTAAATGTTTTTGTTGGACCATTTTAACTGGAACTTTAGAACAGACAAATTAAGGTCTGTGAAAGGAACTGAACTTTTTACATAGAAGCCATCTAGTCAGTATCATCTGCATGACTGCAAGTCAGAGGTAGTTTGTATGCAATGTGTCACGTAGGCACCCCAAAAGTCAATTTTAGGCAGACAACAAGTTCCAAAATAGACTTTATTCTGGCCAGAAAAACACAGCCAATAAACCAACTAGAAACAGGGTTTATACAATTATTTAGCACTCCAACAACATAAAATACAGGTTCAGATATGAGTTGAGGAGATTATTGGGCTATGACAACATGAGAATAATGAGGATCCACAACGTGCATGCATCAACTCACAAGAAACAAAACCAGAGGCCTCTTACTACATGGTACCCAAAAGAAATAATCACTCGCCTGGGTTAGGCGAGGGCTTACACATGCCTGGTTAGGGAAGGACTCTCACTTGCTTGGGTTAGGCAAGGACTCATTCAAGGGTATATCCAGCAGAGAAAGATAATGGCTCCTCACAGGAGAAGGTGAGGCACTCTCAGTCCTGGGAAGTCTCCTTAGATGGTGTCCCAGTCTAAGGGGAGGGATCCAGTTCATAGACCTGCTGCTCCGAGAAGACCATTCAAAGAGGGTCTTCGGTCGGAACCCTGTTTTATAGCCTGGTCAGATCTGGCTGTGGTCATTATAACATGGTCCAGAAGCTTCTCAGCTTCTCTGGGCACCTTCTTTGTTGAGGACCCTGTCAATTGACTGAGGCTCCTACCCTCCTGCTCACTCAGCCAGATGGAGCTGAAGTCACTCTGCCCCAGGGTAGGGGAGGATGTGACTATCAGCACCTTGGTGCCACCCTAGATGTGTTCATTGGGACAGGCACAATGGAGCACAAAAGGTGCTAAGGAGCCATCAACTGTCACATTAAAGGCTCCAGATCTCAGGGAGATGTGCAACTGCCACACGATGTCAATAAAATCTCAAAATCCTTTCTGTGTTTACCCTATCACAAGGAGAATGTGAAAAACATTATGCTTAATTCTTGCTGACAAATACTTTCATGTGTATTGGCAAACAGTCAGATACAGTCAAATACAACAAAGCACCTGCTTGCAAAGCTCAGCCAAGAGCCAATAACTGTTAGTCTTATTTCTCCTCTGCAGCTCACAAAGGGGTTGTTTCAAAAAGTCAGACACACATTTCAGATGCCCAGCAGAGACATTCTTGCATTACCATTCTTTTGTCTGTACATGGTCACGGAAGAACATCAGTTACTCCCCAGGCACAGACGGATTACGTGATCTGTTGACTAAAGAGTCCGTGAAGTCCTTGTGGGATCCTGCTCTGAAACTGTTATACTCCGCATGACAATAATAAACTTGTCTTGGGGCCATTGACTTTGTTCCTGCCAGTCAAAGATTGTCCTTCCTTCACCCTGAATGTCCCTTATGCCAAAAAACTCTAAGCAGAGCTCTAATACACCAAATATAATAAAAATGCATTCCTTGCATAGGCTCCCTATCACTTCTCTGATCAAAATCCAACTGTGTGTACTCATCTTAAGAAAAGTTTCAGGGCTGGCCCTTAATGATTTTGTGAAATACAGAGAGGTAGCATAAACCATGCCTGAACCTTCAGAAAACCATGAGAAACAAAGTATTCCTGAAACTGTAGGCCAAGTATGATTCACTGTTTAAACTGTAAGCATGCATATGGTGTGTTTATTGCTTTCTAGGCACAGATTTCTATGACAACTCTCTGCTGTAAGGGATTAAAAATAAATCATAAGATTTAGTTTAATATTTGAAAATTAGAGTGATTAATAAGTCTTCTCTGAAGAGACTAGGAACTGACTTTGTATTCTTCTTCAAAAGAAAAAAGCAACTAAAGCTGAAAAAAATCATTGCTACTGGGTTGTAACTAAGAAATCCTATGTATATTTTTTTACTCCAAGCAATGTTAGCTATTCAGGTGGTGTTTAGATTGGAACTGAAGTTGCCTCATCTGGACAGTGGGGCTTGTTGTCTTCACAGAAATCCTTAAAAGACATAATTTAAAATTGCTACATGAAAACACACAGACTGAATCTCAAATATGAACAAGTGCTACTAAGGCTGTTTTTCATACAGAGGGGATATAAAATTCTGTAAGACTATTTTTCATTTGTTTTCTGCTGTAAAAAAAAAAAAAAAAAAAAAAGAGAGAGAGAAATAATTCAAATACCTGGAGGTTCTAGTAAGAGGGAGGCAAAATCATGACCATGAACTACATAACTCAGAAGGGATCCTCCAGAATGTTCTTATTTTTGAAATGATTGTCATTTCTATTAAAACAAATGAAAACTTTGTAGTCAATCTCGATATTTTTTTTAAAAGCAGGTATCAAAAGGAAGGACCAAAATCTTCAGTCTCAGCTTTCTTACAAACCATTCAGCAACTTTTTTCTGCTTTCAGAAAGTCATCCTAATGCATTATTTCCCATCTTTTTCAAAAGTCTTCAAGTTGTATTCAGTTGATATTTCTGAATTCCAGTAATATATCTTCATTCAGTTGCTATCTTATCTCTCCATAGTCAGCTGTGGTCTGTTTGCCAACAAATGATAACCTTTGTACTGGCAGGTAAATTCAAACTATTCTATGGGTATAAGGCCAATAGCAAGATACTCATGCAGGACTTGATTTCACTTAAATGCATGCACACCTGAAGTTTATTTCCTGACTTAAATTATGCTGAAAGTTAATCAATATTCACTTCCATTTTGTCTTTTTTTTTAAGTTTGATAGTTATTAGTTTTAGATTCCAACACTTTTTAATACCATGAAGATTAAAAAAGTATGAAAAGAGAAAGTAAGAGAGGAGAGGAAGAGGAAGGAAAAGAAGGAAGATTTCAAATAAGAAAAACCCCACAAAACAGAACACTAAATTTCCTTAAGAATCATGACAACACTGGTTTCTTAAGAAAAGTTCTGATGTTTCCCAATTTTTGAAAAAATTTCATTTCTGTTGTATCCCTTTCAGTAATAGCTGAATATCCAGTGATCCATTTAATCCACCTCTTTTCTTCTATAGGACATTTATTCCTGAAAGGTATGTAACTCTTCAAATGGGGTGGATTTTTAAAGATTCTAGAAAGTTAGCAAAAGCTACTTAGGATATAATTTTCTCCTTCATTTCTTTTTTTTTTCAAGGTCAGTAGTAGGCTTTGTTAAGATTTTCCTGCAACTGAAGAAAGTAACTTGAGATTGCACATTGCCTGAAATGAGGTATCCAGGGTTAGTTAACCAAAACTCACCTGTCTCCTGTAGTTTCGATGAGCATTAAAGCTAGAGTAGCAGACAAAAACAGATTCAGGGGAATGTTCACAGCTACTGCTGAGCAAGGAGAAGAATATAACTTTTTAGATTATAATATTTTTTTTACAACTGAAGTAAAACGTTTTGTATAGTGGATTTGATGGGCTGGAAAACAGCCAGAAGATTCTTAAGATGCAGAAGCAGAATCTCTCTGCTTCTTTATTTCGTTGGTACATATATAATTATGTATCACTGAGTTCAGAACACTGTCAATTGCTGTCCCAAAGCATTTTGTATAGTTATTGTCCAAAGTCTTAAACTATTTTATAAGTCACATAAGAATGGAGTCACATACTTTACCTTTGTGATCAACCTACTTTTTTTTCACATTAGTTTATTTCACCTGTTTGTTACCAAATGTATCAATATGGAATCTAATGTCCTTTCTTTCTTTGTAATCTCAAAAAACAAATACTGAACGTTTCCCAAACTCACTGTCATTCACATGCATGCATGCATTGGACTCAGGGTACAAAGAGTTTGCAGTCCTGGAGCATGTGTTTGCTGGCCACTTGTGCAGAAACCATTGGTACAGCCAGCAGGGGTCATTATGAGACCGTGCTGGATGACCAGTCATCTTTGTGAAACATGCCTCAATTTCAAACACCCTTGCTCTCCTGCACAAAACACACACAACAGATCCTGTTGTAAAACCCTGGAAGCAACTTTCCATTTTGGTCCAACGTGTTTGTTTACTTGTTTGTTTCTATACTAAAGCACAAAAATGCATCACCTAAAAACGAATAATAAAATTTCACTCTAAAAGTCTGCAGTGAAGTTTTTCTAATTCAGACTAGTAAGTCCATCAAAGTTGCTAAGTTTATTTCCAATTGTCAAGTAAGTTCACCTTTCTTTGCAAGCCTGAAAGGGACTCATGAATAATAGTAGTAGCCTAAAACTCTCTACATAAACTCTCACAACTGAGCCAGGGGAATATTAAAACACAATAAGCAACAGAATCAACAAATACCTCAAACACTCAAGTTACAGAGAAGAGAAAGCTGTTAACCCAGACTCATTTTTACTACATTAAAAACAACAGAGAAAGAAAAAAATTTTAAAAAGAGGCTTTTTCTACTTTTAACAAAACAATTCTAAAATGAGCACTGTAAAGAAGTGCCTAATTGAGATAAGACTGTAATCAGACTAATAACTTCTTCAAAGAGAGCCAGGGCTAGGAAATGCAATTATAAAGTCCAAATATAATGCTTTAAAGGTAATTTCTCTCTCCCCATATATACAAAGAAAGGTCAAGTGTAACTAGACTCTCAAGAGAGATTTGATTTCCCATACCCTATATTATCTAAATAAGCAGATCTGCTGATGACACTAAGTAAAGGGGTCTAAATCTCAGTGCTAAGACCTACCAGGCAGATTTGGAAGCCAAATGCTTTTCTCTGGATGAAATGAATCAAAGACAGTATTAAGTTGACACGCCATTTGAAATGTGCTGCTGTGTTTCTCCTCTATTCTGAAATGTACTTGAAGAAAAACAACAACAACAACAACAAAACCTTAAAGTAAAACAGACAATGTTCTTTTCTTTGCAATGAAGTTTAAAAATCCCAAAAGTTACCTGTGAGCAGGAAAAAAAAAAAAAGAAGAAAAAGGAAGATCAATTTGATCAAAAGACCATCACTGATGACAAAATCAAATATTTAATGTTGGCATTTTGATTCATTAAGTTTTCTGAGCTTTGTAACTGGCACACATTCCTGGAGCTAAATCCCAGAGGTACAGCACCTATGTACTGCAGATACCTAAATGCAACGGAACAAAATCCTTGAAGCACCTACTTCCACCACTTTTTCTATTATATATCAAGCCTTATGTTTAACTGATTACTTTTTCATTAATTTATTTTGAAGAAATCTCTCTGGCCCATTCTTTAAATTGTATACAGTTATTTTAATTTGTTCAGAACTTTGGAGATCCATTTAGATTTTTGAAAGAAGAGGAGAGAATAGGAGGAGTGATAACTTTTCTTTTAAAGCTATATTTTATTGAAGAGTTTATACAACCTGTGAATATATAGGGATACTTTTTTAATGACAAGGACCCTCTTTCCCTTTTGAAATGCTACAGATGGTTGACAAAAGAATCTCTGAACAGTTTTTTGAGTTTTCTGGTTTTGTTTGTGTTTTTAATACTATAAAATGTACTAACTCATTCCACCTACATTTTATGTCTTCCTAGCATAAGAAAATAAATGACAGAAAAATTATTCCCCTTTCATTACTGAGTATCTTTTGGATGAAATTGTTATAGAAAACAATTTAACTTCCAGGAGTCCATAAGTGCTTTAGGATCACTTATCACATAAAATAAATAAGTAAATAAATCAATGAATAAATAAACAAATAAATTTAAAATTCTTCTAAAGTCTTTCAGTAAAAGACAATCACAGGTAAAGATTAGCAACTTCAGGTATAATCCCTAAAGAAGCTTATAAATTGTGTGTGTGCGGCAACATTTTTTCATAGTGGTGGTAAAGAATGACAGAAGTACTTTTCAACAGACCAAAGTGTGTGTCGAGGGTTAAGATTGCGGGGTGACAATAAAACCCTGGCAGATGTACTGTTAAGGCCCTCTCCCCGCCCACTTCCCCCTTTTTGCCCTTCCCTCTCCCCCCTTCCACTCAGGACAGGCGATCGGGAGGAAAAGAAGGACAGAGAGAAGAGACTTGGAAAAATTAACAATGTTTACTAATAAAAATAGAGAAAATAATACAAAATATATAAAACCAATCTTGAAAGTCTCAGCAACTGCAGAGCCGGCACCCAAAGTCCTGGATTAGACTCTGCAGCCAACCGGAGCTGGATTCAGTCTCTCACTAGGCCTCAGTTCGCAGGGATGACTAGCAAGGTCCTCTCCTAATGTCGGCCATAGGGAAAAGGAAAAAGCAAAGGCAAAAGGGAAAGGGACGAGATCCTCATGATCTCCCACTTTTATATGAAGTATTCACGTGAATGGAATGTTATACACAGTTGGTCAGTTTCTTGGTCACTTGTTTCTCGTCGCCCCTCTCGCGAGATGTCCATCCATGCTTATCAATAAGTTTGCATTCCGTTGCTAGGTTTACCAAAACATGTGTCTGATTCTCCAGGAAAATGCAGTTAATATGAAGGCTTTAGCTGACAGGCAAAATTCACTGAAAGAGAAACTTGTTTTTAACAAAACCAGGACAGTGTGTTAAAGCAGAAGAGTATGGACATATACCTCAAGAGAGAGAGAAAATCATAATGCTACTTAATCATTTTAATTTTGACAGAGTTTCAAAATGCTTCAAGACCCGATGTGAGAGGGAATTTGGGTGGCTGCAGGTTGCTTCTTTTGTTGTTTCATTTTTTCCTTCTTATGGGCTGATGGCAACATGGCAGCTCTAAATTAGGAAGCTGTAATAGGAATGTATATGACACTACTTTAGTTAGCCAATCATACTGGTACGTATGATAAGTAGGAGAGAATAGGATTCTGTCACAGCTGGAGATATAATTACTGTATAAATTACTCTTTAATAGCTTCTGTGCTATGTATTAGGGAACATGTCTCTCAGTTTTACCAATTAACCTACTGAAAAAACCTCCTAGTAAATTCAGCTGTGTAATCAAAGAGACGAAGTATTGCTCCTGTTATTTTTACATTGTTCTGTCTGAACACATATTTTTCATTAATTAAGTTCTGTAAATTTCCAGTTGAATATAAAAAAAAGGTGCATATCGTATGATTATAAAATTTTCTGACCCACAAAATGAGAACATATTGCATTCCCTTGACCTTCTACCTTTCAAAAATTCTCAGCATGAAAAGAAATGTGTTTCTACCCCAAAATGACATTATCCTGGCTAACAGCTGTAGAGTCACTTTACTCCGTGTTTAGATCAGATTTTGTAAGCATTTTATCTCAAAAGAGTTGGTCTGAATTTCAAGTCACATGAAATCAATGTCACTCTAGCAAAGCACTAAATGGATCACTTTTTTTTTTTTTTTTTTTTTTTTTTTTTTTTTTTTGGATTTGACAAAGAAATTAAATACTGCCCTTTTGTCCTTTCCTGTTTCCTGGAGTGATAAAATCCAGTCATTGACTGACACCAAAAGGAGACTGTAACTTTGGTAGTCAATGATAAAATCTGATCATTGTAATATAGAGTTTTACTGATATGTGCAGATAAGGGTGTTAAACTCTTTTTGTCCTTTTTTTTTTTATAGTATCAATGTTCTGTCAAAAAAATCATGTCTTTACTGATAAAATATCAAGATTTCTCTATTTTTTTTTCTAAAAACAGATTCATTTCAGAGATGTGTGGTGGTATATCAGACCAACTAATGCTTTCTAAACTCAGTTAATATTTTCTTGTATCTTGAATTTATCCAGAAATCAGTATATTGAAGAGCTGAAAGTGATGAAATTAGATACAGTTATAATATCGCCACTGATCTTGGTATTGATCTTATATTTTTTAAGACTTCCATTTAGAAATACTAAATACTTTCAAAAGCACAGTATGGTATTTCCTAACCTGGATGTGAGGTGTTTTTTTTTATTTTGTTTGTTGTTGTATTTGATTGTTTGTTTTCCAGTGGTTAAAATTAAGTGAGAAAAATTGCTGATTTATGGGATATAATCAACCAAACTTGCTTGGGGAAAGGTAATTTATAACAAATTTTCAAACTTTCTGAAAGGTTTTATTTATTCCTTGAACAAATTTTCCTTTTGTTTTACATTTTGATTTACATTACAGAAGGAAACCCATTATTGTAATTACTATACAATAATTCCAAAATAGATGATAGATAGATAGATAGATAGATAGATATTATTTATTTCAAATTAGCATTTCCTAACTCTTTGGCTTATTCACACTATTTCCTAGGTGACTAGGAAGTTCACATGACCCAGAAACGTTTGCGGAAGTGTTCAGAATCTTGTGTTTAGATCACAGAAACAGATACATTAATAACAAGCGGGTGATTGAGGTAGAGGGAAGATTTCATTGCAAACCCTTTTTTTTTTTTTTTTTTTTCCTCATGGAAAAGTGATCAAAATGTTGGGTATGTTTTTGGTTCAAATATAACCAGTCCTAGACATAGGCCACTTTATAGCAGAGTGGACAAAGTCTAATAACCATAAATCAATTTCAGAAGATAACTATATGTCATTTCCTTCTAAATAACACAGGCAGAATTTGCGCAGCTCACAAAAGGAAAGGTCAGGTCAAAAGTTTTTAGTCTTCTTTATGCAGAAGCTTAAACCACTTGGCTTGTGTTTTCTTGTAGGAAGGACAGAAAAATAGGATATTTCCAGTATCATAAATTGTTTGAATGTCATTAATGTTTACAGAGCTCCTACCATTCATTACCAGCCAGGAAATGTGAGCTCTAATACTTCAGTACACTGAGATAACTGTATCCCATTCTGCCCTATCCTGGCAGTAAAAAAGGCTTTAGGTAGTAAATTATGTATTTGTATATTGTAAGATAACAAGTGATGCTAATGTGAATAAGAAGCAGGATCTCGTTTCCTTTGTTGTTTGTTGCACTGCAGAAAACTTAAATTATTATATAAAATTTGTTGGTTTTGTCTTATCCAAAGGATTTCATGCCACAAAACTGTTATTTTGTCCTTGCCAAGAAAAGTCAAACAGAGTATTAAACAGATAGCACAGCATATACCCGACCCGAACACATGCAAATGAGAGGGACAAAATGAAAGCTCACCTTGCAAGTGATATAGATTTAGCAGCCTTCCTAGGCTTAAAAAAGGCTACAAGGTAGTCAAAAGCCAATGCATGCTCCCACCCCAAAGGAATCAACCCCAACAACCCATCATGGCTAGTGCAGTCAGAGATAAGTAACTATTGGAAAGGCAGTGATCTTTTTCAACATTCACCTGTAAAGTCTTTTGTAGTAAAGATAATTTTCAAATCTTTATGTATTCCTCTGCTAAGACCTACAAAGGATATCTTCTGTTTCAGCATAAAAGGTACTTCTACACATAAGGTAAACAGAGATATAATTAAAGGAGTTCAACATTTATTTATTTTATTTTTTTTTTTATTTTTTACCCAGAGTAGATTTCAAAAACTAATCCATATTTCTATCACTTTCTTCTGAAATTATGGAAGGGTTTGAGGTCCCTTATTTCAGGATCAATTTGAGCTGTGCTCCTGCATACTTTAAATCCTGATCCTAAGTGCAATAATTTCACAGTTTGCAAATGACTTTGCATTGATATCTGAAATGAATCTGTTAAAGTCAGATAATTTTCTTTAACTTTCTGCAAATTGATCATGTGTAATCTTTTCCTGAGATTTTATTTTTCCACAATCCAAAAATTTTTTTCTTCTCAAAAGATATAACTAACATTTTTTCCACATGCCTGACCCAACACCTGCCCTATTCATCTGCTTTGTCCACTTTCTAATAATCTCTGATTTTTTTTTTTTTTTTTTTTTTTTTTTGGATTCTAAGGATAACAAATGAGAGTAGAAACACAAGTTTAGATCTACAAAATTATGTGAATAATTAGTGGAAGTTAACTGACAAAATAGAAGCTAGTGTCAGTGCTGTAATCAAAATACTTTAAGAATATCAGTGACACCTTTATAGATTAATTAATTTAATAAAATCTTGGGCACAAAGTTTGTAAGAACTCTTTCCATTTGAATACATTTCTCCAGGAGTTAAATATTATCCACACATATAAAAAACAAATACAGGACAAGAAAAAAATTGGGTTTTATATTGGACTGAAGTATTTCAAACAGATTCAATTTTATCAGAAGAGCTCAGCTATTGTGAAAATCAAAAATGTCGTAAAGGTCGTGGAGTTTGTTCTGGCTGTTATTGGTATATGGGTTGCAAATATGGTAGCTATAGTGATAGCCTATCTGTAGTCTAAGGTACATCGACAGAAAAATAAGGCTACCAGGTGGACAAAGTTAATACCATTTCCAAACAAAATAGCTTTGCTAAAAATCACTTCATATTTTATAAATTATGTTATAAAGTCAAGAATGCTCCATTCCACCAGTGCACAATTCCATAACAGCTTGGAATTGGAGACTGGAAATTATAACTATCACAGAAGCCGAACATCATTCCATCTCATATATACAATAAATGTGCAATTTATTATATATATCTGGAATGGTGAATATGATTAAATACATAGACTCCGTACATCATTAAAATATACCTAATAAATTTAATTTATGCATATATATATGTATAGGATACTTTATGTACCATTGATATCTACTCAGATTTAAAAAGTGACAAATAATTTTGAACTCACTACAATTTTCTGTTCAAGTGAGTGCATGCAAACAATTTCATAGCTAACTTCTATCACTGGAAATTTTATGAATGCCTTTAAAATCTCTTTTAAAACAATGTATTACCTCTGGGAAATGTTTGACGCTTAATAACATAGTATTGAGCAAAATGCATGTTGTTACTTCAGGTCTCCTAATCCCCAGCTTTTTGTTATAGTCTCATATAGCTTTGCATAGCATGTGTGCTTTAGCCATTAAAACAGAAGAATATTGAAAAGATCAGTTTAGCCTAGCATATTATTGAATTTACTCATGCAAATTGAGCATGATATTGTTCTGTCACAGTAGAAATTTTGTGCTGTATTAGAAGCAGAAAATACCAGAACAGGTACTCTCCAAGGAAAATTCTGAGTTGCTCAGATTCCACTTATGTAAACAGATACAGTCCCACTCATTGACAGTAAGGACAATGAATAGCTTTTAACCTTGAAAGAATCTCCTTCTTAGACACAATTGGAAGAAGCCAATTTGATCATTTTAGTCTGAGTCTTAGTCTGTCTAATCATAATTCCTATTCAAACTGCTATTCGATTTAAATGAGTTGGTTTTAAATTTCAAGTAACAAATCTATAAATCTTCCAATGAGAATTAGGAACATTGGAAGTCTCACAACTGCAGAATTTCATTATTAGATGCGGTAAAAAAGCATCATCCAGACTGAATAGCAAAATGGGCTAATTTCCTTTTGTCTTTCACCATGAGCACACTATAAAAGCTTTTTTTTTTTCCTAAGTGCCTTCCTCATTTTATGTTTAAAGCAAAACATTCCATGGATTCTTTTGTTTGGTTGGTTTGTCCTTTTTTTTTCAGTGCCATACATACATCATCACCATTTGTCTCAATGGCAGCTGAAATGCTAAAAAATCAACTCATTCACCTTTATTCCTTTCTAGAAGTAACACCTTCCTTATTATCCCAGCTAATCTTTTACTTGGTATTCGTCAGTGGACCTGTAGCATAATAGCAGGCTGATCTTGAACCTTCAGAAACCTTCTGTGGGCCACTGACTTGGGCTGAAAAGCCACACACATTTTAACAGAAACTATGCAGTTTTCAGTGCATGATTAGGGTTTTAAATCCCATTGTAATTCTGGCAACAAGCCCTTCTTGGAACAGACTCTCCTGTTATACAAATATTATTTAACATTGTGGAAGTGTAAAATTAATTTAATCAATTATTGTGGTAATTTATTAATATAACCATTTTATGACATATGGCAGAATGTTGGAATATTGGGTGATTACAGACATAATGTTTTTCACAGAAAATAAAATCTGATTGAGTGCATCATCTAGTAGCAGAAACAAAAAGCAAATGAACAAAACCTCTTACCTAAATTCATTGTTGTTTTCAAATCCAGTTCTGCAACACTTTGTACAAGGTAATACTTGCACTCATGTTATTCACGCTGGCAAGCAAAGACAATGAATAGCAGCATTAAAACCACAAATAAGCCTGAAAAACCTAGGATATGGATACCACATACCCACTGGAAAAATAAATACATATATTATTTCAGTAACAATGACGTAAACCTATCTGTTTAGTATAATGAAATTGAAAAGACATTTCTGTGACATTAAAAATCCAGCAAATTCATAGAGGCAATACAAGTGGTAGACCAGTCTGTCTTATGGAAAGGTCACCTTAATACAAAAGACCAAAGCAAAACATGCCAGCTATGAACCAGGAAGCTGCTGAACTAACAGATGGGCAGCGTCTGACAGAATCTACCTATACAGTTAAGGCTAGGCATAACTCTCTACTGAAATGATGATAACTTAAGCTGAACATATATTAAACAATGAATAAATATATTTTACATACAGTAATGTCTTCATTTAGACTTGCTCTTTTGCATAAACTGTCTGTAATCTGTGCACTCAGACTGGAAAATCTACCAAACCACAACTAACAAGAATGTTATTTAGCAATTAAAAGAAAAATATCATTATCTTCAGATGAACTGTTGGTGAGGATCTGAAGAATATCCCACACCTTTTTATGTTTAGCTTTGGCTGCTTTTGCTATGTGAGCATATCTTAGCAACAATTTATATTCAGCAGAATTTATAATTACTAAAAACTGAGGAAGGCAATGAAGCATGCATTTTAATTGTGGGTAAATGTAACCCTTGAGAAAAATCACACATGTGAAAATGTAAGACTAATAGATCCATTTTGAAATGTGTATTTGCATATTTTGGTCACACCCAGAAGACAATGAACTTGCAAAAAAGACAAATGAAAATTTTCATGAGGGCAAATTCAAAATAATTGGAGAATAGTATCAGTAAATATGTCTTGAAAATACACTATAAGGGTGTCTGAAAGCCAAATACAGCTTGCATAAATTAGAAAAAGCAAAGGAGGCAGGATACAGAAATGATTTCTAATTCTGCTTGTTAGACACTGATTTTTTCATTCATTTTTTCATTCACTCATTCTGTCTTTCATCTCATTTTCAGTATTTAAACATGAAGTCTGATAGTTTACGTCTTTATTTCACAGTATGCTGTGATGATTAATAACTTATCATCTTTAGACCTATATGGCATTTACAGCTTAGAAATATTGTACACTATGTTGACTGCTGGTTGTGGCATTTACAGAAATCTAATGAGATTTTTGGAACTTATTTATATTGTGCCTATACTTAGAACAGACATAAGCTATGCAAGAAACTTAAGCATAACTGCTTCTTAGCTTTGTAACTTCAAGTCAAAAATCATAAGAGAGTGCAAAAGTAAGTATCTATTCTAATGCTTGTCTCTTTCTGCAATGGAAAATTCAAGTAAAATTTGGATTATTGCATTAATATACAGAACATCATGGTTGTAATGTTGCTCACTTAACTTAAAGCTGTCTCTAAGAAGAGGCATCTGCTTTAAAGACACCTGATTTTAATGTAAAGTGTTGAATTTCATTTGCAGTGGACTTGATGTGAGCAAATGCCCACCCACATGAACACACTAACCAATCAGATTTTGAAAATTGAAACCAATGCCTGTTTACTCAGTCTGTTAAGCATGATAACGTGACTTAAATACTGGGGAAAAAAAAAAAAAAAAAGAAAAAAAAAGAAAAAAAAAAGTAAAAGTTCAGTTGCAGACAGCAGAAGAAATAGAAACCCTGATGATGGTGACTAGTAAGAGGGAAACATAAATTTTACTTTTCCTGCTATACTATATTTAAAAAAAAAAAAACTTAGGAAAAAAAAAAAATGAGACAATGCTAAAGATGGAGGCAGACTGCTCCCACTGACATGAGGCAGTTAAGTTAAACAAACCACTTAACATACAATACTTTATTTCTTAAGAATAACTATAGCGATTCACTGTCCTCTCCTTTAATAGTGCAATTACCAGGTCAGCAGATTGTCTTCCTTTTCATACAGGAGCATCTAGCTGATAGTTCAGTATTATCAAACCTTTCTGGGTAAGCAGGCAATATTGGAAATGCAGCTAATTTTGTGGCATGTGATCCAGATAGCCACTGCTCTCTTTGATACCACAATGCAAGGTTTATATTGCTCAGGGAGCAATATGAGGCTGTATTCCTCACTTTGCTGGCTACTCTTACCAAAATGCTGCTACGTAACCAAGTGTTTCTGCTAACCTAGATCTTTGGCAATGTTGCACTAGCACACATCCAGCACAGAGGAGACCTGAAGCAGTCTCTCAGCTCATGTCAGACTTCCAAACCTGTTCTTTCATCTCACAGCTTATGAGCACCACAGTCTTTGTCTGCCTCCTCAACCTTTCTTTGTTTTTAAATAGAAAATTTTGTCTTTTCCAGAATTGGAACTTATTGCCATAAATAAGGTTAAACATACACTCAAGTTCAGGCACTATTTGTTGGTTCAGATTTTTATATTTCATTGCAGTTAGGACTTTTTTTTTTTTTTTTCATTTGATATTTGACACCTTTTTCAAATACACAAAATAAAACCAGATAAAATAAATGTGCTTTGTCCACTTAATGTAACTACCTTTCTCTCCACCAGTTACTTGCAGAAAGCTTCTTTTCTTAGCTCCTCTGGAATCACCTCTGAAATTTTGTATTGCAGGAGGATGGGCAGAGATGTAAAGAGGTGCTGTTTTTTCTTAATGCCAATCTCACAGCAGAAAGAAAGTAGCAATGGGTCTAACCCACAACTCCAATGAAAAAAAAGAAGAGGAAGAATATGATTTTACTTTCCCCATGCAACAACTTTCACTGTCTCTAGAACAGCTAAGAGGACCTTAAGATGTAGCGTGTTTTATCTGTGTTACAATCAACCTCTCTGTTGTAAAAGCAGAGCTTCTAAATGCTTTTCTGATTCATCTGTTATTAACATCTGTAAACTGGTAAGTAGGGTTATCACGAGAGCTGTTATTGGAATAATTTTGTTATTACAAAACTCTAGAGTGAAAAAATACCTAAGGAAAAAAAAAATAAAAATTGTCTATTCCTTCAGCATCAGAATTCAGTCAGAGAAGGAACAGAAAGGCTGGTAGGCTCTAACCTCTGACTCTTCCGGTCAAAAAAAGAACATTCTGAGCAGGTTAACAAGTAGCCCTTTTGGTGCTCTTTGCAGCTAAAAGTAGATTTACTTCTTGGTTTGCCGAATGGAATATAACAGTATTCTATTTGCACTTCAGGAGTAACTCCAGAAGCCCCAGAGGAAAAAAGACAAAGAACTTTTCTATTTGTTTTCAAAAGCAAGAGCAAGAATTGAACTTTATGTGAGGCTTGGGACATTGTTAAAAGGGGTGAAAAGGGAAAATGGAGAAGAGGTCAGTAATTGGAGAGCAGAAGGTTAGAGGCTGCCTGTTCATTTGGGGGATTTGTACTGAGAAAGAGACCAGGCTTGTTTAGCTGGTTGACTGATTTCATCTGGGAGATGTGATTTTCTGTGTGTACTGGGTAGGAGGAAAGGGAAAATCAGGAATAATGATTTTTGGCAGAGTTAGGTAATTCCCAGTCCCAGCCATCTTCATTTGGTCACCAGCTGTTACTGCTGAAAAGTATTTTGTGTTACACAGTATTAATTCTCCATTTGTGTTCCTCTTCCTGATTGCTATTGCTTTCTCTGTTGCTTTTACTCTAAATTGCCTGGCTTTTGGAAATCCTACTTTGTAAACTACTGCTGCAGCTCTAGAATATTTATTCAAAGTTATAACTCCTTTTGATTGTATTTTTGGCCTTCAAATGTACTGGTCTTTTTCAGTTCACATAATCAATGTGCTGAATATTGTGCATATTGCCTGAAGTTCACCCTGCTTCTGAAAGCTAGCTTAAAAGTCCTATATGGGGAAAATCAACAATGAACTTAGGCTGAAAAGCATATGGTGTCATTAAAAATGTGGTCACACATTATCTAGACTACTTGCATGCAAACAGAACCATAAAATATTCCAAATCTCCATCAACACAAATTTGTACCCTACAAATCTCATCCCAAAGGATCTGATACCACAGTGAGTAAGGTAGTCATGCAATAAAAGAGAAACTGAGTGTCAGAGTACACCAGGCTAGGGCTAAACTATTCTCCTTAGTCCAGTTTAAGTACATATTCAAGGTTTGCTCTCAATTATCTGTATGACCCATGCATTAGTTTGCTTTCTGACTGATCTTGGCACACACAGACTGTTTCTCCAAATGGGAAAAAAATTGTTTGGATTTGAGCAGTACAGAGCAACTGAGTCAGGTTTGCCAAAAGTCCACTCAGCCATGTTTCCCTAAGGATTTCTCAGTAGAAGTCTCCCCATGTTCTCAAATTCAGTATTCTAGCAAGTTTATTAATGAAAAGATGCTTTGCCTGACACCAGACTGATACCAAATGGCCAGAGGGGGCACTTTGGTGTCAGAAAAGCACATAGCTTAGCTCTGGGAAGCAAAAAAACCCCAAACACTCAGAAATGCAGAGCATCTTTTGGAACACCCTTCAGACTATTAAATAACAGTTTAATGATTCAAAATTTAAGTAAAATTACAGAGAAGAGTATATGATTTTTGACATTACTAGTAAAGGACTCCAGTCTTTGTTGACCTTTTAGGGCAGGGTCTCTGGTACTTGTCTGTTCTTGCTTAGGCCTAAGCTGCTTTGAGCTTGTAACAGTCCCTAAGAGATCAAGTGGGTATTGCCAATCTATTGTAGCTGAAGCACTGAGAATATTGTATGGAGTAAAGGTTTGACACCCCTTGGCTGCCCTCAAACAATATCCCTAGCAAGCAACTGCCCTTTTCTTCAACTGAGGTCGGCAAATTGTGCAGTTTTCAAATTTAAACTCAGAGCCAACAAGGAAACAGTCTGATACAGAACACGCCATAAGACTCCTATGTAGTTTTAAGACTGAGAAGGAAAATACATTAGCAGGAGAATTGTATCAGTCTTAGTGAGGACCTTGGAATACTGCCAGTTCACCATAATTCTTCATTCCCTCCTCTGGTTCTTCCTGAGGAAATTTCCCACTCCAAGGTAAAGCAAGGCAGGGTAAGAATTATTTTCTAAAGGATTGTCAGCAACATACTTTTGCAGCTAATGATGTTTAAAGTAAGTGCGTGAATGTATCGGGTACTGCTTATTTAATTCTATTTTTTTAAGATCTGCATAGGGTTTCATGTGGAGGGTTTCATGGTGGAGAGTTTCATGTTCTATCTTTAGTAGGTGGGATCTGCATCCCTCCCCCCCACTTCAAAAAACCACTTACCTATTTCTTTTGTCCATACAGAATATTTTGTCACTTGTATTGGGAGGCCTGTATCTGTCAATACCTGAAATTTAGGTGCATGCTGTCTATATTGTCATTCTAAATTACCTTTTTGTGTTCTTTCAGACCCTGGACAAATTGCCTGGCCTTTGTACTTTAAATACTGCGTAGAAAAAGACATACCGTGAAATTTAAGAGGCAGCTGATTAGAACATAATTAGGGCTATCTGAGGTATAAATACAAGTAGAAATTGTATAAAAAAAAATTGTGTAATAGTGATTTTTTGAAACATGGTACTTTGTAATTCAAAGCCAACAGAAACAGACAGATTACATGGTGCTAACAGCTCTCTGATGCCCAGTTTTCTGGTTATTCACAAGATTTTTATAAAAGAAACTTGTATTCACATATCCTTTTATTACATTAACTTCACACTCTGTTTGGGTGGGCAGCCTTTGTCCTGAATAAAAATGTGAAATTATGTGATGAAAGCTTGCCTGCACACCCACAAAGGAGTACAGAGAGGCAACAGCAGAAGAGGGAACCCAAACAATACTCTGCTGAGCTACTCTCAGTCCTATCGCAGGCACCATCAGCCTACCAAAAGCCCATCTGCATAAGCCCACAGAAGTAGGGGGACACAAAGGCAGGCAAGAACAAAAATTAGGGACTCAGAGGAAGGGACATCCAGTCCAGACTCCTCCTGGGGCTGTCCCAAGAAATCCTCACACTCATGGCCCAGATGTGACACATATCAAGAGCACCTTTCAAAATTGCAGGGGGTGTTGCTACCTAGGTGTATGCAAGGCATTGTGGGATTCCACAATGGGATGTGTAGAGGAGAAATCAAAGGCAGGCAAGGGGACAAGTAATTTGGTAAGGAATGAGCATGAGGAAATGGAGGGATAAGGGTATAAAAACGGCCAGCTGCATGTAAACAGTTAGCTGGTGGGTATACTTGTCTGGCCATGCCCTACTCCTGATCAGTATTAAACTCTATTTCTATTTTCCTAGGTGAGGTACTCTCTGATTGGTATGCATATATGTGCATTTGGGGGCCTAAGTGTCAGCAAGTGGAGTCAAATCAGGGGACAGAGCCATGTGTCACTGTTGCCAGTGACTGCAGGAAGAGCAGGTGTACCATAGAGTGTGTAAGTGCTATCAAAGGGCAAGTCAGACTAGCCCTGAAGTAAGTGAGGAGACCTGGGAACCAGGGAGGCATATGGGTCTCTGAGGCTGAGGCTATTGGAGGAACTACTTATTGGAGAGATTAAGGCGTCTCAGACAACTGTAAGAGAGCTTGTGGGGTCTGAAAGTCTCAAGGGACAAGACCTACTCTTCTGTGCATGTGAGTCAAAGCAACTAGTCAGTGTGATGTGAGTAACAAGGCCATTGCTGGCCTAAAGAAACCATTTAAGTCAGAAAACAATAAATAGTGAAAACAGCAACTCCTTTGTGGGGTATAGCTGTACAAAGAGGTCTGAGCCTGTGGAGAAGTCAAGCTTATATGGAACCATCACCTGTGTGTCCAGGGCATCAGCCACGACCTGGGCACATGAGGGGATCCAAAGCGGTATCCTGTCTGTGGTGTAGGAAACAGGCAGACTGGACCTTATCAGAGACCTCCACTGGTGTGAGAGCAGTGTGTACAGAATGTCCAAGTATGCCCGAAAGTAGAAGCTTAAGAGCAGAAGTTGCTTCCTCCTTCTTATAATTGTTATGACTGAGAGATGCATTTTAAATGTTATGTTGTGGGTTCAGTCCTTGTGGCTACCTCATATTATATTTTTCAGTGTTGCAGAAGAAATTAGCTCAACATATGAACAATGAAATATTTATCTGCTCAAAGGCTATTAGAAAGGGTAACTATGCTGCTAAGAAACACTTTTAAACAATTCTGTCAATGAATTCTCAACTTTTTTTCACATATATCACAGGAAGCTGGCATTTCACTTTGTCTGTCTCCATGACAAGATCAATGTAGAGTAAGCATACTCTTTCGTGTCTTTAGTATTTGAGTCTGAGTGGTGTTGCATATAAAGATAGCAGTTTGATTACTTTTTGGATATTTTTCCATTGTCAGTGTCACGGAGGCACCCCGAGGTTAGTTTAAGGGACAACAGGGTCCAAAACAACTTTTATTAAACCAGTGAGAAACAAGGTTTTAGCACTCCAAAGTGACTTAAATAAAGGTTCGGATATCAGTTGAGGAAAATTATTAAGGAGCAGCAACTAATACAACAGGCGATTCACAGTGTGCATTCACGTGGCTTCACTCAAAACAATGGCGGAGCCGGCCTTGAGTCCGAGACGAATACACACGTGCCTGAATATGGTGTGGGATTATTTTTAAAGAGATACACGTACTTGTAGTGAGTACAGGAAGTGTACATTCGCGATTGTGCAAGGGTAAATTTATAACACACTCGCAATCCTGCAAGGGTTAATTTACTTACACATGCAAATGTGCACGGAATATTACACGTGCTTATGTGGAAGCACGGGAGGAAAATACACTCGCGATTGTGCGAGGAAATAATTTATACACGTGCTCGTATTGAGCACGGAAAGTAACATGTGCAAATGTGCACGGAAAGTACATGTGATTGTATTAAGCACGGAAAGTACGCGTGCAAATGTGCACGGAAAATTACACTTGCAAATGTGCACGGAAGGAAAATACACCCACGATTCTGCGAAGATTAATTTTACATGTGCTTATATTGAGCACAGAAAGTTACACGTGCATATGTGCACGGAAAGTATAAATATACTCGCAATCCTGTGAGAAGTTTTACTCACACCCGTGGCAGCAGGCAAGCTGAGTCTCCATCCTGGGGGGGCTCTCGGCGGCAGCATCTTGCTCGTGCTCCGAGAGACCCGTGACAATGGACGGAGTCTCGACGAGAATCCCGTTTTTATATTGGCTGATCAGATCTGACTGTAGGCGTTCTAGAAGCTTCTCTGCACCCCTACACTGGCTGTGGGTGCCCCTGAAGCCTCCAAACATCCCCCATACTGGCCACAGGTGCCCAGCGGCTCAGTGGCGCCTCGGCACTCCCTTCTCCTAATGGCCCTGGCCAGGGTGCTCTGGGGCCAAACAAAAGAAGCTGTTAGCCTCAAGTAGCAGAGAGAGGGAGATGTGCCTACTCCTTCCATACTGAAGGAGGGAGGGGGAGAGACGGGGGGTTTGCATTCTACCACAGTCAGACAGTATAGGAGTGAAATGCTTATCTGCTTTTACAATCAAAGTTTCTGGAAGTGTTGTACGGATCAACTCCCAAAGTACAGTGCACAGCTATAGCTTTGAGTATGGCATCAGGAAAAAAGAGTTGAAATCAAAGCCTCATTGCAGTAGTTGTTTATGCAGAGTGATTGTAATTGCATTGTAACAAGTTATTATTTGCCAAGCACTAACTTCCATCTAAGAGGTAGTTACCACCAGCTGAAGTTGTGTTGCTTTTTTTTTTTTTTAATCCTGTTATGCAATGGATGCATTGCAATTGCTGCAGCTTCAGTGGGCTAAAAGCCTTTTCTGTACACAATAGGTTAAAATTTAACACACTGAAACACTACAGTGAAACCACATTATCAACTTTTCAGGAGTGATATAAAAAACAAGATTATGACTTTGAAACCTGTCTGTGTCCCACATGCTTGGTAGAAAGGGAAAAATGTTCTTCTGTATGAAATATCTGTGACTGGCCTTCTATTTGTTTCGATTTTTTAAGAGCATTTGTCTTATTGGCATTTATCTATATGCTTTATATAGAAAAAGTACAGCTCCATTGGCATTCCCTTCCAAATACTTTATTATCAGCAAGCACTTACCACAAATTTTTCACCCGGATGCTTTCAAGAAACAGTAGGTGGGAACAGGCCTGAGAAGTTGCATTTTTCAGCTGAGAGAATAATTTCTTAGCAGATATACTTTATACTTGTTATACTTGTCAGTTTCCAGTATGGATATGATCGACTAATACAAGTAGCATGAAAGTCTGTGTCCCTGAAGCTAAATTGGAAGCTGGATACCACTGAGCTTCTTGGGGCATGTACCCGTCATGGATAAGATTTAAAAGTGTGTTAACATACAAATGAGCTGTTTCAACATAGTGTATTGCTCTAGCATGAAGAGAAATAATCTAATCAGAGCATGTACCTATCAGTTTGGGTACAAGACAAATTATTCAAACATTCCTGTTAATTGACAGGTAGTTTAACAATTTTAATTTGAATTCTCCCTTGGTGACGGATGAAATTAAGGATGAAATTAAAAAGTTATATTGAGTTGAATGATAAACCAGACTTTGCCATCCATGAGCACCCACAATGGGAATTTTCTAAAGGGATTATTAGGGGAAGGTTAATTAGTATTTCATCTGGAAAATGGTAAAAGATGAGTTAAAGCAAACCTACATACAATATTGAAACAATTAGAGAAAATGCTCAAAAAAACCCAAACAAACAAAAAAAACCCCATAAAAAGATAGATTTATTAAGTAGATAACATGGATAAAAAGTCATTAATGATGCTATCCTATTAACTGAAAAGACAGCATTTTTTACACACTCCAAGCAAATACAATTTTGAGTTAGGGAATTCAGAGAAAAAGCTATGGATGTGCATATTTCCAAATAGAAACCATGGAATTAAGCTATTATGAAGAGGCCAAGAGGGAAGCCCTACAACCAATTCTCAGAATTATAAATATAAAAAATTAGCTTTATTTTTCAATAAGTCTTAATATGTAATTTTCTGATATTCATAAAACTACATACATTAGTCATCTGTTTAAAATTAGAATTACCAGAACAAATGCTAAAATTTAAGGGTTGACACTGCAAATTTAAAGGGTGTATTACATAAGGAAATAAGTCCCAATTTTCACAGAATCACAGAATGTTAAGGACTGGAAGGGACCTCAAAAAATCATCTAGTCTGATCCCCCTGTAGGAGCAGGAACACCCAGATGAGGTTACCTTATTGTTTAATAAATAAAAATGTATTTTTAGACTCAAAATCTCATCCAATGAATAGGACAGATCTGCTTATAGCAGATTACTCAGATTATTACTCAAAAACAGTATAGAACAAATGTCTTAATAAGGTTGCTCAGAAGGATATTACAGATCAGAGCATAGCAGAGCACCTATTGAGTAACCAAGCCAGCTAATAATAGAATGTTATCTAATTCATGACAGATCAAACAGCCTTTTAAAATATTTAATAACTGGTTATGGCAGCTTTTTTTTTTTTTTTTCTTCTTCAGATCAAGTTATGGAATTCAGTCTCCAAATATATTTTGCAAAGAAATTCAAGGACCAGACAAAGATGCTTTGTCCTGAACACAGGTACTACTACCTGTTCATCAGCACACACTATTCTGGACATTGTCTTTAGGCTTAGGAACAGTAAAGGAGCAATAAATGTCCTCTTAATTTACACCACAGACACAAGTCGACTGAAGTTGAAAGCTCTCCTGCATAAATACATATAACGCGGTCTTGAAACAGGAGTATCTGTTCCAAGTACTTTGGGAAAACAGCCAAGACATATCCAGGAGAACAAGTGCTGAAGAAAAGCTTGACAATGTGGATTTTTTAAGAAGCAGAGGTGTCCTTTTCTTCTTGGTGTCTTCCTGAAGAACAGAATAAACATTATGATTTACACTTATTCCAAAATAAACTTTTGGGAAAAGAAAAAAAAAAAAAAAGAGACAGGACAGAAATGTCCGCAAAAAAAACCAAGGGCCTTCTGGGCTGTAAACTACATCTAAAGTTTTGCAGAACTTTAGTAAATAAAGTATCTTGTATCTTTCTAGAAATAATTGAAAATTCCATTGTACTATTTCCCTTTGAAAAAAAAAAAAAAAAAAAAGTATTTCCATATTTCCATGAAGAGCTGAATGAAAATGTCATATTTGAACTATTCTGCTTTAAAATGAGAAGAAACAGCTACTACCCTTGCCTTTGTTGATTTTTTTTTATTAATTATTTTTTAATTTTTGTTCGCATCCTCTTTCTCATATCTAGAAAATATCTGGAGTAGTAATGGACTATGTTGTGGCCTCCAAGTGATATTAAAAGATGAAGGAAGGCTTGTCAACACAAAATCCAGTCTAGGTTACTTTAGAGTCTACCTGGAACACAATAAAATATAGCTCTTGCAAGAATTTACATGTATGATGTCTCTTTATATGATTGGTGATGTTTTCCATGTATATACATGAATGTATATCAAAAAAATTTTCTGTGAAAGCCACTAAAGTATTAACATCCAACAGCAGCATGGAATGTAAGAGAAAGAACACTAATGGGATGAGAAACAGTAATTTTTTAGTCTCATTTCCTGTACAAATGAAGAGATCTTTTTACATTTGGAGACCTCAGACATTTTACTCTCAGGAGATGGGGAGAAGCCAATTGCTCATCCCTGAATCATCCTCTCTGTCACCAATAAATTGAGATTACTATTATTACATCCACATGTGTGTTCTCCCTGTGTTTATGAATCTGTCACCATCAGAGAGTCAGTGGGAATGTGTGTAGCTCTTTTTGTGTTATTAGAATGGATATTAAATCTTCTTCTTGAAGGTGATGTTTGGAATGAACACTGATTTTTTTTTTTTTTTTTTTTTCCTAGAAGAGAGTTAATAGGGTATTTAACTTAGAAAATATTGGTTTATGTCTCAGAATTCTGACTGCATTGCACTGAAAACAAAGGAAAAAAACAGCAAAACATTTTTTTTGTATGAAATATAAAAATAAAATAAAATTAGAATAATTGTAATTTACCTGTTTTCATTTTTGTAAGGCCTTTGTGCCTTTGTGGCTTCACCCTATCATATCTGTGTGAACATGCATTCTCATTTTAACTGAACTCTTTGGTGTGGATACAGCTTTAACGAATAAGTTTTATAAGTTCCAGTCTAGTTTCTCTATCATGAGGTGTGATAACTCTCCTAAATAGTCTCAAAGTCAGCAAGTCCAGGAGGATAAAAAGCATATGATTCCCCAATTGTCCAAGACATCAAAAAACTTGATCTTCCATAATTTAGCTTCCTCCTTAGCACTAGGTGAGCTAGAACAGCAATATGGTCCAAGTGACAACTAATGATTTGGTTTGCTCCTCCAGGAATAAGGCTAGGACAGCTTTCTTTCCTCTGTGGGTGGGGAATTTTAAAATTTACTGGCCTTGAGCTTCCATGTAGCTGCACAGCTCACCGTGTTCATTCAAGAGGGATGCTACAGGGGTGCTAATAACTGACAAGGGATGGGTCTGCTCCTTGTGACCACATGCTCAGCCCATATGTTTGTAGAACCTTCAGCTTAAGCTGATAGAAGATATTGTCTTGGGATTTATGCAAGCTCCCCAGTATCTTTTGTATGACAAACAGCCTTCCTCATTAACAATGCTCTGAAAGAGATCCTCCTACTTCTCCTGATGTAGGTAATGTACAGACCACCTCTTCATCAGGTTCACAGAGCTTCATATGTGATTTCAATATTTTCCTTATCAAAACTCTGTATAACATGATGGAAGCTGAGGCAGGTTTTTCAGGCCTTTGGTTTGTAGTCATGTTTGCCTGGGAAACTACTGTGTGCTTTAAAGTACCTTTAAAGCTGCCTGATCTCCAGCCATGTCAAGAGCAAATACAAATAAAAGCAGATTATTCATATCACCTGAGGTAGGCAACACTGCTGCATATATTTATAAAATAAACAGCTCAAAGAAGGAAAAAAAAAGTGTCCATCACTTCCCTATGCTTTCTTTTCATCTGTTCCTAATTCATCTGACTTCCTGTGTTTCTCTGGTAAAACACGTCTAAAAGGATACGGCCATAAGTCTTATCTCCACTGAGGGTATGGATGTAAGCTCTTTTGGGTGACATCTATAACTTTTATGCAGTCTTTCCTGTGAAATCTTCCAGGGTGTTTGACAAGACTTTTGGGGATCATTTTCCTCAGAGTTATTTTTTTCCTTCTTTGTTTGCTCTGTACACAGTGTGGTTAATCCTTCAATATTATGTAGACATAAATAGACACATCATATTTTGAGACCTAGTATCACCTCATGTACTGAACAGGCTAACTAGCAACCACACTACCAAAGAGTAAAGATGAAACAAACTAAGTAACAGGTCTGTTACTGAAAAAGAACGGCTTTATACATACTTTTTTTTCCCTTCTGACTAATATTTTATTCAAAAAAACCCCAAAAACATTCTTATCCACATAGTTCCCCATACCCAGCCACCTATTTAACCCATATACTGGTCAAATTTAAGCAATTATACTAGTGAACAGTTGAGATTTGAATGTCCAGTATTGCATCTTAAAAGCTTAAAATCCTGGACACGATGTTGGTTGTATAAGCTGAACAACATGTCTGTTTTTGTATTGTATGATTCATCTTATGAACTATTCTACATAAATCTCTGCAGTAATATACATACGGCATTTATTTTAATCAAGCATGTGGATCTTATTGTAATCTTCTGACTGAGACTAAATTACATAGTAGGTACTATAATGGAGTTAAAATTAGCTGGGTGTGACAAACTTGTAATTTCCAACTTTTTGTTTTTTTTCTTAAACTCACTGCGTCAACTAGTCAAATGGTAGATGGCAGATAAATTTGAAACCACGTTCACTATGAAAATGAGGCATTTTAGCTCCAATGAGTGCCTCCTTCTGAAGTTTTGAACTTTACAACAAAAGGAACTGAAAGCACTCTTTTTTAGTGAAATCATTGTCTCCTCCCTTTAACAAATAACTCCATGATTGGAGCACTCAGCTAGAATATAGGAGTCCTTCTGCTACTTATATTTACTACCTAAAGAGAATTAAACTACAGATACAAGACATGTTAATTTTCAGTTTATTGTGAAAGGATTTGACTTGTTTGCTACAAGTTTTCTTGAGAAGGAGTTTGACGAGGCAGCAGAGGAGAAGAGGGAATGATTATCTGCCTTGTTCCAGATGCTGCAGTCAGCTGGGACCTTCTGGAGAAGGGGAAACTGGTTTCTTTCATAAACACAGTCGAACATGACCATCCGTGAAAAAACAGTGTGGAGTAACAACTAGGGGCAGGAAAGGAATAAGAACAACATCAAGTAGAGAGTGAGTAAGAGAAATGAACAATAGGAGGCTCCCGAGAGGAAAAAAAAACATACATCTGAAACAGAGAGCTGACTTAAAGCTGAGCTGCTGAAATGCCAGAAAATGGATCCACAGAGAATTTGGGTTGGCCCAGGAAGGCATTTAAATCTTCTGGATTGTAAAGCAAGACTGAGAGAAGGAGTTTGTTGCTACTTAATGTTTCTATGACTGATATACCAGAAGCTGTTGCTAAGTGTTCCCTGGTGATAACTTTGTGACACTTTCAATATCCTTCTTTAATGTTTATGACAAAGATTTGCTTCTTTTTCCCCATCAGACGCCATGTTTGCTCGAGTTCTTAAACTTGCATCTTATGATTTAACGTAGTTCATCGTTTAAACGTTTTGCTGATAATCTCAAACAACTTCTACAGATACTGAGAGATGGTGTGACTATTTGGTCACTGAATTTGTGGTGTTAGATGTATTAGCCAAATTATTTCTAGAAAGGTTTATGTTCTGAATCTAACTCTAAGAGAATTGTACCCCACTTTTGTTTTCCAGAATTGAGTTGGGGTTTTTTGTTTATTTGCTTTTATTTAAAAATTCAGTTTAGCAAGGGTCTTTAAGCTCTTAAACAAAGTATTTGTAAAAGCATTTAGATCTGAATTAAAAAGTCCCTTGTTTGAACATTGACAGTGTAGATAAACTGTTTTCTCTGTAAAGAGCTCTGACTCAGAAATAAAAAAAATTAAATTCACTATTCTGTTCACATAGCTTGGTTTTACATTACTTGTTAAGATCGAATATCTCCTTGATGAATCACCCTACAGCATATACTGACCATTAGTTTTGACCTAGTGCATAACAGTTCAAACTTAATTTATTTTTTTCTTAATTTGTCCTTGCAAAAGCTTAAGCCTTATTTACAAACATTGCTTTCTTTGTCAGCCTTTATACCAATGTAGAGAAAACAGTGAAAAAAAATGGACCTTATTTTGCTTTCTTTGTAAAAATATTAGGCTTACCTTAAGGTTGAAAGGCAACTATTACTGACATTTTGGGGTTTTTTTGTTTGTTTTTGGTTTGGTTTGGTTTTTTGTTTGTTTTTTGTTTGTTGTTTGTTTGTTTGTTTGTTTGTTTTTTCCTTTGGCTCTTCACTTGTCTTTTTTAATTCTGAAAGGGGAAAATCAGTCACTGAGGATTTTTTTTTGTTTTTTCTTTCTTGAATAGTCCACACAAAAATGATCCCTGGAATCCTGCCATCCTATTTTCAACCCATCTATTCCATTAATCCATTTATTTGCCATTGTTCTGTGGATAAGGGGAAGACAGAGGATGTTTTGTGTCAAGGCTTTAGCATGGTCTTTGACACACTCTACCATAGTCTTTTCATCAAATTATTGAGATAAGGACTAGATATGTGGGTGATAAAGTGGGTGGAAAATTGTTTGGACTGCTTGACTCAGAGAGCTGCAGACTTTTGGGGACAGTCCAGCTAGTGGCCAGTAACAAGCGTCATTCATTGGGGATCAATGCTAGGACCAATATTTGTAGCGTGTTTAATGAACTTGATGAGGGGACGGAGTGCCCTTTCATCAAGTTTACACATTACACCACTTTTAAAGGAACAATCAATATGATGGAAAGCAGAGCTACTTTTCAAGGGAACCTGAGCAGCCCAGAGGAATGGGCTAATAGTATCTCCATGAAGATCAACAAAAGTAAATGAAAAGTCCTGTACCACAGGAGGTATAATCCAACCCCCGGTACAGGCTGGTGGCTGATTGTCTAGGAAGCAGTTTTGCATAAATAGACGTGAGGGTCCCATTGGACAATGAATTAAGTAGGTCAGCAGTGTCAGAACTGAGGAAAGCCAACTGCATTCTGGGTTGTATTAGGAAGAATGTAGCCAGCAGGTAATGAACCTTCCCTTTATTTATGGCTGGTGAGACCACATCTGGAGTATTGTGTCTAGTACTAGCTTCTCCGACGTAAGAAAGATATTGAAGCACAGTAGTCCAGGACAAGCTACCAAGCTGGACTGGAGATGGTGACTGGAGCACACGGCATATGAGGATAGTCTGAAAAATCTGGGTTTGTTCAGCCTGAAGAATAGAAGCTCAGGGGAGACCTTGTTTTTGTCAGCAGTTACCTGATAAAGGACACAAAAAAGGTGGACTCAGTGTCTTCTAGGAAGCACCCAAAGATAAGACCAAACTGGAACACGAGAAATTCTGTTTAGATACAAGGAAACAATTCTTTACAGTGAGGGTAATCAAACACTGGAAGGGGTTTCCCAGGAAGGTTGTAGCACCTTCAGTCTTCATGGGTCTGAGCAATCTCATCCAACTAACTCTTCTTTCAACAGAGAGTTGGAGCAGACGGCCTCCAGGGGTCTCTTCCATCCAGAATTATTCTATTATTCTATGACCCATCTTTCTCTTACTGTTACTGAATTTGATAAAATTGTTCAGATCTTTCTTCACAAAGGAACAATTTAATCATGAAGCAGGCAAGAATGATTTTTCTTTTTATTTACTCTCTTTGCAGTAGGTTATATTTAAGTGCAATAAAACTTTAATATACCTTTCCTGAGACTGCAAATTCTGTGTATTATGGAGAAGAATGTTAAAATTCACTGTTGTCCACTATTGTTCATGGTCTCAGATCTCTATTACACTCATCAGAGTATCATAAAAACTTTAATATTGAACAGCTTTTGTACTGTTTTCTTAAGTGAAATTGCACAAAAGTATTTACTATATAAATAATGAAAGTTAAGTGAGTTGCTTCCTCTGTTGCAATTTTAATTAGACTTAATCAAAACAAGTCATTTTGTATGATAAATCAAACAAATTATGGGCAAAAAAAAATTACAGTGATTACCGATAAAATATCTTCATTATTATCAACTACCTCACTTTGATAGTGTATCCATATGTAATTGGCAGTTCTAATTTGTTTTAGATAGTTGATTATTACTTTGTCTAGCGGACATTATTTTATGCTACTACTTTGAGTGTGGCTGTATTTTCTACACACAAAGAAGTACATTAGATTTGTTATTTATATTAATTAATCTATAAAACCCAAGCAGCTTACTATGTTTTAATCGTGCACTTCAATATCCTAAAATCACTGTGGTATTGTGCACTCTTGTATTTTAATTAACTTGATTCAACAGCTAGAAGTTCAAATTAGCCTGTTTTCAGACTTCAATTAGGTTTAGAATTTGATTCCCAAAACCATTCCGTTTCTCAACATAACTATTTTCACTCCTCAGATATTATCCCTAGATATGTAGGTAATCATAATGAAATATGTTGTCAAAATAGTGCAGAATTGTGCATTATCATCCATTTATTAGAAGTTTATAATTTGTAATAAAACACAATAATTTTCAATCACCAAAATAAATCAAAACAGGAAGAGTTTTTCCTGGAATCAGCCAAGTGCAGCTGTATTCCAGGTGTAAGGTGTATTCAGCTCAAAAAATCTAACAGATTCTTGTGGGCTGAATTCAAAACAGTCCAGAGATCTTAACAAATGTATTTGAAATTAGCTTTGAGACTATCAAAATATAAGAATTGGGATTTCTAAAGTCCTACCATTATGTCTATTTCCATCAAAGCTATTACAGGTGGTATAAGAACTTGGAATTCATAGGTCTGAATTTTACCTTACTATGTAATATGTGATTTAATTTATTTAATTAATAGTGTAAGAAGATGGGGATAAAGAGGGCTAAGAAAAACAATTACAATGATTGAAAAAATTCCCGCACTTTTACAAAATTTAGCTCTGCATTTATAGTCACAGAATCACAGAATGTTAGGGATTGGAAGGGACTTCAAAAGATCATCTAGTCCAATCCCCCTGCTGGAGCAGGAACACCTAGATGAAGCTACACAAGAATGTGTCCAGGCGGGTTTTGAATGTCTCCAGAGAAGGAGACTCCACAACCTCCCTGGGCAGCCTGTTCCAGTGCTCTATCACCCTCACTGAGAAGAAGTTTTTTCTCAAATGTAAATGGAACCTCTTGTGTTCCAGCTTGATTCCATTACCCCTTGTCCTATCATTGTTTGCCACCGAGAAGAGCCTGGCTCCATCCTCATGGCACTCACCCTTTATATATTTATAAACATTAATAAGGTCACCCCTCGATCTCCTGTTCTCCAAACTAAAGAGACCCAGCTCCCTCAGCCTTTCCTCACAAGGGAGAGGCTTCATTCCCTTAATCATCTTTGTTGCCCTGTGCTGACCTCTCCCCAGCTGTCTCCTGTCCTTCTTGAACTGAGGGGCCCAGAACTGGACACAATATTCCAGATGTGGTCTCACCAGGGCAGAGTAGAGGGGAAGGACAACCTCTCTCTACCTACTAACCACCTCCCTTCTAATACACCCCAGGATGCCATTGGCCTTCTTGGCCACAAGGGCACAGTGCTGGCTCATGGTCATCCTGTTGTCCACCAGGCCCCCAGGTCCCTTTCCCCTGCACTGCTCTCTAACAGGTCATTCCTCAACTTACACTGGAACCTGGGTTTGTTCCTGCCCAGAGGTAGTCAGGCAGAAACAATATATTTTTTTTTTTTGTGCCTAGAAGTTGTATAATCTATATTTAAAACAAATAAAACACATAATAGGTTCAGAGATTCAAACAGACAGGAAAATTCAAGAGAGCACTGAAATATCATTCTGGATACAGAAGATCAGTAGTGATTTGTTTCCTAAGGGGCTATCAGCCAAGTGCAAGTATAGCAATACTTATTTAGGATTCCTCTTCGGATTTTCAGAAAACGTTTGGTTTCCTGTGTCGGAAAATATTTGTCAATCTGTAAGAGCTAAAGCATGTAATAAAGGGTTAGCTGAAATATTTTATTACATAAACATGCAAGACATTAGGTCTGGAAAAAAATTATTTAATAGATATTCAAATTGAAGAGAAAATTAAGATTTTATTAATGTTAATGAAATTAATATTCTAATTCTGGTAGGTATTTGCAAGTATTTTTGGTCATATTATGGTTCTGTGGGGGAATTAATTAGGGAAAGTAGAGAAGGAAGGGAAATGATGGAGGCACAAAGCAGAGGAGAGAAAAATGTGTAGGCTGAAGTAACATAATTAGATTTTTTTTAACTACTTTTGGAGAAGAAATGCACATACACCAGGAGATGAAATTCTGGAGTCAGCTTCTTTCATTATCTGTAGATATTTGTAATCATACCTTTCATTTCATGGGGATTTGCTAGCAGGATAAGTTTCCCAGCTCTTTGTTTTTGATTAAGATCTGCTCTGCTTGAATAGACATTCACTGGAGCAAAGATTGAGCTCAGCTCTTCCAGATCATGAATACACTGCAGTGCTCCATGTTTCATTACCAGGAATGTATTTTATACCAATAGAAAATTTCCTAGGAAAAAAATAAGAATGGTCCCTCTTACAGCACTACTTCATCAGAAGATTTGACATTTACTCTTCTGCAGCAGCTGTAGAACAGCTCACAGTTATTGAAGAAAATGGACAAATGTATATTTTTTGTCTGAAATATTTGAGTTCCTGTTAGTATTTAAGTGTGATGGCCAAATCAAAAGTATAAAATGCCATATTCTATGAAGTTTATACTGACTATATTAGCTTGGTTGTCTGTAAGCTGAGAAATGTGGAGAGATGTTAATGTGTGCATGGTTTTTAAATAGTGAATAGTACTGGATTGATCAGTTGTATTAGTTCAGCTTTGTTATCTGATTTCTTACTATCATCCCTTGTTTGGGTAAAATGGAATGACTTTCAGTGAGATTATGCTCTAGATGCAGATATTTAGATGTAGGGCTCTAAAGTACGTGCATCTAATGGGAGAGCAGGTGATTAAACTCCTGTTGTAAATGAAACTTTTCAGCTGATGGAATGTAGATGTCTGCTGTGCGTAAGATTAGCAGCCTACTAGGCCTCCCTAACAGGCTCAACTAAGGTACCAAACATGGCTGGTTGGTGAGATCTGAGATGCCTTAAGATATCACACCTAGCTTCCATATATGTTTCCAGGAATTATGCAGATTTTCTGTAGCTCTGATGTCCTTGTTTGTAAGCTCTGTGAAGATATGCTAACACACCTTAGCTGGTATTATAGACCTCTATTTAGACAACAAAATCCTGTCAAAAGTTTTTTGTCAAATTGTTTTAGCAAGAACTTACATTCAGTTGCAGTATTTTGTCCCCATTTGATTAATTTCACAGTATCACAGTATGTTTGGGATTGGAAGGAACCTCAAAAGATCATCTAGTCCAATCCCCCTGCTGGAGCAGGAACGCCTAGGTGAGGTAGCACAGGAACATGTCCAGGCGGGTTTTGAATGTCTCCAGAGAAGGAGACTCCACAACCTCCCTGGGCAGCCTGTTCCAGTGCTCTGTCACCCTTACTGAGAAGAAGTTTTTTCTCAAATGTAAATGGAATCTCTTGTGTTCCAGCTTGATTCCATTACCCCTTGTCCTATCATTGTTTGCCACCGAGAAGAGCCTGGCTCCATCCTCATGGCGCTCACCCTTTATATATTTATAAACATTAATAAGGTCACCCCTCAGTCTCCTCTTCTCCAAACTAAAGAGACCCAGCTCCTTCAGCCTTTCCTCATAAGGGAGGTGCTCCACTCCCTTAATCATCTTTGTTGCCCTGCGCTGGACCCTCTCCAGCAGTTCCCTGTCCTTCTTGAACTGAGGGGCCCAGAACTGGACACAATATTCTAGATGGGGTCTCACCAGGGCAGAGTAGAGGGGAAGGAGGACCTCTCTCGATTTACTAACCACCCCCCTTCTAATACACCCCAGGATGCCATTGGCCTTCTTGGCCACAAGGGCACAGTGCTGGCTCATGGTCATCCTGTTGTCCACCAGGACCCCCAGGTCCCTTTCCCCTACACTGCTCTCTAATATGTAATTTCCCAACCTATACTGGAACCTGGGTTTGTTCCTGCCCAGATGCAGTACTCTACACTTTCCCTTGTTAAATTTCATTAGGTTATTCCCCGCCCAACTCTCCAGCCTGTTCAGGTCCCTCTGGATGGCAGCACAGCCTTCTGACGTGTCAGCCACTCCTTCCAGCTTAGTGTCATCAGCAAACTTGCTGATAGTATACTCTATTCCCTTGTCTAAATCGTTAATGAATATATTGAATAATACTGGCCCCAGTACTGACCCCTGAGGCACTCCACTAGATACTGGCCTCCAACTAGACTCCGCACCATTGAGTACCACTCTCTGGCTTCTCTCCTTAAGCCAGTTTGTAACCCACCTCACTACTCTATTGTCAAGACCACACCTCCTCAACTTAGCTGTGAGGATGCTGTGGGAGACTGTGTCAAAGGCTTTACTGAAGTCAAGGTAGACCACATCCACGGCTCTGCCATCATCCATCCACCTTGTTACATTCTCATAAAAGGCTATGAGGTTGGTCAAGCATGACTTACCCTTAGTAAAGCCATGCTGACTGCCCCTAATAACCCTCTCATCCTTGATATGCCTTGAGGTGGCACCAAGGATAAGCTGTTCCATTACATTCCCAGGGGAAATCCAGAAAAATCAACAATGGAAATAAAGCAGTATTTCAGTTTTTATATGTACTGAAAAAATGGAAGTTTATATTAAGACAATACTATACATCACCATTTACATCAAGTAATGTTTGCACTCAGGAAGTTATTGAATAATCCCATCTGATCTGTGACGCTGTTACAATACAGCATCAAATACATCCCTTGCCTGTCTGAGACAGCATTTTCTGATCTTAAGACCTGCAATGAAATCAGTATAATTTTGAATTAAATGATGATTATTTACAGCCTGGACTATGTTCAATAGATTTATTACTAATTATTACAATTATCAAATGATTTTTATTTTTTTTTTTAATCTTGCGTTGGACTGACGAACTTTAACTTTCTGTAAGACTTTTGCCAATCCCAGTGTGACAATATGTCCTGGTTTTGTTAAAAATAAGACCAGTTCCTCTTTTAGTGAATTTTCCTTTCAGCTAAGTTCTTCTAAGTAACTGCACTTTTCTGAATTTGTCTGCATGTTTTTTGCAGACAAGAGCTGATAATGGAAGGAATGCAAAGCAGAAAAGACCCAGGTTTAGATTTATTGCTATGGCAGCCAAGGTTGCTGATAAAATCTTGCACATCCCATAAATGAGAGGGGTGTATTTGCAAGGAGAAGCTAACAGAACAGGTGACCAAAACTGACCAACTAAGTATTCCATCCCATCCATGTCATACACCCTATACAAGTGGGAGATCATGAAGGTCTCGCTTTCTTCAACCATGGCCAGCATCTGAAGAGGACCTACCTGTCATCCCTGTGATCTGAGGCTTGGTTTCAGACCCTGCATCCCTGAATCCAGTGCCGGTTTGCTGTGGAGTCCAGCCCAGGACATCTGGATTCTTCCCCTGCCAGCACTGGCTGCGCTGCTGTGCTATGCCGGGAAATTCAAGATTGGTTTTGTATATTTTGTATTATTTTCTCTGTTTTATTAGTAGCATTAGTAAAGCATTTTTATTTTTTTCCAACTTGCAAGTCTCCCTTTTCCTCCTATTACCTTTCCTTGGTGGGGAGGGTTGAAAGTGGGGAGAGGGCTAACAGGCTAACAGAGACCATCTGCCATGGTTTATTGTCACCCTGCAGTAAACAGTGATACCATATACACAAAAAAGGTCACACTAAGAAAACCTTAAACTGCAAAGATCTTTCTTTAGCTGATGAATTAAAAGTTTGATTTTGGTTCCTATTTAATTATTTATTTAGTTTTATTTATTTAACATATTTCTCACTTTACAAATATGCATATGACAGTTTTAGAGAGAAGACCTCCTCTTGAACTCTAAACTTTTCTCTTGGGTCAAAGATTTTTAAAAGACAGGATAAATTACATCTTTATGATAATTAGGCCAGTTGTACAACATATGTTTAGGAAACATGAAAAATTGCAGCAGTCACAGTGGAGAGTTTCTACTAATAAATACAGGCTTTAATACTATGTGATTATTTTTTTTTTATTTTTTTTTTTATTTTTTTTTTTTTTAGGGAAAGCTACTAAATTAAACAAAAAAAAAAAAAGTAAAGTAGAACTCTTTAGATATACAAAATAGGGCCAAATAGCTTCTAAATATTTCCTATGTGTCTGGTAAACTAAGCTGAGTCACTGGAAGAAAACACTGGAGGTGTCTAAAAGACATTTAGACGAGGTTCTTAGGGACATGTTAGAGGAAATGAATACAAGCACTTGTGTCTTGATTATCCACTGCTTAGACGTTATCTTACACCCTACTTCTGGTCTGGACTGGGTCTGATTGTGTTATGGTTTAACCCCAGCTGGTAACTAAGTACTACACAGCCACTCACTCACTTTCCTCCTCTGTGACAGGGGAGACAGGGGAGAGAATCAGACAAGTAAAGCGAAAAAATTCATGGATTGAGACAAAAGCAGTTTAATGGGCAAAGCAAAATCCATGCATACAAGCAAAGCAAAAACAAGAAATGAATTCACTACTTCTCATCAGCACGCAGGTGTTCAGCCAACTCTAGGAAAGCAGGGCTCTATCATACGTAACAGTTACTTGGGAAGACAAACGTCATAACTACAGATATTACCCCATTCCTTCTTATCTCCCCAGCTTTATGTGCTGAGCCCGACATCATATGATATGTAATATCCCTTTGGTCAGTTCCAGTCAGCTGTCTCAGCTGTGTCTCCTCCCAACTTCTTGTGCACCCCCAGTCTACTTGCTGGTGGGGCAGCATAAGAAGCAGAAAAGTCCTTGACTCTTTGTAAGCCCTGCTGAGTACTAAAACATCCTTGTATTATCAACACTATTTTCAACACAAACCCAAAACAAAGCCCCATACTAGCACTATGAAGGAAAACTAATTCTGTCCTAGCCAAAAGCAGCAGTTAGTTTTCTCAAGACCAAATCTGGCTTACTTAACATTACTGAGGTACAACTCATCTCCAGGTGAAGTAAGGCACGTCATAACCTTGACTGTGTCACAAGCACTGTAGACAGTAGTCTATTTACACATTGGTCCTAAGAACAAATACCAGTAACTGACTTTCTTTTCTGTAACAATAAAGTCTTACGTTCCCTTATCTGTGATATGCATACAGAACACACCTGACATAGGAGATCAGGATGAAGTGATTCAGAAAATGAAAACTTTCCTATCTATTTTCTAATGTTCAGTAGTGGTAGAACCTTCATCCTTTATACAGCAGGATCTTTCTTCTGGACTATTTATACATCTTCCATTAAATAGCCACTGGATGCACAAAAAATGGAATGCTGAGACTGAAGGACAGAAGCCAGAACTCCCCGCTCTTACCAGAGTTCATTACATTCTAAGAAGTCAGGTCACCTTTTCTTTTTTTTTTTCTTTTTTTTCAGGTCAAGGCCCAAGGAATTTTACATACTTTTCTGGCCATTACACTAGAATACAATTAACAGGAGGGGTGAAGGCATGCCAGACATGTGCTTTTTAATCAGAGAAGCCTGATAATAACCCTTTTGAAAAGTGTTTTCCTTCACAGTTTAAGATGTCACTGACATCTCAGTTCTCTAACAAAAAGAATTAATTATTATTAATACTGCATATTAAAATAATAGTAGCTTATATAGGCATAGGAAGGCACTGCTAGTATAATACCCCAGACATTTCACTGACTTTACAGTCCTTGCTCACACTTTAGTTTTTTGGTCTTTCCTTGGACTGAGCTGATTTGAGCTTGTAAATAGACCTTAGTGACATATTGTCTGTTGCTTGACTGTTGTAAATGAAGCCCTGGTAAAACTACATATGGCAAATGTCTGAGGCCCCCATGTAGTCACTTTGTAACAAATAGTAGCTCTTTATGTCAAACGACACTGGGAAGACTTGTGCAGCTTTCAGGTTCCGGTAAGGAACCAAAAAGGACGTGGGCACCCGTTGCTCATATAGGTCAGCTTTAGCAAAACCAAAACAAAAACATAGATACCAAAGAGCTTTATATTTTAGTGGTGGAGAAATCTTCCATCATAGGCACCTCCGAAGGTAATACTTGCCATGTGAGATTTTTGTACTCCAATTTGTGTCCAAGTCCTATTTTGGACTAAGCTTCGATTTCATTTTAAAATTGACACTACATAATTAATGCAGAAAACAAGTGTTTTCAGTGCTGAAACAGTGGATAAATGATTGGATCTTATAGACTGGATAATGTTCAAATTCAGTTTTGGGACTGGTCCCAAGCTACAACTTTACTCCAGAGTTGTTTGTGCGAGTGTTATCTTGCACAGCCAGATACCTCCCTAGGGCTGCACTAAACAATTTGACTGCATAGACGAGCAGATACTTGGAATGCCCCTTCACATCCTCTAATTCACTATTGTAGATGTAACTTTCATATATTAGCATTTGCCAACCAGCAGGGAATAAGAGAAGGGGCTCAGAAAGAAATCAGGGAGAACAGCTTTACCATTTTTCTCTCCCAGGTGAATGTCATATTCGTTAGATGAAATAAATGTTTTTATGTCTGTTCTCCTTCTGGTCAAATTAATATAACCATTTGATTGCAAGATTCCTCATCTTCTGCAAAAAACATGTTATGTACATTTGTATAGACTGTCTTGCAACCTGTGCACCGTCAACTCTACTTAATTAGCATTTTTAGTACCAGTCTAGGATTATGTAAAAAATTCCTCCTACATCGCTGTTTTTAACTGGACCCAGTAAAATCTTAGTGTGCTAGGGCAGTGTGAGCACACCTCTGGGAATTTAATTACAGACTGGGGAGCCTATAAGAGGCTCAAGAGGTCACCCGCTCCATCCCTCTGCCCTAAGGCAGGATTATTTATGCTTATGCCACACCTGGCAGATATGTGTCAAGATTGGTATTGAAGACTTTGAGTGACAGAAACTCCACAGGTTCTCAAGGCAATCTATTCCAGCTTTCCAATACTCTTTATTACTAAAAATTGTGGGATTTCTGTGTGGATTTTTGTTTGGTTGGTTGTTTGTTTGTTTGGGTTTTTTTTGTTTTGTTTTGTTTTGTTTTTTCCTAACACCCACTATAATTGCCATTTAATCCATTATTTCCTGGTTATTTGCTATTAATATGGAATAAGAGAATACTGGGAAGTTTCCCTTCTAGAAATTGTGTAATCTCAGGTTCCTCAGTACTTCATACAACAAATACTATATTGTGTCTTTTGGTCCCAGAAGAATTTTTATTAAAAACTTGAAGCAGAATTGATCAGATATGTTGTAGGTCTGTGTGTAACCTAAGTACCTACTTTTTTTGACAGACCGTAAGACAGAAAACAGTTGTACCTGGTGCAGGTGCCCAGGTGCTGGTAGGGGGGCTGCAAGGGCCTCTGTAAGGCTGGTTGCAGCCACTCCAACAGACCTACCACAGGGCATAGCTGAGCCCCTCAGCCAAGGTGGTGGCTTTTCAGGGAAAACAAATTTAAGAAAGGTCAAAACATGGCATGGCAGAAGAGGGTGTGAAGAAAAATGAGCTTTCATCAAGCTAAATTAGACAACGTACACCAGGCTAATAGGAATAAATGCAGTGAGTGTCTATGGGTAGATGACATGAATTTCTTAATCCTCTGCTTGGGCCTCTGTCATTGAACTCCAGAAATTGCCTGAAAGCTACAACCCAGGACCAGAGAAGTATTCAAGTTGCATAATTATACAGTAACAAAACATTTCAGCATTTTTCTTAATAAAGAAAATAATTATTGCAGCTCCTCTGGTGAAAAATACAAGCAACAAATAATTTTAGTTGTTACTGGTTTACTTTTATGTGAAATATCAACTATACTTCCTGTAGAAAATGTTAGGTATGTGGTATTTGAATTTCAGAATTATGCAATTTAAACTGGACACAAAATATGTGTGTGTAGAAGCAGGAAAAATAATGATAATACATAAAGTGCAGCTTTTAACACATATTAGGCACTTGCATGCACAGACTGGTGATTACTTTACTTAAAATTATCTACCTGTGCATTAACCATATATTTTATGTGGACAGTTATCTGTATTAATTTCCATACCTTTCCAGATGTGCTTTTTGGTCTGATTATGAAAACTGTGTCAGAAAAGATCAGTAAGAAAAGCCTATGAAGATAGCAGACAATATACTGGAGAAAAAAAAGAAACAGAGAACCATATTGATTGTAATTGAAGAGAATTAGAGACAACAGAGAGAGAGGACACAAGGTAAATGTGAAGTGTTCAAAAGAAAATTAATATTATGCTGGAGGGTACATGTGTCCTCTTGCTATATATTGTGAGCAATAAATAAATGAGCAATTTAACAAACAGCAAACTATGTGAATATAGAAGGAAATGCCAGAAGAGACAGTTGCAATGCATTAAATGTCAAGAAAAAGGGAGAGTTAGAATGACTGTAAAGCATTTTGGGAAAAAAAAAATAAAATCATAAAATAGAATATAATAGAATAACATAAAAAATAAATAACATGAAAAAAGATAGGAACTTTTACAGAGGTTGAAAAAATATAAATGCTTCAAGTACAGGAAGAAAAGAGGTCACTGAGACTGCAGAACATGTAAGAAGTAGCCAATTCATTTGCTTTTTATAACATCCTTGAGGTACAACTAATCTGAAGGTGAGCTAGGGCAAGACTCAATCACTTTCAGGCAAAATTTCCAAACAGTTAAAGGTATTGGCTCTCAAAGTCTAATGCTGTTTTTCACACATCCTTCTACTCAAGATTCAGTAAAGTAAATAACTCTCTCAAGTAGAGTTTTCTTATCTATTTTTTTAAACATGAAATAGCTAGAAGATAGAAAGAATTGTCCCCTCTGATGTTCCTTTTGGTATGTTCAGATATTTTTTTTTTTCCTCTGATGTTCTCTGTGAGTGCTTAACATTAAGCACAGATCAAACTCCTAACATTTATTTTGAATCTTATAGGAAAGATGCATGGAAAATAAGCTAATCTTTTATAGAAAGTTTATAACCAGATAGCAGTTCTTGATTAAATTGGATTTTTGTCTCTATTATTTTTATGATGCTATCATTTTAACATTAATACTAGAATTCATTGTTACATTTGAAAAATGTACATATAGAGTGATCATTGGACAAACTTTGCATTAATTCTACTTATTTCTAGATAGTAGCTTGCTATTTTATCATTATATATAGTTAAGTAATTTTGATCATGTCATCCTACAATATTAATATAGCCATATATTTATGAAAGCTAGCAGATACTCACTTATTCTAATTTAAGATTTGCCCCTTGATTGCTTAATAATGGGAAATTCTTATTTCTATCATTCACTAATATCCAATTTAATTTACATTTTCTCCATAGCTTTTGCAAACCCTTCATAAGTAGCTACACTGTTTTTTGTTTGTTTGTTTGTTTGTTGTTTTGGGGGTTTTTTTATTTTATTTTTTAATCCCAAGGTTTGCCTAAATTACATACTAGACTGCTCAAATGGTTGAGAACAAAAAGGAGGTTGGAAATTTTTAGATTGGGCAGACTGGCCCAGAGAGAAGAACCAGATGTTTTAAATGTATTAAAAAAGCCCAACCAAACAAAATCCCCCACATGTAGGTGATTTGTTTCCACAGACAGAGCAACTGAATTTTGTTTACTATAACACAGTACTCTATTGATAATCCCAGTAATTAGACAGTTCAGTGTTTTAAATGTTCTTTGTTAGAAACCTTATCTCAGACTGTTTTACACTAGTTTAAATGAGTCATTGGACTATTTTTTAGATAGGGAAGATCATATTGCTCATCATGTTACAGTTAGAGTTTCTATGTGTATTTTAATGCATAGTATACCTCATGTCCATAAAAATTAAAGGCAAAGATTATTTTGGCTTTGCTTGGGCTAGGATTTTTAAAACATGCCTGTTATATTAGCTGTAGAAGCAAAAAAATACCTTGCTGTTGAAAATCAGCTCCTGGACTGATCTGAATTAGTTTACCACCAAGATCATGCACAAGAAAATCACCTGCTCAGACATCCGCTCTATTTTGGCTCCTGAAGTCTGCAATCCTAACTCTCTTTTGGGTTTTCTTTGTGCTTCTTTAAAGTACAGAATATTTACACATACACACATACTTTTATGTGCTAATGAAACTAGTATTATACTTTCTTTAATGATGATAGTAAGAAATATTTAATTTCTAAGTTTAAACTTCATTGGTGGCTTGTATAGTAATTGTCTCACATCTATGCACCTGAATCGCCATTAATTCAAATGATTTTAAGATTCTGGGAACATTTTTAATAGAAGGAGATGTAGAATGTTTCTGTTTTTAGAAAAAGAAAAACAACACGAAAAGAGGGAAAAAAAAAAAAAGAGCAAAGTAAACTAGAAAAAAAATAAAGCTGTGATAGATGTCAGGATGCACCCAGAACAGTTTATAATTCTATCCTTAAAAAATATGAAATAGTACAGCAATACTTATACTAAACAAAAAGAAGTAAACATAACTTCTAATGTAAATTACTTACTGAACTTGATTTTTAAAGAGTTCTTCAAAGCTCAATTAACTAACTGGATACAATAGAATTATTACTTTCTGGCAAAGAAAGCACAATAATATTTACCTTCAAAGAACAATTAGAAAAAGAGATGACTATTCTATATCTGCAGATAAAGAATAAGCAGATATCAGTTGAATCAGATTTGACAGAGTCGAAGCTTTATTCCAGTACCAGAAGTGTCTATCTGAATTGCAGATAGACCTTGTTAAGTGGCTTTTTAATGTCATTTTAGTCTAAGAGGGAGCAAAGTTTGGAAAGAACTAAACCGCTTTAAAAGTGCAGAATTGACAGGGCATTATTTTGCTGTATGACTGGAAAAGGGGAAAAATAACCCCCATTTTTAAGGGAAAAAAAAGAAGACCTGGGGAACTTCAGGCCAGCCTGTCTCAGGAACAAGTCCTTCTGGAAACTATGCTAAGGCACATGGAAAATGAAGAGGTGATTTGTAACAGTCAATATGATTTCACTAAGGGCAAATCATCCCTGATGTATTTTGTGGCCTTCTACAATGGGGTTTCTGCACGGGTGCACAAGGGAGGAGCACCTGACATCATTTACCTGGACTTGTACAAAGTATTCGACAATGTCCCACATGGCATCCTTGTCTCTGAATTGGAGAGACTTGGATTTGACAGATGGACCACATGGTGGATAAAGGATAGTCACACTCAAAGAGTTGCAGACACAGCTTGATGTTCAAGTGAAGACCATTGACAAGTGGCATTCCTCGGGGGTCAGTATTAGGCCCGACACTGTTTAACATCTTTGTTGCTGAGATGAAAAGTGAGATTGAGTGCACCCTCGGCAAGCTGGCTGACAACACCAAGCTGTGTGTTGTGATCAACACACAGAAGGGAAGCGATGTTGTCCAGATGGACCTCAATAGACTTGAGAGGTGGGCCTGTGCAAATCTCATGAAGTTCAACAGGGCCAAGTACAAGGTCCTGCACACAGATTGGGGCAATCCCAAGCAAAAAATACAGGCTGGGTGGAGAATGGATTGACAGCAGCCCTGAGGAAAAGGACTCAGAGGTGATAGTTGAGGAGAAGGTCAATACGACCCAGCAATGTGCGCTTGCAGTCCAGAAAGCCAACTGTATCTTGCGCTGCATCAAAAGAAGTTTAACCAGCAGGTCAAGGGAGGTGATTCTCCTGCTGTACTCCACTCTTGTGATACCCCACCTGAATTACTGTGTTCAGCTCTGGGGCCCCTAGCATAAGAAGGACATGAGTCCAGAGTAGGGCCACAAAGATGATCAGAGGGCTAGAACACCTCTGCGTCCCAGCCCATGGCAGGTGAGTTAGAAATAGATGATCCTTAAGGCCCTTTCCAATCCAAATCATTCTATGATTATAAAAAAAAGTAAAAAAATGGCATCTTAGTTACAGATCAAGAGAGTCAGTAATTATATACAGTTGAGGACAGTTAAAGAGAGAATATACTTGGCAATAAAATACAGGGTGTTTCAAGAAGATGGATCCAATTTCAAAGCAGTAGTGATTTCAAATTTAGTTCATCTTTTTGAAATATTTAGAAAGCCTACCTTTTGCAGAACTTTTACTAGATCTGCATTAAATAATACAGTTCATACAAGTGTGATGAAATATACTGTTATATACTGATATGTTCGTAATCAATAATTTAATCTTACTGGTATATTTTCTATGGAATTAATAATTTGGTTATCAGTAATTGTAAGATAATGGATTTTCAAAAAACTGAAATAATATATTGTTTCTCATTTCTTGCCGTGAAAATCCATTTTCATTTTGAATCATGGACTTCCTGTTCCTTCTTGGATATAACTAAATTATACAAAATATTTATCAAAAAAATGTAGGAATTTTAGAATAATTAATCAGGAAGGCCTTATTATTAAGAGTTATTACAATGGCTAATAATAACAGTCCTTGCAGTTATGAAACTTTTTGAATCTCTGAAAGTATTTATATATACACATTTATCACTTTCTTTGCATTTTCCTTCCGATACAGTAAATCCCGAAAAAAAGCACTAAATTCTGGTATAGGGTACCTGAAGTAATACTCTGAAGTTTATTTTATAGATTAAACAATCTGCCTCTATCTCATTTGATAATGTTTCTCTATTTCTGGCAAACTGTGTGGTCTCACTTTATTTTAAGTCCAGTATTTTCTGCAAGTCAAAATGAAACCACCAAATTAATGATCTATGTGATCTGAGGCTATCTTTGAATGTTCATCTCCACAGAATACACCTCACTGATACCACATACCTTATACACTGATGTTACAGTACTTTTGTACTTCTGTCATTATGCTGAAGGAATTTTATATTTCTTTCCCTCAGAACACATAGCTAATTTGTTTATTTTAATGTGTAATGTGAACAGTGGTATTGGAAAAGAACAGTATTTGTTTCTGTTTTCATTTGTGTTCTGTTCTTCATTTGTGTGTTTTTCAGTCAACTGCATTTAAAGACATTATATTCATTGTACATAGTTATTAGATATTACTTCCTTAAGACTCTTCAGACAAACAAAGCAAGACATAACTTATCCACCAGCATTTTTTCTATTTCTGTCAAGGTTGATGAAAAAATGATGGCTAAGAAACAGTATTCCTTGATTCTGTCATCACTCAAAGGTTTTAACACATCCACCGCTCTGTCATCATCCGTCCACCTTGGTACATTCTCATAAAAGGCTATGAAGTTGGTCAAGCATGACTTACCCTTGGTAAAGCCATGCTGACTGTCTCTAATAACCCTCTTATCCTTGATATGCCTTGAGATGGCACCAAGGATAAGCTGTTCCATTACTTTCCCAGGGACAGAGGTGAGACTGACCAATCTATAATTACCTGGGTCCTCCTTCTTGCCCTTTTTGAAGACTGGAGTGACATTTGCTTTCCTCCAATCCTTGGGCACCTCTCCCGTTTCCCAAGACTTGGCAAAGATGATGGAGAGAGGTCCAGCCATGACCTCAGCCAGCTCCCTCAGTGCCTGTGGATGCACCCCATCTGGACCCATGTATTTATGGATGTCCAGACTATTTAATTGCTCCCTAACCCAGTCTTCATCGACTAAAGCAAACTCCTCCATTGACCTGGCTTCATCCGGGGTCTCCGGGGTACAGGGCTCCCCAGGATAGCCTCCGGCAGAGTAGACAGAGACAAAAAATACATCCCAATTGCTCCATTTTCACTTTGATAGGCAGGTCACTGGTAGTCAGAAAATGACATGTGGATTAATACTGTCAACATTCCCATCCTTTCAGTCTTCTACATATTCAACAGAGAAATAATACAAAAAAGACAAATGTTTAGTAATACTTGGATGCCAAAAATACACAGTCTGAAGCATACGTGGCGGGGCGGGGCAAATAGATTTTCTTTCAAGGGTTTTCTTTTTTTTTTTTTTTTTTTTTTCTTAAAGTTAATTGGTCATGTCATTTCAAAATCTGCCATTCTGGTGAAAGTGGAAGTGAAACTTTCAGTTCACTTGTCTGGGTTGACTTTGCAGCTCTACTTTCTCACATTCTGCTGAAAATTTAGTGAAGATTCTTCTATACTACCCTTATACAATGGTAAAATAAAAACACACTATTGTGTCTATCATGACTTATTAACTTGTTTTGCAATAAATTACCAATAAGTATGCTTCTATTCTGTAGCTTGATGTTGTCTTACTTTTGCAGAATGACTAACAATGAATTAGCTTACACAGGCTTCTTTACAGATCCCTTCAGCTCAAAAGCCAAGGCCTAAACATGTTATCCTTAACTCCTCATCCTAGTAGAGCAAAAGGGATGGGGAAAAAGTCAATATTATCAGCTTATAGGTGGATCCCTATGACAGAAGGGTGTTACTTCATACAGGTTTTGAAATGAACCAGTACAATAAGGCAGATGCTATGATGGAAGTAAATAGAGAAATTTTTGAAACAATTCTCCTTTGAAATTACCCTCCCAACTTTAAATGATTTTTATATAGTAATTATAATTTGCATGTGTAAACTATTTTTTTTTCCCCATCAGAATGCCTATACTAGAATAACAGTATTTTCCAGTAATTCTTTGAAGAACTTGGAAAGAAATCTGTTATATATTTTCCAGAACACTTGCTTTTTAAGTGGTTGCCACTGCCTATGTACATGAAATATACATGAAGAAAACAGATTTACTTCACATTTCTTGTGGTAGTGGATTTGCACATGATCCCTTGAAATCAGTGATATGCAGATTGGTTCTTTTCTGTTCTTTTATGAAAAGGGAGAAGAAAATTCTTTAGAGAATTATACTTCTGTTGGTGGGTTTAAGTACAATAAAGAGTTTGAACATATTAACTACAGATTTAAATTTAACTTTTTTTTTTTTTTTTTTTTTTTTTCATGAAAAAGATGAAAGCAGCAGTAATAATGCCTCAGCAGAAATTAATGGGAAAGAAGGATAGTCTGAATTTTTGTGGTACTTACCAGCTACTAGAAAGAAATAACAATACAAATGCCTTGATGCTTTCTGTTGTTTGCCATTTTGCATATAACACATGTTCTTGCCTCTCAGGACTTAAATACATTTCCTGAAAAACTATCTTCTGCTTGAAAACATAAGAAGAGTCACAGTGGGTGAGATCAGATTTCCTCCTAAATTTGTTTCTTATCTCCAAGAGTGACAATTAGAAATCATGTAGGAAAATAGCACAGGGAAAATGGAAAGTATGAAATTTTTCTTCCTGTTACACTTTTTTGGTTTCTAGCACATAAGTTGTACATATGTTTTGTGAGGGTTAGAAGCAGCTTTAGCCCTTGGAATGTATATATACCTGAACTGGAAGAGTTACTTGACTGAACATGTAATGGATTAAGGAAATGTGAGTAAGCATTAGGTATTAATGTCTATAAATATATAAAAGGTGAGTGCCATGAGGATGGAGCCAGGCTCTTCTCAGTGACAAATAATGATAGGACAAGGGGTAATGGGACCAAGCTGGAACACAAGAGGTTCCACTTAAATTTGAGAAGAAACAACTTCTCAGTGAGAGTGACAGAGCACTGGAGCAGGCTGCCCAGGGGGGTTGTGGAGTCTCCTTCCCTGGAGACATTCAAAACCCACCTGGACATGTTCCTGTGTGACCTCATCTAGGCGTTCCTGCTCTGGCAGGGGGATTGGACTAGATGATCTTTTGAGGTCCCTTCCAATCCCAAACATACTGTGATACTGTGATATTGTGTGATGATAAACTGGGACAGAAAGTATAGAAATTTATAATTAAGTAAGTCAGTTTAATATGTCATTACATTCTCATGACCCAGAAAGCAGCTCAAGACGTTACATTTGAAACAATCAAATCCCAAAAAGGATTCTAAACCAAGAGTGATTTTCCTGGGGTATGAGAACCCTGTGCTGTCTCATACCTATGCTTGAAAAAGGCCTAAAATCTAGATGTCACACTTCCTGTGGAAGTCCTGTGGAGAGTAGGCCATTTGATAAAATACATGCACTGTTGGCAATACAAGTGACTTGCTTTAGATGCGAGTTTCATATTTTGGTACCCTGTGTTGATGGAAGTACTTGTCCAGGTATATTCCTGTGCCTAGGTTTTTATTAGGTGCCTCAGGTAAAGTGCTTATTCATTATATGGTCAGCAGGGATTAGTAAGTGATTCTGAAGTCTCCTAGAGAGTCTCACTCAATTAAGCAGATAGGATCTCCCCTTGAAAGCCTTCAGGCTCTTACCCACCTTCTGTGGCTATATAAGGAACACAAGCACTTAAATCCCCTTTGTGTTTTTTGGATCTGAATGCAAAAAAATGGTGAAGCCAGAAGTTTACGAAATGTCATTATTTTTAACATGAAAACATCACCTAAACCAGGATTAACTATCTCCCTCATTGCTTCTACATGAGTGAAGCAAGAATAATATCATGTTGCCTAAGCTCTTATTGAATCAGCAAAGAAAATATAACTATGTACTCCACACAATATTTAATAAATGAGCATTTATAACACATCACGTTTTGGTTCCCCACTGCATACATATACAGAAGTATATCAATTTTACATGTAAGCACTTTAAGCACTTTAAGTACATAGGAGCAGGTAGTCCTTTGAAGAACTCAAAGAAACTGAAGAGATTTTTTAACTGGATTTGATCAGCGGACTCAAATGCTTGAATATCACTAAAATTCATCTAGATACTGTTTTGATTAATGCTCACATTTAGAATCTCTTGACAGCTGCAGTGCTGTGTTTTCAGCACTTGTAGCTCTATTGATATATTAATCAAAGGAATTTGTGTTTAAAGATTTGTGAATGGGAGAGAAGGGCTTTTATTTTGGTGGTATTGAAGCCCAAAGCTAAAAGCTGAATTTATGTCTTCAATCAATGAAGAACATCATGTACAGTACAATATAACCTGAAGTTTGTTTGTTTGGGGTTTTTTTAGTATATACTGTTGTTTTGATACTGAGTCTGTGGCATTTGTAAATGCAATAGCAGTTCCTAGAGCTGGGGGGTTTTGTGTGGTTGTTTTTGGGTTTTTTTTTTGTTATTATTATTATTTTATTTTATTTGTGTAATCTAACTTTAAATTTTTCACTTTTTCAACTCTTTATAAAATTTCAGAGATACTTATAATGAATCCACACAAAGGATTCTGAGGATTCTCTATATCAGCCTTTTGTATTTTTAATGATGTCACTTCAGGGTGAACAGGCAGTTTGCCTCCCCAGGGTGCTACAGTTCTTCTTTTAGGTGAAAAGCTTATCTTTTTACATTCTCATGCATATCGAATTCTGTTATTGAAGGACAAACATCTGGAATCCTTCTGTGGGATTTATATCTGACTTGATTAAATCTTAGTTTTCCTTTTTGCATGAATCAAAATAAATAAGAACAATAGGAATAAACAGGAAAAATACATGTGTAGCTGCAACATGTTAAACGGCATAAAATTCAACAATCATCCCCAATATGACTTTGTACTTCAGCCCTAAAGTTGTTTCAGCTGTGCCAATACAAGCTTGGATATCCTCCAAACAAATAACTGTATCATACTGCATCACAATTTGGAATACCTTCATGTTCATTGGTGTCTGCTTAATTCCAAAAAAGGCAGTGCTTCCTACCCATATGGTTAAATTGACTCCTGGGGTTTAAATTTTATCACTTTTCCAGAAATCTTATGTTGCTTCATTGATATTGATACTTTAGTGGTATTTAGAAAATACTGCTGTCCCTCAGGGTACATCTGAGGAAAGAAATTTGCCTTTTGCAGTTTGGATAATCTACTGTTGTTTTGAAATGCGCTTCATTAAGTATCCCTGAAATATCTATTTTTTTATTCTTTAAAATTGTTAAGTTTAAACAATGACACTGTTTGAAACTGTAACAATTTGTAATTTCTTAATTTGATTTATGATTAGATGTTGCAGATGTAATCAAATCTTTCATAAATTTAACACTATCAATCCAGTATTTTTTAAGAATTATGTATATTTTCCTGTGTATCCATGTCATGCAAGTTTTCATGCTGAAATATGCATCTATTGTGAATAAAATATTATGAGTGTGTCAATAAACAAACAGTAAAACTGAAATCTAAAAATGAAATTAATAAACAGAAAAACAGTATAAGTCTGAGCAATCTCTGAAATACTTCGTCTATCGATAAGTTTTCAGAAGGGGACTTCACGGCATTAAAATATTCAGAAACAAGGATAAATATTTTGGAAGTTTACCTGTATCTTTCTCTTATTAATAATACATCTCTAGCCAAGGCCTATGTTGCTTGTATGTATTGTTTTTCATAATGAGAATACTGCTTATGCAGGCAGATGTCACATGTGCAAAACATTCAGATGCCTTTATTTAGCCACAATAATGAGAAATATTGTAGGTTGGACTGAGTGAAAACTGTTAGTGGAGGTGTCTGTATTGTCTAGAGTCATGCCACAGTGATTAATGTATTTATGTATGGCCAAAGTGTGAGAGATTATGATGATATTACCCCAAATGAATGGTGTATCCAAAGTCTCAATTCATTGTATACAAAATGAAGTGGAGTGGCATCAGAAGTTTCTTAAGAAAATCCTATTTGGCCTCACCTCCCATTGCAGGTAGTCACAGGTTGCTCATAGGCAACACACATACATATACATATGTGTATGTGTGTGTGTGTATCTCTACTTTGAGGATCTTCCACAACCTTCACAAATGACAGTAGACATCTGTTTATAACTGAAATGAGCCCATTAGTCTTTGAAACAACAACAAAAACTTGACAGAAAAAGACAATTGTCATATTAAAATAAACTTTTTTCCTCTCTTTCAAAGCAATAAAATACACTCTCGGTTCAGACAGTGATATATGTGGAATACGAAAATCACAGTGCTAATCTGGTGGTATCATAGTACCAAATGTGTAGAATCAGGATTTTTATGATATTACTTAAAAAGTTACTAATAATGTTCCAAAAGCCATCAGGGGGTTAATTCCAAATTCTCTCTTCAACTGTTTTTGTGGATAAAATGCTACAGCCACAACTAAGAGACTACAAATCCACAGGCGGACAAAAAAGAGGTCATAAGATATTTATTTTAGAAGTTCTTCTGGAAAGAACAGACCTACCTAAGCTAAGAAAATTACATCAATATATTTCACTCCCTTATTTTAAAGCCTTAAAAAAGCCTGGATGTGTTTTGACTGGTTCTGGAGATGAAAATAAAACAAACAATTTGTTTATTTAATTTTAGGGAGAGAAATTAAAACCATAGTAAGAGAAAGAAAAACAGAGAGCAAGGAGAAGGGAAAGAGAGAAATGATCATCAGGAAGTGGCCAGGGACTATGAATTTATGCTATAAGAGTAACATAAAAATGTAAAGCATTAATTCAGCCAAAATCTTCTTCCCAACGACTGTTGCACAATTGCCTTCAGAAGAACAGTAATTGCCTTTCATATGACATTTGTGGAGAGTGATACAGTAAATAACCAGAACCATGTTCAATAAAGTGAAACAGAAAGTCAGCACTAAAACAAAGATGAGAACTTCTATTTTTGGACAATTTCATTACAAACAAAAACAAGTCACCATGTATTGAATAAAATGTATAAATGCTGCTCATCTCCTCATCTGTGAGTCTGCATGTTAATAGATATATAGATGTATAGATGATAAATAGATGTATAGATATATACACATTGATAATTTTTACTATTCTGTTCATACAACAGTCTAGGATATCATACTATGATCTTCTAGTTTTTCTAGAGCTAAGCATCAGTGAGCTAGTGTCACGGAGGCACCCTGAGGTTAGTTTAAGGGACACAAGGGTAAACCAGTGAGAAACAGGGTTTTAGCACTCCAAAGTGACTTGAGTACAGGTTCGGATATCAGTTGAGTAAATTATTAAGGGGCAGCAACTAATACAACAGGATGTCCACAGTGTACATGCACGTGGCTTCGCGCAAAACAACGCCAGACCTGCCCGAGTCCGGGATGAATATACACTTGCCTGAACATGGTGTGGGATTATTTTAAAGAGATACACATACTCGTAGTGAGTACGGAAAGTGTACACTCATGATTCTGTGAGGGTAGATTTATAATACACTCACATTCTCTGCTGTGAGGAGAAATACACGTGAAAATGTGCACGGAATATTACTCGTGTTTATGTGGAAGCATGGGAGGAAAATACACTCGCGATTCTGCGAGGGTGAATTTATACACGTGCTTGTATTGAGCACAGAAAATACACGTGCAAAATGTGCACAGAAAGTAGATGCACTTGCAATCCTGTGAGGGTTAATTTACTTACACACTTGGCGGCAAGACAAGTGGAATCTCAGTCCCACGGAGCGGGGCGCCGTGGCTCGTGGTGGCAGTGGCATCTTGCTTGTGCTCTGAGAGATCAGCGACAATGGGCTGAGTCTCGACGAGAGTCCAGTTTTTTTATTGGCTGATCAGATCTGACTGTAGGCATTCTAGAAGCTTCTCTGCCCCCCCACACTGGCTGTGGAGTGCCCCTGAAGCTTCCAAACATCCCCCACACTGGCCGCGGGCGCCCAGCGACTCCCTGGCGCCTCGGCACTCCCTTCTCCTAATGGCCCTGGGCAGGGTGCTCTGAGGCCAAACAAAAGAAGCTGTTAGCCTCAAACATAACAGAGAAAGAGAGGGAGATGTGTCTACCCCTTCCATATTGAAGGAAGGAGGTGGAAAGAGGGGGGTTTGCATCCTGCCACAGGTAGACTGGCTCTTTTATCTTCTGCTAAATCACTTGATATTTCTCTCTCTCAGATTAGACAGTCTAGAGTTTCAATACCACAAAATATAATACCTGGAACAGCACAACTGAGCATGTTCAGCTGTGCCTTTCTTGTGTAACACATTGCTCTACTTCCCTCCCACAGTGATTAGTGGAGATAAATGCTGGACTTGCATTGTCATGATGCTTATATCAATCCTTAAATTAATGAGTTTCATGACCTTGCTATTGATAATGCAATTCTATTACCTATTAAATCTTGTATGTTGTTATGTTGCTTAATAGCTTATGGTGATCAGATAAGCCTAATAGCCCACTGCACTAAAACCCAAGGTGATACCAACCATAGCATGCCTTGTCAGCCAGCACTATACATATGCCACTGCCATTCAATTTTCTACACTCCAACTCTGCTCAGCCAAGGCTTTCCACCTTCCTTTTTCTGACCAATTAGCAAAAACTCACCATTTTTTCATTGTGGTGAGCTAGCCTTGGTTAACAGTCAAACATCCACCCAGGTGCTCACTCACTACCACTCCTCATCAAGAAAAGGGGAGAAAAGAGGTTTAGAAAGCTTATAGGTAAAGACAAAGACTGAGAAATCACTTAGCAATCACCATCATGAGTAATGCAGATTTGACTTTGGCAAAAAAATTAAAAAAAAAAAAATACTGGCAAGTGAATAGATTTTGATAGCAAGAAATGAAAAGACAAACATTAAAACAATGCCTTTCCTCCCTAGCTTCCAAGGTTCAACTTCACTCTTTCACTCTCTAAGAAGTAATGAATGGATGTATTTGGGGAGTTACAGTTAGTACATAATAGTTTATTTCTCTGCCCCTCCTTTCTTGTCATGGTTTTCTCCTGCTCTGATGTGAGGTCTCCATGGGCTGCAGTTCCTTAGAAAATATCTATCTGCTCTGGCAGGCTGCAGTAACTGTTCTGACATGTAGAACCTCCACTTCCTCCTCCTCCTTCTCTGACTCTGGTGTTTGAGCTGCTGACTCTCACTCTTTTTGTTTTTCCTCCTCTGCTGTGCAGTGTTTTTACTATTCTTTAATTTTTCCAAGAGGGTCCACCAGCTTGGATTCTGAGCTCAGCTATGTCCTGCATTGGTTCTGTTGGAGCCTGCTGGAACCATCTGTCATGGAGCAGAACCAGCCTCTCCTCAGAGGCCACCCCTGCAATCCCTGTTGCAAACACCTGGACACCTGCATCCAGTACACACAAACGTTCAGGATGGCTACAGCATTACCTTTGAATTCACAACAATATGGAAGAAGAGGAACAGTGCATTGCTGATTTATACCTGGATCTAAATGCTTTCCCAGCTGTTCCACTCTGATCATTTATCTCAGAGCCCACTTATCCTCCTTCATTTCTTTTATTTCCAGCCTCAGTTGCTACACTGAAAAGCTACAGAGAAATTCAGGCTGTAATCAAACAACTCAATAAGATTCAGTGTCTTATTCTTTTGGGGGCAGACACTTAGGGAAGACTACGCGAGCTAATTCTTTGTCCACAGTCGTTGTGGTTTAACCCCAGCTGACAACGAAGCACCACCACACAGCTGCTCATCCCTCCCCAGTGAGATGGGGGAGAGAAACAGAAAAGTAAAAGTGAGAAAACCTGTGCCTTAAGATAAAGGCTGTTTAATAAGTAAAGCAAAAGCTGCACAAGCAAGCAAAGCCAAAAAGGAATTAGTTCCCTACTTCCCATCAGCAGGCAGGTGTTCAACCAGCTCCAGGAAAGTAGGGCTTCATTATGTGTAATGGTTACTTGGGAAGACAAACTCCATAACTCTGAATGCCCCCTCCACTTCCTCCTTCTTCTCTAAGCCTATATACTGAGCATGATGTGCTATGGTATAGGATACATCTTCGGTCATTTGGCGTGATCTGACTTGATTGCGTCTCCTCTTAACATTTTGTGTGTCCACAGCCTGCTGTCTGGAGGAGAAGTATGAGAAGCAGAAAATGCCTTGACTCTGTAAACACTGCTCAGCAATAACTAAAACATCCCTTCACTATCAACACTTTTCAGCACAAATCCAAAACATAGCCACATACTATCAGGTTGATGCAAAAGGAATTGAGGTTTTTGCATTGTTGAAATTTGTTGTTTGATATTGGAATATGTTATTAAATAAATGTGGTTATGTTATATATGATTTTATTGTGTTTTCTTGTGTTATGGGGTTTTTTTTGCCTCTTGTTTATTTTATATTTATTTTGGACTATGGAAGTGACATTAGACAAAAAGCAAATTCAAGCAATTTTCTTATTTGAGTTCGAAATGGGTTGTAAAGCAGTGGAGACAACATCAGCAATGCATTTGGCCCAGGAACTGTTAATGAACATACAATGCAGTGGTGGTTCAAGAAGTTTCACAAAGGAGATGAGAGCCTTGAAGATGAGGAGCATAGTGGCCAGCTGTTGGAATCTGACAACAACCAATTGAAATCAATCATCAAAACTGATCCTCTTACAACTACACAAGGAGTTGCCAAAGAACTCAGTCTTGGCCATTCTATGGTCATTTGGCGTTTGAAGCAAATTGAAAAGGTAAAAAAGCTCAACAAGTGGGTGCTTCATGAAGTGACCAAAAACAAAAAAAAAAAAGTCATTTTGAAATGTCATTTTCTCTTATTCTACACAACTACAAACCATTTTAGACTGTGATGTGTGACAAAAAATGGATTTTAGATAACAACCACTTACAATGAGCTCAGTGGTAGGACCATGAGTAACCTCCAATGTACTTCCCAAAGCCAAACTTGCACCAAAAAAAGGTCGTGTTCACTGTTTCGTGGTATGCTGCTGGTCTGATCCACCACAGCTTTCTGAATCCCAGAGAAACCATTCCATCTGAGAAGCATGCTCAGCAAATTTGTAAGATGCACCAAAAAACTTCAATGCCTGCAATGCCTACAGTCAACAGGAAGGCCCCGATTCTTCTCCACAATGCCCCACAGCACATTGCACAACCAATATTTCCAAAGTTGAACAAATTGGGCTACAAAGTTTTGCCTTATCCACCATATTCACCTGACCTCTTGCCAGCCAACTACCACTTCTTCAAGCATCTCAACCACTTTTTACAGGGAAAATGCTTCCACAACCAGCAAGATGCAGAAAACACTTTCCAAAAGTTTGTTGAATCCTGAAGCACGGATTTTTATGCTACAGGAATAAACAAACTTATTTCTCGTTGGCAAAAATGTGTTGACTCTAATGGTTCCTATTTTGATAAATAAAGATGTGTTTGAGCTTAGTTATAATGCTTCAAAATTCACGGTCCAAAACTGCAATTACTTTTGCACCAATCTAATATTTACTGTGAAGAAAATTAACTCTATCTCAGACAAAATCAGCATGATGATCTGTATTAATTCATTGGGATTTGATCTGAATGACTGGTCCAAAGGAAAGTCTGTAATCTAAATAAAATATCATGCTTGTCTACTGCATATTCCTCATGAGAATTAATGGCTAAAAATAAATATGGAAAACAAATTTCAATTTTTAAATTTATATTTTTAATTTTTTTAATTTATATTATTTGGTAAATAGGGCCAATCCATTTTTAGTTACCACACATGATCACACCTTTTGGATTTATCCTACATCCACATTATATCCACAGCTATGTAGTGTATGGTAAAAACTGTAGTTCATGTTTCTAATGGCAAAGAGCTAAAATACTTCAAGCCAGCATTACTCAGAAGAGCCTAATGCTTCTAATTGCCAGAGCACTGTAATGTACTCACCTCAAGATTATTCCAGGGTGAACATCAAAGCTCTTGTTGGACTCGGATAAATTTGCATCCTTAACTGATTATTACCCAGAGCTCATGCACATGGAAACAGTGCTGAAATCCCAAGGCAACAGACTTGCTAAAAAAGATATCTGTTTCTTAACTCTTGATAGGCTGGAAATGAAACCCTTCTATTATTCCACTGTCCTAGCATTTATTTTATCTAACTCTATCAAAGAAATACATTAAACTGGGGAAAAAAATATAACAGTAGGAGAGTATTTTGGTGCTGGAAGCAGGCAAAAAAAGGTGCAGTGGGGAGGGTGAACAGCTGATAGGAGCTAATGAGCACTGTTCTAATTCATAAAACATATGCAGCAAATTCAGAATAATGGCTCCACCCACTTCAGGTTCACCCAAAGGTAGCACCAGAAGGTATTTTTGCTTGGCATAGCTATGAGTATTTGCACAGTCATGCAAGTAGAAACCTCATGAAGCATTCCTCTAGCCCTGAACGTGGTTAGTGTTATTCTTCTTCAAGACTGATTGGTGTTATCATAGTAAGTTTATCAATATACCACTTCAATTTAAAGTGAGTTAAGTCACAGTTTAAGACTATCAGCATAGGAAACACCTGTTTAAGGAACTGCCATGTTGAAGAACACCGTAGTTACTTTGAGGTGCAAAGTGTTTTATCCAGAGAGTTAACCTTGTTGACTTGGCATCTTCGTGTTTTAAGACCTCTAAATTTAAGGACAGCCCAAGAAAAAAATGTGTCTTTGAAAACATAAAACAAACTATGTTTTATTTAAGGAAAAATAAGCCTCTGTTTTACACAAATTAAAAAGTCAGATATTACAGAAAACATCTATACAACTGTATTTTTTTTTTTAATTTCAAGCAAAAAAACCCCATATATTCTTCAGTGTTTTCTTTCAGAAAGTATTGTGCATGAAATTTATCTGTATAATAATATCACTTGTGTAGAATTATTTTTTTTCATTCTTTGTTTGACCTCATTTAGCTATGGTATTTCATTATTTCAGTGTCACAAAAGATTTTCCTTTGAATAACAGTAAGAACTTCTGCATCTCCAACAAGCCTCATGATCATTGTAGTTTATTTTCTGTTTCTTCTACTATAGTACTTTCATTTTATCCAAATTAAATTAAAACAACTTATTTTTGATGGTCTCTTAACAATGAACCTGATAATTATAGCTGGAAATTTTATGAGCCTCTAGAACAAGACACCTTATTGCTGTTGAACATCAGTGAAGATATGAGACCCTAAGTCCTTTACGTGCTTCAAAACTAATTTCATTTTAAATTGCTTTACAGTATTTAAGTTTTATTCTTTCAGATGTATGATTGACTTTGCCAGAAACATATATAGTTTTTATTACTGTGAAAATGTGCAGAACTGAATTACAGGTAAGATATATACCACTTCCAAGATTCCGTAATACGTAAAATTTAACGCTTGTTAAATAATTAAAATTTAAAAGGTTTTTATATTTTTAAACTTAAACATTCATATATTTTAGCATTATGCCTCCTATGCCCTAGAACTTTTTCACCCAACAAGCCTGGACTTGAGAAGCTGAAGTGCTGCTCTATACTTTGGCATTTTCCAGGCAGGATGGCTCCCGTGGGATTCATCAGGGAAAGCCATTAGTGCACTCACTGCCGTAAAACTTGCATGATGCCATAAATCTTTTAGCAAGTGCATTTGGAAGATGTTTTTGTGAAGGTTATGTGTGTAAGGTAAGCTACATTACATGAGCGTTCAGTGTGCACCTTCCACATGACACTTTCTGACATTTAATAAAATAGTGATTGCAAAAAGCTGCATCCTCAGAGGCCTTGTTATGCCAGTACCAGTGTGAAAGGAATACCCTCAGACTGTCTCCTGTGTTTGAGTCACAAAAGAATCTATTTTTCTGAGCTGTGTAGTAAAATCTGATTCTTTAGAAGATTTTACTTTTAATCCTTGTAGGTTTTAATAAAACAGTATTTAACTGCATTAAATGCAAACAAGTATTTAACTTAGAGAAGACTACCTACAAGTACATAGACATTTCAAAACAAAATGAACTGCTTATAGCTAATTTACACTATAAAGACTTTATTGCTCTACTCTTGTCAGTCTATACAATTTTCATGTATCACTTATGAAAGTCACATATCCTTGATTTCATGTGCCAAAATGGTCTTCTTTGAATATTAGAAGTATGTGTGCTTATATCTACTAAACTGTTGCTCATTTTGTAACTAAAACAAATGATGGTCAGGCAAAGTGAAATTATCTCAGTTCTTTTTAATTAACATCTATCATTCATAAATCTGGAGACAACACTGAAAGATGAAACTTTTTATTATTGCATGCTCAGGGAAACTGAACTGCAGTTTGTGAATATTGGTAGCACTCCATGATTTTGAAAGCTTCTCCCTCATGAGTTAATTTTTAAGCTATTTTGGATCAGGATGCACTTCTGAAGCAAGTCTCGCCATCACCTCCATGCACTGAGCTCTGACAGATTTCACTCAGTGGTTTCAGAACAGCTGAAATTCCTGTTGTCTGAAACTAAAGGGGAAGCTACACTCTCAAGAAAGCTGTGATGCTCCATCTGCTGATGGTCATTCAGTTCACTGGCCCCAGCTCAGGCTGTTCACTGGTAAGATCCCCGAAATACGTGTTCTGTGGGCATTTGGTACTCAATATCAACAGTTTTACTCAGGAGATCCATTGCCATTCTGCTATCCTAGCTGCTAACATTGCCCTGGTCTCCTAGAATTGGAGGACAACACTCATTTCAGGCTGTGCTTCCATTTGTAGGGGACAGGACACATCCCATAGCCCCACCTCTCTTAATTTTATTTGCTAGACAAGGAGGTGGCTAATTGACTTAGACTATGCAGCTATTGATGCCTACAACTAGGTGACATACATACAAACCAATTTTAACTTAATTGCTACTATTATTCAATAAAGTATATGCCTAAACTCTCTTCTGAACTGGTGCTCTCCCTGAATCAAGTCTCAAACATATCTAGAATAACATTTTAACTCTACCATCACAGTCATGTGGGAACATACCTGTGCATTGTTGAAACAAAGATTAAAATTTAAGGGCATAGGCTATTCTTGCAAAATGTTAATTAAGCTTTGGATCAGCTTCTCTAATAGTTTGACACCCCCTATAAAATTTGTTTATATAAATAATTGTCAATCTTAGTTCACAAACTCACTTCTTAGAGGGCACTGACTCAGACACCAAGAACCTGTAACAGGTATAATTATGTAGATAAAGATTGTTAGATTTGTGGATCATTGTGAATAATAAAATCATTTAGTTCAGAAAAGACCTTTAAGACCACCAAGTCTAACCACTAATCTAACACTTCCAAGTCCACCAATAAACTATGTCCCCACTACACACCACATCTACACATCTTTAAAAAATAAAAATAGTGACACAACCACTTCCCTGGGAAGCCTGTTCCGACGCTTGACAACCCTTTCAGTGAATGTTTTTTTTTTCCTAATATCCAGTCTAAACCTTCCCTGCTGCAATTTGAGGTAACTTCCTTTTGTCTCATAGCTTCTTACTTGGGACAGGAGACTGACACCCACCTCACTACAATTTCTTTTCAGGTAGTTGTAGAGAGCAATAAGGTCTCCCCTGAGCCTTGTTTTCTCCAGTCTAAACAACCCCAGTTCCCTTGGCCACTCTTCGTAAGACTTGTTCTCCAGACTCTTCACCAGCTTTATTACTCTTCCTTGGATACACTCTGGTATCTCAATGTCTTTTTTGTAGTGAGGGCCCAAAACTGAACACAATATTCAAGGTGGGGCCTCCCCAGTGCCGAGTACAGTGGAATGAACCTACTCCCAGTCCTAGTCCTGCTAACCACATTATTTCTGATACAAGCCAGAATGCTGTTGGCCTTTTTTGCCACCTGGGCACACTGCTGTTTCATGTTCAGCTGACTGCTGATCAACAACCCTGGGTCCTTTTCTGCCAGGCAGCTTTCCGACCATTCTTCCTCAGGCCTGTAGCATTGCATGGAGTTATTGTAACCCAAGCTCTTGGCATTGTTGAATCTCCTAAAACTGGCCTCAGCCCATCAATCCAGCCAGTCCAGGTCTCTCTGTAAAGCTTTCTTTCCCTCGAGCAGATGAACACTCTTGGCCCACTTGGTGTCATCTGCAAACTTAATGAGGGTGTACTCATCTCCTCATCCAGATCATTGATAGAGAGATTAAACAGAACTGACCTTAATATTGAGCCCCAGGGAACACCACTCATGGCCAGACACCAACTGGATTCAACTTCATTCACCACTACTCTTTGAGCCCAGCCATCCAGCCAGTTTCTTACCATCCAGCAAAGTGTAGACTCATCCAAGCCATGAGTAGACAGTTTCTTCCAGGACAATTCTGTTGGAAACAGTGTCAAAGACTTTACTTAAGTCTAGGTAGAAAACATCCGCAGCCTTTCCCTCACCTATGAAGTGGTAGTTCTTGTAGTCCTCTTGAGTTGCCTGCCCCTTCTTCCAAAAGTCGTAACTTTTCTTTTTCTTTTTTTTCCCCTGAGTGCCAGCCAAAGGAGCACAACACTACTTTTGCTCCTGATCCCTCAACCAGGCACCACAACACCCTGAAGTCACTCTTAATTACCCTCAATGTCATCACTGCCTACCTGAAAAATCAATAATCGTTAGTAGTCTGAGGGTCATACCAAGGCAGGAAGCTTTCTCGTCACAACTTTAACTGTGTCCCCAGGGAGCCAGGAGATTTGCCTAAGAAGAGAGTCTGCATATTGAGCCTTCTGTTTCCCTCAGGAGAAAGTCTCCTATGACAGTGATCTGCCTTCTTTTCTTTATGGAAGCGATATTGATGCAGGGTATAGCCCAACTTAGCCTCAGTGGTAGCTCCAAGTCACATGAGCCATTGTCCTTATTGTTGTTTAGTTCCACCTGCAGAGCCTCACACCTATTATGCAAGGGCACCTGAGAAGATGGAGTAGTCACAGAGGAGAGGCACCTGCTGTGCTGGGCATGAACCTGCTGCCATTGTGCCCTATCACTTAACTCACTGTGTTCAGACAGGTGGAGAGAGAATAGGTAATCCTCCATGTCATGTGTCCTGTCTGCCTGTTGGATCTGTCCCAGGGAAGGCAGGGAGTGAATATTTACCTTCAAGCATGCTTGCCTGTTTCAGGCTTTAATGAAACACAGCAGGAAAAAAAAAAAAAAAAAAAGACACCTCTGGGCATTTTCAGGATTTTAAATGAAGAAGAAAAATATGAGTAACATTTTCAAGGGCCAGTTGAAGAGATTATTTTTAATAGGATTAGCACTTCCAGTATATACAAACAACATTTTGAAGTTAAACTTTTGAAAGCTTTAGAGTCAGCGTTTGGGAAAAAAACAAACACACAAAGAAGCCCCAAACAAGAAATACAGAGTGATTTAGAGAAATATTAGACCTGTTCTTTATCATTATTACCATCATTAATGGATTAATAACAAAGGTCTTCCAATCTTAAAAAACCCTGTGATATAATCATATTGCTAGAAATCATTCTGGAAGAATATATTGGAATATTGTACTTTAAATTGCTCTAAAGTTATTGTCAATAATAATTAAAAGAGTGAACACTGTAGATTGTTTGGAAAATAATGATTTTCTGTCTTGACAAAATAAACAAGCTGTTTGATTTTAATATTTACCAATGATCAAAATGACTACAGTTAAATGTTTTGTCATTCATTTAGAAATATAAACTTTTCATAAATTTATCAAGATATAGCAGGAGAAACTAAGGCAGTTCATTTAAAAGACTCATCTGGCTTCTGAATCACTATTGCTGGGGAAGAGTCCAAATAAAAAGATATAAAAAAACCCCTATTGAGTTGCAGCTTTCAGTTAAACAAAATGCAGCTGTGTCAAAATAGATTGATAGTAGTCAGAGAAATGCTGGTATGTTAACATTTCTTTTTCAGAAATGAAGACACTGTTCTTTGATTTCTTAACCTGCTTTGATATTTACTCTGAGATTCTCACTGAAAATTGCTAAATATTATACTGGCAGGTGTAGTTTCATTTTAATCACATTCATTTCACTTATCCAGACTATAATTAAAAACCTTTCCATGTTTGCTTTGTTAGGCACAAGGTAATGATGACATTTTCTAATTGTTTCTTTTATGCTTGTTTTAGCTGGAAAATGTGTTTTCCCTGTCTTCTCTGTTCAGCCTGACATTTTATCTACTAATCAAATATTTGTTTTTAATACCTGCAAGATCACATCTGCTCAAAAAAAAAGAACTTTCTTTTGTCCTGCCTTAGACAGCAATTTCCTGAAAGCGTTTTGCTGACTTTTTCTACACCTCAACAAAAAAATAAAAAATAAAAAATAAAAAAAAAAAAATCTTTGATGATTTTCACTGCCAGTTCTGTGCTGTGGTTACTGTACAATAAAATTCTTGACATGAATGCAGTTGCTTAAAACAATGTTCTGGTTTTGAACATATTTTGGAAGTTATTTTATCATACATACTAAATGCATTAACCAGCAGACAGTCAATGCTGCTACTGTTCTACTTATTAATTGAGAACTGATCTGTCGAACCAACTAATGGTAAAAAAAATACAAACTACTTTCTGAGATTTCTAAGGTTTATTTCAGTACAGATTAGGTATTTACAAAATAATATAGAGAACAAATTATTATCCTTGGATAAATTGGCTCAATACAAAAATATTGAGGACACTGCTCTTAGTCATATAATTTAGTTCTAGGTAGTCCTGCTAGGATCAGGGACTTGGACTCGATGATGATACTTATGGTTCTCTTCCAACTTGAGGTATTCTACAATTTTATGAATCTGTGATTCTATAATTTAGAAAAGATAATGATTTACTCTTTCTGACCTAGCAAAAGATTTACAGGAAAAACACATTTAATGAAATACCTTTAGGAATCAAAATAAATTAGTTACTGCACAGGAGCAGTGTATTACTCCTTGTGTAGGGCATTATATTTATACTGTTTTACAGCCTATGTGCAAAAATACATTTTTATCCTTCTTTGGAGACTATATGAACATTACTAATTAAATCATCAAGTATGATTTCACTGAAAGAGAGGAAGAAAGATAGAAAGAAAGAGAGAGAGAAAGAGAGAGAAGGAATGAAGGAAGGAAGGAAGGAGAGAGAAAAAGAAAGAAAGAAAGAAGAAAGAAAGAAACAAAGAAAGAAAGAAAGAAAGAAAGAAAGAGAAAGAAAGAAAGAAAGAAAGAAAGAAAGAAAGAAAGAAGAAAGAAAGAAAGAAAAAGAAAGAAAGAAAGAAAGAAAGAAAGAAAGAAAGAAAGAAAGAAAGAAAGAAAAAGAAGAAAGAAAGAAAATGTATTCTTTAGTCTGCTTCTGTGGGAATGCTGTTTTTAATTTGCCAGCTCAAGCAGCTGAAGCTTATGAACAGGCACTGAAGAAAAAAATTGAGATTCTAGCTTTACCTCTCTTTTTTTTTTTTTTTTCTCCTTTCTTTATTCTGTTTACTACTTAGTGATATCTTGACATTCTTCTCATGCTGTAGACTTACAGAACATGAATGTGATCTTGGATGTGTAAAAATATTAATACACAGTACACATACAAAAACAGTACTGAAAACTAGAACGGCACAACCTGAATTTGCAAAGTAAAGCAATGAGAAGATAATAAGTATCAGTATTACAATTTCCTTCTCAATCTTAATCTAGATGCACCACATTTCAGTCTTTAATTCTATGGTGTCCAAATATCTCACAAATATTCATGAATTTGTTTTCAGGAAGAGAAGGGCTTTTCTTAATTAGAGTTCTTATGCAGGATATTAATATATTCATACATTCATGTGAAAAAATGTATACAGGTGGAAAAAATTTTCTCTCTTCTTCTCTCTTTTTTCTCATCTTTAGAAGGGCAAAATTTAGTCATATCACTGAAAAACAACAACTAAACCCTGGATTATGTGGTCTGAGAATGTTTGTTTCATTATATAGTACTATTTTCCTATCCCCCTCGGTCTAGCTTTATTAAGTAAGAGGGACTTCATCTAAGTGTCACAGAGGAGCAAGAGCGAACAGCTCCATAAGGGTGGGTCAGAGTCAGGATCTGGATCAGAGAAGTGCGTGGCCAGGGTTGCAGTATCATGCAGGCAGAGATCAAGGGACAGGGCTGGACCTTAAATACAGTTTCCAAGTGAAAGTGAGGTGGAGGACCCCACTACATGTAGCTCATTCTTACAGAAGACTGATCCAGACAGTGCTTCAGCACAGACAGCTTAAAACATAGGACCGAGCACTGTTACACTGAGGGGGCCGAACGGAGTGTGATTTAAATACCAAATACCAAATGTCTATTTAATTTATTATTATTTTAGGGTTAGGATTAGGGTTAGGGTTGGGCTTAGGGTTAGGGTTAGGGTTAGGGTTAGGGTTAGGGTTTGGGTTAAGGTTAGGGTTAGGGTTAGGGTTAGGCTAAGGCTCAGGTAAGGGTTAGGGTTAAACTTAGGTTAGGGTCAGGGTTATGGTCAGGGTCAGGGTTATGGTCAGGGTTAGGGACAGGGATAGGTTTAGGGTTAGCATTAGGGTAAGCTTACGGTTAGGGTTAGGCTTAGAGTTAGGCTTAGGCTTTGGCTTAGGCTAAGGCTTAGGTTTACGCTTATGGTTAAACTTAGGTTAAGGTCACGGTTACGGTCAGGGTTAGGGTTAGGTTTAACATTAGGGTTCGATTAGGGTAAGGATAGAGTTAAGGTTAGGGTTAGGATTAAGGTTAGGTTATGGCTAGGGTTAAGGTTAGGGTTTGGGTTAGGCTTAGGCTTAGGTAAGGGTTAGGGTTTGGATCAGAGTTAGAGTTAGAGTTAAGCTGAGGGTTACGCTAGGCATAGGCTTAGGCTTAGGCTTAGGTTAGGGTTATGGTTAAAATTAGGTTATGGTCAGGGTTATGGTCAGGGTTAAGGTTAGGGCTAGGGTTAGGGTTAGGTTTAGGGTATGGATTCAGGTTAGGTTAGGGTTAGGGTTAGTGTTAGGGTTAGGGTTAGGTTTGGCTTAGGTTTAAGGTCAGGGTTAGGCATAGGGTTAGGCTTAGGCTTAGGCCTAGGTTAGGGTTAGGGGTAAACTTAGATTAGGGTCAGGGTTATGGTCATGGTAATGGGATTACGGATAGGGTTAGGTTTAGGGTTAGGGTTAGGGCTGGCGTTAGGTTTGGGTTAGGGTTAGGGTAAGGGGCAGGGTTAGCGTTGGCTTAGACTTAGCGTTAGGGTTAAGGTTAGCGTTAGGGTTAGGGGTAGGTTTATTGTTATTGTTAAACTTAGGTTAGCGTCACAGCTATGGTCTGGGTTAGGTGTGGGGTTAGGGTTAGGGTATGGCTTAGGCTAGGGTTCGGGTTTGGGTTCGGGTTAGCGTTAGAGTTAGCATTAGAGTTAGGGTTAGGCTTAGGTTACGGTCAGGGTTAGCTTTAGGGTTACAGTTAAGCTTAGGTTAGGGTCAGGATTATGGTCAGGTTTAGGGTAAGGATTATGTTTAGCTTAGGCTTAGGTTAGGGGTAAACTTAGGTTAGGGTCAGGGCTATGGTACAGGGTAACTGTTAGGATTAAAATTAGGGTTAGGGCTAGGATTAGGAAAAGATTAGGTTGGGTTTAGGATTATGGTAATTTAGGTTAGGGTCAGGGCTATGGTCAGCATTAGGGTTAGGTTTAGGGTTAGGTTTTGGTTATGGTTTAGGCTAGGGTTCAAATTCGGGCTAGGGTTAGGGTTAGGATTTGGATTAGGGTTAAGGTTACGGCTAGGATTACGGATATTTTAGGGTTAGGGTTAGGGTTATATTTAGGGTTATGGCTAGGGTTAGGGCTAGGGTTAGGGATAGGAATATGCTTAGGCTAGGGTTTGGGTTAGCGTTAGGGGTAGGTTTGGAGTTATGGTTGGGTTAGCATAGGGCTAGGGTTAAGGTTATGGTCATTACAGTTAGAGTTAGGGTTAGGGTTAGGGTTATGCTTAGGGTTAGGCTTAGGTTAGAGTTAGAGTTAGGGTTAGGGTTAGGGTTAGGGTTAGGGTTAGGGTTAGGGTTAGGGTTAGGACTAGGACTAGGGTTAGGGCTAGGGTTAGGTTTAGGTTTAGGGTTAGGGTTCTGTTTAGGTTTAGGGTTAGGGGTAGGAGTAGTGTTAGGGTTAGAGTTAGAGTTAGGCTTAGATTTAGATTAGGATTAGGGTTGGTTTAGATTTACGGATAAACTGAGGTTAGGTTCAGAGTTAGGGTTAATGTTAGGGTTAGGGTTACATTTAGGGTTATGTCAAAGGTTAGGTCTAAGGTTAGGGTTAGGATTAGGGTTACGGTTAGGCTTAGGTTAGGGTTAGGGTTAGGCTTAGGCTTAGGCTTAGTCTTAGCCTTAGCCTTAGTCTTAGACTTAGCCTTAGGCTTAGGCTTAGGTTAGTCTTAGTGTTAGTTTTAGATTTATGATTTAACCGAGGTTAGGTTCAGGGCTAGGGTTAGGAATAGGTTAGTGTTAAGGTTAGGCTTAGCGTTAGGGTAAGTCTTAGGCTTAGGGTTAGGGTTTGGATTATGGTAAGGGTTATGGTTAGGATTACGTTTAGTTTAGGGTTAGGGTTAGGTTTAGGCTTAGGGTTATGCTTAGGGTTAGGGTTAGGGTTAGGGTTAGGATAAGGCTTATGATTAGTTTATGGTTAGAGTTAGGTTTATGGTAATAGTTAAACTTAGGTTTGGGTCAGGGTTATTGTCAGCGTTAGTGTTAGGGGTAGATAAGGATTTGGCTAGTGTTAGGGTTAGGGCTGATATTAAGTTAGCTTTAGTGTTAGGGTTAGGGTTAGTGTTAGGTTTAGATTTAGAGTTATGTCAAGGGTTAGGTCTAGGGTTAGAGTTATACTTAGGGTTAGGCTTACGCTTAGGGTTATGGTCAGGCTTAGGTTAGGGTTAGGGTTAGGGTTAAGGTTCGGGTTAGGGTTAGGGTTAGATTTCAGGTTAGGGTTAGGCTCTAGGCTTAGGATTAAGCCTAGCCTTAGCTTAGGGTTAGGGTTAGGGTTAGGGTTAGGGTTAGGGTTAGGGTTAGGGTTCGGGTTGGGGTTCGGGTTAGACTTGGGTTAGGTTATGGTTATGGTTAGGATAAGGGTCATTATGGTTAGAATTAAGGTTATAGTTAGGGTTATGGGTTAAGGTTAGATTTATGGTTAGGGGTATGGTTGGTTTAGATTAAGGTTAGGATTAAGGTCATTACAGTTAGAAGTATGGTTAAGATTAGAGTTAGGGGTTAGGGTTAGAGTTATACTTAGGGATATGGGTTATGCTTAGGGTTAGGTTCAGGCTTGGGTTAAGGTTAGAATTAGGGTTAGGTTTAGGGTTAGGGTTAGCATTAAGCCTAGGCTTAGGTTAGGGTTAGGGTTCGGGTTAGGGTTAGGGTCATTACAATTAGATTTGAAGTTATGATTAGGGTTAGGGATTAGGGTTAGAGTTATAATTAGGTTTAGGGTTACGATTAGGGTTAGGGTTAGGGTTAGGGTTAGGGTTAGGGTTAGGGTTAGGGTTAAGCTTAGGGTTAGGATTAAGACTAGGCTTAGGTTAGAGTTAGGGTTAGGTTTAGGGTTAGGGTTAGGGTTAGGATTAGGGATTGGGGATTAGGGTTAGGGTTAGTGTTAGGGTTAGAGTTAGGGTTAGTATTAAGCCTAAACTTAGGTTAGCATTAGGATTAGGGTTAGGGTTGGAGTTATGGTTAGGATTAGAATTAGGGTTAGGTTTAGGGTTAGGGTTAGGATTAGGGTCGAGGTTAGGGTTAAGGTTAGGGTTTGTGTTAGGGCTAAAGTTAGGCTTGGGTTAGTTTATGGTTATTGTTAAGGTAATGGTCATTATGGTTAGGGTTAGGGTTAGGGTTAGGGTTAGGGTTAGGGTTAGGGGTTAGGGTTAGGGTTAGGGTTAGGATTAAGACTAGGCTTAGGTTAGAGTTAGGGTTAGGTTTAGGGTTAAGGTTAGGGTTAGGGATTTGGGATTAGGGTTAGGGTTAGGGTTAGTGTTAGGGTTTGGGTTAGGGTTAGTATTAAGCCTAGGTTTAGGTTAGCGTTAGGGTTAGGGTTTAGGGTTGAGGTTAGGGTTAGGGTTAGAATTAGGTTTAGGTTTAGGATTAGCGTTAGGATTAGGGTTGGTGTTAGGGTTAAGGTTAGGGTTTGTGTTAGGGTTAAAGTTAGGCTTGGGTTAGTTTCTGGTTATTGTTAGGGTAATGGTCATTACGGTTAGGGTTAGCGTTATGGTTAGGGTTATCGTCAGGGTTAGAGGCAGTGTTAGGGGTAGGGTTAGGGTTAGGAATTAGGGTTAGAGTTAGGGTTAGGATTAAGCCTAGGCTTCGGTTAGGGTTAGGGTTAGCATCAGAGTTCGGGTTAGAGTTGGGATTAGGGTTAGGGTTAGGGTTAGGGTTAGGGTTAGGGTTAGTCCTAGAGTTATTTTAGGGTTAGGGTTAGGGTTAGAGTTAGGGATTAGGGTTAGGGTTAGGGTTAGGGTTAGGGGTTAGGGTTAGGGTAAGGATTAAGACTAGGCTTAGGTTAGGGTTAGGGTTAGGGTTAGAGTTAGGCTTGGGTTAGTTTATGGTTATTGTTAGGGTAATGGTCATTATGGTTAGACTTAGGGTTACGTTTAGAGTTGGGGTTATGGTAAGGGTTAGGGGTAGTGTTAGGGTTAGGGTTAGAATTAGGGTTTCGGGGTTAGGGTTAGGGTAAGGTTTAGAGTTAGAGTTAGGATTAAGACTAGGCTTAGTTTAGGGTTTTTGGTTAGTGTTTCTGTTAGGGCTACGTTTAGGTTTAGATGTAGTTTGAAACTTAGGCTTAGGCTATGGTTAGGGTTAGGGTTAGGGTTAGGGTTAGGGTTAGGGTTCGGTTTAGGGTTAAGGTTAGGGTTTATATTACGGTTAGAGTTAGGCTTGGGTTAGTTTATGGTTATTGTTAGTGTAATAGTCATTACGGTTAGACTTAGTGTTAGCGTTAGGGTTAGGGTTATGGTCATGGTTAGGGGTAGTTTTAGGGTTAGGGTTAGGCTTAGGTTTAGGGTTAGGGGTTAGGGTTAGGGTTAGGATTAAGCCTAGGCTTAGGTTAGGGTTAGGGTTAGGATTAGGGTTAGGGTTAGGGTTAGGGTTAGGGGTTAGGGTTAGGGTTAGGTTTAGGGTTAAGGTTAGGGTTAGGGTTATGGTAAGGGTTAGGGGTAGTGTTAGGGTTAGGTTTAGAATTAGGGTTTCGGTGTTAGGGTTAGGGTTAGGTTTAGAGTTAGGGTTAGGATTAAGACTAGGCTTAGTTTAGGGTTTTTGGTTAGTGTTACTGTTAGGGCTACGGTTAGGTTTATATGTAGTTTGAAGCTTAGGGTTAGGCTAGGGTTAGGGGTAGGGTTAGGGTTCGGTTTAGGGTTAAGGTTAGGGTTTATGTTATGGTTAGAGTTAGGCTTGGTTTAGTTTATGGTTATTGTTAGTATAATTGCTATTACGGTTAGACTTAGGCTTAGCGTTGGGTTTAGGGTTATGGTCATGGTTAGGGGTAGTGTTAGGGTTAGAGTTAAGCTTAGGTTTAGGCTTAGGGGTTAGGGTTAGTGTTAGGATTAAGCCTAGGCTTAGGTTAGGATTAGGGTTAGGGTTAAGGTTAGGGTTGAGGTTAGGGTTAGGGTTAGGGTTAGGGTTAGGGTTAGTATTAAGCCTAGGCTTAGGTTAGGGTTAGCGTTAGTGTTTGGTTTAGGGTTAGGGTTATGGTCAGGGTTAGGAGTAGTCTTAGGATTAGGATTAGGGTTAGGGAATAGGGTTAGGGTTAGGGTTAGGGTTAGGATTAAGCCTAGGCTTAGGTTAGGGTTAGGGTTAGGGTTAGGATTATGTTAAAGGTTAGGGTTAGGGTTAGGGTTAGGTTTAGGGTTAGGAATAGGGTTAGGATTAGGGTTAGGGTTAGGGTTAGGGTTAGGGTTAGGGTTAGGGTTAGGGTTAGGGTTAGGGTTAGGATTAAGATTACGGTTAGGATAGGTTTAGGATTAGGGTTTGGGTTAGAATTAGGGTTAGGATTAGGCTTAGGGTTAGAGTTAGGGTTAGGGTTAGGGTTTAGAATTAGGGTTATGGTTAGGGTTAGGGTTAGGGTTAGGGTTGGGCTTAGCCTTAGGATTAGGGTTAGAATTAGGGTTAGGTTTAGGGTTAGGGTTCGGATTAGGGTTAGGCTCAGGGTTAGGGTTAGGGTTAGGGTTAGGTTTGGGATTAGGGTTATGTTTAGGGTTAGGGTTAGGGTTAGGGTGGGGATCAGGGTTAGGATTAGGGTTAGGTTTAGGGTTAAAGTTAGGCTTAGGGTTGGTATTATGCTTAGGGTTAGGTTTAGAGTTAGAATTAGGATTAGGTTTAGGGTTAGGGTTACAGTTAGTTTTAAGACTAGGTTTAGGTTAGGGTTAGGGTTAGGGTTAAGGTTAGGGTTAGGGTTAGGGTTAGGGTTAGGGTTAGGGTTAGGGTTAGGGTTAGGGTTAGAGTTAGGGTTAGGATTAAGGTTAGGGTTAGGGTTATGGTAAGGGTTAGGGGTAGTGTTAGGGTTAGGTTTAGAATTAGGGTTTCGATGTTAGGGTTAGGGTTAGGTTTAGAGTTAGGGTTAGGATTAAGACTAGGCTTAGTTTAGGGTTTTTGGTTAGTGTTACTGTTAGGGCTACGGTTAGGTTTATATGTAGTTTCAAGCTTAGGGTTAGGCTAGGGTTAGGGGTAGGATTAGGGTTCGGTTTAGGGTTAAGGTTAGGGTTTATGTTATGGTTAGAGTTAGGCTTGGTTTAGTTTATGGTTATTATTAGTATAATTGCTATTACGGTTAGACTTAGGCTTAGCGTTGGGTTTAGGGTTATGGTCATGGTTAGGGGTAGTGTTAGGGTTAGAGTTAAGCTTAGGTTTAGGCTTAGGGGTTAGGGTTAGTGTTAGGATTAAGCCTAGGCTTAGGTTAGGATTAGGGTTAGGGTTAAGGTTAGGGTTGAGGTTAGGGTTAGGGTTAGGGTTAGGGTTAGGGTTAGTATTAAGCCTAGGCTTAGGTTAGGGTTAGCGTTAGTGTTTGGTTTAGGGTTAGGGTTATGGTCAGGGTTAGGAGTAGTCTTAGGGTTAGGATTAGGGTTAGGGAATAGGGTTAGGGTTAGGGTTAGGGTTAGGGTTAGGATTAAGCCTAGGCTTAGGTTAGGGTTAGGGTTAGGGTTAGGGTTAGGAATAGGGTTAAGGTTAGGGTTAGGGTTAAGATTAAGATTACGGTTAGGATAGGTTTAGGATTAGGGTTAGGGTTAGAATTAGGGTTAGGATTAGGCTTAGGGTTAGAGTTAGGGTTAGGGTTAGGGTTTAGAATTAGGGTTAGGGTTAGGGTTAGGATTAGGGTTAGGCTTAGGATTAAGATTAGAATTAGGGTTAGGTTTAGGGTTAGGGTTCGAATTAGGGTTAGGGTCAGAGTTAGGGTTAGGGTTAGGGTTAGGTTTGGGATTAGGGTTATGTTTAGGGTTAGGGTTAGGGTTAGGGTGGGGATCAGGGTTAGGATTAGGGTTAGGTTTAGGGTTAAGGTTAGGCTTAGGGTTGGTATTATGCTTAGGGTTAGGTTTAAGGTTAGAATTAGGATTAGGTTTAGGGTTAGGGTTACAGTTAGTTTTAAGACTAGGTTTAGGTTAGGGTTAGGGTTAGGGTTAAGGTTAGGGTTGGGATTAGGGTTAGGGTTAGACTTAGAGTTAGGGTTAGAATTAGGGTTAGGGTTAGGGTTAGGGTTAGGGTTAGGGTTAGGGTTTAGGATTAGGGTTAGGGATTAGGGTTAGGGTTAGGGTTAGGGGTGAGATTAGGGTTAGGGTTGGGATTAGGGTTAGTTTTAGGGTTAGGGTTAGGGTTACGGTTAGGATTTAGACTAGGCTTAGGTTAGGGTTAGGGTTAGGGTTAGGGTTTGTTTTGAGATTAGACGTAGACTTGGTTTATGTTATGGTTATTGGTTGGGTAATGGTCATTACGGTTAGACTTACGGTTAGGGTTATGGTCAGGGTTAAGGTTAGGGTTAGGGTTAGTGTTAGGGTTAGGTTTGGGATTAGGGTTAGGCTTAGGCTTAGGGTTAGGGTTAGAATTAGGGTTAGGTTTAGGGTTAGGGTTCGGATTAGGGTTAGGGTCAGGGTTAGGGTTAGGGTTATGGTTAGTGTTGGGATTAGGCTTAGGGTTAGGGTTAGGGTTAGAGTTAGGTTTAGGTTTAGGGTTAGGGTTGGGGTTAGGATTAAGCCTAGGCTTTTTTTAGTTTTAGGGTTAGGGTTAGGGTTAGGGTTAGGATTTAGACTAGGCTTAGGTTAGGATTAGGGTTAGGGTTAGGTTTAAGGTTAGCATTAGGATTGGGAATAGGCTTAAAGTTAGGTTTAGGGTTAGAATTAGAGTTAGGGTTAGGGTTAGGGTTAGGGTTAGGGTTAGGATTAGGGTTAGGATTAAGTCTAGGCTTAGGTTAGGGTTAGGGTTAGGGGTTAGGGTTAGGGTTAAGCCTAGGCTTTGGTTAGGGTTAGGGTTAGGGTTAGGGTTAGGGTTAGGGTTAGGGTTAGGGTTAGGGTTAGGGTTAGGGTTAGGGTTAAGACTAGGCTTAGGTTAGAGTTAGGGTTAGGTTTAGGGTTAAGGTTAGGGTTAGGGATTTGGGATTAGGGTTAGGGTTAGGGTTAGTGTTAGGGTTTGGGTTAGGGTTAGTATTAAGCCTAGGTTTAGGTTAGCGTTAGGGTTAGGGTTTAGGGTTGAGGTTAGGGTTAGGGTTAGAATTAGGTTTAGGTTTAGGATTAGCGTTAGGATTAGGGTTGGTGTTAGGGTTAAGGTTAGGGTTTGTGTTAGGGTTAAAGTTAGGCTTGGGTTAGTTTCTGGTTATTGTTAGGGTAATGGTCATTACGGTTAGGGTTAGCGTTATGGTTAGGGTTATCGTCAGGGTTAGAGGCAGTGTTAGGGGTAGGGTTAGGGTTAGGAATTAGGGTTAGAGTTAGGGTTAGGATTAAGCCTAGGCTTCGGTTAGGGTTAGGGTTAGCATCAGAGTTCGGGTTAGAGTTGGGATTAGGGTTAGGGTTAGGGTTAGGGTTAGGGTTAGGGTTAGGGTTAGGGTTAGTCCTAGAGTTATTTTAGGGTTAGGGTTAGGGTTAGAGTTAGGGATTAGGGTTAGGGTTAGGGTTAGGGTTAGGGGTTAGGGTTAGGGTAAGGATTAAGACTAGGCTTAGGTTAGGGTTAGGGTTAGGGTTAGAGTTAGGCTTGGGTTAGTTTATGGTTATTGTTAGGGTAATGGTCATTATGGTTAGACTTAGGGTTACGTTTAGAGTTGGGGTTATGGTAAGGGTTAGGGGTAGTGTTAGGGTTAGGGTTAGAATTAGGGTTTCGGGGTTAGGGTTAGGGTAAGGTTTAGAGTTAGAGTTAGGATTAAGACTAGGCTTAGTTTAGGGTTTTTGGTTAGTGTTTCTGTTAGGGCTACGTTTAGGTTTAGATGTAGTTTGAAGCTTAGGCTTAGGCTATGGTTAGGGTTAGGGTTAGGGTTAGGGTTAGGGTTAGGGTTCGGTTTAGGGTTAAGGTTAGGGTTTATATTACGGTTAGAGTTAGGCTTGGGTTAGTTTATGGTTATTGTTAGTGTAATAGTCATTACGGTTAGACTTAGTGTTAGCGTTAGGGTTAGGGTTATGGTCATGGTTAGGGGTAGTTTTAGGGTTAGGGTTAGGCTTAGGTTTAGGGTTAGGGGTTAGGGTTAGGGTTAGGATTAAGCCTAGGCTTAGGTTAGGGTTAGGGTTAGGATTAGGGTTAGGGTTAGGGTTAGGGTTAGGGGTTAGGGTTAGGGTTAGGTTTAGGGTTAAGGTTAGGGTTAGGGTTATGGTAAGGGTTAGGGGTAGTGTTAGGGTTAGGATTAGAATTAGGGTTTCGGTGTTAGGGTTAGGGTTAGGTTTAGAGTTAGGGTTAGGATTAAGACTAGACTTAGTTTAGGGTTTTTGGTTAGTGTTACTGTTAGGGCTACGGTTAGGTTTATATGTAGTTTGAAGCTTAGGGTTAGGCTAGGGTTAGGGGTAGGGTTAGGGTTCGGTTTAGGGTTAAGGTTAGGGTTTATGTTATGGTTAGAGTTAGGCTTGGTTTAGTTTATGGTTATTGTTAGTATAATTGCTATTACGGTTAGACTTAGGCTTAGCGTTGGGTTTAGGGTTATGGTCATGGTTAGGGGTAGTGTTAGGGTTAGAGTTAAGCTTAGGTTTAGGCTTAGGGGTTAGGGTTAGTGTTAGGATTAAGCCTAGGCTTAGGTTAGGATTAGGGTTAGGGTTAAGGTTAGGGTTGAGGTTAGGGTTAGGGTTAGGGTTAGGGTTAGGGTTAGTATTAAGCCTAGGCTTAGGTTAGGGTTAGCGTTAGTGTTTGGTTTAGGGTTAGGGTTATGGTCAGGGTTAGGAGTAGTCTTAGGATTAGGATTAGGGTTAGGGAATAGGGTTAGGGTTAGGGTTAGGGTTAGGATTAAGCCTAGGCTTAGGTTAGGGTTAGGGTTAGGGTTAGGATTATGTTAAAGGTTAGGGTTAGGGTTAGGGTTAGGTTTAGGGTTAGGAATAGGGTTAGGATTAGGGTTAGGGTTAGGGTTAGGGTTAGGGTTAGGGTTAGGGTTAGGGTTAGGGTTAGGGTTAGGGTTAGGATTAAGATTACGGTTAGGATAGGTTTAGGATTAGGGTTTGGGTTAGAATTAGGGTTAGGATTAGGCTTAGGGTTAGAGTTAGGGTTAGGGTTAGGGTTTAGAATTAGGGTTATGGTTAGGGTTAGGGTTAGGGTTAGGGTTGGGCTTAGCCTTAGGATTAGGGTTAGAATTAGGGTTAGGTTTAGGGTTAGGGTTCGGATTAGGGTTAGGCTCAGGGTTAGGGTTAGGGTTAGGGTTAGGTTTGGGATTAGGGTTATGTTTAGGGTTAGGGTTAGGGTTAGGGTGGGGATCAGGGTTAGGATTAGGGTTAGGTTTAGGGTTAAAGTTAGGCTTAGGGTTGGTATTATGCTTAGGGTTAGGTTTAGAGTTAGAATTAGGATTAGGTTTAGGGTTAGGGTTACAGTTAGTTTTAAGACTAGGTTTAGGTTAGGGTTAGGGTTAGGGTTAAGGTTAGGGTTAGGGTTAGGGTTAGGGTTAGGGTTAGGGTTAGGGTTAGGGTTAGAGTTAGGGTTAGGATTAAGGTTAGGGTTAGGGTTATGGTAAGGGTTAGGGGTAGTGTTAGGGTTAGGTTTAGAATTAGGGTTTCGATGTTAGGGTTAGGGTTAGGTTTAGAGTTAGGGTTAGGATTAAGACTAGGCTTAGTTTAGGGTTTTTGGTTAGTGTTACTGTTAGGGCTACGGTTAGGTTTATATGTAGTTTGAAGCTTAGGGTTAGGCTAGGGTTAGGGGTAGGATTAGGGTTCGGTTTAGGGTTAAGGTTAGGGTTTATGTTATGGTTAGAGTTAGGCTTGGTTTAGTTTATGGTTATTATTAGTATAATTGCTATTACGGTTAGACTTAGGCTTAGCGTTGGGTTTAGGGTTATGGTCATGGTTAGGGGTAGTGTTAGGGTTAGAGTTAAGCTTAGGTTTAGGCTTAGGGGTTAGGGTTAGTGTTAGGATTAAGCCTAGGCTTAGGTTAGGATTAGGGTTAGGGTTAAGGTTAGGGTTGAGGTTAGGGTTAGGGTTAGGGTTAGGGTTAGGGTTAGTATTAAGCCTAGGCTTAGGTTAGGGTTAGCGTTAGTGTTTGGTTTAGGGTTAGGGTTATGGTCAGGGTTAGGAGTAGTCTTAGGGTTAGGATTAGGGTTAGGGAATAGGGTTAGGGTTAGGGTTAGGGTTAGGGTTAGGATTAAGCCTAGGCTTAGGTTAGGGTTAGGGTTAGGGTTAGGGTTAGGGTTAGGGTTAGGGTTAGGGTTAGGGTTAGGAATAGGATTAAGGTTAGGGTTAGGGTTAAGATTAAGATTACGGTTAGGATAGGTTTAGGATTAGGGTTAGGGTTAGAATTAGGGTTAGGATTAGGCTTAGGGTTAGAGTTAGGGTTAGGGTTAGGGTTTAGAATTAGGGTTAGGGTTAGGGTTAGGATTAGGGTTAGGCTTAGGATTAAGATTAGAATTAGGGTTAGGTTTAGGGTTAGGGTTCGAATTAGGGTTAGGGTCAGAGTTAGGGTTAGGGTTAGGGTTAGGTTTGGGATTAGGGTTATGTTTAGGGTTAGGGTTAGGGTTAAGGGTGGGGATCAGGGTTAGGATTAGGGTTAGGTTTAGGGTTAAGGTTAGGCTTAGGGTTGGTATTATGCTTAGGGTTAGGTTTAAGGTTAGAATTAGGATTAGGTTTAGGGTTAGGGTTACAGTTAGTTTTAAGACTAGGTTTAGGTTAGGGTTAGGGTTAGGGTTAAGGTTAGGGTTGGGATTAGGGTTAGGGTTAGACTTAGAGTTAGGGTTAGAATTAGGGTTAGGGTTAGGGTTAGGGTTAGGGTTAGGGTTAGGTTTAGGATTAGGGTTAGGGATTAGGGTTAGGGTTAGGGTTAGGGGTGAGATTAGGGTTAGGGTTGGGATTAGGGTTAGTTTTAGGGTTAGAGTTAGGGTTACGGTTAGGATTTAGACTAGGCTTAGGTTAGGGTTAGGGTTAGGGTTAGGGTTTGTTTTGAGATTAGACGTAGACTTGGTTTATGTTATGGTTATTGGTTGGGTAATGGTCATTACGGTTAGACTTACGGTTAGGGTTATGGTCAGGGTTAAGGTTAGGGTTAGGGTTAGTGTTAGGGTTAGGTTTGGGATTAGGGTTAGGCTTAGGCTTAGGGTTAGGGTTAGAATTAGGGTTAGGTTTAGGGTTAGGGTTCGGATTAGGGTTAGGGTCAGGGTTAGGGTTAGGGTTATGGTTAGTGTTGGGATTAGGCTTAGGGTTAGGGTTAGGGTTAGAGTTAGGTTTAGGTTTAGGGTTAGGGTTGGGGTTAGGATTAAGCCTAGGCTTTTTTTAGTTTTAGGGTTAGGGTTAGGGTTAGGGTTAGGATTTAGACTAGGCTTAGGTTAGGATTAGGGTTAGGGTTAGGTTTAAGGTTAGCATTAGGATTGGGAATAGGCTTAAAGTTAGGTTTAGGGTTAGAATTAGAGTTAGGGTTAGGGTTAGGGTTAGGGTTAGGGTTAGGATTAGGGTTAGGATTAAGTCTAGGCTTAGGTTAGGGTTAGGGTTAGGGGTTAGGGTTAGGGTTAAGCCTAGGCTTTGGTTAGGGTTAGGGTTAGGGTTACGTTTAGGATTAAGCCTATGCTTAGGTTAGGGTTAGGGTTAGGGTTAGGATTAGGTTTACGGTTAGGGTTAGAATTAGGGTTAGGTGTATGGTTAAGGTTACGATTAAGGTTAGTGTTAGGGTTAGGGTTAGGGTTAGTGTTAGGGTTAGGGTTAGGGTTGGGATTAGGGTTAGGGTTAGGGTTAGGCTTGGGATTAGGGATTAGGGTTAGGGTTAGGGTTAGGATTTAGACTAAACTTAGGTTATGGTTAGTGTTAGTGTTAGTTTTAGGTTTAAGGTTAGGGTTAGGGTTGGGATTAGGTTTAGGATTAGGATTAGGGTTGGAATTAGAGTTAGGGTTAGGGTTAGGGTTAGGATTTAGACTAGGCTTAGGTTAGGATTAGGGTTAGGGTTAGGTTTAAGGTTAGCGTTAGGATTGGGAATAGGCTTAAAGTTAGGTTTAGGGTTAGAATTAGAGTTAGGGTTAGGGTTAGGTTTAGGGTTAGGGTTAGGATTAGGGTTAGGATTAAGTCTAGGCTTAGGTTAGGGTTAGGGTTAGGGGTTAGGGTTAGGGTTAAGCCTAGGCTTTGGTTAGGGTTAGGGTTAGGGTTACGTTTAGGATTAAGCCTATGCTTAGGTTAGGGTTAGGGTTAGGGTTAGGATTAGGTTTACGGTTAGGGTTAGAATTAGGGTTAGGTGTATGGTTAAGGTTACGATTAAGGTTAGTGTTAGGGTTAGGGTTAGGGTTAGTGTTAGGGTTAGGGTTAGGGTTGGGATTAGGGTTAGGGTTAGGGTTAGGCTTGGGATTAGAGATTAGGGTTAGGGTTAGGGTTAGGATTTAGACTAAGCTTAGGTTATGGTTAGTGTTAGTGTTAGTTTTAGGTTTAAGGTTAGGGTTAGGGTTGGGATTAGGTTTAGGATTAGGATTAGGGTTAGAATTAGAGTTAGGGTTAGGGTTTGGGTTAGGGTTAGGGTTAGGGTTAGGATTAGGGTTAGGTTTAAGCCCAGGCTTAGGTTATGGTTAAGGTTAGGGTTAGGGGTTAGGGTTAGGGTTAAGCCTAGGCATAGATTAGGGTTAGGGTTAGGGTTAGGCTTGTGGTAAGGGTTAGGGTTTGGTTTAGGGTTAGGGTTAGGTTTAGGGTTAGGATTAAGCCTAGTCTTAGGTTAGGGTTAGGGTTAGTGTTAGGGTTAGGATTAAGCCTAGGCTTAGGTTAGGGTTAGGGTTAAGGTTATGGTTAGGGTTAGGATTAGGGTTGGGGTTGGAATTAGGGTTAGTTTTAGGTTTAGAGTTCGGATTAGGGTTAGGGTCAGGGTTAGGATTAGGGTTACGTTTAGGGTTGGGATTAGACTTAGGGTTAGGGTTAAGGTTAGAATTAGGGTTAGGTTTAGGGTTAGGGTTAGGTTTAAGGTAGGGATTAGGGTTAGCGTGAGGGTTAGGGTTAACTTCAGGTTTAGGCTTGGGATTAGGCTTAGGGTTAGGGTTAGATTTAGGTTTAGGTGTAGGGTTAGGGTTAGGGTTAGGGTTAGGATTACGATTAGGTTTAAGACTAGGCTTATTTTAGGATTAGGGTTAGGGTTACGGCTAGGGTTGGGATTAGGGTTAGGATTAGAATAAGGGTTAGGTTTAGGGTTAAATTTAGGGTTATAATTAGTGTTAGGTTTATGGTTAGGGTTAGAGTTGAGATTAGGTTTAAGGTTAGGGTTAGGGTTAGGGTTAGAGTTTGGCTTGGGATTAGGGACTAGGGTTAGGATTAGGGTTAGGATTTAGATTAGGCTTAGGTCAGGGTTAGGGTTAGTGTTAGGGTTAGGTTTAAGGTTAGGGTGAGGGTTGGGATTAGATTTAGGGTTAGGGTTAGGGTTATAATTAGAGTTAGGGTTAAGATTAGGGTTAGGGTTAGGGTTAGGGTTAGGGTTAGGGTTAGGGTTAGGGTTAGGTTCAGGGTCAGGATTAGGTTTAGGATTAAGACAAGGCTTAGGTTATCGTTAGGGTTAGGATTAGGGTTAGAATTAAGCCTAGGCTTAGGTTAGGGCTAGGATTAGGGTTGGGGTAAGGGTTAGGGTTAGGTTTAGGGTTAAGGTTAGGGTTCGGATTAGTGTTAGGGTCAGAGTTAGGGTTCGGATTAGGGTTAGGGTCTAGGGTTAGGGTTACGGTTAGGGTTAGGGTTAGGGTTAGTATTAGGCCTAGGGTTACGTTAGGGTTAGGGTTAGGGTTAGGGTTCGGTTTAGGGTTAAGGCTAGGGTTTATATTACGGTTAGAGTTAGGCTTGGGTTAGTTTATTGTTATTGTTAGTTTAATTGTCATTAAGGTTAGACTTAGGGTTAGGGTTATGGTCATGATTAGGGGTAGTGTTAGGGTTAGGCTTAGGTTTAGGGTTAGGGGTTAGGGTTAGGGTTATGGTTAATGTTAGGGTTAGGGTTAGGATTAAGCCTAGACTTAGGTTAGGGTTAGGTTTCGGGTGGGGGTTAGGGTTTGTGTTAGGATTAGAGTTAGACTTGGGTTAGGTTATGGTTATTGTTAGGGTAATGGTCATTACGGTGAAACTTAGGGTTAGGGTTATGGTCAGGGTTAGGTGTAGTGCTAAGGTTAGGGTTAGGGTTAGGGTTAGGGTTAGGGTTAGGGTTAGGGTTAGGGTTAGGGTTAGGGTTAGGGTTAGGGTTAGGGTTAGGGTTAGGATCAAGCCTAGACTTAGGTTAGGGTTAGGGTTAGGGTTGGGATTAGCGTTAGGGATAGGCTTAGGGTTAGAGGTAAGGTTAAGGTTAGGGTTAGGGTTAGGATCAAGATATGGTGTAGGATAGTTTTAGGGTTAGGGTTAGGGTTAGGCTTGGGATTAGGGATTAGGGTTAGGGTTAGGATTTAGACTAGGCTTAGGTTAGGGTTAGTGTTAGTGTTAGTTTTAGGTTTAAGGTTAGGGTTAGGGTTGGGATTAGGTTTAGGATTAGGATTAGGGTTAGAATTAGAGTTAGGGTTAGGGTTTGGGTTAGGATTAGGGTTAGGGTTAGGATTAGGGTTAGGTTTAAGCCTAGGCTTAGGTTATGGTTAAGGTTAGGGTTAGGGGTTAGGGTTAGGGTTAAGCCTAGGCATAGATTAGGGTTAGGGTTAGGGTTAGGCTTGTGGTAAGGGTTAGGGTTCGGTTTAGGGTTAGGGTTAGGTTTAGGGTTAGGATTAAGCCTAGTCTTAGGTTAGGGTTAGGGTTAGTGTTAGGGTTAGGATTAAGCCTAGGCTTAGGTTAGGGTTAGGGTTAAGGTTATGGTTAGGGTTAGGATTAGGGTTGGGGTTAGAATTAGGGTTAGGTTTAGAGTTCATATTAGGGTTAGGGTCAGGGTTAGGATTAGGGTTACGTTTAGGGTTGAGATTAGACTTAGGGTTAGGGTTAAGGTTAGAATTAGGGTTAGGTTAGTTAGGGTTAGGGTTAGGTTTAAGGTAGGGATTAGGGTTAGCGTGAGGGTTAGGGTTAACTTCAGGTTTAGGCTTGGGATTAGGCTTAGGGTTAGGGTTAGATTTAGGTTTAGGTGTAGGGTTAGGGTTAGGGTTAGGGTTAGGTTTAGGATTAGGGTTAGGATTACGATTAGGTTTAAGACTAGGCTTATTTTAGGGTTAGGGTTAGGGTTACGGCTAGGGTTGGGATTAGGGTTAGGGTTAGAATAAGGGTTAGGTTTAGGGTTAGGTTTAGGGTTATAATTAGTGTTAGGTTTATGGTTAGGGTTAGAGTTGAGATTAGGTTTAGGGTTAGGGTTAGGGTTAGAGTTTGGCTTGGGATTAGGGATTAGGGTTAGGATTAGGGTTAGATTTAGATTAGGCTTAGGTCAGGTTTAGGGTTAGTGTTAGGGTTAGGTTTAAGGTTAGGGTGAGGGTTGGGATTAGATTTAGGGTTAGGGTTAGGGTTATAATTAGAGTTAGGATTAGTATTAGGGTTAGGGTTAGGGTTAGGGTTAGGGTTAGGGTTAGGTTTAGGGTTAGGGTTAGGGTTAGGGTTAGGGTTGGGGATTAGGTTTAGGGTTAGGGTTAAGGTTAGAAATAGGGTAAGGGTTAGGGTTAGGGTTAGGGTTAGGGTTAGGGTTAGGGTTAGGGTTAGGGTTAGGGTTAGGGTTAGGGTTAGGGTTGGGATTAGTCTTAGGGTTAGGGTTAGGGTTAGGGTTATAATTAGGGTTAGGTTTTAGGGTTAGGGTTAGGGTTAGGGTTAGGGTTAGTGTAGGGTTAGGGTTAGGGTTAGGGTTAGGGTTAGGGTTAGGGTTAGGGTTAGGATTAAGGTTAGGGTTACGGTTAGGGTTAGGGTTAGGGTTAGGGTTGGGATTAGGTTTAGGGTTAGGGGTAAGGTTATAAATAGGGTAAGGGTTAGGGTTAGGGTTAGGGTTAGGGTTAGGGTTAGGGTTAGGGTTAGAGTTGGGATTACTCTTAGGTTTAGGGTTAGGGTTAGGGTTATAATTAGGGTTAGGTTTAGGTTTAGGGTTAGGGTTAGGGTTAGGGTTAGGGTTAGGGTTGAGATTAGTCTTAGGGATAGGGTTAGGATTAGGTTTAGGGTTAGGTTTAGGGTTAGAATTAGGGTTAGGGTTAGGGTTGGGATGAGTTTTAGCGTTAGGGTTAGGGTTAGTGTTGGGATTAGTCTTAGGGTTAGGTTTAGGCTTAGAATTAGTGTTAGTTTTAGGGTTAGGGTTAGGTTTAGGGTTAAGGTTAGGGTTAGGTTTAAGGTTAGGGTTAGGGTTGGGAATAGGTTTAGGGTTAGGTTTAGGGTTAGAATTAGAGTTAGGGTTAGGGTTAGGGTTAGGGTTAGGGTTAGGGTTAGTGTTAGGCTGGGATCAGGGGTTAGGGTTTGGGTTAGGGTTAGGGTTAGGGTTATGGGTTTGTGTTAGGGTTAGGGTTAGGTTTAGGTTTAAGACTAGGCTTAGGTTACGGTTAGGGTTATGGTTGGGGCTAGGCTTAAGTTAGGGTTTGTGTTAGGGTTAGAGTTAGGCTTGGGTTAGTTTATGGTTATTGTTAGGGTAATGGTCATTACGGTTAGACTCAGGGTTATGGTTAGAGTTAGGATTATGGTAGGGGTTAGGGGTAGTATTTGGGTTAGGGTTAGAATTAGGGTTAGGGGTTAGGGTTAGGTTTACGGTTAGGGTTAGGATTAAGACGACTTGGTTTAGGGTTTTTGGTTAGTGTTACTGTTCGGAGTACGATTAGGTTCAGATCTAGGATGAAGCTTAGGCTTACGCTAGGGTTAGGTTTAGGTTTAGGGGTAGTATTATGCCTGGGGTTACGTTAGGGTTAGGGTTAGGGTTCGGGTTAGATTTAGGGTTAGGGTTAGGATTAAGCCTAGGCTTACTTTAGGGTTATGGTTAGGGTTAGGTTTAGGGTTAGGGTTAGGGTTAGATTTAGGGTTAGGCTTGGGATTAGGGTTAGGTTTAGGGTTGGGTTGCGATTAGGGTTAGGGTTAGGATTAGGGTTAGGGTTAGGGTTAGGGTTAGTGTTAGGGTTAGGGGTTAGTGTTAGGGTTAGGGTTAGGGTTAGGTTTAAGACTAGGCTTAGATTAGGTTTAGGGGTTAGGGTTAGGTTTAGGTTTACGGTTAGGATTAAGACGGCTTGGTTTAGGGTTTTTGTTTAGTGTTACTGTTCGGGCTACGGTAGGTTCAGATGTAGGATGAAGCTTAGGCTTAGGCTAGGGTTAGAGTTAGGCTTAGGTTTAGGGTTAGTATTAAGCATAGGGTTAGGGTTAGGCTTAGGTTTAGGGTTAGGGGTTAGGGTTAGGGTTAGGGTTAGGGTTAAGGTTAGGGTTAGGTTTAGGGTTAGGGTTAGGATTAAGCCTAGGCTTAGGTTAGGGTTAAGGTTAGGGTTAGGGTGGGGGTTGGCGTTAGGGTTAGGGTTTGTGTTAGGATTAGAGTTAGACTTGGGTTAGGTTATGGTTATTGTTAGGGTAATGGTCATTAGGGTTAGACTTAGGGTTAGGGTTATGGTCAGGGTTAGGTGTAGTGCTAGGGTTAGGGTTAGCGGTTAGGGTTAGAGTTAGGGTTAGGGTTAGGTTTAGGATTAAGCGTAGGCTAAGGTTAGGGTTAGGGTTAGGGTTAGGGTTAAGGTTAGTATTAAGCCTAGGCTTAGGTTAGGGTTAGCGTTAGGGTTAGGTTTAGGCTTAGGGTTATGATCAGGGTTAGGAGTAGTCTTAGGGTTAGGGTTAGGATTAGGGAATAGGGTTAAGGTTAGGGTTAGGGTTAGGGTTAGGATTAGGGTTAGGGTTGGGATTGGGGTAAGGGTTAGGGTTAAGGTTAGGGTTAGGGTTAGGTTGAAGGTTAGGTATAGGTTTAGGATTAAGATTAGGGTTAGGATAGATTTATGGTTAGGGTTAGGGTTAGTCTTGGGATTAGGGGTTAGGGTTAGGGTTAGGGTTAGGATTTAGACTAGGCTTAGGTTAGGGAATAGGGTTAGGGTTACGGTTAGGGTTAGGTTTAAGGTTAGGATTAGTGTTGAGATTAGCCTTAGGGTTAGGGTTATGGTTAGAATTAGCGTTAGGGGTTAGGGTTAGGCTTAGGGTTAGGGTTAGGTTTAAAGTTAGGCTTAGGTTAGGGTTAGGGTTAGGTTTGGGATTAGGGATTAGGGTTAGGGTTAGGGTTAGGATTTAGACTAAGCTTAGGTTATGGTTAGTGTTAGTGTTAGTTTTAGGTTTAAGGTTAGGGTTAGGGTTGGGATTAGGTTTAGGATTAGGATTAGGGTTAGAATTAGAGTTAGGGTTAGGGTTTGGGTTAGGGTTAGGGTTAGGGTTAGGATTAGGGTTAGGTTTAAGCCCAGGCTTAGGTTATGGTTAAGGTTAGGGTTAGGGGTTAGGGTTAGGGTTAAGCCTAGGCATAGATTAGGGTTAGGGTTAGGGTTAGGCTTGTGGTAAGGGTTAGGGTTTGGTTTAGGGTTAGGGTTAGGTTTAGGGTTAGGATTAAGCCTAGTCTTAGGTTAGGGTTAGGGTTAGTGTTAGGGTTAGGATTAAGCCTAGGCTTAGGTTAGGGTTAGGGTTAAGGTTATGGTTAGGGTTAGGATTAGGGTTGGGGTTAGAATTAGGGTTAGTTTTAGGTTTAGAGTTCGGATTAGGGTTAGGGTCAGGGTTAGGATTAGAGTTACGTTTAGGGTTGGGATTAGACTTAGGGTTAGGGTTAAGGTTAGAATTAGGGTTAGGTTTAGGGTTAGGGTTAGGTTTAAGGTAGGGATTAGGGTTAGCGTGAGGGTTAGAGTTAACTTCAGGTTTAGGCTTGGGATTAGGCTTAGGGTTAGGGTTAGGGTTAGATTTAGGTTTAGGTGTAGGGTTAGGGTTAGGGTTAGGGTTAGGATTACGATTAGGTTTAAGACTAGGCTTATTTTAGGATTAGGGTTAGGGTTACGACTAGGGTTGGGATTAGGGTTAGGGTTAGAATAAGGGTTAGGTTTAGGGTTAAGTTTAGGGTTATAATTAGTGTTAGGTTTATGGTTAGGGTTAGAGTTGAGATTAGGTTTAAGGTTAGGGTTAGGGTTAGGGTTAGAGTTTGGCTTGGGATTAGGGACTAGGGTTAGGATTAGGGTTAGGATTTAGATTAGGCTTAGGTCAGGGTTAGGGTTAGTGTTAGGGTTAGGTTTAAGGTTAGGGTGAGGGTTGGGATTAGATTTAGGGTTAGGGTTAGGGTTATAATTAGAGTTAGGGTTAAGATTAGGGTTAGGGTTAGGGTTAGGGTTAGGGTTAGGGTTAGGTTCAGGGTCAGGATTAGGTTTAGGATTAAGACAAGGCTTAGGTTATCGTTAGGGTTAGGATTAGGGTTAGAATTAAGCCTAGGCTTAGGTTAGGGCTAGGATTAGGGTTGGGGTAAGGGTTAGGGTTAGGTTTAGGGTTAAGGTTAGGGTTCGGATTAGTGTTAGGGTCAGAGTTAGGGTTCGGATTAGGGTTAGGGTCTAGGGTTAGGGTTACGGTTAGGGTTAGGGTTAGGGTTAGTATTAGGCCTAGGGTTACGTTAGGGTTAGGGTTAGGGTTAGGGTTCGGTTTAGGGTTAAGGCTAGGGTTTATATTACGGTTAGAGTTAGGCTTGGGTTAGTTTATTGTTATTGTTAGTTTAATTGTCATTAAGGTTAGACTTAGGGTTAGGGTTATGGTCATGATTAGGGGTAGTGTTAGGGTTAGGCTTAGGTTTAGGGTTAGGGGTTAGGGTTAGGGTTATGGTTAATGTTAGGGTTAGGGTTAGGATTAAGCCTAGACTTAGGTTAGGGTTAGGTTTCGGGTGGGGGTTAGGGTTTGTGTTAGGATTAGAGTTAGACTTGGGTTAGGTTATGGTTATTGTTAGGGTAATGGTCATTACGGTGAAACTTAGGGTTAGGGTTATGGTCAGGGTTAGGTGTAGTGCTAAGGTTAGGGTTAGGGTTAGGGTTAGGGTTAGGGTTAGGGTTAGGGTTAGGGTTAGGGTTAGGGTTAGGGTTAGGATCAAGCCTAGACTTAGGTTAGGGTTAGGGTTAGGGTTGGGATTAGCGTTAGGGATAGGCTTAGGGTTAGAGGTAAGGTTAAGGTTAGGGTTAGGGTTAGGATCAAGATATGGTGTAGGATAGTTTTAGGGTTAGGGTTAGGGTTAGGCTTGGGATTAGGGATTAGGGTTAGGGTTAGGATTTAGACTAGGCTTAGGTTAGGGTTAGTGTTAGTGTTAGTTTTAGGTTTAAGGTTAGGGTTAGGGTTGGGATTAGGTTTAGGATTAGGATTAGGGTTAGAATTAGAGTTAGGGTTAGGGTTTGGGTTAGGATTAGGGTTAGGGTTAGGATTAGGGTTAGGTTTAAGCCTAGGCTTAGGTTATGGTTAAGGTTAGGGTTAGGGGTTAGGGTTAGGGTTAAGCCTAGGCATAGATTAGGGTTAGGGTTAGGGTTAGGCTTGTGGTAAGGGTTAGGGTTCGGTTTAGGGTTAGGGTTAGGTTTAGGGTTAGGATTAAGCCTAGTCTTAGGTTAGGGTTAGGGTTAGTGTTAGGGTTAGGATTAAGCCTAGGCTTAGGTTAGGGTTAGGGTTAAGGTTATGGTTAGGGTTAGGATTAGGGTTGGGGTTAGAATTAGGGTTAGTTTTAGGTTTAGAGTTCGGATTAGGGTTAGGGTCAGGGTTAGGATTAGGGTTACGTTTAGGGTTGAGATTAGACTTAGGGTTAGGGTTAAGGTTAGAATTAGGGTTAGGTTTAGGGTTAGGGTTAGGTTTAAGGTAGGGATTAGGGTTAGCGTGAGGGTTAGGGTTAACTTCAGGTTTAGGCTTGGGATTAGGCTTAGGGTTAGGGTTAGATTTAGGTTTAGGTGTAGGGTTAGGGTTAGGGTTAGGGTTAGGGTTAGGATTAGGGTTAGGATTACGATTAGGTTTAAGACTAGGCTTATTTTAGGGTTAGGGTTAGGGTTACGGCTAGGGTTGGGATTAGGGTTAGGGTTAGAATAAGGGTTAGGTTTAGGGTTAGGTTTAGGGTTATAATTAGTGTTAGGTTTATGGTTAGGGTTAGAGTTGAGATTAGGTTTAGGGTTAGGGTTAGGGTTAGAGTTTGGCTTGGGATTAGGGATTAGGGTTAGGATTAGGGTTAGGATTTAGATTAGGCTTAGGTCAGGTTTAGGGTTAGTGTTAGGGTTAGGTTTAAGGTTAGGGTGAGGGTTGGGATTAGATTTAGGGTTAGGGTTAGGGTTATAATTAGAGTTAGGATTAGGGTTAGGGTTAGGGTTAGGGTTAGGGTTAGGGTTAGGTTTAGGGTTAGGGTTAGGGTTAGGGTTAGGGTTGGGATTAGGTTTAGGGTTAGGGTTAAGGTTAGAAATAGGGTAAGGGTTAGGGTTAGGGTTAGGGTTAGGGTTAGGGTTAGGGTTAGGGTTAGGGTTAGGGTTGGGATTAGTCTTAGGGTTAGGGTTAGGGTTAGGGTTATAATTAGGGTTAGGTTTAGGGTTAGGGTTAGGGTTAGGGTTAGGGTTAGTGTAGGGTTAGGGTTAGGGTTAGGGTTAGGGTTAGGGTTAGGATTAAGGTTAAGGTTAGGGTTAGGGTTAGGGTTAGGGTTAGGGTTGGGATTAGGTTTAGGGTTAGGGGTAAGGTTATAAATAGGGTAAGGGTTAGGGTTAGGGTTAGGGTTAGGGTTAGGGTTAGGGTTAGGGTTAGAGTTGGGATTACTCTTAGGTTTAGGGTTAGGGTTAGGGTTATAATTAGGGTTAGGTTTAGGTTTAGGGTTAGGGTTAGGGTTAGGGTTAGGGTTGAGATTAGTCTTAGGGATAGGGTTAGGATTAGGTTTAGGGTTAGGTTTAGGGTTAGAATTAGGGTTAGGGTTAGGGTTGGGATGAGTTTTAGCGTTAGGGTTAGGGTTAGTGTTGGAATTAGTCTTAGGGTTAGGTTTAGGCTTAGAATTAGTGTTAGTTTTAGGGTTAGGGTTAGGTTTAGGGTTAAGGTTAGGGTTAGGTTTAAGGTTAGGGTTAGGGTTGGGAATAGGTTTAGGGTTAGGTTTAGGGTTAGAATTAGAGTTAGGGTTAGGGTTAGGGTTAGGGTTAGGGTTAGTGTTAGGCTGGGATCAGGGGTTAGGGTTTGGGTTAGGGTTAGGGTTAGGGTTATGGGTTTGTGTTAGGGTTAGGGTTAGGTTTAGGTTTAAGACTAGGCTTAGGTTACGGTTAGGGTTATGGTTGGGGCTAGGCTTAAGTTAGGGTTTGTGTTAGGGTTAGAGTTAGGCTTGGGTTAGTTTATGGTTATTGTTAGGGTAATGGTCATTACGGTTAGACTCAGGGTTATGGTTAGAGTTAGGATTATGGTAGGGGTTAGGGGTAGTATTTGGGTTAGGGTTAGAATTAGGGTTAGGGGTTAGGGTTAGGTTTACGGTTAGGGTTAGGATTAAGACGACTTGGTTTAGGGTTTTTGGTTAGTGTTACTGTTCGGAGTACGATTAGGTTCAGATCTAGGATGAAGCTTAGGCTTACGCTAGGGTTAGGTTTAGGTTTAGGGGTAGTATTATGCCTGGGGTTACGTTAGGGTTAGGGTTAGGGTTCGGGTTAGATTTAGGGTTAGGGTTAGGATTAAGCCTAGGCTTACTTTAGGGTTATGGTTAGGGTTAGGTTTAGGGTTAGGGTTAGGGTTAGATTTAGGGTTAGGCTTGGGATTAGGGTTAGGTTTAGGGTTGGGTTGCGATTAGGGTTAGGGTTAGGATTAGGGTTAGGGTTAGGGTTAGGGTTAGTGTTAGGGTTAGGGGTTAGTGTTAGGGTTAGGGTTAGGGTTAGGTTTAAGACTAGGCTTAGATTAGGTTTAGGGGTTAGGGTTAGGTTTAGGTTTACGGTTAGGATTAAGACGGCTTGGTTTAGGGTTTTTGTTTAGTGTTACTGTTCGGGCTACGGTAGGTTCAGATGTAGGATGAAGCTTAGGCTTAGGCTAGGGTTAGAGTTAGGCTTAGGTTTAGGGTTAGTATTAAGCATAGGGTTAGGGTTAGGCTTAGGTTTAGGGTTAGGGGTTAGGGTTAGGGTTAGGGTTAGGGTTAAGGTTAGGGTTAGGTTTAGGGTTAGGGTTAGGATTAAGCCTAGGCTTAGGTTAGGGTTAAGGTTAGGGTTAGGGTGGGGGTTGGCGTTAGGGTTAGGGTTTGTGTTAGGATTAGAGTTAGACTTGGGTTAGGTTATGGTTATTGTTAGGGTAATGGTCATTAGGGTTAGACTTAGGGTTAGGGTTATGGTCAGGGTTAGGTGTAGTGCTAGGGTTAGGGTTAGCGGTTAGGGTTAGAGTTAGGGTTAGGGTTAGGTTTAGGATTAAGCGTAGGCTAAGGTTAGGGTTAGGGTTAGGGTTAGGGTTAAGGTTAGTATTAAGCCTAGGCTTAGGTTAGGGTTAGCGTTAGGGTTAGGTTTAGGCTTAGGGTTATGATCAGGGTTAGGAGTAGTCTTAGGGTTAGGGTTAGGATTAGGGAATAGGGTTAAGGTTAGGGTTAGGGTTAGGGTTAGGATTAGGGTTAGGGTTGGGATTGGGGTAAGGGTTAGGGTTAAGGTTAGGGTTAGGGTTAGGTTGAAGGTTAGGTATAGGTTTAGGATTAAGATTAGGGTTAGGATAGATTTATGGTTAGGGTTAGGGTTAGTCTTGGGATTAGGGGTTAGGGTTAGGGTTAGGGTTAGGATTTAGACTAGGCTTAGGTTAGGGAATAGGGTTAGGGTTACGGTTAGGGTTAGGTTTAAGGTTAGGATTAGTGTTGAGATTAGCCTTAGGGTTAGGGTTATGGTTAGAATTAGCGTTAGGGGTTAGGGTTAGGCTTAGGGTTAGGGTTAGGTTTAAAGTTAGGCTTAGGTTAGGGTTAGGGTTAGGTTTGGGATTAGGGATTAGGGTTAGGGTTAGGGTTAGGATTTAGACTAAGCTTAGGTTATGGTTAGTGTTAGTGTTAGTTTTAGGTTTAAGGTTAGGGTTAGGGTTGGGATTAGGTTTAGGATTAGGATTAGGGTTAGAATTAGAGTTAGGGTTAGGGTTTGGGTTAGGGTTAGGGTTAGGGTTAGGATTAGGGTTAGGTTTAAGCCCAGGCTTAGGTTATGGTTAAGGTTAGGGTTAGGGGTTAGGGTTAGGGTTAAGCCTAGGCATAGATTAGGGTTAGGGTTAGGGTTAGGCTTGTGGTAAGGGTTAGGGTTTGGTTTAGGGTTAGGGTTAGGTTTAGGGTTAGGATTAAGCCTAGTCTTAGGTTAGGGTTAGGGTTAGTGTTAGGGTTAGGATTAAGCCTAGGCTTAGGTTAGGGTTAGGGTTAAGGTTATGGTTAGGGTTAGGATTAGGGTTGGGGTTAGAATTAGGGTTAGTTTTAGGTTTAGAGTTCGGATTAGGGTTAGGGTCAGGGTTAGGATTAGAGTTACGTTTAGGGTTGGGATTAGACTTAGGGTTAGGGTTAAGGTTAGAATTAGGGTTAGGTTTAGGGTTAGGGTTAGGTTTAAGGTAGGGATTAGGGTTAGCGTGAGGGTTAGAGTTAACTTCAGGTTTAGGCTTGGGATTAGGCTTAGGGTTAGGGTTAGGGTTAGATTTAGGTTTAGGTGTAGGGTTAGGGTTAGGGTTAGGGTTAGGATTACGATTAGGTTTAAGACTAGGCTTATTTTAGGATTAGGGTTAGGGTTACGACTAGGGTTGGGATTAGGGTTAGGGTTAGAATAAGGGTTAGGTTTAGGGTTAAGTTTAGGGTTATAATTAGTGTTAGGTTTATGGTTAGGGTTAGAGTTGAGATTAGGTTTAAGGTTAGGGTTAGGGTTAGGGTTAGAGTTTGGCTTGGGATTAGGGACTAGGGTTAGGATTAGGGTTAGGATTTAGATTAGGCTTAGGTCAGGGTTAGGGTTAGTGTTAGGGTTAGGTTTAAGGTTAGGGTGAGGGTTGGGATTAGATTTAGGGTTAGGGTTAGGGTTATAATTAGAGTTAGGGTTAAGATTAGGGTTAGGGTTAGGGTTAGGGTTAGGGTTAGGGTTAGGGTTAGGTTCAGGGTCAGGATTAGGTTTAGGATTAAGACAAGGCTTAGGTTATCGTTAGGGTTAGGATTAGGGTTAGAATTAAGCCTAGGCTTAGGTTAGGGCTAGGATTAGGGTTGGGGTAAGGGTTAGGGTTAGGTTTAGGGTTAAGGTTAGGGTTCGGATTAGTGTTAGGGTCAGAGTTAGGGTTCGGATTAGGGTTAGGGTCTAGGGTTAGGGTTACGGTTAGGGTTAGGGTTAGGGTTAGTATTAGGCCTAGGGTTACGTTAGGGTTAGGGTTAGGGTTAGGGTTCGGTTTAGGGTTAAGGCTAGGGTTTATATTACGGTTAGAGTTAGGCTTGGGTTAGTTTATTGTTATTGTTAGTTTAATTGTCATTAAGGTTAGACTTAGGGTTAGGGTTATGGTCATGATTAGGGGTAGTGTTAGGGTTAGGCTTAGGTTTAGGGTTAGGGGTTAGGGTTAGGGTTATGGTTAATGTTAGGGTTAGGGTTAGGATTAAGCCTAGACTTAGGTTAGGGTTAGGTTTCGGGTGGGGGTTAGGGTTTGTGTTAGGATTAGAGTTAGACTTGGGTTAGGTTATGGTTATTGTTAGGGTAGTGGTCATTACGGTGAAACTTAGGGTTAGGGTTATGGTCAGGGTTAGGTGTAGTGCTAAGGTTAGGGTTAGGGTTAGGGTTAGGGTTAGGGTTAGGGTTAGGGTTAGGGTTAGGGTTAGGGTTAGGATCAAGCCTAGACTTAGGTTAGGGTTAGGGTTAGGGTTGGGATTAGCGTTAGGGATAGGCTTAGGGTTAGAGGTAAGGTTAAGGTTAGGGTTAGGGTTAGGATCAAGATATGGTGTAGGATAGTTTTAGGGTTAGGGTTAGGGTTAGGCTTGGGATTAGGGATTAGGGTTAGGGTTAGGATTTAGACTAGGCTTAGGTTAGGGTTAGTGTTAGTGTTAGTTTTAGGTTTAAGGTTAGGGTTAGGGTTGGGATTAGGTTTAGGATTAGGATTAGGGTTAGAATTAGAGTTAGGGTTAGGGTTTGGGTTAGGATTAGGGTTAGGGTTAGGATTAGGGTTAGGTTTAAGCCTAGGCTTAGGTTATGGTTAAGGTTAGGGTTAGGGGTTAGGGTTAGGGTTAAGCCTAGGCATAGATTAGGGTTAGGGTTAGGGTTAGGCTTGTGGTAAGGGTTAGGGTTCGGTTTAGGGTTAGGGTTAGGTTTAGGGTTAGGATTAAGCCTAGTCTTAGGTTAGGGTTAGGGTTAGTGTTAGGGTTAGGATTAAGCCTAGGCTTAGGTTAGGGTTAGGGTTAAGGTTATGGTTAGGGTTAGGATTAGGGTTGGGGTTAGAATTAGGGTTAGTTTTAGGTTTAGAGTTCGGATTAGGGTTAGGGTCAGGGTTAGGATTAGGGTTACGTTTAGGGTTGAGATTAGACTTAGGGTTAGGGTTAAGGTTAGAATTAGGGTTAGGTTTAGGGTTAGGGTTAGGTTTAAGGTAGGGATTAGGGTTAGCGTGAGGGTTAGGGTTAACTTCAGGTTTAGGCTTGGGATTAGGCTTAGGGTTAGGGTTAGATTTAGGTTTAGGTGTAGGGTTAGGGTTAGGGTTAGGGTTAGGATTAGGGTTAGGATTACGATTAGGTTTAAGACTAGGCTTATTTTAGGGTTAGGGTTAGGGTTACGGCTAGGGTTGGGATTAGGGTTAGGGTTAGAATAAGGGTTAGGTTTAGGGTTAGGTTTAGGGTTATAATTAGTGTTAGGTTTATGGTTAGGGTTAGAGATGAGATTAGGTTTAGGGTTAGGGTTAGGGTTAGGGTTAGAGTTTGGCTTGGGATTAGGGATTAGGGTTAGGATTAGGGTTAGGATTTAGATTAGGCTTAGGTCAGGTTTAGGGTTAGTGTTAGGGTTAGGTTTAAGGTTAGGGTGAGGGTTGGGATTAGATTTAGGGTTAGGGTTAGGGTTATAATTAGAGTTAGGATTAGGATTAGGGTTAGAGTTAGGGTTAGGGTTAGGGTTAGGGTTAGGTTTAGGGTTAGGGTTAGGGTTAGGGTTAGGGTTGGGATTAGGTTTAGGGTTAGGGTTAAGGTTAGAAATAGGGTAAAGGTTAGGGTTAGGGTTAGGGTTAGGGTTAGGGTTAGGGTTAGGGTTAGGGTTGGGATTAGTCTTAGGGTTAGGGTTAGGGTTAGGGTTATAATTAGGGTTAGGTTTAGGGTTAGGGTTAGGGTTAGGGTTAGGGTTAGTGTAGGGTTAGGGTTAGGGTTAGGGTTAGGGTTAGGGTTAGGATTAAGGTTAGGGTTAGGGTTAGGGTTAGGGTTAGGGTTAGGGTTGGGATTAGGTTTAGGGTTAGGGGTAAGGTTATAAATAGGGTAAAGGTTAGGGTTAGGGTTAGGGTTAGGGTTAGAGTTAGAGTTGGGATTACTCTTAGGTTTAGGGTTAGGGTTAAGGTTATAATTAGGGTTAGGTTTAGGTTTAGGGTTAGGGTTAGGGTTAGGGTTAGGGTTAGGGTTGAGATTAGTCTTAGGGATAGGGTTAGGATTAGGTTTAGGGTTAGGTTTAGGGTTAGAATTAGGGTTAGGGTTAGGGTTGGGATGAGTTTTAGCGTTAGGGTTAGGGTTAGTGTTGGGATTAGTCTTAGGGTTAGGTTTAGGCTTAGAATTAGTGTTAGTTTTAGGGTTAGGGTTAGGTTTAGGGTTAAGGTTAGGGTTAGGTTTAAGGTTAGGGTTAGGGTTGGGAATAGGTTTAGGGTTAGGTTTAGGGTTAGAATTAGAGTTAGGGTTAGGGTTAGGGTTAGGGTTAGGGTTAGTGTTAGGCTGGGATCAGGGGTTAGGGTTTGGGTTAGGGTTAGGGTTAGGGTTATGGGTTTGTGTTAGGGTTAGGGTTAGGTTTAGGTTTAAGACTAGGCTTAGGTTACGGTTAGGGTTATGGTTGGGGCTAGGCTTAAGTTAGGGTTTGTGTTAGGGTTAGAGTTAGGCTTGGGTTAGTTTATGGTTATTGTTAGGGTAATGGTCATTACGGTTAGACTCAGGGTTATGGTTAGAGTTAGGATTATGGTAGGGGTTAGGGGTAGTATTTGGGTTAGGGTTAGAATTAGGGTTAGGGGTTAGGGTTAGGTTTACGGTTAGGGTTAGGATTAAGACGACTTGGTTTAGGGTTTTTGGTTAGTGTTACTGTTCGGAGTACGATTAGGTTCAGATCTAGGATGAAGCTTAGGCTTACGCTAGGGTTAGGTTTAGGTTTAGGGGTAGTATTATGCCTGGGGTTACGTTAGGGTTAGGGTTAGGGTTCGGGTTAGATTTAGGGTTAGGGTTAGGATTAAGCCTAGGCTTACTTTAGGGTTATGGTTAGGGTTAGGTTTAGGGTTAGGGTTAGGGTTAGATTTAGGGTTAGGCTTGGGATTAGGGTTAGGTTTAGGGTTGGGTTGCGATTAGGGTTAGGGTTAGGATTAGGGTTAGGGTTAGGGTTAGGGTTAGTGTTAGGGTTAGGGGTTAGTGTTAGGGTTAGGGTTAGGGTTAGGTTTAAGACTAGGCTTAGATTAGGTTTAGGGGTTAGGGTTAGGTTTAGGTTTACGGTTAGGATTAAGACGGCTTGGTTTAGGGTTTTTGTTTAGTGTTACTGTTCGGGCTACGGTAGGTTCAGATGTAGGATGAAGCTTAGGCTTAGGCTAGGGTTAGAGTTAGGCTTAGGTTTAGGGTTAGTATTAAGCATAGGGTTAGGGTTAGGCTTAGGTTTAGGGTTAGGGGTTAGGGTTAGGGTTAGGGTTAGGGTTAAGGTTAGGGTTAGGTTTAGGGTTAGGGTTAGGATTAAGCCTAGGCTTAGGTTAGGGTTAAGGTTAGGGTTAGGGTGGGGGTTGGCGTTAGGGTTAGGGTTTGTGTTAGGATTAGAGTTAGACTTGGGTTAGGTTATGGTTATTGTTAGGGTAATGGTCATTAGGGTTAGACTTAGGGTTAGGGTTATGGTCAGGGTTAGGTGTAGTGCTAGGGTTAGGGTTAGCGGTTAGGGTTAGAGTTAGGGTTAGGGTTAGGTTTAGGATTAAGCGTAGGCTAAGGTTAGGGTTAGGGTTAGGGTTAGGGTTAAGGTTAGTATTAAGCCTAGGCTTAGGTTAGGGTTAGCGTTAGGGTTAGGTTTAGGCTTAGGGTTATGATCAGGGTTAGGAGTAGTCTTAGGGTTAGGGTTAGGATTAGGGAATAGGGTTAAGGTTAGGGTTAGGGTTAGGGTTAGGATTAGGGTTAGGGTTGGGATTGGGGTAAGGGTTAGGGTTAGGGTTAGGTTGAAGGTTAGGTATAGGTTTAGGATTAAGATTAGGGTTAGGATAGATTTATGGTTAGGGTTAGGGTTAGTCTTGGGATTAGGGGTTAGGGTTAGGGTTAGCGTTAGGATTTAGACTAGGCTTAGGTTAGGGAATAGGGTTAGGGTTACGGTTAGGGTTAGGTTTAAGGTTAGGATTAGTGTTGAGATTAGCCTTAGGGTTAGGGTTATGGTTAGAATTAGCGTTAGGGGTTAGGGTTAGGCTTAGGGTTAGGGTTAGGTTTAAAGTTAGGCTTAGGTTAGGGTTAGGGTTAGGTTTGGGATTAGGGATTAGGGTTAGGGTTAGAGTTAGGGTTGAGATTAGGCTTAGGGTTAGGGTTAAGGTTAAAATTAGGTTTAGGTTCAGGATTAGGGTTAGAGTTAGGGTTAGGGTTGGGGTTAGGGTTAAGGTTAGGCTTAGGGTTAGGGTTAGAATTTGGGTTAGGTTTAGGGTTAGGGTTAGGTTTAGTGTTAGGGTTAGGGTTAGGATTAAGACTAGTTTAGGTTAGTGTTAGGGTTGGGGTTATGGTTAGGTTTAGGGTTAGGGTTAACGTTGGGATTAGGGTTAGAGTTAGGGTTAGGGTTAGGTTTAGAGTTGGGGATAGGTTTAAGGTTAGGGTTGGGCTTAGGTTTAGGGTTAGGGTTAGGGTTTGTGTTAGACTTAGAGTTAGGCTTGGGTTAGTTCATGGTCATTGTTAGGGTAATGGTCATTATAGTTAGACTTAGGGTAACGGTTAGTGTTTGGGTTATGGTAAGGTCTAGGGGTAGTGTTAAGGTTAGGGTTAGGGGTTAGGGTTAGGGCTTGTGTTAGGGTTAGAGTTAGGCTTGGGTTAGTTTATGGTTATTGTTAGGGTAATGGTCATTACGGTTAGACTTAGTGTTAGGGTTAGGGTTATGGTAAGGGTTAGGGGTAGTGTTAGGGTTAGGGTTAGGGTTAGGATTAAGACTAGGCTTATTTTTGGGTTAGGGTTAGGGTTACTGTTAGGGTTGGGATTAGGGTTAGGGTAAGGGTTAGAATTAGGGTTAGATTTTAGGGTTAGAGTTAGGGTTAGGTTTAAGACTAGTCTTAAACTGGGCTATAGACTGGCCCTTTCAACCTCTGTAGGGCCTTTTTGTGTCCTATCAGGCTCTATTGGGCTCTACTGGGCCTTGTTGTTCTCTGTCAAGTGTTGGCAGGGTCTCTTCGGCTTTGTTGGGCCTTTTAAGGCTTAGTCAGGCTATGTCGAGACTTGTCAGACACTGTCAGGCTCTGTTGGGCCTTGTCAGGCACTATCGGGCCTTGTTGGGCTCTGTCGAGCCTTGTAGGGCTCTATTAGGCTCTGTCAAGCTCTGTCAGGCCTTATCCTGCATTGTTGGGCTCTGTTGGGACTTGTCAGGCTCTGTCAGGCTCTGTCGGGCTTTGTCAGGTCCTACAAGGCCTCGTCAAGCTGTGATGTGATCTACCATTCTTTGTCAGGCTCTGTCAGACCCTACCACTAATCCTAACCCTAACCCTAACCCAACCCTAACCCTAACCCTAACCCTAACCCTAAACCTAACCCTAACCCTAACCCTAATCCTAACCCAACCCTAATCCTAACACTAACCAGAACGAACACCTGAACTTGAATCCTAGTCCTAACCCTAATACTAACCCAACCTTAACCCTAACCCTAACCCTAACCTAACCCTAACTATAACCCTAACCCAACACTAACCCTAATCTTAACCCTAATCCTAACCCAACCCTAAACCTAACCCAACCCTAACCGTAACGCTAATCCTAATCATAATCCTAACCTAATCTTAACCCTAATCCTAACCCAACCCTAAACCTAACCCAACCCTAACCGTAACGCTAATCCTAATCATAATCCTAACCTAATCTTAACCCTAATCCTAACCCAACCCTAAACCTAACCCAACCCTAACCGTAACGCTAATCCTAATCATAATCCTAACCTAATCTTAAACCTAACCCTAAGCCTAATCCTGACCCTGACCATAACCCTAAACCTAACCTAAGTTTAAGCCTAAACATAAGCCTAAGCCTAAGCCTTAGCCTAACCCTAACCCTAACCTGACCGTGACCCTGACCATAAGCTTTACCTTAATCCTAACCTAATTTTAACCCTAACCCTGAGTCTAACTCTGACCCTGACCATAACCCTGATCCTAACCTAAGTTTAAGCCTAAGCCTAACCCTAACTTAAGCCTAACCCTAACCCTAAGCCTAACCCTAACCCTAAGCCTAACTCTAATCCTAACCCTAACCTAAGTTTAGCCCTAATCCTCACTTCTGCAAAAAGGAACGTAGGTGATACCATCTGGTTATATTTCATGGTGGAAAATCCAAGTCATGAAACATATTTTTATTTCTGCCTAAAATTAAAATCAAACTCTTTAATTGCTAACGTGTTACTGAATACTTAAGCATCCATAATTGATTTTGTTGATTTAGCTTCCTGAACTTGATATTTTTTTCCGTTTGTGACAAAAATGCCTAATCAAATTTGAGAAATCATCTACATAATGTAACAACTTGTCTCTTCTTGTGGCCACTATTGGATAACTCACAGGAAGCAAAAAGAAAACAAAACAAAAAAGTAACCAAATAATTGGACATGCAGTCCAATCAACTTGCTTACTGATGGAGAGGGTGGCAAAGGAATGGAGAGATATAGCTTACATTAATTACTCCAAGGAAGTTCACCTCTGAGAACATAAGTATACATCCTTGTATTTTTCTGATTTAGTTGAAGTGCATAAAAGTCTTTTCCTATGCTGTTCTTTATGTCAAACCACATCTTCAATATGTCTTTGCTGTTTGTTTCGGGTTGCATCACACTGGATACGTTGAACCCCATTCTGAGGTACATACCTTTCTGCATGTTCTGTTATGCATGCTTATGGTATTAATTCTTCTAGTACTTTTGTAAATTTAAAGTCATTTTGAAGGATACCATTTAGCAGAGAGGTCAATTATTTGCAACAAAAAACCACTTTCATAATACAGGGTGTGGTTTGTTTTGTTCATTTTTTTATTTGATATGGTAACTTTCCTCTGTCATTCTGTATACTGCTTTATAATAACTTAAGATGCTAAGCATACACTTCTTATAGATTTACGTTACATAAGCTCATTTTTCTTCTTTCCTGACCTTCTTTGAAAAGTTATCCCTTGCAGTATATTTGTCAGTGTCTCCTCTGACTTACTTGTCTGGCAATCTGTTAGTTGGCATCCTCATAACATCTGTCATGACTGTCTATCTGCACCATACTCCAAGTCCTTCATTTGTTGCCTTGTCTGTTCACAGTAATTGCCACATTCATCATAGGTACTTCTTTTCAAGTAGAAACAATTTCATTCTCTGATGTTGAATTTAATGTCTTCTTTGTAGTTCTTTGTATTTTATTTTTGTATCATGAGATATCTGCACTCAGCAAACAAGTATAAAAGTAGTGCCAAAAAAAAAAAAATAGCACTTCTTTTGCACACTGAGATTCTAATCATTACATAAGAAAAGGGCTCATATCTGTATCTTAATTTACAGATTTACAGGAGGTCCTACCTTGAACTTGCTTCAAAATAATTTGAACTGGAAAGTGAAGCTGCAATTAGCTACAATGATGCAGTGAAAAATTATTACTTGATACTGTACGGAAGCATAATAGAAAGGCAAAGGTGGATTCATTCTACAGTATAAATAATTGTATTTCATTCCTCTTCCCATCCAGAGCCTTAGGGATGCAAGGTGTGTAAGAGAATAATTTGGAATATCATAGAAGGCACTGGAATCCTCTGATTTTTAAAGCACATGTACCAAATATTCAGCAACAAACCAACCTTTGCTAATATTTCTTGCATTAGAAAAGATATGTTTCTTAAATATGTGACCTTGTTTTATAGAATCCTCTTGGGTACACTTACCTGACAAGCAGATAAGTCAGTCACACTGTTGTGCCTAGAGATAACTTGCCTGCTATTTTAGAAACAGAATCAAGAATCAGACAATAAATAAATAAATAAGAGAATGAGCTTAACTCCTGTCTGACTCCTTCACAGTTTTCCTAGTGCAACTGAAATTGTCAATTGTACAGGTAGGTGAGATTTGTAGGCACAGAGGGGACTGGGAATATATTACTTTTTAAAAGCTGTCTAATTCTTTACTGTTAGCATCATTCCATATTAGACTATGATTATGTGCTGATGTGACATCAATATATAATGTTATACCATTATCCATGATGAGATTGTCAAATGAATGGCCACATAATACTAAAGTAACATCATAATTTGTTAAATACCAACTGTTCTTGTGAATTTTGACCTTATTTTTGAATTTTTTCTGTCTACTCATACAAATTTTCTTTTATTTTTTTAATGTCATATTGAATTTCTACCTATTGCAAAAAAAAAAACATTAAATATAGAGACCAATCTATAGGTGTTTATTTTAATTTTGTTCTTAAATATATGACTTATGGATTTTATTTTTTACTCAGATTTCAAGGAGTAATGATCTTCTCAGTGTGAACAGTCCTACTGATACTCAAAATACTAGTCTGCATTAGAGTTCACCAACATGTGCAAAGGCTTCCCAGTCTAACCCCAATTTAACAGAGAGATTTCCTTCATTGAAATGTACACTTTAAATTTACTTCATAATTCTTACCCTTAGGATCATAGTTCATATTTCTTGTAGGAACAAAATATTTTTTCTTTTTTTCTATGCCAGATAACAAATTGTGTAGCTGTCTAACAAACATATGTATATTCCCGGTAATGCATTCGACTTCACTTGCACATTATGCACATTTACTTTCCTTATAGAAATTTGAACTAGGACCATGGCAAATGGATCTCTGAGTGAATTATTCAGGCCATAACTCACTCAACTATTTCACCTACAGAGCTGGTTGTGGAAGGAGCTGGTTCACTGCAGACCAGATCAGGTTTTCTGTTTTCTTCTCAGTTTTTATTATTCCTAATATATCCCCAAAGTACTGTGACATTCCACTAATAATGTTACAGGACTTGTTTTGAGTTTTGGTATTCTTCATCCTTAGACCTCTTAGAATAAAATATACACATTTATCTTTGTCTTCAGCTAATTTAATTCGTCTCTAATGTACATGTGTCTATAGCTTATGATAAATGATTCCTAGTTATGGGCACAGAAAATCCCAGTTTTCAAACAGCGATTGCTGCAAACAAACCATACTGTCTCATTTGGATGTATAAAGTTTTCATGTAGATTTATAAAGTTGAGCTGCAGAGACCACCTTTACAAGTCACAGAATAACTCAGTGGATGATGTACTATGCACTATTTGCTTACTCTTTCAATAACAGAGTAAATTAATACCAATTGCAGCACTAACTCTTTGAGTTGTGGACATTTGCCTGAGACCACCAATTCATTTCACAAAGTCTGCTGAACAGCAATCAGATAATAATGACTTTTTGGTATGTAGTTAATGATGCAGGGGTTTAGAGGGCACACCCCTGATTAAGTGTGCATGGTGGATAGTGTGCAGTTAATGTAATGTAAAGCAATGATAGAGTAACTAGAACAAAAATAAATAGTGTAACTGCCACATTCTCTGCATGTTGAATTTGAAATGTAACTGGCATGTAGAGGCCTTCTTTATAACAATTATCCATTAAACGTTTGTAATATGGTGTGTGTAGGATGTACTAGATCTTTTATTAGCTTTCTATACTGGGCTGGGCTTCAGATAGGAAACTGACTTTTTCAGAAAAATCATGCTACATGCTCATGTAGATGAAATCTATGGGCTTGTACATGGACATGTGGGTGATAATGCCTTAGTGATTAATTTTCCTAAGAATTTGCAAATCTGTTTATGTGAAACTTTCAGCTTGATTTATGCCATGCTTTGAATCTGTTATCATATTGGACTGCATGGAGCACAGGAAAGTAGATTACATGGCATTGTTGGTCAAAAGTTTTCCTTTTGACATCAGAATCCTTACATTTAATTCAAGAAGGTCATATCAACATCAGCTGACACAAAGTTATTTTCTATGACTAGTTCTTCATAAGGTCTTGATTGCTTTTCAACACAAAGTATAATGCAGCTTTTTTCATTGCCTCTTTTACTAAAAGGTGGGTAAATTTGTCAGCTGTTATGTCCAGGGGTACCTAGTCCAAAGTATTGCTAACAATATTTTTTTATTTATGAGTCATTATGAGTCATTGCATATTTATTATAATACAAGGGAAAGAGATCAGCAACTATATATAAATACAACCTTAAGAGTCTATAGCACACTGCCTACAGTGTTAACCCCTGAGGATTTCTTTTACTGTTCTATTCTAAGTTATGCTTCCACATTTAGCTTCATTTTTTTCTTTTTTTAAAAGAGGATTCCTGTTCTCCAGTCCAGTTACCAAAGATTATCTCATTCTCAAAAAGCAAGATTATCTCATTCTTAAAATGTATACATCAATAGTTGTCACCATTTATTTCAGGGAAACAATAAACCATGGCAGATGATCTCTGTTAACCTCCCACCCTTCCCATCAAGCAAAGGTAATAGGAGGAAAAGGGAGAGAGACTTGCAAGTTGGAAAGTCAAAAATGCTTTACTTATAAACAGAGAAAATAATACTAAATATACAAAACCAATCTTGAATTTCCCAGTTCACCATAGTGGCGGCCCCACGACAGAGCTGACATTGCTCCAGCAGCTTCAGGGCAGGTACCCACAAGTCCTGGGCTGTACTCCACAGTAAACTGGAACTGGATTCAGGGACACAGGGTCTGGGATCACAAGCAGAACTGGCAGGGTCCTTTTCAAATGCCAGACAAAGTCAAAGAGAGCGAGACCCTCACAATCTCCCACTTTTATAGGGTATATGACATGTATGGGATGGAATACTTAGTTGGTCAATTTTGGTCACCTGTTCTGTCCACACCTTCTTGCAAATACACCCCTCTCACTTACAGGATATGCAAAATTTGTCAGTAACCTTGTCTGCCATAGCAATACATCTAAATCTGGGGTCATTCTGTATACCACTGCTACCACTATCAGCTCTGGAGAGAACAGTGTCTAAAAACCCATGCAACCAAATTCAGAAAAGTGCAGTTGCTTAGAAGAACTTAACTGAAAGGAAAATATGCTGAAAGAGAACTGGTCTTATTTTAAACAAAACAAGGACTGTCGTGGCTGTTCAGGCTGTCGTGGGGTTTTGTTTTGTTTTGGTTTGTGTGTGTGTTTAGTTTCATTTTGTTTTTCCTATGCCATTTCCCAGGTTTCTGGGGTTAGGATAAACACAATCTTTATTTCTACTCGACCAGTTTATCCACAAATCTGAAAGGAAAGGTGCTGGTGAGGCTGCACATCAAAGTCTGTGTTTGGATTTGGGCCCCTCACTACAATAAAGACATCAAGGTCCTGGAGCATGCCCAAAGTAGAGCAACAAAGTGGGTGAAGAGTCTAGAGGTTTATGAGGAGCAGCTGCAGGAAGTGTGTTGTTTACTCTGGAGGCTGAGGAGACACCTTATCAATCTCTACAACTACTTGAAAGGAGGTTGTAGCAAAGTGGGTGTCGAGCTCTTCTTCGAAGTGACAGGAAGAGACAAAATGGCCTCAAGTTGTGCCAGGGGAGGTTTAGATTTGATATTAGGAAAAAAATTATTCACTGAAAGGGTTGTCAAGCATTGGAACAGGCTGCCCAGGGAAGTAGTTGAGTCACTATGTCTGGAAATATTTAAAAGGATGGGTAGTTGTGGTGCTTAGGAACATGGTTTAGTGGTGGACTTGGTACTGTTAGGTTAATGGTTTGACTTGGTGATCTGAAAGGTCTTTTCCAACCTAATGGTTCTACAATTCTGTGAAAAATGACAAGCCCAACAGTCTTCCTGGAGAAATGGTTCTCCTCTGTTTGAAGTGTAAACACTCTGGCTTCTAACTGTCTGTTTCAAAATATAATGTAAGAAGTACAGACCCAATACATTCAAAACTGATTTTGAAAGTACTCATACTTCTCACTAGGGTGAAAAAAAATACCATGAATAAACAGCAGTAATCAGTAAATAAGCACAAAGAAGTTCATCTATGAAATAAAATGAAATGCAGCATTTAATTTCAGTAACTGAGAAAGAGCAATGAAAACACTAACTCTGTTCTCAGAGGAGTTCAAACACTCAAATTAAATCTACCTAGCTCTTAAAGGAATTACTGAGCTCTATTAAGAACTGTTGTTTTAACCTTTCTCTTTCTGATTGTTCTGCTCTTGTGTACAGTTAAACAATATCTGCTTAGAAGAAGCTGGTTTGAGTCACTGCCTCTTTCAAGTGATCGCTGATTTTGAAGGGAAGAAACTCCATAAGCGTGGAGTTTTGTGGCTCTGGTATGGAGTGAGCTGAAGAGTAAGAGATGCTGCAATTCCATTCAAAAAAGGATGTCAGTCTGAGAAAAATGAAAAAACACACAGCGTTTGAAAGAAGTAGCCAAAAGAAGTCAGGTTACATGTCATTTTTTTATTGTAAATCAGTCTTTAATATTACTTTATATGCAGCAGTATACATTAACTTACTTATGGACTTCAAGTCTATAAAAACCTCACAGACATCCTAAGCCTTTTGATGGTCACAGGAAGGGATCAGATCCTTGTAATCACAGCTACATTGAGTAGCAATTACTTGAAATCATTGATTATACCATCACAGCCTTCTGCTACCCCAGATCTTTTTTTTCTCTCTCTTTTTTTTTTTTTTTTTTTAAACTATTAAAAATGTTCAACTTTTAAAGTATGCCAGCAGGTAAAACAGTATTAAGTATAACTTCATTTTTTTATTGATAAATTATTTAAATAATAAACTGTTGGTCACAGGTGGTCCTGTTTTAAAGTGGTGGATTTTATAGATGCAGCTTAAGTAAAGACTGCCTTTCTTTAAAGCACTTCTGGTATGGTTACTCATTATTTAAAAACAAACAAACAAACAAACCCATGTCAATTATGTAAGAAAATATAAATGCATAAACAAATGTCTAGAGTTTCACAATGAACAAATAGAGACATGGACATGAAGTTCTTCCCCTCTGTATATGAGTGTCTCATGTCTTGATACAGATCATTCAGCAAATCCATACTTTGCCCTATTAGCCAACACAACAGAATAAAATTTAAGTTACACATGCTTCTGAGACTATCAAAGAAATCTGACATCCAGAAAGATAAAGAAGCACAGCAGCATTTTACTAAGCCTGCAGACAGCTGAACAGATGTCACAGCAGCCAGCAGCAGAACCAATCAAGGAGTCAGAGAAGGGAATGTGCCAAGGGAGCAGACCCAGGCCCAGATGCCAACACTAGAAGAATTAATCTCTTAACATCTGCTTGTACCAAGCATTCCCATATGTGGGTGTATATATTGGCTTTGAGCCTAGTACACACAGAAAAAAAAAAAAAAAAAAAAAGTGAACTGAAATACATTCAACACCGCCAGGAATAAGCAGAAAATCTGCCAAGTTTGTGCTGAAATTCTGTGAATCTGACAACTGCTTTTCTATTTGTAAATGCACAGTGTGTTTCTGTGGTAGCTTTGCATGTGTATATGTTTTAGACTATGAAATGGGTTCCAACACTTTTAAATAAAGCCTTACCTAAAATAGCTTGCTGGAATTAACATAGCCTGTCAATAGACCCTAAAAACCCCTACGCCATCAAAAAAACATTAAAAAACAAAAAAGCAAAAAACTAAAATGAAACAACAACAACAACAATAACAACAAATAAAAAAATCCCCAACCAACCAATCAAAACCCCAAAAACAAATCCCAAACCAACTAAACAAAAAAACCCATGAATCAAGTTAACCTTAGTTTGATAGGGGCTTACTGGATGTGTCATTCATTGGAACTATGACTGACGTTCCAATAAACTTGCATGTCCTCTTGCCATCCACTGCAGGCAACATGAATTAATAAACCTTAGAGAAATTTGAGAGAAATTAGACTAAGTAAAAAAGGACAAGGACCTAGATGCCATGAAATATGGCATTTCTACTTACTTCTTTCTAAGTTTTTATTTAAATATTTTGTTGCACAAGGATCTAAATTAAAAAAAAAAAAAAAGCCCATAAAACCCACAAATATCTAATTACAACTTAAATAAACTTACACTTTGTTACTGGCAAACCTACTAAACACCTGTAATCACAGCATTTGTGACATCTGAGCTTCTGTCAATAGGCAGATGAAAAATCATCCAGGTCACGAAAAATTACCAGCTTAGAGCTCTCACTTAAACCTGGTTACCATGGCAGTACAAAAAAAATGTACTGACCTTTTGTCCTAAATTACAAGTAGTCAGTATTGGCAGGCTGTCTGAGAACAGGCCACTGTAATGGACTTTCAGAAAGGACTGTGGGGAAAGTTTTAAAGAGAAGTATTCTAGATAGATTAAAAACTAAAATATGATTTTTTGTTGAACAGACGATTTGAAGAAGTTTGCTAGACAATAGTCAGCCAAAAAATCTATTGCAATAGGAAGCTTCCCTTTCAGATAAATTTCCTTTGAGAAGAATTAAAGAACAAGAGTGTTACCACACAGCCTCACAACAGTTGATTTAAGATATTTTGGGTATCGATTTTATATAAAGAAAGATAAAGCTGTCTTTGGTCATAGTCAAGGATTAGATTCTAAGTCTATGTCTAAGTCTACAATAACAAGGAACAAGGACTTTGCACGCAAAACCATTGGTGTTGAATCCCTGAAATCTCTTTTTCCACATTGTTCCACTCAAAATCTTGCTACAGTAAAAAGGGACCACACTCTTTATACAAGAACAGAAATTTATTGCTTGTCTAGTTTATGTTTTAACCATCCGATAGTCCAAATTATTAATTAAAAGATGCCTTAGTGTTGTTGTTGTTATTATTATTATTTATTTTATATAATTTATATATATTATACATTATAAAATAATAATAATAATAATAATAATAATAATAATAATAATAATAATAATAATAATAATAAAAAAATAAAAAAGTTTAAATTGCTAAGCATAAACCTCCTTCCTGTCACATACTTACCTTCTATGGTGCAATGCTCACTCTTCCAATGCTCTTCTGGGTCCTAAACTTGATGGATGCAGGGGTTTTTTTGAGAATGGGAGAGAAAATTTACTGTGAGTCACACCGTGACTCGGAGCGGAGTTCCTTATTTCACAGGCCTGGGGGCCACTTGGGGTTATTTTAATGTTTTTTTTTTTTAATATTATCTTCTGTTTTCTGAGTCCCAGCTTAAGCTGGAAAATTGCATGGAGCTTAACGTTAAGGGTGATTGTTACCCTGTGACAGTTGAGGAACGTACAAGCTTTACTACATACAGTGTTCCCAGGGCTTCAGTTACAGCAGGGCAGGCATCAGTCATTTGAGTTCTAGGACTGTTGCAACAAGCTACAGCAGCTCAGGCCAAGGCAAGCTGGGTTGGTCCTTAGAGTCCTGAGTGGGTGAATTTGTGCTCTGCAGTGTGAAGGATAGTAAGGGGAAGGGGGGAGTGGGAGGGTGTTGTCAACTGGGAGATTTACTTCAAAGTGCATTTCTGATTTGAACTAAAATGCTGATGCAGAGGCATTCTAAGTGGGTTAGGAGTTTGTGTGCTTTGAAAAGTGATTTTGAAATGTAGAGTTCGAGCATCTAAATGTATAGGTCACTTCTGAAAAATACTATAATGTACCTTAGAATTCTTATCGTAAACCTCTATTTCCTCGCCTGTGTGTCAAGCTACATCCCTCATACAATTTTTAGAATGTCTTCCCAAAGGCACTACTTCTCACCCGCAGACCCAAGATATTTGCAATTCTCAAGCTGCAAACCCTGTCTGAACTGCAAAATGCTATTGCTGATCTGAGCTTTTGTAATTTTTTAATAGCTTTTATGGCTGTAGGCAGATATCTGCTCTCAAGAGTTTCTGAGGCAGAGGAAGAAAACCTAAAGGCCAGAAACACACATATCACCTCTTCCCCTCCTCATAATGAGATGGGAAAGAGAAGATTGAAACTTCAGTTATCTCTTGCATGTGTAGCACAAAAAGAAAAGCTATATGCCTGATACAGTCACCAGTTCACCCATCCCTGCAGGTACTGTTTGCAAGACTATTCTAGCAGTCAACATAAAATTATGTGGTTGTCATGGTTTAACCCAAGCCAGCAACTAAGCACCACACAGCCTCTTGCTCACTTCCCTTATGGTGGAATGGGAAAGAGAATCAGAAGAGTAAAAGTGAGAAAACTTGTGGGTTGAGATAAAGACACTTTAATAAGTAAAGCAAAAGCTGTGCACTCAAGCAAAGCAAAACAAGGAATTCATTCACTACTTCCCATTGTCAGGCAGGTATTCAGCCATCTCCAGGAAAGCAAGGCTCGATCATGTGTAATGGTTACTTGGGAAGACAAACGCCGTAACTCTGAACATTCTCCCCTTTCTTCTTCTTCCTCCAGCTTTATATATTGAGCATGATATCTTATGGTGTGAAATATCCCTTTGGTCAGTTAGGATCAGCTGTCCCTGCTGTGTCCCCTCCCAATCTTTTGTGCACTCCCCACCTTAGCATTGACAGGCTAGCTTAGCAAAAAAACATCAGTGTGTTATCAACATTCCTCTCATACTAAATCTAAAGCACAGCACTATACTACCTACTAGGAAGAAAAATAATTCTATCCCAGCTGAAACCAGGACAGTGATTGCCTTCAGAGGATATAACAGTATACGAAGCTCAAATTAATACTGCATTTACTATCAATATAAAGATGAGATACTATGTTTTCTGCAGTATTAATTACTGATCTTTTTTAAAAACTAGTTCAAGCTGCCACATCACATTTAGCATGTGCTGAACATGGAAACTTGCACCAAACTGATATTATGCTCCCTAACAAAGAACTTGAGTAAAAACTGAAAATCACTCTTATGTAGCAGGTTATCATTGATGCCTTCAGCAATTCATGGTAAATTACAAATCATTTCGAGTCTGAAATTTAAGTTTCTCTCTAATTCTGCATTATCATAATCATAACATTGTATTTCTTTTAATATGTTCCATTTTTATCATTAAATAGAACACTGAATATGTATTCATTCACTTTTCTCTTGGTTTCAATTTTTTGTTTTGGTTGGTTAGTTTCTCCTCAGACACAAAAATTCCTGAGAAATGTGTATTTCTTGAATGTCTCCACTTGGTGCCATCAAAACAGCAGATAGCTTGATGTTTTTCCACTGTATTCTGCTTTTAATTAAAAGTAATTACTTCAGAAAACTTTCCAGTGCCTAAGTTGGATCTGTCAAAAACATCACTATAATATATGTTTGTCAGAGTGCTGGAGATGCCGCCATCTACCAAGACAAAGAATGAATTTAAAAGTTCAACTTTTTAAAGATAACACATTTCAATACCTAGTATGCAGTATCCAGAGCGATTCTAGAATATTAAATAAAGTTCATCTATTTTAGGGCTGCAGATATTTTTACCCAGATAGACAAAGACCTAGGACTCTAATTTTAGGACTAACAGTTTTAGAGACAGTGCAATCCAGTAACTATCTTACTGAACTAAGCCTGAGGATTCCTCCCTCCTTTTTATTTTTTTTTTCCTTTTCCTTTATTCTGTAACTGTATTCTGTATAAGACAGCAGAAGTTACTTTTCACTTTTCATCTTACCTGCACTTTTTTTACTTGGCCTATTAAGTCCAGAGCTCTTTAGGAAAGAGGCATTTTTCTGTATGTTTAGAAAGCTGCAGGCACAGTCTAAACTCCATGTTCTATTTTTAGAAAATTGTTCAACTTCTCTTAATTCGGTTCACATTATTTGGTGCCTGGTGTTCCTTTATAGTTATCTTCTGACTTTAAGATCCACCATCTCTCCTCACCAAAATATATTCTGTTCCTGTTAGTCAAGTTTTCACGCATACCAGCTTAAACCACCCTTTGAATCTTACATTCCCTGGAAAAGAAGCTATTTGCAAACATTGATGTCCAACCCCAAGGCCTGAATCAGAATCTAATAGTAACTATTTTTGCTTATCTAAGTATACTACAAAGTTATAGAATTATCTATATTTCTTCTTAGATCATTTAAAATGTGTTTTGAGATGCTTAGGAACAGAAAAAGAAATTCACTTTTCTCTCTAATTGAAAAGAAGAAAAAGAGGAATATCTACTAATACCATTTTTGTTCCTGTAGACAATATTAATTCATAACCCAAAGGAATTCCTCTTAGCCATGACAGCAACATTTTAATCATATGTAATTCTGACACGCTAGACATGCAAAATAAAATTATCAAAATTTCCAGTTTCACTGATAAGTCCCTTAAGTAACAAGTTTCATTATCGACTTTAGCTCTAAGAGATAAAAGTGCATTTAACTAACATGCGAAAGTCGGATATTTTAGGTTTTATTGGTTTCCTTTACTCTGCTGCTCAAACTGAGAAGTAATTTTTGTTATTGTAACTAGCTTTCAAAGAATGAAAATTGTCAAAGCATAAAATTTGATCATAGAGCATCCAGGTCTCCTTCTCTTTAGAAACGGTTATTTTTCCTTAAGTGTATCTTATCTTATTTCTTTATGTATCATTCACTTTGCTAATGTTTTTCCGTATGTGACTGTAATAGCATCAAATCTTAAATTAAGTAAAACTGAGTCTTGACAGTGATTATATTGAAAGTATCAAAGAAGAAATTCCTGGAAGTGTGTTAATACTGTCTGTTGTCTTATTTTTTTTATATTTAAAAAATTGCATTGTAGGGTAATTTTCTGTCCTCTGAACCTTACAAAATTGTAAATGGAGACCACAGCAGAATAAACAAAAACAATTCCCTGTTATAAGACATGTCAGAAAAAGATTTTGAGAGGGAACTTCTATGAGGATAAAATACTGTCACATAAAATTGCTTTAATCACCATGGTTTAATACCATGTGTTAACCCAATGGGCACTATGTAATTTTTTGTCACTGAATATGAGAGCAGGTATCTTGTGGGTTGAAAATGTAATTAAAGACCGACTTACTAAGCACCCTTATTAATGATTAACCCCAACTGTATAATTTCATAATTTGTCAAAATTCATTTTGAAAATATAATTTCCTTCTAAGGTATGTATATGTGATTTAATGTTTAGAATTTTTAATATCAAGCTTGAAAGAATGCGTGACATGCCTGCTTCACACTCTAAAATTTTCTTTGAAGTGATGAATCTAAATAATTAATTACTACTTAAGCCTGCATGAATACGGTTTCAGTTAACTTCCAAATGTATCTGTTAATATAATTATTGATACAATATTTAATTTTTACAAATATAAGTCCAAAATCTTTTACATATAATATAAATATTTATGATCTCATCTTTTAATAAAGTGCTTGACAGCAGTTTACTTGGAGTTATTAATTTTGGAACTCAAAGTTAACATGGCAAAAAGCTCCTCAAACCTACCTCTATGCCATCCTCATTCCCACACAGTTACACAGATGTGTGTAAGAAAGGAATTGCTTCAAAAATATATACTGAAAATAATTTCTAGAAAAATATTATTTTTCTTTTATGCTATGAACATGCCTGTACCCTCAGGACTTCTATGTGCTTACTGTTGTACAAACATAAAAGGAAAGAATGTCTCTATCTCAGTAGATTTATAACTGGTATAATCATAACCTAAATGACAGGAGGAGAGGGATCTAAGCTAACAGTCTAGATTGCCTATGGCATAATTAATTTAATCTTTTCTATATATGTTACAAGTAAGGAAAACCCTATTTCAATAGCTGGATTGCAGACATTTAAATGTAGACATCTATCTACATTAAGGTTATGTTTATTAACAGTGAATAAAAATTAAAGATAGTGGAACTGCAAAAGCTGTTAAGGATTTAAGGAGTAGATTCCAAACTGTTGAGTGTCTGTGTGGACACCACATTCCTGTAGTAACGAGAGCACATTACATCTTCTCTTCACCTCAATCAACTCTCTAATTGGTAAAGTAAAGTAACCCTGCAGTTGGCTAATTATTTTAGGACATCAGTGTAACTGAAGTATACAAAGCAAAGGTTCAAACTCTTAAAATTAATTCATCAGACTCTCTTATAACCGTTTTAAACATTTCACATCTCCTGTAGGAAGACAAATTTATGAGGAATTCATTTTTCAAACATGAATTTGTAAAATATACTTCCTACACCAAATTATTTCTGGTCATACTCAGAAGGTCAGGTCAAGTTGGATGGGACTTTGAGTAACCTGATCTAGTGAAAGATATTCCTGCCTATGACAGGGGTAGAGACTAGATGATCTTTAAAGGTCCCTTCCAACCCAAACCATTTTATGTATCAATATTTTTTCTTACTTTCAAAAATCATAGTTTTAATCCTCTATTGAGAGTAGTGTACTTCTTGCTTGTAGGTGTACATTTTCTTTTTTTTTTTTTTAAAGAAGTCAAGTATTTGTTGCTGTCAGAAGCAATATAAATGACTGCAGGACCTAATGATCTGATTTATTAAGCATGCCTTTATCTTTCCAAAGCAATATCATTAGTATTCGTATAGTATAATACTTAAACCAAAGCCAAACAAATACATTTTATGACTAGAAGAATAAATTTTATTGTAAATCGTAATTTCACAAGAAATCTTCCTAAAACTCTTCTTACTACTTCAAAGATTTTAACATGATTGACACAGTTATTGTAGTGTTAAATTTTTGCAAACTGCTAATTTATCTGTCTTTGCCACATACTTTGTAATTTACCTTTGCTGCTGTTAGATAAGATAAAGTAAGATTGATCTGCCTTTTTCATATAAAGAACTTCACAGTCCTCATGCATTTTGAAAGCATACTGAGTAATTCCCCTTGTTCCTTTAATATTCCAGCTATTTCTGAATTTGTCAGACTGACAGGCTGAAATATTAGTAGAATGAACATTAATGGGGAAATGTCTTAAGTTACTTTGAAAGTTATAATTTAAGTAGATAAATGGCAGGGGGCCCATGAGGGGAGGAAGGTATTATTTTTGAAGTACATTCAGATAGGAGGAGACAACTGCAGTGACTATCCTCAATGGGCATGAGGCATTTTTGTTCAGATGGGAGAGTTTTATAATTATGTTTGGACAGTAAGAACACAAGGCAGTGTACACCAAGAAGAAACATAATTTATGGAACAAGTTCTTCTGAACCAGGAAAAATAATTAAAATATAGAGATACAGAAAAGAAATTAGAGGAAATCCATAATTGCAGTCTTGAGCAAAAGGTGCTTTCAGCTTTGAGATGTAGGAGAAAACAAACAAACAAACAAACAAACAACACCCCCTCCCCATCCAAAATTTCATGCAGTTAAACTGCTTGAAGGAAACAAAAACATTCCAATATCTGCCCTGTAGGAGGAATGAGTTCCCATCGAAGTCAGAAACTGGCCAGAAATTTATAGTTACACAGGAAGCTTACTCACTATCTCCCATCTCCTGAAAACTGAGTAGTTCTTACATTTTTTCACCAATTTTGTTTTAATGTACAGCTCTCCCTCCAGGACACCTGGACAAACTGTCTAAAAGGCCTACTGGTACAGCTACATGCAGTTTTCACAATCCGGACAATGCATCAGTGCTAGAGAAGCTCCTTCTAACATCAAATGTTGTACATGAATAAACACATATATTTACAAAATATATTGTAAAGGATGCATGTCACCAAACAATATGGCAGTAATGGTTGGCCCAGTACTTACAATGTAGAGATTATCTGAGGGAATTAATATGACTAAATTTGATGAAATGGCACAAGACTCTGCAAAAGGAAATGCTTTCTGAAATCAGGCAAACAATAGCTACTCACATTCAGTCATCATTAAATTTCAAAATAATTTCAAAAATCTATTACTATACATCATGATTATTCTGATCAGAAAGAAGCTGTGATCTTCTTAATTAGGAACTTGTGATATATCAAGTAACTTCTAGCTAGGGTCTGGCTGGGATAGAATAAACTTTCTTCATAGCACTGCATAGAGTGATGTGTTTTGCACTTGTGGCTGGAATGGTGTTGATAACGTACCAAAGTTTTGGCTGTTGCTCAGCTGTGCTCACACAGCATCAATGGACATAGCTGGGACAGCTGACCTGAACTGCCCAAAGGGATATTCCATAGATCATGCTCAGGAATAAAAACTAGGAGAAAAGAGGAGAAGGGTAGGCAAAGTAACCACAATGGGTACCAAGGCCCTGCTTTCCAGGAAGTGGCCGGACATCACCTGTTGATGGGAAGTTGGGAATAAATCTTGATTTTGATTTGCTTCTTCATGTGGCCTTTTATTTCCTGTTAAACTATGTTTATCTCAGCTCATAAGGTTTGTTTTGTTGTTGTTTTGTTTTGTTCAGTTTGGTTTGGTTTGGTTTTTGTTTGTTTGTTTTTAATCTCATTTCCTGTTCCTGTACTGCTAAGGATGGCAAGTGAGAAAGCATCTTGGTGGGCGCATGGATGACAAGCCAAGGTTAAGCTACCAGAAATAGTAAGTCTTTAGTTCTCATGGTATGAGAGAAAATCCCAAGAATGTATCTCAGTTTAACCATGGATTCATAAATCAGAAAATGAGTAAGAGTATTCCTACATTATGTCTTTACATTCATTTCCAGTAGTGGAATTTCTCAGAATTTCTTAGGATTTATCCTAATTAGTTCTGCTTTTCCAGTGACTATTTTTGCCAATAGCTGAGAGAAAAACTAAGGAAAATAATTTTTCATATCTATGAATCTTAAAAAGCAACAAATATTTCTACAATAGCAAATTATTTGGAGCATTGAACAGAGATCAGCAGATCAAGTAGCTGATGTGCCAGCACTGATACTTTGTAAAATTCCTGAATTGCATTTCTGATGAGATTTTATTGCATTTCCAGCACTAAACTCTCCATAGCAATGCATTTTGGAGTTGTCATGGTTCTGTCCTGATGCCACCACCAGTGGGTGGCGCACCTTCTCCACATTTATGGAGTGGAAATTCTAGTTTAGTTTCCTCTCAACAAACCAGCACTACAAAAACATTCTGCAAACTGAGCCAGCATGCAGGAAGTAGGGGTAGTCAGGCTTTCCTTAAAAACTAGAATATCACTCTGAACTAAAAACCTGATACACATGAGGCTAAAGGGTTTCAGGTATATTGTTAGTGTTTATTGCTAGTTCTAACTGTAGGAACACTCTTCCAGAGAAATACAGGTAAAGAAATTGCTAAGCAGGATATATAGGGTGAGTTATGTGCAGGATAAAGGCATCCATAAAGTTAAAACATAAAGAGGATAAACACTAAAAATAGTCAGTGGAAGACAATAATGTAGGCATGAGCCTGAAGTCTTTTTTTCACAGATTTAATGCTTAAAATGGATTTAATTTCCTGACATGAAAGTGATCTCAATTCTATGTGTCTAAGGAATCTTGTGTTTTTACATTGGTTGCTTTTTAAACATGATAAGTGATGGTAGTTTCAATTATCAGTGTTTATATGATTATATTTTTTGTAATTAGCATTTCTGTAGTTCTGAAACTCAAACAATATGACATAGGCAAAATCATATGGAGGAGATTTGAGTGGAACCACAAAACAGTTCTTCTTTGACCTTGAGTGACTCTAGAGAGGATGGGCAACAACAGAGCACATCATCTTACTCTCAGGATCTCACACTGAACGGTGTAAGATGATTTTCCTAAGTAGCAGAGCAGAGTGCTCTGTTCAGTCTTATTCTTTGTTATCACTGTGTTTTTAAGTTACATCAGCTTTCAGAAGGTATCCTAAATCTGATCTTCCTTCACATTTTGCACATTTTTTTACTCCTGAAATAGTTTGAACTTTTGACCAGACATTTTGTCTGTTTTTTCTTGACAGTTCTGATGGTTTAACCTTGGCAAGCAACTAGTTCACACACAGCCACTCACTCACTCCCCCACAGTGAAAGAAAGGTAAAAGTGAGAAAACTTGTGGGTTGAGATAAGGACAGTTTAGCAGGTAAATCGGAAGTTGCATTTGCAAGCAAAGTAAAATAAGGAATTCATTCACTACTGCCTATCAACAGGCAGATGTTCAACCATTTCCATGAAACTAGGCAATCCATCATGTGTAACAGCTACTTGGGAAGATAAACGACGTAACTCTGAACATACACCCCTTCCTCCTGCTTTCCCCAGCTTTTATTGCTGAGCATGATGTCATACATCATGAAATATCCCCTTCATCAGTTGGGGTCAGCTGTCTTGGTTGTGTTCCCTTCCCAGCTTCTTGTTCAACCTCAGTCTACTGGCTGGTGGGGTCATGTGAGAAGTAGAATATGTTTTGAGGCTGTGTAAGCATTGCCCAGCAGTAGCTAAAAAATCATTATGTTGGTCAACATTGTTTTCAGCACAAGTCCAAAACATAACATCATACAAGCTACCATGAAGAACATTAACTCTATCCCAGCCAAAACCAGTATAATAGTGAATTATTATTTCTAAAAAGCTGAGACAGTAGCATTGTTCAAACAGCCAGCAGAAGTCATTGATACAGGACATCTGGTCTTCAATCTTCATTATAGACAGAGGTCATTCCTAATAACAAATCTATATTTTATGCAACAATGTAAAATATGGCTATGTAAAATATGTCCATTTAATCATCAGGGTGCAATAGCACATTTACTTGTATAAATTCAAAAGGGAATTTTCATGATTTTTTTTTTTTTTTTAGACATAATCAACAATTACAAACAACAAAAAGAATTATCAAAATGAAATTTGAAGAATCAGTGATTTCCTGTTCATTTTATAGGTTGTGTATTTACATAAATGAAACTGAACTATTCTGCACTTCAATTGCCTATTCCTAGCCTCTCTTTCCTCTCTACCAAGCATTATTCTTGTCTTTATATATTGAAAGTCACTAGGATAAGTTATTACTCAGTGAAGTGACAGTATATCTTAAACTCTACTGTTCAATAATAGCATACAGGAGACAGAGAAATCTAACAAAAAGAATTAAGCACAGATGCCAGTTTGGCAGAAACATAAATTCCAGATGTAAAAAAGTCCTAAGCTTCCTGAACTTGTGAGAAGACTTCTATTTTACAAACTGGGGATCGCTTTAACCTGGAACTGTTTTTTAGTAAGCGTCACAAAAGAAAAGGAAAGGAAACTCAGGGGTATTCTTTTTTTAAAGGCACTTAAGAAGAGAATAAATATTGCAGAATATTCCCAACCCCTTAAATGCAAATAACAAATAATGCTAGCTAAAGAAAAGAAAATAGATTTTCAATACCTGAGGGTTACAACATCAAACATTAGAAACTTGATCTTTCATATATGGTCAATAAGAGTCTGCACAACAAACAAAAACCCCTCTAAGGAGAAAATATTTTTTTCCTGAGAAACCAATACACAACAAACGAGGTATGAAGATTAAGATGTATTAAGTCCTATCACACTGAGGGGAAAGATAAATAAACTCTGTAAGTCTGTCAGGTTTAGAGAAGTCTTCGAGGCTGGAAGCAACACAAACATGATGGGTATGAAGTCACAGTGCCAGTTGTTATATGATAAGAATTTAAAAATAAAATAATATCTCAAATGTGATTTTTTTTTCTTTTTCTTTTTTTTTTCACTTTTGTAGACTAGATGAGCTCATAAAAATGAAATGTTAGAAAACGACCCACTTGCATATTAGATAGAGAGTGAATCTAAGAATTATAATACTTAAGTACCTTATGTAAATAACACAGGAAATATACCAGTGAGCATGAGTATTCTTTATTTCATCTGCATATTGCATTTACATTTACTTCAACAGAATATATAAGAATGCCAGTCTAAAATGTATATCACTACTCTCATGCAAAATATTTGCAATATTTTCTTCCGACCCATAAATGCTTCCAATGTCTTCCCATAAATTAAAGCTAGGGAAGGGAAAAAATAGTATTTGATTTAAATAGCTGAAATGCAAAAAAAAAAAAACTGAGAGGAAAAATAATGTAATGAAACATTAGATATGACTCACGGTAACATTACTTTTCAATTTTAAGTATATTAATATCAACTTTAAGAGTAAAATTACTGATTTAAATAGACTAGAAAGAAAGTATTATCCTACACATAATGATTAAAGTGCTCGGCTCTGATGTCAAATAAAAAAGTCTACCTATAATTCTACAGTCTTCTGCTTTTGACCAGAGTTGAAATTGGACCCACCTCATCAAGAAAATACTATAACCCTGAAACTAAAATTTGAAAGACTAATCAGGAGGCTTTTTTAATATACTATATCTCTGGAACATACCTAAAGCATTAAATCTGAACTGTATTTTTATGATCTGATTTTTAAAAAACACTTAGAACCATAGGAATTATTTTCTCAGTTCTGCTTAATCACATGAATTGCAGTTTAGTAGCTCTTTATTAGTTTGCTTCAAAAATGCACTTTATATGACTGTATTATTTATCAGGGAGAAAAGCATCAGAGTCCTAACTGTAGTCACACACACAAGGATGTTCAATTAATGTTTAATTATCTAGTGATTTTTAACGTGACTACTATCAGTGAATATTACCATTTTCTATCAGCCTAGAAGACAGATATTCCTGCAGGAGTCCCTTTATGCCAATCTATCCATACACACTGCAGCAGTTGCACCCACAACGATAAGGTTCCAGTTTTCCAACTTGGAAGATGCTGGCTCTTTCACATCTTGGTTTTGTGCCTTTTGTGCCCCACCATGGCTGGAGTCACATATGCAGTTTGGTTGGACACTAACAATCACATCCTCCTGTCAGGGCACAGTAACTCCAGTCATGTATACTCCCACAGTTGGGGAAGAAGGAGCAGGACCCCTGGTCAACAGGATCCTCAGCCAATGAGGTGTCACAGGCCCAGATAAGCTTCTGGACAATGCCCTTGTATGACCATGGCTCAGATCTGACCAGGTTATAAATGGAGCCCCTGCCAAAGAACCCCTTTGAGTGGTCTTCTCAGAACACTGGAACTATGATCAGAACCTCTCCCCTTAGATCAGGGGCAGCATCTAAGGAAACTTCCCGATATTGAGAGCCTTCACCTCTCCATGAGGAGAGTGATTATTTCTTCTGGATAAATCCTTGAGCGAGCTTTCACCATCCCCCAGGTAAGTGATTATTTCTTCTGAGTACCCTCAAGTAAGAGAGGCCTTTTCAGAGTAAGTCCGTGTCTACTTTGGATCATTATTCTTGTGTGTTGTTGTGTGGTAACAATATCCCAGACTGGTGTACTGAATCTGCAGTTTGTTAAATGTCAGGGTGTTCATTGATTTTGGATTAACTCTGTTTTTCATTGCTTTCTGTTGTTTGCTTTTGGTTTGTCATTCGGTTTTGGTTTCAGTTGCAAATTAAAGTTGGTTTAAGATTATCATTTGCTTGGAGTCGTTTTGGAGTGCCTCCATGACACACATACATATGGATACAGAGAACTATTGTAGAAAACTAAACCAAAGGAGGAATGACGTAAGATATCAAGGGATCTTCTTGGAGCCTGAATAGATCCAGTCTGCTTCAATTTCATTAGGAAAAAAAGGTAAAAGTAGAGATACTCTGCACTTGAAACCTAGCTAGGATTTCCTGCCATCCAAATCTGACATAGTTTGGGGTCTACAAAGTGACACATTTTAGTATGTTTGGGTTGTTCATCTCAGGTAATGTCTGTGTCACTTCATCTTTCAAGTCTGAGGAAATTCATATTCTCAATTCAGGAAGACAGATCTTCCAGAGCATTAAAGACTTCCAGCTTCAGAGATGATCTTACACATCATATTTATCCAAATAAATAATATGCACCTTAAGTTTTTGACAGTGATCATACAAAGCATTCATAATGCAAATATTATTTTCCAAGAAGACCCTCTTCTTTCAGTCTGATACTGTAAATGAAAGGAAAATAATTCTGAAAATTATCAAGAGGCAGGATATGGGGGGGAAAAAAAAAAAAAAAAAAAAAAAAAAGGAAAAACACCTATTCAACTGATGCTACAGTTCTTCCAGTAACTGCCATTTGCTTGTAGTTTCTTCTTCTACCTGTGTGAGTCTGTGGCAACTCCCTCCAACCTTTAATAAAAAAAGGTGAAGGCTGAAGGTCCTCTGCACCATGCAACTTTTTTTTTAATAAGAAACAACTGAGAAGGCATATTAAAATTTCTACACATAAAATGAACAAGTGAGAAGATGAACTCATTCCTCCCTTACTCCTGGACTTCCACAGATTTCTGTCTGAATTTTCCTTTCTTTACACATTTTCTATTTGAATTATCACTTTGAGCATTGGATCCTACCAATGTTTCTGAAGTTAAAAGAGATATGAGCAATAGGTTAGAGAGGACTGGGATTTTTGCTTAAAAATGTTTCCAGAGTTACATTTTTATTAGGTTAGTAAAGATGATCAAAGGGATAGAACATCTCTCCTATGAGGAAAGGCTGAGAGACCTGGGGTTGTTCAGCCTGGACAACAGAGGGTTCCAGGGAGAACTTATTGCAGCCTTTCAGGAGGATGTTAAGAAAGATGAGGACAGACTTTTTAGTAGGGCCTGTAGTGACAGGATAAGGTGTAATGGTTTAAACTAAAAAAGGGTAGATTTTGACTAGATATAAGGAAGAAATTTTTTACAATGAGGGTGGTGGAACACTGGAACAGGTTGCCAAGAGAGGTGGTAGATACTGCATCCCTGGAAACATTCAGTGCTAGGCTGAACTAGGCTCTGAGCAACCTGACGTAGTTGAAGATGTCCCTGCTCATTGCAGGGGAGTTGGACTAGATGACCTTTGAAGGTCACTTCCAACGCAAACTATTCTATGATTCCAGCATTTTATCATTCTAATATTCTAAGATTTGCTGATAATCTTTAGATATTTATGTTAAAAACTTTCATTTGCATACCTTAATCATAAATACTGCCACCATCTCTTTACTAACCTTAATAGTTAAGTCCCTTTTCATGTATGATGTTCTAAGTATTTTACATAAAACAAGCTTAAAACAGAACAAAATAGAAAAGAAAAATATATAATAATGATTTTGCAGTCAATAGCTATTAGCAAAAAAAAAGTGTTTAAATAATTCAAATAAAATTAATGCTGAAGCACTGAAAAAAATCCGCATTAGAAAAATCTACATCTGAGAAATAAAGATAGATCTAAAGATACAGTTTTCAAGAGAACTTAGAGACAATCTACTTTTTCTTCAACATAAACCTAAGCTAAAAATTTAAATAAAGTCTTTAAAAGGACAACTCACATAGTTTTAGTCATTTGCTCCCAAAGGGTTGTGTGCCACAGATGTCTTCAGAAGAAATTCGGAGAAATTTGGGACAGATAAGTGAACCTGAAGAATGACTTGCCTTCTAGCATTGTTTTTGCAACACCAAAGCAGAATGGTCTGTTCCTTCAGACTTAAAAGTGAAAGGTAATATTAAAGAAGTAAGATGTGAAGATGAAACCCTTAACTGAGTTCATATGTACGGTTATATATGTGTTCAGTGGGAAATGAATACAGAATATACGTCAAAAATATACAACAACTTGCTTTAAAATCCTACCTCAGAGTTACTTTAAGTGTTATTTGTTATATGCTTGTGTGGACCACCATTTTAGCACATTCTGTTAAAGTATATTTTAGAAAACTAGTCTCATGTCACTAAGCAAATAGCGTACATGACATGTCAATGTGTTCCTTATTATATCCACGTTTTCTTCTCACATTATTCTCCTCATTTATACCCAGCTCTAAGACTATTAATTTGTTATAATCCATAAAACAGAAACTACTTTAGTTACCTATAGATGTGTTAGAAATATATTTAAATATGATGTATCTACTTCTCATATCTTACAGGACACCCTGTGTGGTTAATAAAAATGATTGAACAGTGTGATATCTCATACATAAATTCAGGAATACGTCTGGAGTTATTTTTTTATTTTCTTTTTTATTTTACCTTTTTTTTTTTTTTTTTTCCTTAAGAAAAAAAAAAGAAAAAAAGGACAGCTAGTCTATGTATAATCCTTTATTGAAATTAAATTCTGGCATTATGCAACAGGATCATGTTTGGAATTAACATAAATCTTGGTATAGGCAAACCAAATAATTACTGCAGTCTTCTGATCCATCTTAATGTTCACACTCATTAACAGAGATTTAGACATAAAGCAACCACTATCATTCGTTTGGTGAGGATTAATTCACCGAAGATAATACAAAGCACAGTGGCAGTGGACTGACATTGCTAAGTTTTTAGGATACAAGCCAGCTAACTATTTAAAGGAAGACTTCCTGATAAAGCTGCCATCTTGCAGATAAATTTAAAGAAGTTAGGAATAAATACTTGAGGCATGAAATGTATATAAATGTCATCAGTATCTTGATTCAGTTATCTGCAATGTTTAGCAATATGAAGGCTTTGAAATTAGGTGATACTCCTTATCGTATTTTGAGGTCTAAATTATGAGGAAAAACACAGTTGATACATTAGTAGCTATTTTATTGGTGGGCTCGTTCTTAAGATGTTAGAACTATCTTCTCAAAAAATTGAAAAAATTGAGGTTTGTGGTATTGGAGAAATATCATATTGTCATGAAGTATGCTGACCTGTTAATGCTGATTTCAGGAACAACACATTCTATTGTCTGTTTCAGGTAGGAAATGAAACATACATTTCTTGGAGGACACTTCAAAGTTGTACTTTCTCACCAGTTTTGGTAGGTAGTTGTCTGAAATAGAAAGTTCTCTTTTATCCTGGCAAAGAATTTACGGAAAGTAGATGAAGTCTAAAGATGGTATGGATCAGTAATGAGAATACTCTCCTCAGACTTCAGAAACAACATTTTAAGTCCTGTTTTATTATAGACTTCTTGTGATTAGCGATTGCAAAAATAAATACTTCTGAATCAGATTTAAAAAAAAAAATAAAAATAAAAATAAAATCAGGATTTGGTTTCATTCCATAGTGATATTTACTAACTCACTAGGGTGTTCTGCAACACTAAAGTAAATGAAACTTTGCTCCTTTCTCTCATAAAAACTAATAGCTATTTTTGGTAGCTACCAAACTATGTTTAAATCATCTTATTTGTAAATTAACTGGTTTACTGCCAACAACTCATTAAAACACCCACAATTACACAAACATCAGTATTATATTTATGAGTTTATGTCATCATGTGGATGTTGAATCTTTAGCTTTTTCAAGTAGGCAATCTGTTATAGCCTCACTATTTTTTATTATTATTATTATTATTATTATTATTATTATTATTATTATTATTATTATTATATCGTACACTTGCCAGGTGTTGGATTTTCTCTTTTCATAAGATTCTTGTTGATGCATTTTCCCAGCCTTTTTAGGATCCTCTGGGTGGCTTATCTACCTTTCAATGTAGCGACTCATAACCTGCAGCTTGGTGTCAACTGCAAACTTGATGCCAACACATTCTATTGCCTCTTGCAAGTCTTTGAAAATAATGTTAAACAGGTACTAGCACAGAGCCCTGTGGTACCCCACATGATTTGAAGATCATTAATATTTTATTTCCATTCATACTCTGAGTTTAACATTTCATGTAAATTACACTTTTTTTTACTGTTAGCTTTTTGGCATATTAAATTATTTCTTCAGGAAAAAAAATCAGAAAACACATAGATGAATAGATGTAAAACAACACACTTATTTATTTATTTATTTAAATATGTGAGCTTCCCTCTGTTGTGACATTTTTAACCACAGAAACAATTGGCTGAAAATCGTTATGGTATGCAATGGTCTTCTACAAAGTATGTATAAAATGGATCTGAGTACTTCTATTTCCTCTCTGGATTCAAATTTATAATTGCTCTGGGGAAAAAAAAAAAAACAAGAAAAGAAAAGAGAAAGTAATGTTTTATCTTTCCTTGTTACTTCTTCTTGTTTATTTAATGCAATCAGCATTTCTAGGTGATACTTTCTGTGGTTCAAAGAACAGATGAAGCTTACCCTTATTTCTAATGTGAATAACAAATAAATAAATTGTTTATATTCTTCTGTTTTATAAAATGCTGAACACTTCCAGTTCAATATTGTGTGTGTGTATTTGTATTTATATATAAATATAAAAGAATGTATGCATGCATGTATTCACACTAAATATATGCCACATAATTTGGTTTGGAGAACATCATGAGTTGCAATACATTTGTATATTGACTTTCCTTATAATTATGGTGTTGTAATTGTAGGCAATGAAATAAAATCTTGTTGTGGTGCAAATGTTAACAGGTTTATATTTTTTATATCTTTTATATCTTTTATATTTATTTATTTATTTTTCCTCTGGATCATTAATCACTTTGGGGCATATTTAGTGAAGGCTTCCTAGTATAAAAATACATCATACCTATGATAAGCATTTGTTTCTGTCTGTCTGCCTTTTGCTTCCATTTGGAAGCTTTTGATTGGAAAAATTTAGGTTGCAGACATCAAAAAAATATTTATCTTAGAAGAATAAAAATCAAACTGAAGAACTCAAGACATTAAAAATTATTTTTTTCAGTAAGGAAATTGACAGCTCTGGAAATAGTTTCTTATTAGACGGAAGTTAATAACACCCATCTAGTTCAATTGTGGATTGACTAGAGAAGAGTATAAGGACATGGAAAATACCAAACTATGCATCCCTAAATCTTTTTCCAACTTTCAAAACTTGGCAGTTCAGGGGCTCCCTAAACTGCAAATATCTTTGTATTTAATAGACCTCAGTGAACTTCTGTTAATTTCCCAAACCCCTTTTTATGTCTATGTGGAATTTTAGTCTTCACAATACTCTGTGGCTAAGACAATAATTAATTAATTTGCATTGTATAGACAAGTCTTGTCTTTCATTTGTTCTCAAACTTCAACTTAACAGTTTCCTCCAAGTCTAATGTCATTTCTGGAGAGTGCCTTTCTGCGGTAATCATTTTCACCTCAATTTATTATTCTGAACAACTTTAATTACCTCTTTAACAAAAGAGGAGGGAAAAGAAACAGGAGGAACTGCTATTGAGGAATAATTAAATATTATAAGGAAAGCATTTTCTCTGAAGAAAATTTCAGCTGAAACATGATTTTGGCCAATCGTTCAATTATTTTTGGTATGATCCTCTTCTCAAACTGCATGGCTGCAGTAACAAGCTTCAATTCTGATGCTTTAGGGATATCCTCTCCTCAGTATTTTTTCTGCCCTATCTCTTCTGGATGTGTCAAGTAAGCCATAAGTAATTGAATTTGTTAGATTAAGGCAGGCATTCAAATAATTATTTATTACTTTGAAGTTATGAAGCTTTACTGCTACAGAATTATAATATATTCTTGTTCATGATAAACTACAGGTATCTAAGTATATCATGTGCAGAATGAAACAGTGCGTAGCAAAAGGTAATTTTTTTTCTCCTTTCAGATCTTGATTCTTGCTGTTTTGAAACATGGCTTCATGAACTCCACAGGAAAGATATCTTATGATGAAAATAATTTTGTTCACTCAGGAATAGTGAACAGCCAAAAATTGCTGTTGCACAATAGGTTGGGAGAAGGCATTACTAATCTAAGGACAACAACACAAAAAAGTCCCAGGTGCTTATCAGCAAATTCAATTACACTAACATAAAATAGCTTACAGATGCAAAGCTAAGGAGGAGTTTATATTGCTCAGGTGTTTTTTTCACACTTGCCTTTTCATGGATCTTTACCTGAATTTGATGACATAGGACTAAAAAGAAACACCAAGTGTTTACAGGCAGACCACATATATTAAAAAAAAAAAAGAAATTGCTCTGCATATAGTAGCTTACCCAGCAGATTGTCACAGTATGCACTCTCATTAGGAAGTCTGCCTGAAGCTTAGATTCCTGGCATAAGGTAAAAATGGGATATCCAGGTGATGGAGGCTAGACACAGGTATTTATCTTTATACCAAACTGTTTTCCAAGTAACTGTGAGTCTGTAGATCTTTTGTAATATATATGTACTTATAGTTATTTTTAAATATTTCAGACATACTTTTCTTTAAATTATCTATTGATGTGCTCTGTGTTACCAGAAAGCTGACTTTTAGGGATAGCAGTAAAAAAAATACTGAAATATGAACATTTTGGGAATTGTTATATGAATTTATGCATTTGAGTTAATTTCTAGCCTTCCAAGACAACAAAGGCAATTTGTATAATCTACTTTATCTTGCTAAGAAAGCCAGTTTCTAGAACTATAACAGAATTATACAGTGTGTCAAAAAGACTAAAACTGCTATTTATATAAAAGAATAAAACTGATAACTATGAGAAACAGAAGGAGGAGAAGGAGAAGGGAGGGAAGGAGGAAGAAAGAAGGAAAACAAGCCAACAAAAGAATGAAAGTTAAACTACAGGAGTCTGGCTTTCTCAAGCTGAAGCCTAAGACACCTAAGACAGGATAAGTAGTGCCTTATCTGGAGCCCATTTCTCAAGCATGACAACACTTGTTTTTTCAGATGCCTCCTACCATTACCATGAAGAAACCTGTTCTTATATCCACCAAAAATGAATTTAGATGCACAACGTTATCCTCACAGTGGCAGGTGAAAGCAAGAAAAAAAGGGGAATTAAAAAAAAAAAAAAAAGAAAAAAAAAAAAAGAAAAGATGGACTGTGAAAAAGAACAAAGGCCAAACATTAATTTCATTCATTTTTGCAGAGGATTCAATGTATCATTTTTTTTCCAATAGAATTTTTGTGTAAAAGCTCTGTTTGATAAACATTACTCTGTCAAAAACATTATATGATTAGACTCTAAGTTTTTTAATCTCTTTAAAAAATATGATACATCTTCACTGAATCCATGGCAAGTCAGCAACATAATTCCCCTGTAAGTGAATTCATATTATTAAATTTCTTAGCTGTCACTAAGATACTCACCTGAGTATCTCACACTTATTGTATATTTAATTTTTGTTATTGGTTGAGGTTTTAGTTTGCTTTGTACAAAAGCTCCAAGTGGTAACAAAAAGTAAACCATCCCTTACAAATAAGTATCTAGGTGACTGGTGTGTTCTAAAGTAAATTTATATTCATATCCCTCGGCTGAACAAAGTAAGCATAGATGAATCCTATTACAAAACAAACAAACAAGCCTAAAGTAACTTCTCCACATCTTCATTCATTCTACAAATTAATCCTATGTGCTCAGTTTTACCTTAATAGTAATCAGCTGATGTTCAGCATGTTGTAGAGGAATGAGACGTATTTCTGTGGGTAATCATGTTTAAAACATTACAGCACATGCTCGCAATCAAAGCCATTTATGTTTTGGAGAAAATAAACAGATTTGCCTTGCTCTTGGAGTTTGTGACTTTTTTTTCTTTGAATAGTAGATAGATGACATTTGTTCTAATTAATTGTTTTCATCAAGTATGTGTTCTGTTCTTCTTAAAGCATACGGATGGACAGCAGAGGAAGGTTGTCTGTTTGTCTTCTCCTGTTGCTTTCTGGGTTAGGTAGAAGCACCTGCAAAGAACAGAATGTTATGCCTTCACTGGAAGTAAAGAACTATTTTCAAGGCGTTACAGAGAGACACAGCCAGAATTTATAGCAGTTTCACTACTGAGGAGATCAGTAAGAAAATACACAGACAAGTCCCTTCCTGAAAACAAAACAAAACAAAATAAACACCTTGATTGATGGATGCAAAGTATATTGAAAATGACATAAACTGGATAAATTTGTTTAAGACTGGAAGAAAACATTCAGCATGGCAGGGCACAGTCAGCAGAGCAGAGATTTGTTCATAAACTCTTTAATCCATATATTGTCTTACTATATGGGTCTGAGTTTTCTCATTGCCCTAGTTTGTGTTCAAATAAAACCTGACATTAGGAGGTTAAAGGTTTTTCTGATGCTTTTGCAGTGAATGTTTATTAGCTTTTTAGGTGAGATTATAGGTTGTCTTTTGAAGCAAATCTTCCAGTATTTCCACTTACTATATTGGGTCAACATTAAAAATCAGTCTTAGAGAACACAAAGAGAATTTCTCTTGGATGAAGCCTAAGCAAAAGGTACTCTTTTGGAGTGCTCTTAATGTGCGGTATTGCTAATGGCCAGTTAGTCTGTGGCATCCACCTAGGGAGGGGAGAAGGGGGAGAAGGAGAAGGAGAAGAGAGAATAGATCTGAGGAGACCTTATAGCAGCCTTCTAGTACTTAAAGGAGGCTGTGGGAGAATAATGGAAGATAGACAAGGAGGACTGTATACACTCTCAAGGGATTTGCAGCTGAAGTCTAGAAAAAAAACATATATCATACTACATGTTGTTTAGCCTTGTGTGCTTGACAAGTACATCTGTGTTTAGATAACATAGGCCTGTGATAGAGGCACTCTATCAAACATACTTGAGATTCCTGCCCTGCTGCGGGAAATATCAAAGCACAGGAGAAACATACGCCTGCATGAATCTCTGATATGTAGGCAAAACCAGCAGGTTCAGAAACTCTCTACAAAGGGCAAGTTTCACAGTGCCTGTGTTCTGAGTTGTGTGCCTCTGCACAGATGCTACTTCAGAGATCTCCTGGTTTGCAAGGTAATGAAAATAAATTTATTCTTTGCATTTCATCCATGGTTTTGTGGTTGTTCCTGCATCCCGCCTGTGCCAGCTCACACAGAGCCCTACAGGAAAAATGAGGAGTGACTCTTTATCAGGAAGTGTAGTGATAGGATGAGGCACAATGGTTTTAAACAGAAAGAGGGTAAGTTTATATTAGGTATGAGGAAGAAATCCTTTACTGCAAGGGTGGTGAGAGACTGGAACAGGTTGCTTCAAGAATGCCCCATTCCTGGAAGTGTTCAAGGCCAGGCTGGATGAGACTTCGAGCACCCTGTTCTAGTGGAAGGTATCTGTGCCCATGGCAGGAGGGTTGGAACTAGATGATCTTTAAGGTCCTTTCCAAACCAAACCATTCTATGATTCAATGATTTTTCATCTGTGATGCCCACTGCTGTTTTATTTAGTTTAATGGAATCTGGTTATTAGAATCAGACTCTTGAAAGGTATGCCAAACGTGAATAAGTATAAATAGAAAAAATAAAAGATTTTTAAAAAAAAAATGTAGACATATTGGGACACAGATATTTTTTTCCATGTGTGAAGACTCATTTACCTTTGCCCCAGCTATACATCCTAACCAGTGCTAGAAATGCAATTGTGAGTTTTCAGATGATATACAGCAGGAATTATTTTCCTATTAGATTCTACATATGGAGACACATACATTTACATAAGCAGTGTAGGGTCAGGGACAAATGGTCAATGGAGGCAAAAGACGGGTAGAAGCTAGTTGCGCCCAATTTTCTGTTTTGAGACAGAGAAGATTGTAAGTAATATAAAAAGGAATGTAAACATTGAACTAGTGAAAAAAAGTATCTGGAAATGCTTAGAAGTTCAGTTCTATAATTCTGGCCGCAGAGGCATTTAACCAATATTTATTCTCATTTAACTTTTTTTTTTTTTTTTCTTTTTTCTGTCAGAAAAATAATTTTCAGAACTTTATCCCAGCCTGTCATCTGAAAGAAATCTGAACGAAATACCTATAAACCTCTGTTTACTGTTAACATGTATAATCTCTATGCTATGATTTAAATTATTATTAATGCATTTTCCTAGAGGATAGTTTATGAAAAAGGATGTCACATACACCTAATACATAGACAAATACTGTGAACATCTAGTACCAGGACTTGATGAAGTAAATAATGATTTTATACTAGACTGTGTAAACTAACCTGGTTTTATTTTCAATACTATTTCATATAAAAAGAAACAACCTTTAAGTAATAAAGCTGACCTAATTTTGATGCAAGAAAATCTATCACAAAGATTTATAGTGCTGCTATGCTTCAATCAACTCCGGAGTTAGCAATTTATAATCTTTTGATCTACTGAAACCAGGCTGGCACAGATCAAAACAACTAAACAAGAACTGCAGGGTAAAAAAGTACTCCTTGTAGGAATTAATATAATAAAGATGATACATCATAGATCTTTATTAAATATTGTAATAAAATATTTGGAAAGGTGAAGAACAATTCCCAAGTGCAGTACAATCTACTATAGTAGAAAACAAAACAAAACAAATATTGATTTATATTTCAAGCTCAAAACTTTTGCATTTACAAAGAGAAAATATACATTAAGATCTGGAGTTTCATAAACAGGTACCTCCAGGACCATATTGATATTATAAACTGTGGGACTATGAAAACTATTATTATTTCTTAACCTATTCATAACATGTAGTAAAGGATCTATCTGCATTTCTGAGGGTTCATCTGCATTGTATCCAAATTATATATGTCCACACTGCTCACAGCCTCTCTATATCACACCGTGCATACCACTACTTGAGATAACCCATATATCGTACCTACTTAAATTTAAACTATTATTATTTTAGTGGGATGGTTTTGCTCCAGCTGGTTTTCACTCCAGAATGAGTGAGAGCTATTGCAAGCTTCCTGGTGCTCATAGGAAAACAGGAAACAAAAAATACGCATTTTGTCATAAAGGATATTTGAACTCATCAAGAAAGTTTCAACATTGAGTTATCTGGAAGGGGTCAAACTAGCTGCAGTCTTATTCATAGTCCTTAAAGGGTGGTATCGCTAGAGTGACCTGTTACCCAAAACAGATGAAGGAAATAGTTGAGTAACTCCCGAAGACAGTCCAGAGGCAAGTAATATTTATGTAACCAAAGGACCAGGATCTGTGGCTGAACAAAAATATTATAGGTATATCTTAAAGACTACCTCACACTGGGTAACTCCTGCCACTGTCAAAGGGAACTGCTGGGCAGCAGGGTCTACATCCATATTAGAAAGTTAACGGGCGCTGTAGAATGATGTGTCTACACTGCTAGCTTTTCCAAAGCAACCGGACATTACAATGTCTTTCCAACAGGCTAACTGAAAATTTCCTTAAGTTCAAATGTAGAAAGTTTTTACTATATTTGGGTTTGGTTTAATTACATGAAATTATCTAGATTTTTTTTCTTTGATTAGTGAATTATCATCTTGTTGTACAAGATAGGAAAGACATGCTTCTATGTGTCTTTGGATGGGATACATCCAGCCAGATGAAGATGTTTTAGGTTGGTGCAAAAGTAATTACAGGTTTGGACTGTGAATTTTAGATCATTATAACAAGGATCAAACACATCTTTATTAATCAAAATAGGGACCATTACAATCAACACATTTTGCCAATGAGAAATAAGTTTATTTATTCCTGTAGCATAAAAATCTGTGCTTCGGGATTCAACAAAGTCTTGGAAAGCATTTTCTGAATCCTGCTGGCTGTGCAAGTGTTTTCCCTGCAAAAAGTTGTTGAGATGCTTGAAGAAGTGGTAGTCGGTTGGTGAAAGTTCGGTTGAATATGGCAGATGAGACAAAATTTTGTAGCCCAGTTTATTCAACTTTTGAAGCGTTAGTTGTGCAACGTGTGGTCAGATGTTGTCATGGAGAAGAACCGGGCCCTTTCTGTTGACCAATGCTGGTTGTGAGCATTGCAGTTTTTAGTGTATCTCATTGATTTTCTGAGCATACTTTTCAGATGGAATGGTTTTGCCAGGATCCAGAAAGTCCCAGCGGATCAGACCAGCAGCAGACCACCAAACAGTGACCATGACCTTTTTTTTTGTGCAACTTTGACTTGGGAAGTGTTTTGGAGGTCCTTCTTGGTCCAGCCACTGAGCTGGTCATTGCCAGTTGTTGCATAAAATCCTTTTTTCATTGCATGACACAATCCAATTGAGAAATGGTTCATTTTTCTTGCATAGAATAAGAGAAGATGACATTTGAAAATGATGGGGTTTTTTTTATTTTTGGTCAGCTCATGAGGCACCCACTTGTCAAACTTTTTTACAGTTTCAATTTGCTTCAAATGCTGAACGACTACAGAATGGTCAGTGTTGAGTTTTTTGACAGCTTCTTGTGTACTTGTAAAGGATCAGCTTCAACGATTGCTCTCCATTGGTTGTTATCAACTTCCAACGTCTGGCCACTACATTCCTCATCTTTAAGGCTCTCATCTCTTTTGTGAAACTTCTTAAACCACCATTGCACTGTACGTTCATTAGCAGTTCCTGGATCAAATGTGTTGTTGATTTTGCGAGTTGTCTCCGCTGCTTTAAAACCCTTTTTGAACTTGAATTAAAAAATTGTTCAAATTTGCTTTTTGTCTACCACCATTTCCATAGTCTAAAATATACAAAAAATATAAAATAAACATCAAGTATCTATAGTAGCAAAAAACCCATACAGTGAGAAAAGTACATTAAAATTATGTATAACATATCCATATTTATTTAAGAATGTATTCCAATATCAACCACAAATTTCAAGAATATGTACACCAACATTTCTCTTGCAACAAGCTAACATATTTTGTAGTCACACTAGAAATAGCCACCCTTTTCTCCCTTTACAGATACTTTCACAGTTAATTACATATTATTGTGAAGCAAATGCCCAGCATAAACTAGATTAAATATGTTCTAAAAATGCATTTATTTCCCAAAAAAAAACACAGAAGGACTCAAGGAGACTAGCTTGGGTGTACATACTTTTAGTCACATATATCCCAGCCTTAAGTCCAAGGTTTTTTTCAGTGATTTTTTAGTGACCAAAAAGGTTGACCAGAGCAATAGTTCTTTAGCAAAACTATTTGTGTGGCAAAGGAGGACCTCAAATAACAATCTTTATCATTGTAATGTTACTTATTTCACTCACTTATGAAGCTGTCCCCTCAAACTGAATATAGTTTCCAATGAGGGTTTTTAACTGCTGCAATTCACCACATTTGCTGAAGCCTATGACCAGCTGACACTGCCTTTTAATCTGGTAAATAATTTTTTTTTTTTTTTTTTTAATTCAGAATAATAAAATTTAAAAATGGAGTCTTACATGTTATTTTGATATCAAGCTATCACAGCTACTTAAAAAGGTATCATTAAGGAATAAATTCTCTCAAGTTGATGCATAATCATTATAAGTATTTATAAACAGTATAATTTTCAGCATTAGCCTATTATCCCTATAAAGAAAATGAACCTGTGTCTTTTTAAAATATTGGTATTATCTGCATCAAGAACTTCTGCCATAATCTGACCATCCAAATAGTATTTAAAAGATTAATTATTATTTAAGAGGATAGCATAAATCTTATTCAGGACAACAAATTTGTTATAAACCAGAAAGGAATAAATTATAGCCAAATTCTATTTAAAAAAATGATTGTAATTTATCCTGGGTGGCAATTCAGAAAACTTTATTTTTCAGGATTAATCTGTTTTTAATAAGGCAACTAATATTACACCAGAGGTATCAACTCAGCAGACTCTCCCAGATATATGTTAAAATATCCATATATTTCTGTTTATTTATGATTTATATCACTATATATAAAAGAAACAGTATGTAGCACCTACATATACAGAACTGGTCCTGAAAGGTACAACAGTTGGCATTTTGAAGCACAGGTTTCCTGATTATATTCAGAGCAAATGAAAGATTTAATGATTTTAAGTGCCTAAAATGCAGTAGTTTGTGTTTTCCTTCTGAAATAAAGCTTTCTGTCTAAACTATCAGATGCCTTAACTTAGGATAGCCTGAAAAGTAGGGATTTGTCCTGTTGTTTTGATATGGTAAAACAAAGACACCTGTCTGTTGTGCACACGGCTTCAGATATCTCCTCCTTTTGATTGTGTTGGCTGCATTTACCAGATCCATCCATCCTAGGACCTGAACAAGGACCAACTGTTTCAGTTAGCTTGAATGAGCACAGAATACTGACATTTTTTAAAAAAATACTGCATCTATGATTCCTTACTTCCCATAGGCATGTAGGTGTTCAGCAATCTCCAGGAAAGCTGGGCTCCATCACGTGTAATGGTTACTTGGGAAGACAAACTCCTTAACTCTGAATGCTCCCTCCACTTCCTCCTTCTTCCTCAAGCCTATGCTATGGTATGGTATACACCTTTGGTCAGTTGGGGTCAGCTGACTTGGTTGTGTCTCCTCTCAACACTTTGCGAGTCCCCAGCCTACTCTCTGGAGGGGCAGTGTAAGAAGCAGAAGAGCTCTTGACTCTGTGTAAGCACTATTCAGCCACAACTAAATTCAACATTATTCTCATACTAAATCCAAAACACACCACTATACTAGTTACTAGGAAGAAAATTAACTGAATCTGAGCCAAACCCAGGATATCTCTGTAAGTTACTGAGTACTCTGTAACAGTCTTGAGGCCAACATTTACAGAGTTTAAGTGATCTGATATATTTTTAAAAAAGGGCAGAACAATGTTTCCTATAACTTTCTGCTTCCCTTTATAAGATTTCCAGGTGGTGTTTTTTTGGTTTGGTTTTGTTTTGTTTTTCGTCAAATTAGGTAATCCTAAATCAACAAGTTTGTGTAAAGTAAATCCTTAAAACATACATTATACAGTTTGCAGGCCCAAAATATCACTGTTTTCACTCTACAGACCCATTCCTGTTGTGCCTCTCTACAGGTTAATACAGAATGAGCTTCCACTACTATTTTTAGTGATCTACCATCCATAGCAGCTGTAATGCACTTTTCCCCTTTGCCATCCATCTGTTCTGCAGAGAAGATATGTAAAGTGGAATGCTTTGAGAAGTTTCTGGAAATACTTCCTTCCAGGCAGAGATTATAAAGCTGGGCTGAATCCTAAGCTAAGGACTTTACCATTCAGTTTCTGTTCATATTAAAATATTTTTTTTCTTTCAGACACACCTTGAAGAAAAAACTTTGCTGCATAAAATTTATTATTTGTAATGAGTAATACCATCAACTTACATATCGACTGAATAAAATGATCATGTAAATCACAGAAATATTTCACTTTGACATTAGTTGTAAAAGCCACTCTTTTTAAATATAGCTACATAAACTGAATTATCTTTTAAATGGATGTTGATATGAGAATAAAACCTTTTATAAGCAGGGCAGTCATACCATCACTATTAGATCACTGCTGCTCAATGACTCATTTCCTGTTTATCTTTCAGCTCCTCCTTTTGTGAACTTAACTCATTTTACTAAAGTTTCTTGCTGCTCTGTTTAAAAGTACAGAGGGCAGAGGGTACATCTATTCGTAATAGCTTTTTGGCAATATCCAGGATGAAGACCAAATTAATAGGCACCTGAGGACAATATCCAAGACAAAGGAAATCTGACAATGACCTGGGTTCGTCAAGTCTAAACAAATAAAGAAAATAAAAGGTACTTCCAAACAGAAAATACTCAGTTTCCAGGTAGTTATTCCTATCCATATACCAGAAATATAGCTCATTCTACAGATGGGAATTTTTTAAAAAATCAAATAATCTAAAGAAAAGCGTTGCCTGATCCCTAACAGATATTACTAAATTATTATGAAATATTTGCAATCAGCCATAGTTACTTTTTTCCTCCTTTTCTGAAGAAAGAGAGCATTCATTTCTTTACAGTGGCAGAGTTCCCATTGTCTGCCTTGCTACATCTCATCAATGTCAGAAATATTGAGTATGCTCCTTTTTCATTGTTGTTCTAAGAATTCTACAATACTTGTCTAGAACAATATGTAATAGTGCTCCATTTCTAAATAGTTAAGTTTGTCATACCCAGTCCTACATGCATCAAAGTGAATTTCTTTTGAACAAGTACATTTTCCTAATGTGTATAATGAAGTCAGGTAAATTTTATGGTGTAGGACCAATTCCTAACTTAAATATTCTGATATTGCTCCAGTTGATGTAATTGAGAATGGCACACACATGTCATTTGGTATGGCAGAAATTTCCTTATTTTTTAAACCTACAGTTGGGAGAGCAAAAAGTGTAATGTCTAGTGATATGTTCAGAGAACACATTCCATAGAAAAATGTTTGTATTTTTTTTTTTTTTTTTAAAAAAAAAGAGGCTTGTCATTTCTATTCCTTGCTATGGAATGAATATTTAACTTGATTTTCTGGTAGTTTATTCTTCTTCACTCCTTTAGAGGATGATTTTGTACTTCAGCATTTATATAGATGTTGCATTTTGGTATCACAAGTACTAAATGATGCTTTTAAAATTACAGTAATAGATTGTATCCACCAATATGCTTTATTTCTTGTTAACAAAATGGAAATGAGAATAAAGAGAATTTCATTACTAATTTATTTGCTTTCCAAAACTCATTATACTAACTAATGTACATATGAAAATATCCCATTTAAGTTACTCTGAGATTTTTTTTTGTTATGCATGTAAACTAGATGCTATATTTTGGGTATCAGTAGATGCAAAGTATCAGCTGTAAATCACAACTTAATTCATCTTCAGATTCCAAAAGGCATGAAAGCAATTATTAGGCAGAGAACAGATTTACAGACTTATTCATTAATCAAAGTGCATACTCTTCTTCCATAGGTTAATATTTGTTGTATAAGGAAAGACCAGTGGATTTCACTTCAAACCATATTTTGCTCAAACTCTAATCAAGACAATCTTTCTGCTTTATTCCTTTTAGTGTTTTCTGTACCAGTACAATATTTTTCTTCTTAGTAAGTTAATAAAGAATAAAAAAGGTTTAAGAGACAGAAACTGACACTAGTGGGCACTCGTAATCCATGGTATTTCTGAAAACAATTATTCTGCTAAAAATAAAAGTAAAATGGCCTTCTAGTGCAAAGAGCTAAATTAATACCACAGCAAAAAATTATGGTGGGCAAATGCAGAATAGTGGTATACTAAGTGTTAAAACCCAAGAATCTAAACAAGTGAGATGGTAGTTTGTCTATCTCTTTCTTCATAATGGTGCATTATACAAATGTCAATGCAAATATTTTTCACTCCTGTTTCAGATGTTGTTTATATACAATTATTAGAGGAAGATGAAAATGTTGAGAGGACAGAACAACTGGGTAACTTTTGAGATACTGTGTGAGAGAAAAGACATTGTAAACATTTACATCAGAACTTTTCCTTCCTCTTGTTGTGTAGTCACCTGGAGTAGGATGAGGCATGATTTTGTGGCCTTGTGGAGCACCAGACTGATATTTGAGTCTGACAGTGATTCAATCTCCATCCCTAACTGTTTTTAAAGCATTTATAAGTGTCCACCAGTAAGTTATCCCCTGCAAGTGTCATTTTCAGGATGCTTATGAGCTTCAGGAAGACTATTCCCAATGTAATTAGCATAGTAAATAGGATCATATTTACCTTACATACACGATTCTGGAGGCCAAAGAAGTGCATGGCTGTAATGTTAAGCAGTAATTTGTAGTTACTTATTGCATTCATCTAATATAGATGGAAGTTCGAAAGGGCTAAGACCCAAAGGTAAATGTGATGAATAACTGGGATGTGTATGACATTAGCATACAGTCAAAAGAAGAGTTCTAGTAGTAGTAAGAGAAGAAAATGTCTCTTTTCCTCTCATAAAAGACAGCTGATTCAATCTTTATATATCTTATATATCTTTATATATATATTTTAGATATATTTTATGTAGAAATTGAGTCCAAAATGAGTTGTTCATATTTAATTAATACCTCTGATGATGACTGTCTTGATGAGCACCATGTTTTATGCTGAGCTCCCTGTTTGCTGGAGGCTGACAATTTAGCCTGGAAAGAAATAGTCAAATCCTAACTGAATAGTCTGTTGTCAAGAAGATGAGTTTTTGCCAATGTATATGGTATCTGAGAGAAGTGCTATTGATGACAGACCAGTCAGAGTCCATTGAAAATATTCATATACAAACCAGCAAACTCCAAGTAAGAACAATGAATTACCTGTGCAAAAGATGAGTTAAGGAAAGAAGTGGGTCCCCAGACCACACTGATGGTCTCTTTTTGTAAGGAGGAGAGCAGATGGTATGATCCAGAATGGACTTATATGAGATGGGCTGAGCTGACAGAGTTGATTCTGTGCTCTGTAAAAGGGATATCCTGCTCTTCATCAAGGCTCCTACTTGGGTCTCCTCTGTCCTTGTCCTTAACTGACTACATACTACTTAATTGCAGTTTACTAGTTTGGCAGAAAGCTAATCTGACATGTGAAACAGCAAATAATTTTCTGATAGGTCAGTGAGCTGAATCAACTTACTATGTTGTCAAGAAAATGTCAGTTCTGGCATAAAAAAAAAAGTGGTAATTAAAAAAAAAAAAACAAAACAAAACACACCATATCACATAATAATGAATAGTAAAATCAGAAATTAAAAAGTTGGTTTAGTTCTATTTACTACACTTGACAAAATTATTAAAGTATTTATTATATGATATGCCAGTCTTTGAAATGGCCTCTCAAAGTACATCACTACTGAGTAAGAAGCATAACTTCTAAAACTCCTAACAAATATGTATGATATGCTTATATTGAGTAAGAAAGTGGCTGCAGACAGGGTAACTCCACCAATATTTCTGTGACAGTAGACCTTTTTGAAACTACCTGCATCACCAAAAAGTAGTGACAATGATGGAAACATGGTCTGTGGACTCCAAAAGCAATACATAACCACCAAGACAGAGATTCTAGCAGACCATGTGCCATGGTCTTGCTTTGTTAGTACGCTGTAGAAATTTCTGACACTACTGTAAAGACTGCCTCAGATACTGCTTGTAGATCTGGCAGGAGAATCTAACCTCTGTCCCTGTAGTGTACTGAAATTCAGCATTTATCTGCCATCTTGTTTAGACTTCACTCAAACCTATGAGACTGCATCTTCCTTTGACAAATGATTTTACTTATTCTGAACAACTATTAGGATAAGTTTCAGATTTGATTCTTTCAGTGGGTTCTCCAGTACCAGAGAGACACGAAGTTATTGAACAGAGCACAGTGTAGGGCCACTGAGATGACTAAAGGATTCAAGCATCCCACATATGAGGGAAGGCTGAGAGCTGGGACTGTTTAGCCTGAGGAACAGAAGGCTTAAAGGAATGCCATCCAAGCATATAAATATCTGATGGAGCAGTATAAAGAGGATGGAGTCAGACTCTCCTCAGTGGTGCACAGTGACAGGACCAGGAGCAATGGACACAAACTGAAACACAGGAAGCTCTGCCTGAACGTCAGGAAATAGTTCTTTACTATGAGAGGAACTAAACATTGCCACAGGTTGCCAAGGGAAGTTGTAGAATCTCCATCCTTGGACATATTCATGTTGTTTAGACATGGCTGTAGGAAACATGCTCTAGGTGACCCTATCTGAGCCACAGTGTTGGACAAGATGACATCCAGATGTCCCTTCCAACCTCAACCGTTCTGTGATTCTGCGAGTCTTTGAATGAAGGTTACTACTGTGTCAGAACATGGGGGCATATGGCATAAAATTTCTTTAATACTGCTGTTGTCAGAGACAAGGCTAATCCCATTGCGTCTTTTCAACTTAAAAAAAAAAAAAAGTTACACTAGAAAATTAGTTTTGCATGGGCATATGTTTGCTTTCTTTTAAGTGGAACATTGTCTTGATTAACTGATCAAAAATACCATAATAAAAATAGCAATTTTCTGTTTTGTTTTATACCAAGGGAATTTGGGCTGGTATAAAATAGATTACATTATGTAAACGAACTGCTGTGCAAATAATCCTGCCTAATTAAATTTGTAACCATAAACTATAGTTGTTTAAACAAATACATCTACCTTCCTTTCATTGAGTGTTGAATATAAAATAACATTGTTAAAAATTCACATCTAACAAATAGCTGAAAATTTTATAACTTGCTACACTGTAGCAGTTTTCGTTTTTTGAGAGTTTTTCATAGAGTACAAATTTCTTTGATGGTCATATGTAAAGGGCTTGCTACAGTTTTATTTAAGCCACATTATTTGGGAAAGACAATGCTTTAGATCTAAGGTAAATAGGTAAATAAACAGTTAAATCTCTGTGTAGATCTATTGATTTCTTTTTTACAGTATCACATAAAGCAAGGGAACCTTATAGAATAAATATTAAAAGCTTATTCTAATATATTGGAACAAAGCCAGTATTGGTGCATTCTGCATTCTTTCTAATAAAGAACTTTCTTTGAAGTAACCTGAAATCCACTTTCTTCTAAAGTAAATAAGTAGACAAGCAAATAACACATTAATTAAGATATTCTCATGTTGACTTTTTACTGCTACAGGCTTTTTATAGTCTGCTTCTTCATTTACCTTCTGAGATGTTTCTTAGTTATATGGGATCCTGCAGGGCTGACTGCTGAGATTGTTTAGCTGTGCAGAAATCCACATCAAACTTTAAAAAACAACCATCTGAATTCCCTTTTTTCTTGCAAACAAAGGAAGTAAAGATGAGGGCTTGTACCCAGCTAGGTCCCAACACAGCATGCTTGAACTGAAATCATTCTAGTTACAGTAGACTAGACACAGTTATACTGAGCATTAAATGAATCTCTAAGTTAAATGCTGTTGTCTGTCTTTCCTGGTACGGGTTTTTACATTTCTGGCTTGCAGGAGCTTCAAGCAAGCCCTATCAGAAGTCGAGAGAAAATAACTTGCTTCCTACTGATTCAGGTTTGGCATTATCCAAATGCATAAAAGAATGCAATTTAACTAGTTGCTAAAAAAAAAGGGTCTGCCTATTGTAATCTGTACCAGTAGCTCCAACTGCTTTTGACACTGCCTTGACTGTTCAAGGAAATTTTTCCTGAGAGAAACAAGACCTTTGCATTGTAAATACTACCCTGTCTATTAGAAGTTCTTCAGTGCCACTGGTACTGGTGCCATGCAACTGAGTGCTGAACTCACTGTCAGTGGGCAAGAAGTATTAAGGAATCAATGCATGACTTGCATAATATTTAGATCCTGCTCCAAGGAAGACCAACTCAGAGGAGGCTTCTAACAGGCTCCATTTATATCCTAATTGAATTTGAGCTGTGGTCACTGCTGGTAGTTGTCCAGTAACTTCCCTCAAACTAGGTGTCTCATTGGTCAAAGTCCCTGTCTGTCCATTTTTCTAAGCCTATATTCCATTGGAGTTCCTTTTGAGTGCAGGTTTCAGTTCACTTTGCAGTTATTTGTTTCACTGTTTTATGTGGGGGTTTTTATCTGTTTCATTGTTAATACACCTTAGCATTTTGAAAGGTGACTGATAAATTTACCTGTTTCTTTTTTTTCATGATTACCTTCAGATAATATCAAATGCACAGTTTAACCAACACACTTTTCTGAATTTAAACAAAAAAATTAATTAAAATGATTTATTAACATCTATTATGACTAAGAAGCAAAGTGATTTTAGAAGATTTTATATGTATGTCTGAACACCAGGTAAATCATTATGCATGTAAGGGAGGTAACAAGAGTGTTCTTAAACTTTTAAAAATTATATTAATCTCTACTGAGATCATCTGTTTTGTCAGCATAAATGAAAATGAAAAATCTGTACTAATTAGCTTATCTTTCAGACACCACATAGTCTCGCAATACATTACTTTGGCTATTTGGCCAAATATTCTATCTAAAGTGCTGCATTAGTTTTCAGATTTGTTTAAGTTTAGTTTTGCATTACTCCTATGCATTAATAGTTTCACATGTAGAAAATAAGGAGAGACAGCTACAGAAATGAGCTCAGAAAGTTCTGAGTGTAAATCTTGGTCCCATTAGAATCAAGATAAATTTTATCTTTTTATTTTTGATTTTAAGAATTTTAAATTTAATTTAAAGCCAAAATGATCTGGGTGTTTGCCATTGTGTTGATATTATAATAATTTATGCCACTCAAAAAATTATACATATTAAAAAGAAACAGAAAAAAAAACAAAAACAAAAACAAAAACACAACACACACAAAACCTCCCCAAATAAATTGTTGCATTATTTTGCATAAGCATCAAGAAAAATAATCATATCAAGCCCTAACATTTAATGTAGCTTTGGTTCCCCAAAACAAATCAACGCATCATAAATTTTTCATTGCTTTGACTGTTATTGAAAACAAGGATGGTGTAGAATTGACTTGTATTTATATGAGCACAGGCACTGATTTATTTAAGTAATATTCCCACTGAGAATTAGTAAAATCTAGATAAGACACTGAACCTGTTTGACCTTTTCTGTTATTGTTTGCATAAAAATAACAATAACATCCAGTCCTCACGATTCAAAAATCCCAATTGATTTACATTATATTTTGCTGTTATACTGCTATTTAAAAAAAAAAAAAAAAAAAAGTTTCCATAAGACTGACTAGGTTCTGTCCTGTGAATCTGTTTTCGATATATTTCTTATTTTTCCTTTACGATGTGAATTTAAGAGAATAGCCTTAATTGTAGGCAAAAGGTTTAAGAATTTTTTATTCATTACTGAAAATAAACTAACTTGATTCTTTAAGAAAAGCAATTACTATATAAGTTAAATTAGAAATTAATTACTTTACCAATTAAATTTTAAATTAAAGTAGCTACGAGTTCTAATTGTCCTTATTTTCAATCCATAGCAAGTATCTGACTCCAATATTCTTGGATATTTGAGTTATTTTTTAACTTTGTGTTTGTTTCTTTTTTGCAACACCCATCTATGAAGCTTTATTTGTTAAAAAAAACAAAACAAACAAAACAAAAAAAACCCCAAAACAAAAACAAAACAAACAAACAAACAAACAACCTTAACATTAAGGTTTTATGGAAATAATTAGGTAATAGATGGGAGTTTTCTCTGCAGATATTTGATTCTGAGGTAAAATTCTGATCTTAATCATACATAGGAAAATGCTGTGATATCATATATTACATATGATAGGTAAGTGCTGAGTAAGTTAACACAAATCTGAAGTAAATATCTTCATTTCTGTCATGCTGTGAAACAGTTCAGAGTCATCATTTTATATTTTTGCTATGCCTCAAAAAATCTTCAGTGAAAAAGTCCTGACAAAAGACATTAAAATTCATCCCCCTGCATGAATTCAAAATGTCTCATTAGCATCATTCCCTGAAATGATGTTAATAATGTATTCATTGGAACCTGGAAACCACTGCTGGTGTGAAGATGATGTTTATGCTTTGCTATTACAGTTTCAGTAGACCTTTGGAAACCAAGAGCGTCTTACATACCAAAACCAGATGATTCTTTTTGATAATGAAGACTTTTGCCATGTAAAGTTTAAGAACAAAACTCCATTAACATAAAATGTACAGGAGATCCAATACTATTCCTACTGTCACTAAAGTCAGAAGAGCAGAGAATGGCTGTCAAGAAATAATTGTTCCGAATAGCCAGTAAAGCACAGAATTCTTATGACAAAGATATAGTATATAATTAATTTGTTGCTTTTTTTTTTTTCTTTTATAACTAATACGTTTTGAAAGTCATTGCTTTTGGTTTTATCATTGTTATTATTTGTCCATGAGGATGGAGGCAAACAGAACCCAAACTCCTTTTCTCATGTGTCTAACTAGCTAATTTGTACTGTGCTTGTGTTAGCTGATGAGAAACAAAGTTTATTAGCTCAGACATCTTCTCACATCTTTATACCTGAGAAGTGCTGCCTGCTTTTTTCCTTATTTTTTTTGAAAGACAAGACAGAAAGCATGTGTTCTAGTATCTAAAATGTAGAGGAAAGTTACTGATCTTTTGTATGACCTATTTGTAGTATATATAAAGAAGAAAAAGAAAGTTGTTTCAAGGTAGGCTGTTTCAAACTGATGCTAGTTAAATGCAGACAAGAGAAAGTGCCACTATAATTGTATTTTTATATTTTATATTTAAATGTGATCTGTCCTAAGCAGATGACATCAAGTTGAGTCATGCAATTGATATGCTAGATGGAAGATATACAATTCAGAGGGACATTCATAGGCTTCACTAGGGGGCCTGTGTGAACCTCATGAGGTTCAGCAAAGCCAAGTGCAAGGTCTGGGCACCTGAGTCACTGTAGTCCCCAGTATCAGTACAGACTAGGGGGATGGACGGATTGAGAACAGCCCTGAGGAAAAGGACTTGGTGGTACTGATGGAGGAAAGATTGGACATGACAAGGGGCAACAATTTTGAACTAAAATAGGGTAGATTTAGATTGGACATAAGGAGATAATTTTTTATAACAAGTGTGGTGAGACACTGAAACAGGTTGCCCAGAGAAGCTGTCAATGCCCCATCATTGGAAGTGTTCAAGGTCGGGCTGGATGTAACTTTGAGCAACCTAATCTACTACAAAATGTCCCAGCCCACAGCAGCATGGCTGCAGTAGATGATCTTTAAAGGTCCTTTCCCTACTCAAACTATTATGTGATTCTGCGATTCTATAAGAACTGGGAAAAAGCTGCTGTAATTGAAAAAAAAAAAAACAAAACAAAACAAAACAAAAAACAAAACAAAAAAAAAAAAAAAACAAAAAAAAAAAACCCAAAACGTACTTAAGATGTTATATAAAACCACTGAGCACTGATACTCAAAATGGTACAAAGAACTACGTATCTGTGTCTGCTTACTATTCACAGTTGATGAAACCTGCTAGCAATAAAAAATGCACATGCATTTTTTCTCATGCATAAGCTCTTAATCAATTAATTATTTATGGTGTGCTTTCTCAAAAAGTTTCATGCAACATTTCTGTCAAATGTCTCATATACCAGCTTAGACAAATAATTTATTTCTCTTTTACCTTTCATATTGCTTGAACCTTTCCTGGTTTTCAAGCCTATGGAATCTAACAACTTTATTCTACTCTAGTCTTACAGACTTTTAATGTTGTTTCACAGACATGAAGAGCTACTAACTCAATACCTGGTTTATCTTCTAAAAAAGAGAAAATAACAACAGTACCTTACCAAAACAACCACATCCTGACTTTTGATTTTATTAAGAGCTATACTTATTTATTTGTTGGAAAAGGAATTAGACTTACAGTGCAATGAAAACATTTTATGCATATAAAAATCAACAAGCAATAATTTGAAGAACAGGGAAGTGGACATTTGTATACCTTTTGTTATTACTGGGTTATTTTGTGTTAGGAAAGGACGCTTCTTAAAAGAAAAACAAATCTCATTAAGCAAAAGTTCCTGAAAAGCAACATTTGCTTCCTACTTAGCTATCCATACACATTTATTGATACATACATGCACAAGCCAACTTAAGAAAAATTTTATACACACAACAGGGCTGTATACAGGTTCAAGTAAAACTTAACTGACACCAAACCTAGCAACAGGAGTCTAAGGAGCTTGAATGTCACTGCTGAGCCCACACACTGAGGTCCCAGGTGAGGATGCTGAGGGCAATCAAGACCATTAGTATATAAACTTACTTCATTAGAGCCACACTTTGCAGAGGGTAAAAAATAGGTTTTGTGAAATGTCATGACATCTTTGTACAGCTGACTATGGCAATTAAAAATGGAAGCAGTCAGAAATTGCCAGAGTTGTTAGACTTTACATTCTAGGTAATATTTGATGTCTCACGAAATAAGATGTGCTCAGCATATTCTGTACAATTGCTTTGCAACTTGAATTATGCAGTTAGTAGCACTAAGCTTTGGTGCTGAATTGCTTTGTTCTGTTTTCAATGTTTTGTGCTTTTTCTTCAGCTTCACCCACTACTACTTCTTATGTTCACTATTATGATGAACAAGAGAAAAATAAAATGAGATTAATTTAGAATGGCTATAGTGAAAGGATATTCGTAAATAAAATTATCTTCATTTGGATTTTTCTGAAGTTTCTTCTCCCTAACTGCAGTCCCGCTTAGTACTTCAGCAAAACAAAGAATGTAGGGAGTCATACTAAGAAAGCACCTGAAGATGCCCAGTTGTAAGGTTTCACGCTTTTTAAAATTTAATTTACAATTTATTTTAAAATTGTTTATGCCTCTACCATGAATACATTTTGCTGCAGATGAATTAAAAAAAAAAAAAAAGCATTCTACTGCAGCACCAGGAAGAGATATGGATTTGGAAGGCATATCTTAAAGTAATTGTCAAAATTATCTTTCTTTCCTTTAAGGTTTTTGATTAAGATGCAACTCAGGTGGACAAAGCTTCTATGCATTGTAATTGTATAATTGTGAAAACTGTTTTAGTCTGACTGTGGTATTTTTGGAAGGCCCCATAAGCAAAAGAAAGGATGGAACTGAGCTGCCCAAAGCAGTTGAACAGACAGCAATTCACTGACAAGTGGAGATACTTCACTTCCAGCAGGCTTGTTTAGTGTCTAGTGGTAGCTGGACATGCTCTTTCAAATACACAAGATTGTAAGCATCTGAACAATTTTGCTGCTGAAGGACTTTGTAACAATTGTCTGAACACTTACACTGAGCACCTCTATGCAGAAATGTTTTGTTTGGTTTTTTTTCCAAAAAAGTCTTTTTTAAAAAAAGGAAAAAAAAAAAAAAGAAAAAGAAAAAAGAAAAATCACATTATCAGTGCTCGTTCGGAATTGGCAAATGTGAACATTTAAAAATAATTACAAAATTCCACTGAAAGGTGACTGTGTGAGCCAGGGCTGGCCTCTGAGGTTGTTTCTGCAGCAATTACTCAGTGCTCAATAAAGAAGAGCAATTATACACACATACTGTTCTTTCTGAGTTCCAGAATTAAGGGTCTTTCACAAGTCTCTTGACTAGCTGCCTTTAGCCAATACCTGTATTTAACTAGAAGTGATAATGAGAATGCATTAAAGAAAGGAGCAAAAAATGCTTGTCATCATCAATTTCTTCCCATGCTTCTTATAGTCCTTAGTCAAGACCTACCATTCATGATACTAGTTAAAAGAAGATTTTGAAGGATTCTCATGAAAAGAGAGGCAAAGGTTTATGTCATCTGAGGTTTCTGTTGAGCTTTTTTGTTAAACTTGTAGGAAAGATAGAGTTAATCTGATGCATACAATCACTAAATGTTGAAATTGCTATGTGTGACTTCCGCAAGTGACTAAGATGAGACAGAGTGCAGAAATGAACCAGCTGGATGGTTCCAGTTTATATTGGTGCATGGGGCTGTTCCGCCCAAGGTGCACGATTTTGCATTTCCCGGTGTTGAACATCATGAGGTTCCTGTCAGCCCATTTCTCCAGCCAGTTGAGGTCACTCTGGATGGCAGCACAACCCTGTGGTATATCAGCCTCTCCTTCCAGTTCTGTGTCATCAGCAAACTTGCTGAGGGTGCACTCTGCCCTGTCATTCAGACCATTAATGAAGAGGATCAGACACAGTATTGACCCCTGGGATACACCCATAGTTACTGGCCTCCAGCTAGACTCTGTGCCACTGACCACCACCCTTCGGGCCCATGTTAGGTCTCTATGTTAGATGTTATGTGTACCAGACTATCTAGTCTATTATAACAGCTATTTATGCAGTGAAAATTATACCAAATGTTCTCATTAATTCTGAACTTATGTCACAGAATGGATAACACATAGCATAGATAATTGTCATCTATTGCTATAAAGCTTCATTAGATTAATGCATTTTATTTTACTGACAATTTTTTATACTGAGAACATACAATTTCTTTAAGTTTTGGTGAGATTTTATGAGAACCTACATGTGCACAGTTATTACTGACCTGTGCATTACCAAGGTATATGTAAGAAAGCATTTGTGTATAGTATTTAGTTAAAGTTTTTTTTTTTTCAGAACTATTCATCTTCAGTACCATGCATCCACAAAAGCCAACACGATTAAATGGTTCTTTTGGAATTAAGCAGCATGACTCCTGTTTCACTTAAAGTTTGAGGCCCTGCTATTTCTTGGGGGATTAATACATTCACAGTTAAAATTTGCTTCTCTCACACAGCAGGAATGTTCATTTCTGAGGTTTCTGCTTTATGTTAACAAAGCATGAAATAAACAAAAAAATACCCCATGATTCATATCACTAACTAACTAGATGTGTTGACATACCACAGATTTTATTTACATCAGTCTCGCCAGGACAAAAAGATTATATTTTTGTAAGAACCATTCTCATCTTTCCCTACCTGAATAATATGTAACCAGGGAACAAAGAAAAAAAAAAAAAAACAAACAAAAAAACAAACAACTTTTATAAATTTGTGCTATATAAAAATAATTTACTAATACAGTTAGACACAATAACAAGAACAAATTACATTAATCATATGAAGACACACACAAATATCCTTCTAACATTCAATCCAACAGATACACCTGTGCTTTTTGTACATGTATTTATTAATTCACATCAATAATCATGGTCAGTTGATGATTCAAAAAACCTTAATTATTCCCAAATAGTTAGATATAAATTTTCCCGTCCTTTTTTTGTCCTTTTTTTTTTTTTTTTCCCCACTGAAAAACTTCTAAAAATCAGAGTGAATAATCGAGTTGAGACCACCAAAACCATCATCTCACTTGGTGATACTATGCAGAGCTATATGAGCTATTCTTATGATACTTTTCCTTTTTGTATAGCACTGTTGTATAAATTTTGACTCATCTGTTTATCTGTTAAACTTAAGGAGAAAGATTCAAGTTGTAGGAGACATTCTTTTGCAAAAATTCTCATTAAATCATAGTTCTGCTCTCTGTCATCTAAGGTGTTGATGAGGTTTCTCATTTGTTTGTTTTGCATTAAACAAGCTTGAGGTGTTTAGATGTGTTGGGATCTGATAGTTTGGGGTTTTATCTGTGTTGGTTACAGACAGTATTTTTTCCCTTTTTTTTTTTAAATTTTATTTTTTATTTCGGCACTGGTTTGATCTTTTCAGACTGGTTTTACAGATATTGTGATATTCAAGAAAAATTACATATTCTATGGAATGTCTTTAGATGTAAGATTAAAATCACCTCAGACTATATTAACTACTTAGTCTCAGCACTGAAATACCTAATAAGAAGTTTGTTGTCGTCAACTGTGAAATGCAGACTGCCTATATTAGGCAGTGTGGCTCTAATTAAGTCATGCAATTTTACTTCATATTGCACCAGCTAAAATCTCTGAATAAGATCAGAAATTCTCTGAAACACCCTTTTCCAGATGAATGCTTAAAAGGGTAAAAACACTGTTTTCACTCTGGTGTTTAGGGTGCTCTTTTAGAATTTAGGCAATGTGGTAATTACCCTTGGCAACCTGGGAAAAGTCTAGGACTCAGATGTCCAAGTCTTTGGGAAACTTATTATAAAAAAAATTCTGTCTGTAACCACTACAGAATGAACCTTGAAGATGTTAAGCAAAATTTCACCACATCTTACTTTTCAGATGCTTCTGAGAATGCAGTGTTTGGGAACTTCTCTAGTAATATCTGAATATCAATGAACTTCAGGAAGGATTTAGATGACTTCCTGCTATTTCTACTAAAAACATGAGTGAAAATATGTAAATTTCAACTTATAGGTTAGTTACATCTAACCTTATCACAAAATGTCATAGAGTTCTTTATACACTTACCCTTCAGTACCATCTGAAACTCAACTGCGATATGATTAGATTTTATGATTATGATGTGATTATCACAGATGAATTTCAGGCGGTATTGAGGAGTAATTTATCCAGCTTTCTATTTGAGATCTTGGTGCAATTTCTAAATCAAACTTCCTAGGTAGAATTCAGTGGATACCTTCTTTTTTTATTGTTATTGCTTTCAATGTCTAATTTAGAAGCTATTGTCAAGAGCCACAATGTCCCATAGCATTTTGTAACTTTTCTGGATGAATAGATATCTGTTGAGTGAAAATACACTTTGAATGTAATATCATGTTTCTTACGATTCTCTGATAATGTCTAGTAAAAACACCAGATGACTTATTTTTAAATGTGCATGTCAAAATATTTAAGAATTATTAAATCAATCCAAACCTCTAAACATTTTTTTTTGTGATCAGGAAGCTCCTGAGAATTGTCCAATCAGGAGATTTCAGAGCTTCTCAAAAAAATCTATTAAATCACAGAATTATGATGTCTATTATGATCACATAGTAAAAAAAAAAAAAGAAAAAAAAGAGCTTATTTTTTATTCTTTGTTCATTTGATAAAAATCGAATACAGTATCTAGAGATGTAAATTGACATGAGATGTTTATATTACCAACAGAGCAAACCAAGCAGCTCATAGGTTTTTTTTCAAATTTTCATAACATTATACTTAATGTAATAAGTGAATAAACTGAAGAGAACTTGGATGAAAGAAAAGCTAATGGTGATTAGAGCTTGAGATAATATGACTAAGTGGAAAGTACTAGACAACTAGGTTGCTTACAATTGATGAGAGGAGAAAATGACTCCATGTACTTATCTACAAATTGGGAAAATTATGTAAAGAGATAGATTAATAAATGTTCATAATAGAGCTATAGAAGTAATTGTCCTATACAAGAGGAAAGAGGAGTAAGAATATAGATTGGAAGGACTTACTAAAAGATTAATTAATGTATAACATTAGGACACCCAATCATCTCTTTTATGAGGAAAAGAAGTCATAAGAATTTTCTTAGAAAGATGATTCTTTATCATGTAAACTATGTTTTTTCTAAGAAGTATACATAAATAATGTGTGTGGAATTAATAACATTTTGATGTATTTTATAGTATGTAATTAAACAGAGATAAATCAGATGAAATTCTCTAAAAATGTGATCTACCTGTGTGTCATGGAGACTACCACTAATGAAACATTGTTAAATTCACATTTTAATTAGATTAGGTGCACATTTTAATTATGTTTTCCCCAATGAAGTAATATTTCAATATAATTCCTGCGTACTTGTAAAAATGCCTTAGCAACATCGCTTGGCTAAGAAAATAACATAGGTCAAGAACAAGTGCTGTTTAGGGATGATTTCACCTCTTAGGATAAGATTTTAAATGTGTTCATTATGAATAGTACAATAAGTAAAATCAATAATGCAGCAGTTGATTGAAAAAAACATAGGCAAATCAAACAGATAATCCAGTTAGAGATAGGGAGTGAAGATGGCTATATTACAATGATGAAGCCAAACAACACAGGCACAGAGGAAAAAGTTTATATATGGAATACTATTTTATTGCCATTTTATCAAATTATCAGGTGCATCACTCATTTGAAAGCCAGAGTACTTTTGAGGAAGAAGATACACCAGGTTATAGGACTACCTAAATAACTGATTAATGATCATGGCATTACAGCCATAAGAATCAGAAGAAACTCACCAAATCTGCTGTCTAAAGTTCTAACTCCAGAAGGAAACTGGCCCTGACTAAATATCACTTGATATTTGCTTGCTCCAATGTGTTCTTATTTGTATATTGGGAAGGCCAATATATATTTAAAAAAAAAAAAAAATATATATATATATATTTATATATATAAAACATGCAGATAAGATTAAATTTTCTCAATTTTCTATTTGTAGATGTTGTCTTATTTACTTATATACTCCAACTGAAATTCCTTTTCTTGTACTACACCATTTGGAAGATAATTGAAAGTGTTTACTCTCTATATCCTTAAAAAGTTGTAGTTTTGTATTTAAATTTATTCTTGGCCAATATATATCTGTGTGTTTGTGCAGATATTGATTTAACTTAAATAGTTTTTCTTCCTCTTATATATAGTCGCCTAAAAAGTTATTTATGGAGAGTTCATTAAATTCCCCCTCAATTTTATTTTGTCTAAGCCAAACAAGCCATGTTCTTTGGTGCATCCAAGATTGTGCTGAGAGGAACTGTTGACACTAAACTATATTTGCCCTGTGCTACAGGGAAGATTGTGGGTGTTCTCCCTCTACTGCAGAATTTTAATTCTAGATGTAAATGGGGGTAGGGATGTATTTTTCTCAAAAGCCTTAGAGATTAGTCACATGTATAGTTAGAAGTATCTCTCGTGAGATATATTCTATCAACCATGTACCCCTGCCATGATGAGCCATAGCATAACCATAACAATGTGCATTGACTCTCCTGGTTACAAATAATTACTTCTTTGACTGCTGTGCACTATTAACAATTACACCACTAAGGTGGTGTAAAGGTTTTGAGCCAGCAAGAAAGTCCGACTATAAATCAGATTAGCAGGCTTTCTGAACTTGGTATTCTTCTCAGGTTCCTCTCAGTGTTTAGTTAATTTGATTAACAAATAAATTCTCTGGTACTTGACCTTGTCAGTGCTCCTGATCTATTGTACTATGACTGTGGTTCTTCCTATCTGTGGATTTTTGTCTTTCATTACATACCTATTATACAGAATTTTGAAGTGACCCATCATTTTTTTCATGTATGAGCAATCTTTTGAAATTGGACCTGAAGACTTAGCTGGTCCTCTTTATTTCTTTCATACTATGGATTAATGAGTGCCTTACATATAACCACTAACACCTCTAGCAATTTTTCCAGGAGAAATCAGGCAGAATAAGTCTAGGCCAAAAACTTTCCAGAACTCAAACTTATTCAGATGGATTACTATTGAGCACAGTAGTAGAGTGCTTGAGAAAGTTCTTTAGCTAAAAATATCATAAAACATAGAAATATCTATGGATCTATATGCTGTTGCTACTTTAAGTTATGCTGTCATAATAGAATCACAGAATCATAGAATGTCCTGAGTTGAAAGGTGCCCACAAGGGTCATTGAGTGCAACTCCTGTCCCTGCATGTGACAACTCCACAGTTCACATCATGTGTCTGAGGGCGTTGTCCAGTCTCTTCTTGAATACTATCAGGCTTGGGCCAGTGGCACCTCCCTGGGGAGCTTGTTCCAGTGCTCCACCACCCTCTGGGTGAAGAACCATTTCCTAATGTCTAATCTAAACATCCCCTGGGACATCTTCCTGCCATTCCCTCAGGTTCTGTCATTGGTCGCCAAAGAAAAGAGATCAGCTCTTACCCTTCCTTCTCCCCTTGTGAGGACACTGTAGACCACAATGAGGTCTCCCCTTAACCTCCTCTTCTCCAGGCTGAACAAACCAAGTGACTTTAGCCACTCCTCATACTGCTTCCCCTCCAAAGCCTTCAGGAACTTCATAGCCCTCTTCTGGACACTCTCCAGTAGCTTAATATCTTTTTTATGCTGTGGCACCCAGAACTGCACACAGTGCTCCAGGTGAGGCTGCACCAGTGCAGAGCAGAGTGGGATAATCACCTCCCTCGTCCAGCTGGTAATGCTGTGCTTGATGCACCCAGGACACAGTTGGCCCTCTTGGCTGCCAGGGCACACTGTTGGCTCATGTTCAACTTGAGATTGACCAGAACCCCCAGATCCCCCTCTGCAGAGCTGCTTTCCAGCATCTCGTCCCCCAGTCTGTATGTGCAGCCAGGGTTGCCGTGTTTTAGGTGCAAAATCTGGCACTTGCTCTTGTTGATCTTCATGCAGTTGGTGGTTGCCCAGTTCTCTAGTTTGTCCAGATGTCTCTGCAGGCTGTCTCTGCAGGCTCTCTCTGCCCCTGCGATTGTCAACAGCTCCTCCTAAATTTGTGTCATTGCAAACTTACTAAGTAATTCCTCAAGTCCTGAGTCTAAGTCATTTATGAAGACGTTGAAGAGTACTGGCCCTAAGACAGATCCCTGTGGAACCTCGCTAGTGACTGGTCACCAGCCCGACATAACTCCATTTAGTAAAAACCTTTGAGCCTGGCCCGTCAGCCAATTGCTCACCCACTGCACTGTGTGTTTATCCATCTGTATGCTGGACATCTTGTCCAGGAGAATACTGTGAGAGACAGTATCAAAGGCTTTACTGAAATCCAAAAATATCACATCAACAGACTCCCCTTGGTTAACTAGGTGGATAACAAAGTTAAGTTTGCTAAGCAAGACTTCCCCTCACAAACCCATGCTGACTGGGACCAAAGTCTGCATTGTCATTCAGATGATTTTCAATAACTCCCAGAACAATCTTCTCCATAATTTTTCCAGAAACAGAAGTGAGGCTGACAGGCCTGTAGTTGCCAGAGTCAATCCTTATTGCCCTTCTTGTAGACTGGGATAATGTCTGCCAGCTTCCAGTCATCCATGACCTCTCCAGATTCCCAGGAGTATTGAAAAATCATGGAGAGAGGTCTCATGATGACATCAGCCAGCTCTTTAAGTACCCTTGGATGAATCCCATAAGGCACCATAGACTTGTAGGGATCTAGCTGGAGTAGCAGATCCTGTACAAGTTCTGGATTGAGCGGGTGTTTATCATTCTTGCAGTCATGGTTTTCCAACCCAGGGTTATGGGAGCCCCCAGGTTCATCATTGCTGTTGAAGACTGAGGCAAAGACAGCATTAAAAGTCTCAGTTTTTTCTATGTCCCTGTTAGTAAAGTAACTATGCTCATTGAGTAATGGGCCAATGTTGTTTCTAGTTTGCCTTTTGCCATGAACATATTTTAAAACAACCTTTTTAATTGTCCTTCCCAGTACTGGCCAGCTTGAATTCTAATGGAGCTTTGGCAGTGTGAAATTCCTCCCTACAGTGGCAAGCAGCATCTCCGTAGTCCTCCCATGTTTCGTGACCTTGCTTCAACTGACTATGTAAAAAAAAAACAACTAACATACACCTAGTCACAACGAGGATATGACTTTCTATATGATGTTTTCTACATAAAATAATTACTAACCTGAAACAGGCAGAATTTGTGTTTGATGTAGCTTTTGTCTACATAGCTATCCATGTTATATATTGTCCTTCCACTCAACTTACCCCTCAAAAAAAAACCCTACTACAGACATCTGGGCAAAACACAGTACAAGCAGAAATAATGCATAACACTGTGCTTTAGGCTAAATCATTATCCAAAGTTTCTATTTACTCCCACATTAAGTCATTGCCATGTAAGCATTTTGCCATTGAAAAGTAGAGAGTGTTCTGTATTATATACGAACATGGAGATAAATAACCAAATTAGGTAAGCTATGTAAGAGTAGCTTTGAGCTTGCTAATGCAAAAGTTATGTTCAAGAATTCCACCTATAAAGAACATTTAGTTGATTGTTATATCAAGAAAAGGTCCCTTTTAAGTGGTACATAAATACTGAGTTGATTAAAATGCAAAATGGCTTTAAAGGACCTACTCATAACAGGAATCTAAGACCCCTTGAATTTATTGAGGTTTTTTTAACCAATGCCGACACAGATACACTCTTCAATGTGTATGTTTTTTTCTCTGAGAAAACCATCATGAATCTGAAGAAGTGCACTTGAATTGTCTCAGAAAATTGTGGACATATTTTTCCCTGATATTATTGGTAAATAAAAAATAAAACTTATTTGATATAATTTATCTCACCTATTCTTAGATGCCTCCATAGTGAATACCTACCTCTAAACTGATCATCTTAGGATAGTATTATACACAGTAAAACCAAGATTAATTTAATGTAATGCTTATTTAAACTGTTTTAAATACCCAACCTTGGGATGAGAAAAACGGAGCCAAATGGGCTGTCTAGATACCTGTGTTTCAGCAGCTACATTCTTCTTATAACATCTGAAAAATATCCATGATGAAAAATGAAAATGTGCATACATGCAAGAGATCTGCAGCAGGTGTTCCTATGTCTATCATGTGATAAAAGCAACCTCAAAATGGGAACCACCCTTGGTATTCACAACTAACGAAATTTTCATATTATGAGGTTGTGCTGAGACCCTGTAACAAGTAGCTAAACCCCAGGGCATAAAACAGAGAGAAAACTGGGTGTATTGCTCATATTCACTTTATTGACCGGAAATTTGCAGCTGGTAAAGGGCTTTAATATTTTCTAAACTCTCAATAGTTTTTTTAATGTGGAATTAAATTTTAACCTAGATATTATCTTCCTTGATACATTAAAAAAAAAAAAAAATATATCTTTAAATGTAGTTCTTTTTCACATGGTTGTTAGTGGCTGTAAACACAAACATACACATGCACAAAAGGAAAAATATTTAGTTACTTGCAGTACCCATAGTACATAGTTTAAAGATGGTTCAGAGAAGAATGGGTTTTTCTGTTTATTTAGTTTTCCTTTTTTGTGGAACATATAGATAAAGACAAAATAGTTTGGCCATTGCTGGATTTGTGGCAGCAAAAAATTGCATTGCAGTTAGGAATGCTCTGGGATCCAGAAGGAAGGATAGTGAAGTTGGTCAATTCAAAAAAGATAGAGGTAATTGGATCTTATTAAGGTAAAAAAAACAAAGAACCTGATGTTTTGTGGGTTTGTTTGTTTGTTTGTTTTGTAATTGTTGTAGATACTCTGTGGAAAGACTTCCAAAGAGGTTATAAAGATCAAATATCTAAATACAGTTAGCCTTTTGTAGTAATCTGTGAAAATTTTAGCATTTTTAATATGTTTGATATTTTTTTCATCTGCTGACAAATAAACCATTGTATCAATGGTTACTCAGAATTCATAAATTGAATTGAAGTAGTGTGTGTTTTTCAGGAGGTGAGTTGATCTAAAAGAGGGGAGAAAGGAGGGGTGGGGAGAACAAGATTTTTGTAAGAAAGTTGTGGTGTTCATGCCAAAAAGTTAAAGGTAAAATGTAACAGTTTGTCACAATTATGCTTCTTATTGGCAGGTGTTCTGAACTTTCTGTTTGATAACTAGACATATAAATTTCAGTTCTTAAAGCTTTGCAGCCAATTTAAGGGCTCATTTATTTCTCTGACAGCAAGATATATATGCTGCCTGGCATAGTGGATGTCTGGGGCCAAATCCACCACTTTGTTGCTTGTGTGTCTCGTGGGAGGTAAATAGTAGCAATTTTTCAGCATAAGCATAACGACACAAGGTGTTTAGCAAATAAATGAGTATAAGATGACCTGTGGTGTCCTGAAATTACTAAAATTCATGAATAATAAAATGATCTATAGATTGTTAGCAGAGGGCTATAGCAAAGGCTAATTTGCAGTCACTGAAGCTTTACGGAATAATTTATAACTTTGAAAATTTAATGACTTCATCAGTTTTTACCTATTTTTTTCACCAATATAATTCTCTGAAATCTAACTTCAGCAGAGATCTTTTGTCTAGATAAAATCATGATCACCTATATCATTACATTGTGAGTATTTAACTGATTTTGTCTGTAGAACTTTTTTCTTTCACCTCTACAGTATGGTAACTATGCTATGAAGATGTATTTTTCATTTTGTTAAATCTTGTTAACTTATGAAACAATTATAAGAAAAAAAAAAAAAGAAGTAATGCAAAGGGAAGAAGACTTTAAAAGGAAAAAAAAGCCTAGTGAGCAAACTGCAGTTCATTAGGGAAAAAAAAAAGAAAAAAAAAAGAAAAAAAAAAGAAAAAAAAAAAGTGAAAGCATCCTAAAACCAGATCAAAGAAATCAGAAGGAAAATTAAAAGATTCAGCACATTATATCATGCAAATTCTGTGGCATTTAGTTGAGGCTTTGAAAATAAAAGAAGGGACCCCTGAGTTCAGGTCCTTGATCACATTTCATTTTATTTGTTTATTTAGATTAGTCACCAACACTTGCATACTGAAATAACCAAGAAAACGGGGACTGAAGCCACAGTTGTTCTCTGCTTCACCTGAATGGCTGATCACTTAATACAGTTGTTTCGTTCTTCTGGTTTCAAACATTTTGAATTCTTTTCAATAAATGACATCTTCACACTTGCTGTCTCCAACATAAACAGCTGGAGACAGCTTTGCATTATCTTAGGTGTTATTTGCAAGAAAATTAGATGTGAAGCAATAATCAGACATTTCAAACTGTGAAGATTCTGGTTATATTCAGCACTGCAAGAGTACGCTTACATCTGCAGCTGATCACTTCTTTTTCAAAAGATGTCACTGTTTCAGTATATCAAAATTATCTGTTTCGCCTGTCCCATACATTTCCTTTTTAAATTTAGAAAACCCCACAATCTCCACTACATGGCATCTCGCCGTTCTACACATTGATGTCCACCCCTCAGTTGTATAAAGGTAACTATAAGTTGATGTTATCTCACCTAATGTCATATTTTTGGGAAAGAAAAGATCCAGCTATTACTACTGAAGATATAATTCTATATTGGGATTTAATGGGGGTTAACACCTTTTAATACCAACATAAGTATCAGAGGAATGTTCCGTCTGCAGCAATATACATTTCTATCAGGAAACATTTTCACTGTGGTCTAGAAAAGCAAAAGTAGAAAAAGGGAGCATCCCCTCTGTAATCTCTGCTTTCATGAAAAGGCATTCTTAATTAATAAGATCAATTTTGGAACCATTTAAAAAGGAAAGCTAATTAACATCATTCTGCTAAAGTAGAGAAATACTGACATTTGGCTGATACTTGAGAAGCACTATCAGGAGATATTTACAGTGAGAATATTAGAGAAAGTAAAAATGAAACACAGCAGTATCTTGAAAACACAATTTAAAGAAAAAAGTATTCAAAGGAGGAAAGAGAAAGATAAATTAAATGAACAGCTACTCTGCTTATTTTATTATTTTAATTGCTTTTTAACCTTTAGAATACAACTGAAGGCAAAAATGTAAAATAAGTTCATTTATACAGGCTTCTTCATTTTTTTTTTTTTTAAGTAGTTATTCTCTGACAATGCAGAACAAATTTCTTGTTTTAAAATGTTCTTGAGTGATGATTGAAAACTTATGACTTAGTAAGTACCATTTTGTGGAATATTTATGTTGCTCCTCAAGTTGTAATTTGGAAGAAAAGATGAAAGAAATCTGCAGATTTGCAGCAATGAGTTTCTGTAGACATGGACTTCCTGGATGAGACTTCATGTGGGTAATCACAGTGACCTTGCTCTTTACAAAAGTTGCACATAATGTTTATTGTAATCAGAGCATATGGACCATCTAATTAGTCCCAGAGCTTCAGCTGATGCTTAAAACACAGTAAGTGGGAATTGTTCCTTGAAAAGGTCAACACAAATTGAATATCTGGGGCCTTTTTGATTTTTTTTTTCTTTTTCTCTTTCTCAGTCAATGAGATAATGTAGCCTTCTGAGGCTTCTTGTGCACAGTGTCTAGGAGGCTAAATAAATAAATAAATAAACAAGCAAGCAAACACTGAGATATATAAATAAATAAATGGATTAGTAAACAAATAAATAAGGAAAGAAGGAAGGAAGGAAGAGAGAGAGAGTGAGAGAGGCTAGGGAACCTGATAATTCTATCTTTATTTGTCTACCACTGAAAAAAAACCAAAACACACCTCTTTTTAATCTTACCCTGACCATGCTTCCCCAGGAACTTAAACTGTCTAAGCTGAAGATAGTAGAAAAATTAAGCAGAAGTTTAATAACATTTTTTTCCTTGGCCTGTTATCCACTTTTTCCTCTATATCCTTTTTTTGTTATGTCATGCTAGAAATAGGCAAATTAGGTGCCTTTTTTGTTTTTGTTTGTTTTATTTTATTTTATTTTATTTTATTTTATTTTATTTTATTTTATTTTATTTTTTATTGGTAGTAAAATCATTAGTGATTTTTTACGACATCTTAACCATTTGATAGGTTAAGAGCAGTTGTGAATGACCGAGAAAAGATCAGCCTCTTGCAGATACTGTAAGCCTGTTAGGGTGGCATCAGGAAGAGTCAGTGCACCTGAAATGTCTGTCAACTTGAACATACCACTGACACACAGTGCTGGCTCTGCCTTTTTAGCATCCAGAAGGCTGAAACTCAATAAACATGTGAGTTTCTAGAAATCACCTTTTCAGATCATACTAAGCTATAACATTGCTATATTTCTCTGGTTGCATAAAGTGTTTTCAGATTTTGTAAGGCTGTTGGATAACTACATTTACTTGGAACTGCATAGTAAACCTCACATGCTCTGTAGGTAAATATAAATTAACTACCAGGATCAAGAAGAGACTACTGCAGTACTGAGGCTGTAGAATAAAGATATTCACATTTTTGTCATTTTAACACCACGTGAAGTTCACCTGCTCATTCAATCTCCTTATCAAGGTCTAAAATGAAATAATCAGCTTAACTGTTAAAAGAGATTATAGTGCAGACTGAACTATGTGATACATTGGTAATGTAAATCATTAAATCCATGGAATCAGTCACTCACTTTGACTTGAGACCCTGATCTAGGACATTTATTTTTTTCTGTTGGGGACCATGGTATGTGTCTCCACCAGAATTTTACCAGAGGTCACCTCTGTACAGGTCATTCTTAATTTGCTGCCTTTGTACTAAGCAGACTTTGTACTAACACAGCACATTCATTTCACTACAGCAACTGTTTACATGCCAGCACCACAACAATTAAAATAGAAAAAAAAATACACTGTGCCTGCTCAATAATCTTCAGGTTGAGAGATGTGTGAACCTCACCAAACAGATACATTAATTCTCTGGTCTGATAATTCTAATAGCCAGCATTCAAGCAAGTGAATTTAATCAGCTTAGTGCAGTAAGAGCAATTTCAGCTATTTTCACATATTTGAGTGCTGTATTTCCTTGTTTCACCATTTTACTAATCTCATTAAAACCACACAGACTCAGTTAACTTTTTCAAATAGCCACTCTTTACAGAACTATAGGAAATAAGTGAAATTAGTGAAGAATTCTGAGAACTGCTTTGCCCTTGAACTGAAATTTTTATCATTACAAATGTCCAAGTAGGGCTCACTTGGTCAGACCTTGAATTAGGTTGTTGCTATGCTTAAGTCTATTACATATGTGCTTTATACACAGATTAATTTTTAAAAAAGTCTTTCTTTTTACCTCTTTTTTTGTTAGGCAGAAACTAACTGAAAATGTAATGCTAATTCTTAAAGATCTGAATGCTGGTGTTTGTTTGTTTGTTTTCTGATCACTTAAGTCTGTCAACTAAATGCTAAAGCTCTAAATGTTAAGAACAATGCCAGGACATCAGATTCAACTTTGCAGGTTAAATCTTGCAGTATGATACAAGTATCTCTGAGTGACAATCTTTGTCTGAGGAAATCTAAGAATTTATACAACAGAAAAGTTGCATATATTCAGGAGTTTAATGATGCCATGAAAAGATGTGTAGGCAAATACCAAGATACAGGATCTGAAGATGTATCTGCCTATCCTCTGATTTCAGTGTCAATCTGTGAGATCCAACAGCAACATTGCTGGAAGGCTGTGTACATGCAATGGAAGAAACAGTGGTGCCATAATAGTCATTGTTATTACACATAGCAAAAAATCAGTCTGGGATGCTTGGGGAAGGGGGAAAAGAGGGTTTCCTACTTATTCTATTTGCTGAAATAGAAATAGCTATGCATGTATGGAAAATATTTATAGGGAACACACAAAGTTGTTGTTTTTTTTTTTTTTTCTTTTCCTTTTACCTGGGTTTTTCAGACATTGCATCACCTCCATGTTTAATCTATATTAGAGTCATTTGTCTTCTTGTTTAATAAAATTCTTGGTGTATGTCTACAACATAGATATTGAAAGTAAAGCATTAATAGTGCAGAATAATGTTTTGCAAATTAACCAGTATGACACCTACAAACACAGCAGTTGCATTAAGCTGTAAATCTTCTCAACAATCAGAGTAGACACTTAGCTGATTAATCACAGAATCAGAGAATGTTAGGGATTGGGAGGGACATCAAAAGATCATGTAATCCAATCCCCCTGCCGGAGAAGAAACACCTAGATGAGGTTACACAGGAATGTGTCCAGGTGGGTTTTGAATGTCTCCAGAGAAGGAGACTCCACAACCCCCCTGGGCAGCCTGTTCCAGTATTCTGACAGCCTCACTGAGAAGAAGTTTCTTCTCATATTTAAGTGGAACCTCTTGTGTTCCAGTTTGTATCCATTGCCCCTTGTCCTGTCATTGGTTGTCACTGAGAAGATCCTGGCTCCATCCTCATGACCCTTAGCTTTCCTTGGTTAAAAATAAATAAATAAATCAATAAAATAATAATTAAAAAAAAAAATGAGATATAATTTGAGATATTTGAGATATAATAATTTGAGATATAATATTTGAGATATAATTTGAGATATAATAATACAGTAATTTGAGATAATTGAGATAATGATACAGCATTTGAGATATAATAATACAGTAATGCAGACACTGATGCTTCAATAACTTGGGGAAACTCACCTTTATGGAACATTATCTTATTTAAAACAAATGTATTGTGCTTGCCATTACATTATTAAAATGCTGTGTCACCCTTTTACTAGACAATTTTGTATTCTGAGTTACTTGTAATGGCGACTGCAAACAGTCTTTTAACATGTCTTTGGCTGTGTGCCTATATCTGTAGGAATTACTGGCCACGAACCCCAGATAACTGCACAAAAAGTATTTGTACCAACACAGTGGGTACAGTCAACTTTTGCCAGAACTGCCAGCTCTACTGGAAAATCAGAGTAGTTGTTGTGCTTCAGGATTACAGGTTTATATTTTGAATGTCACGGTACACCTTTTGGCTCCATTTGTGGATCACAGTTCATTGTACTATATATTCTGTACAAGAGTTTTGAATCAAACAGACCAGGAAATAAGAAGGAGAGTGGACTAAAGAAAAAGACCATGTTTTTTTAAATAAAATGAGAGGCAGACAGTTTGGAACCATTGCATGTTGCAGTAAGAATCATGTGAGAATCAGTCTATTTTTGTTCTGATGCTGATTGACTCCTATGATCTCAGCCAAGTTAATTAGGGCCTAATTCTGTCATTTTTAGGCACAGTGATTAATTCTTTACTCAGTGAGTAATCCCATATATATCAAAAAGTTAGGAAGTATGCTGGATCTTTCATGGATAGCAGGAGGCCAAAACCACTCAAAAACTGATCCTTTTTAGTATGAAATGTATTTTACTGACTTCCCTTTAGTCACCAAAAAAAGCTCTGTGTACAGAACTGCGATGGCAGTTGAAAGAACCTGTTATTTTTCTTTTTGCTGGGTGGTTTCAAAATTTGCTACATCTGTCCAGTTCTGCTGACATTTACTTCTGTCTTAAGATATGTGTAAATGATACAATTCTACAGTTTACGTGACTGCAGAGCATAATTTATGACAGGAGTCATCAAATCTGGTAGCCTGATAGAGGCAAGGCTACAGCAGCAGCCCCATGCCTCCAGGTCCAACTGGTAATGAGTTTGGGCATATATTTCCAGCAAGAACATTCACACAGAGCACAGATATACACCATATTATATACACAGATGGACACACAGATACAGGCAGTACTGAAAGCATCATCTTGTTCCTGTCTCTGGCTATATATGGATATGTGTTTGTGTGTGCACATATATGTACACATACGTATATGTGTTATCTATGTATACACATACATTTGTACATGGTGGATCTCTCTAACAGCTGAGTTCACCCTGTCTGCCCTTGAATCTCAGTCTCTCCAGTTTCTAATGCCTAGACATACGAGTTACGAAGGCTGCAGTCCCGCTCCAGTGCTGATACAGATCGTTGCCCACACACATACAAAGACACATACAAGCAGATATTCCAGTCATCTCCTAGATCTCATGACCCCCAAAGAAGCTCTCTGAGACTCCCTTGGTTGCTCTGATAGCCAGCTTCTGCGGTGCTGTCACCCTTAGAGACACATAACCTTGCCTGGCTCCCAGGTCACTTCAGCTACTCAACCGGCTCATCTGGCTTGATCTTTGCTAGTGATCATACCTACACACCTGTATTTGCCCCATTTGTTAGTATCACAGGCACATGGGCCTCTGACACCTTGTCTGACTCTAGTTACTGTCACTCAGATTCCCATACATACATGTGCACACATAAGAGAGATTCTCTCACCCAGGAAAGAGTTAGAAAGAAAATCAACAAGAAGGTAGAACAGATTATGTTGATTGTGTATGGAGCATGGCTGAAAACTGCAGATCAGCAAACTATTCACCTGCAAATGTCCATTTTTATCCCCTTACCCCTCTATTTTCCCATGTTATTTCCTCTCCAAATCACCTAGATCTATCCCTCTGTCTCTTTCCCTGTTTTTGGTTCCTCTTCTAAATGTTCCATAACAAGTTTTCTGTAATCTGAAATGATGTTCTCTTGCATCCCATAATGAGTTGCACATCCCTTAGGTAGTGGCTCAAATGATCAGAAAGACATTCCCTTTGACTCACGGCATGGATGTCACATCTGGACCACAGGGCTGAGGTTCTCCTGAAACAGCCCTAGGAGTGGTCTGGACAGAATGTCCCTTCCTCTAAGTCTTTAACTTGGGTTCCTATTTGGCATTGTGCTCCTCTGCTCCTCTGAGGTTGTGTAGGTGGGCCTGATGCCTCCTATGGTGGATATGGGTATAGTTCTCCCTCCTACCTCTGCTCTTCTAAGTTCCCTTGTCTGTGTGGAGATGAGCTTTTTAGCAGAAAATCTGAAAATTGGTTCTTGAATGTGATGTTCTTCTCTACATAACTGTAGCACACATTCTTTAACATTTAGGAATTACAGGCTGAAAAGGTTCTGAAAAAAAAATAGACAAAAATATAGAAATCGTGTGAGTGAGGAATGTAAGCTGTAAATGTAACTGAGGAACCTTGAAAAGTATAGTGTACAAGTTAGGGTAGCCTTGGATGACTCAAACTTTGTATTTAGCATTTATATAGTCAATAACCTCAATTGACATTGACCTTGGGAGCAAAATGGGGCAATATTTTCACTTGGGTGAGCTGTTATCGGAGAGTTTCTCTAGTGTATTAGGCACAAACATGCATTCCATCAACATCAGCACATGCTATCTTTTTCATCAATTTTCTTTTATTTTGTGCTAACATTGTTATTGTGGTCAGTATAGGGAAAAAAATTACTTTGTCTGTGCATTTACTTCATCACTGGCATAATACTATCGAAATCAACTGACTTTGCTTTATTTTTCTTTGCAGGAAGCTCTGGACATTTATTTTACCAGAAATAAAATAGGCTATATCACTAAAAAAAAGAAAAAAAAAAAAATCAAGAACAAATCTCCAGCTTGAAAGCTTCTACATGCTGTCTGAAATGTTAAGGCTAAAATTCAAATAATATACAGATACATCTGTTCTGCCAATGAGAAAAAACATTGATGGAATGTTTTAACATACATGACTTTTACTGTGCTATAATTCAAAACAAGGGACTGACAGTAGTAGTGGTACTGACCGCCTGAATGGCCACATACATCAGTTGATAGGAGTTAAGAGAGACCAGCCAAATCAAAAAGATGATGGCTGTTTTGTAGATTACACAGCAACTGGGTTCGCTCAGTCTGCTCTACTAGGAAGGACGGAAGTTTGTTTTGAGCCTACTGTTAGAATCTACCTCTAGAACACATTGAAACTGCAACAAAAACTTTTGATTGCTCTGAAGACGTAAGATTTCATTTTAAGTTTCCACTGTATTCCAGGAAAAACTATTAATGCCCACAGAAATTAATTCCCCTGTGGTTTTGGTTCAGCTGCACATGGAAACATCTGAGGAGAAACATTATCTGCTCCTTTTCTTCTGAAACTTTTTCTCTGCCCACCACTCTCTTTAAGGCTGGAAGAAAGAAAAATAGTGTTACTAAACTTACTGGAATTGAGGTAAAAATAAATGCTGCTGCAGTGAAGAAAGAAGGGACATGTCTAACTGGAGAAGTTGTCCATGTTTTACTCAAATTTGATTTGCTAACTCCATTCTATCTTGCATGTGGACATGTGCAACTGGCCATATTAATTTAGTTTGTGTTTACATATAAGTGTAAGTTGTCACATTTCAGGAAAGTGCCACTGAAAGAGATAGTAAAGACATGTTAATATACAATCAAATGTTTATACATCTTGATATGAAGAGGGAAAAAGAGATAGAGAAGTAAAATAGAAAAACAAACAAAAAAACCCCAAACAAATAAACAAAAAAAAAACACCAAAAAAAACAAAGAAACACAGAAAAGAGAAATTATGATCTTAAAAAAGCTGTACAGCTACCAGTACAGGCTATTGAATCTAACAGGTAGAAAGTCAATCTATGTGAAATAATGGTAATAAATTTGTAAATATTACATTAATATTCCCATTTACTTTTCATGTTTTGGAGATGCCTGCAGGCATCAGGAAAAGGCACTTTCATTGTGTGTAGTCTTATACCCTGAAGCTGTCTCCCCTACAACTGCAAAATAGAATTATATTCTTTATCTTGAGCAGAATGAACCTTATACTCATGGGATTGTTGTCAGCATGGGCTCTTTTTCTGATTTTAAGACTGATAACTGACCATTTATTTTCTCCAGCAGCTTCAATATCTCCACAAAAGTAGTGATATGCCTTTATATCTCCAAGAAAACTCCATTACACATTTTATCTTAGGGAAGCTAACTCAGAAACAATCAAAATAGAAATACTAGTACAGTTAAGGGTACCATAATGAATATAGACCATCAGAATTTGGAAACCTAATCAAGTAGGTTTTAACACACTGGATGTTGGATAAAAAGAATTTGAGGTGAGGGGAGACAGAACCATGCAATCCATGGATAACTGTGAGGGATAGAACAAGTGTGGGATAACTAGCAAACTACCTATTTGGAAATTACAAACTGGTAAATTAAAAATGAAATTATATCCCTTACATGAAAAAAATATTTTTACAATAGCCTTGTATATCTCCTTCCTTCAGGAGGTATTTGCTTAGTATTGAACCCACATTATTTGACCAGGCAAGGATTCTGTTTGCCTCTTCTGAAAACTTTTCACGTACCCATTTTCTCCTTGTATCTCTCATTGTAGCTTTATGTTCACAGTGTGTCTACTAATGATCCGATCAGTTTGATATTACCAAGTGATTTAACTGTCCCAAAGCCACATACAAGAGACATCATGACCCCTGATATTCTTTTCAGGTAGTAATAGTATTTCAAGCATACTGAAGTTCCATGATTTGTGGCTTTTCTATGATGATATAGATTGCTCCTGTGATTTTCACAAACAACAAAGAGAAAAGCGCAGGGAAAAAAAAAAAAAAAAAAAAAAAGTTATTCTGTAATTTCCTTTGCATCAAGGGAATAGAATATTTTGATGAACATCTGTTCCACAGCCAAACCTAACTTTATTAACCCTCTCTTTAAAACACTTGCCTCCTAGTCTTTAGATTTTTATTACTGCTTCTCCAATATCTTTCCTCTTTTGATCTGTCATCTATTTGAGAACTCTCTCTACTTTTTTTCTTGTTCTTGGTCGACCTCTTTTTATTTTATTCCTGCTCTCCCTTTGTTTCCCTTAATTTACTATGCACAAGCATTTAAAAAAAAGAGAAAGAAAAAAAAAAAAGAGAGAAAAAAAAATGTCTTGCTGTTGCTATTTCCACTGTGCGAGAGAGAGCAGGAGGGAAAAGAGAGATCATTTTGCCTTCACTTTCCCTATTACTCTTTTTCATATTGTTATGATTTAATAGATTCTACACCATCTACTCAAGCAATACATAGAACACTGTTTTTCTTTTCTAGTTCAATAATTAAGAACAAAAACTGATAACAAAAGTACTCAGTAGGAGCCTGATTGAAAGAATTCAGGTTAAGTCCTCACTGCCATTTTTGGGAAGAGTTCCAGATGTTGGGACTTCTTATTTGATAGGTTATGTCTCAAAGCCAAGAGGTGATGCTTAAAACTGCTCCCCTCCATCCTTCACATCCTTGTAAAATGTGGCAGGAAGCTGCAGCAATCAGTGACTCTCAGTTCTTGGGTTCTTAGTCTCTAATCAGCTCAGACACAGGAAAACCTTAAGCAGAGAAGTGAGCTCCATCAATGAATTATCATCAGGGGCTTCCAGACCTTACAAATTCTGGACTCACCTAGAGACAGGAGATCCTGATGGTTACAGAACTAGGATCTCTCCCAACTATCTGTATTTTAGCAGTGATAAAACAGTTCGTCTAATTTTTTTCAGCCATTGGGGTAGGAAAAATTCTGTGGAAAACTCAAAATAACCCCCAAAAAGTCCAAAACTGTTTATGTATGTCTGTAACCATATGGTCCTAATTCCTTATTACAGTAGACTTTTCACATCTCTGCTTTAGGAAATTGATTGAAATAATGTTCTGTGATTTACCTAGCAAGGGATTTTTGAAGGTGGCTATGTGACTTGGGAGCACAGAAAAACAAGAGAAAATTATTCATATTAATATGACATAGAAACTGCAAAAGGCTTCTGCTCCTAAAATGCACAGTGCTTTTGAAAATTCCCAGTAAAGACAGACATTGAAAGAAGGCAAGGAGGGTTTAATGTCTTGTTAAAGCAAGCTTTCATATAAATGAAAATCTGCTTTTAAAGAGAGAGACAAAAAAAGAGAGAGATTTTTTAGCTGATAATAACTATTTCCACTGAAATCATTGACATTCTAACAGTAAAAGGCATTTCTTTTTAAAAGTCCTCTCATTTCTTCTCCTGTTTTCTGTTATTCTGTTCATTAAAGACTACACAATTGTCTTTTCTATGCCAAAGAATGTGAGGCATTGCACCACCAGTCCAAGCATTGATTCTTTAGACAAAAAGTATCTTGTAGGCATCACTCCGTGGATGCATAGAGCCCTGCAGAATTTGGGCACAGTCCCTGACTCAGGCTGCAGAGCGCTGCCACAAATTTGGTCAGAAGTGACAGCATGCTTTGAAAAGCTGCAACTATAAACTGCAGAGTTAATCTGGCAAAGAGACTACTGGTACTAGCACTTGTCTTAGGATGGACACACATTTACAGGACTGTGAACATATGCCTTGTCATAAGGACTTTAGTTATCTGTAGGCTTTCTGACAAAAGTAAAATGTTAAAAAACCTCCTAAATTGAATAAATTTTTACTAACTTTGTGTATCTATATGCCAAACTTCAAATAATTTAGCCTTTGGACATGCTGGAGACAAATACTTTTAATATGTGGTTTATTTACATTCTGAAGTAGGCATCCATGTCAATATTTCCCAGGTAATGTTTACTTCTCTTCAACAGCTGCAGTGGAGCATGTTGCAGATCCTAAAGCTGCGTGAGGTAAATCCCTCTGTCTAATTCCACTCTTGGACATATAGAAAGTCAAACCATTACAAATAGCCATTATTTGTTAGTATGTATTTATAAAACTTTGGTTATTTCTCAAGTATCTTTGGTTAAAATGTAACAGTCTTAGATAACTAAAGTGCTTCCTAAATTAGCTCTGAGCATACTATAGCAAGAAAATGTAAGTGAATGTATTGTTTGCTATTATTCTGCAGAAACAGATATTCTCTCTATTGATTACTTATCTTAATGGAAATAAAGTTACTAAAACAGAGTATTGCAACATGACTTAGTTTGAATTAAATATCTTTGGTAGAGTATATAATTTATTCTTCATAAATGTTCTGTACTTCCTTATTGTGATAAACATATGAGGAAAAATGATATTCTGAAACTATAGTGTCTGTATATATTAGAATACAGAAACATGTTTAGAGACATAGATGAATGAAAAATGGGAAACAGTGTAACAGAGTTTTGAACCAACCTTATTAATACACTGTTGTGAATCCTGCATGCTCCATATCGTAGGAGCAGTGGAGACCTGATGTCTGTGCAGCCCTCACATCTCTGGACTGTGGTTTCATCCATCCCTGGATGCATTTTTACAGATTTAAGCAGACATTTAGGTATCACATGCTAGTATTGTACTAAGAAGAGATATATCTAAATAGCAAAACTCCCAAAGTAGAGACAGTATTAGTAATACATTAATATTTTAAGTCATGCACTGGTCCTAAAATTAAAACTGTACAAAAAAAAATCTCTGAAAACTTATTGCTTCCTTTTCCTATTGCTTTTGTTTTGCAGGAAATATATACTTCAAAGTTGTTCAAAAGATTTAAAGTTTCAAAACCATTATGAAATCCACTAGAAAACAAAACAAAGAAAATATGAGAGAAACTTGAATATTCTGCAATTAAATACTCTGAAAAAACAGCAGGTAATGCAAATAGGGAAAAATCAGATTGCTGTGGGACAATATGCAACAGTTTGCATAAATTAAGTTTTTGCTGCTGTATGTTCTATGTTTTGTGTATTACTGTCATTATGTTCCACGCTAATATACTACCTATTAAAATTCTGTTAGTTTCAAAATAAATAGAATAAAGCACATAACAGTGATATATTCCGTTAAACATATTCAAGATGGTTATGACAAGAACTGCTGAATTAAAACAAAAGTAAACCTCTCAGTATGAACTTCATATATACAAGTGTAATTTAAATGCAGTCAGATGTGATTGCTTACAAATAAAGCCACTCTTACAAGGAAAATCAGCATGCTTTACTGTAAGAATAAGGTTTGCCAGAGAATGTTGGAAGAGAAGGCAAGCTATGGCACATATAGGAGAAAGTGCAGCATATAATTTCACCATGGCCAGTCATCTTGTTTCCTTGCATCCTTTAGAAGTGGTTAACTACAGATTATTTTAGTAAATCATTGTCTCTGCATTAACAGGAATATAATTTTGGAAAGGATACTGTTTTATTCCTTTCAGAACTTGCCCATGGTTGCTCCTTTTCACAAAGTGTGCCCCTTCCTTGGCCCCTAAATAGTCAGAAAAAGCCTGAAGATATTTGGGTGCAGATTGTTTTCACATTGGAGAATAGTCAGGGTTTAAATCTCACTTCTGGGTGATATAGCTGCAAGGGGACTAACAGAGGAGGAAGGGACTGATCAGGCATTCAGCACATGTTATCTGCCTCACTGACACCTTTAGAGGCCTTATCTGAGCACACTGAAGTAATAGCAATTCCAAAGCTCTTCTGCTCACACTGTCATTGCATTGGTCATCTGCTATTAAGCTTTCCAGCATCTGTTATCTATTAGTGGATGGGGTGTTCATGAGACTTGGTGAGAGCATATTCTTGTCCTTACTCGGCTCAGCTTTAACCATGCAGTTTCTCAGCTCAAAATGAGAAAAAGTCCTAGAATTTAGTGTCTGAACCTTTTGAAATTGCCTTCCATATAAACTATATATAAAATACACTGTTCCAGGACAAAGTGATTCTGAGAATCTCAGCTATTATACACTGTGTATCTGCTTTCTTGTATACCTATAGAGATTTTATATCCTCCTGTCAGATCTGCCATTGCAATAATCAAGAATTCCCATTTAGAAATGTTTGTTTGCCCTTAGTGGCTGGACTACTTTAGCTTCAAGGTCACCAGTTCTCTCCCATCCAGTTCTGTATTAGATGCTCTCTATTCTGATTTTGGAAGTGGACTGGAAGTAGGGAAGTTAAAACATAAATCTATGCTGTGATTATATTATTTACTACGTAAATAGATCAGAGTTTTGATTTTTCTTTTTCTTGTGTGCAGCAAATTGTTGAGTCTGCTTCATTCAGCCATCAGAGACGAATAGAGAAGTTCTAGTGTGATCCAGCATTTTCACCACTATACAGAACATTAGACTCATCTGTATCTTTCTTGGATAACTCTCCCCATCCCCAGCCCCAAAAAGCAACAAATCTAAAAATCATTGTTACACTTCAAGTAACAGAAAAGGCTTCACAGAGCCATTAGACTCTAATTAGGAGTAAGTAATAAATGATGCAGAACTAGAGAATTCTCCTATATATTAACCTCCTGGAAAAAATTAGCAAGATGTCATAAAAAATAGTGTCTAACACTGAAGAAAAATAGATGCAGTGATACAGAAGAAAACAATTACTTTCGGGGAGAACTTTTATCTGTTTTTAATTCAAAGAAAAGAAAGAATAAATGCATGTTAGATAACTTGACAAGAAGAACAAAGAAGTATCTCAGAGAGAAAAGAAGAAACAGAAAATAGGTCAGTTAATAAATGAAGGAGCTGAAATTAATGCTGAATAAAAAATAGCCTGGAAGCTGATGCTTTTTTCTTTTCCTTAAATAATCTGTCTTCAGCTAGAAAACTAAAAAAGAAATGTTTGTATGATTAGGAATACCATGAAGATTTATTGCAATGAAGACTGGATATATGAGCATAGGCAGCACTTGGGTAAGATTAGCATATAAACATCAATCTATCTGAAAAGAATAACAGATCAGACTTCTGAATGAATGCACTATTTACAGTTCCCACTTAGGTGCTTGGACATTTAATAGACTAGAACAGCTATGTGAATAACTAAGTAACTTGATGTTCAATGTACATGTGCCACAATGAGATCAACTACCTCAGATCACTGAACTTCTCTGAAAAGATGAGCATTTCATGAAGATTAAAAAAAAAAAAAAAAAAAAAAAAAAAAAAAGTAGGACTTTAGCTATCTTTGAAAATATGGCTTTTGGAGAGTAATTTGAAGTTTATGAGTTGGGAATTAGTATGCTGTCAAGAATTTCAACTTCAAAACTAGATGATGAGGACACAACAAAAAATGTATTCAAAATTTAATGAAGCATTTATTTAAAAGCTGCAGTTAGAAGCTGGTCAGAAAGTTTTGAAAAAGCTAAGTTTTATAACAGGGATTTTCAGAGGAATGCTGACAGCTATCCTAATGTTCCTGAATTCCACTGGTGACTTAGGATCCAAAGTCCAAGAAAGATGGAAATATATAAGCAGCTTGAGAAAACCTAATAGCATTTGTTAACTCTGATATTATAAAAACAACAGCAGCATTGCATGTCCAGATTTGTTCAAGGCACGTATTCAGGAACATAGCTTCTGAACTGTACCAGATCTATCCTTTCTTTCATTCTCTTAATTCTACATTCAGCCCCTTGAGTATACGTAACTACTATGCAAGTACATACACATGCACATACACATACATAAACATTTTTAGTGCATCTTTTTCTTCTACCAATTGACAAACACCAGTACTTCACAAATACTTTTGCAATTTGAGAAAGAGTAGCAGAACAGATCATTCAGATGTTGGGTTTGCTGTTGACTTTCAAACATTTGGAATAATGAATCTTAACTTCTCTCCAAAATGGCTGAAGGATCATAAAAAAATGGTTCCAGTGTCCAGGAAAAAATTCTAGAGGATTTATTAGCACAGCCATGTGCAGCTCTAACATGGTACCACATAGAGACTCCTCAACCTCCCTAGGCAACCTGTGCCAGTGCTTATTCAGCTTCACAGTAAAAAAATGTTTCCTAATTTTCAGATGGAGCCTCCTGTGTTTGAGTTTGTGCCTGTGGCCTCTGGTCCTATCAGTAGGCACCACCAAAAAGAATCTGGCTCTGTCTCCCCATGACCCTTTTCTTCTGTGGGCTAAACTGTCCCAGTTCTCTTAGCCTTCCCTCACAGGAGAGATGCTATCTCCACAGTGATAGTTATACATATAAAACAAACAGACAAACAAAAAAACCCCAAAATGCTAAGTGAAAAGAGCTTTTGAAAACAGGATCTTAGTTGACACTAAAAGACTATAACTCATCTATTTTATCCCATATCACACTTCCTAACTTGTTTGTGTTTGTTTGGGTTTTTTAATTGTTTTTTCCTGCCCCCACCCCCATCTGTACCACTGCAGGAAAAAAAAAAAAAGTATATGTATGCTCTTTATTTGTAAAAATAACCCACCTCTGTTAAGCTGTTTAATATAATGATTTGTTTAATGATTTAGTGGGGTTTTTTTTATTTGAGAAGTTACTTCAGCAAGGAAGAGAGGAAAATGGATGAATCTGTGAATCTGTAAGGTCACCCATGCAAGGAGTAATCTGTTGTTCTATTGCTCTTGAAGGGTATCATGTTTTTGACCATTGCACCCTCAGCTTTTAATTTACTCTGGCAGTACACGACCGCTTTATGTCTATGCTCATTCTCATGATCGATGCTGTCACATGCTTTCCACATTATTCTTATCTCAGCTATGAAGCAAACATAATGGCCATCATTTTTCTTGATCTGTTTGCTTTTAATTTCAGAGGGCAAAAGTAATGAATACTAATAATATGACTCCTTTATAGATAAAATAAATACTTCTTCCCAGGTAAATGCTACAAGACATCAAAAAATAATTAAATGCAAATGCTATACAATTGTTTACAAGATACAATGAGAAATTGTGCAGTTTAATGTTCTTTTCAATTATGACCAGTCTGCTTGTTCTGCAGTGAAGTCTCATGGAGTTACAATATAAGCTTAAATAGCATTGCCATGATTGAATGGCAGTGAAGACAGAAAGAAGGATTCATTTTTTTTTATGTTTCTTTGCTTGTTATTGGAAAATAAGTTCTGAACAAACATACTGCATAACTATAACAGACAATATAACTGCTTCCCAAGCTTTTAAATGCCTAGTATTTCATACCTGTAAGGTAATTACAGTATTAGACTTCAGAACTTATTTCCTGTCATATGTAAATTAGTAAACAAAAAAGATGGTGTGGAGTTCTTTGTTATTGCAGCTTTTTATTTTTAACTTACATGCTTTGCAGCGGTTTTTCTAATACTATTTTTGTTAACCTTTCTGTTCTGACCATTATTATTGTCAGTTTGGTGCCTTGACATATATACCTCTTCTTACCACTAGATGGAACCGAAAAACCTTCTAATTTCTCTTTGTTGCCTGTTACATACATGCATGACAACTTCTTCAGGATAAAAGTTGGGAAACAGTCCAGAACTGGCACTTACCAAGTTAGGGAAGGGCATCTAGAGTACAGTAATTGCTACTTGGTGTAGCACTACCTTTGTTGCATGCAACTCTAACTGCCAAAAAAAGAAGATATTTAAAACAAATAAATGTTGTACCTTCATAGCAATGAAGGTAAAAATAAAACCAAGCAAACCAAACAAAAAACCCTAACCATAGTAGCTTTTCAGACTGTAATAAATAAAAGTAAAAGTCAATATTGATTGATTTTTCAGGATACTTTGGAGACAAACCAAGGCAGAAGTATTTTCATTTTCAATATATCTGACATTTAACTGTAGAAAGGTATGTTGAAGATCTTCTTTTCTTTCTTTCTTTCTTTCTTTCTTTTTTTTTTTTTTTTTCCTGTGTATGCAGTGGGTTTATTTCTTCACATATCCTACAAAAAAAAAAAAATCTCTTCTTCTTGAAATACATAAACATGTAAAACTATTATTTTTTACAATGTTTTCAAGTTAAAAAACATATAACATAATGTATTTGTTTCTTTTGATTTGAAGATCAATCACTTGCTTATTCCTGAAAGTGTTTTTACTGTAGAAGTACGATATAGATAGGCCAAAGTAAAAATTCCTGCACTCAGTTCATATGTATTTGAATCAGATGTGAAACTATTCTCCATGACCAGCAAAAATTCTCATTTTTAAATGTTTCGAGCTAGCATAATTTGGTTTGTATCTGTTCATTTGGATTGCTTTAACACAATCAGATTATCTCCTACTTAGAGTGAATTGAAGTACTACTTCTAATTAGAAACATTCCTTTCTCTTTTGAGTGGTGGCTGACTTGTCAACTTTTCTGTTAAAATTTTCAAAGAAATATTTTCTTTCCTCTGCTGTGATACATTATTCTATATACATATTTTTATACAAGGCAATGCTGCACTGAATATATAACAAATGAAGGCTTTTTAACATGGTTCTACAATTTTCAGAAACCTAAGAGTTGCTGCCTTTCAATTTGCTGCCTGAATACTCAGTCTTATGAAGATTAGATCGACTAATGAATTTTTTTTATTTTTTTATTTTTTTTTTAAGGAGGTTGTGTTAGGAATTTTTGAATGAGTATATTAAGTGCCAGATGATCAATACACAAGCATTACAGACTACACATGCAGGTTTCAAATTTGGTCTACCTGTATAAGAAAACCCAGCAGAGAGTGTCAGTGAATTAGGTGTACCTAAGCACAGAAGTTTCCATTTGAGTATGAAGAGAAACTACTTTGAGGGGGATAGAGCATTGGAACAGGCTGCCCAGAGAGGTCTTGGAGTCTCTTTCTCGAGAGACATTCAAGACCCACCTGGACACATTCCTGTGCTATCTGTTCTAGGTGAACCTGCTTTAGCAGGTGGGTTGGATTAGGTGATCTCCAGAGGTCCCTTCCAACCCTAATCATTCTGTGATTCTGTGATTCTTGATACTTCTCACATTTCTTTCACTGAAAATATTAATAGTTAACAATTGTGGATTTTGTTTCCCTTTATTTTTATCAGATTTTCTTATTGAATTCCTTGACCTTTTCCTTGATCTTTTTTTTGGCAAAACAGTCCCTTAATTCTCCCTGAAATTCTCCCCTTTCTGAAGCCTCTGCCTAGATTTCCTGTCTCCTAGAGATGTATCACATTTCCAGTGTTGTCAGCTTCTATACAGAAGGGCAAATCACTATGATAATTAAGTATTACAAACACAAAACTGAGACATAAGATGAACTCCTACCTAGAGAAAAAAATTTAAAAAGCATTTTTTTTTCAACCTTTTTTATATCTTCTTAGTATTCTTAGTAAACTGGCATGCACATTAAAGGAAAGATGGGCAAAATACTCTGTTTACTTTGGAATTCTGCAGAGGAAGGGTAACATTTGAAGGGTAGGTAATAGCTTATATTCGTACCTTAATACCCTCACAGCAAAGTTTCATTGAATGTACCTTAAGGCTATTAACTGTAAAGAGTGGGTTCCTAGTTTCTCTCATTTTCTGTAAAGCAGCCTGTGTGTTGCCAGCCTCTGCAGCATCAGATGACAGTCTCCTAAATCCTTGTAAAAGAGCTGAAGACAGTTTCTATGTTCTGTGAAATTCCTCAAAAAGATTATGAATCAGAGAACCACTGAAACATTTTGGTTGGAAAAGACCTTTCAGATCATCAAGTCCAATCCTTAACCTAGCACTGCCATGTCCACCACTAAACCATGTCCCTAAGTACCGTGTCTACATGTCTTTTAAATATCTCCAGGGATGGTGACTCAACCACTTCCCTAGGCAGCCTGTTGCAATGACTAACAAACCTTTCTGAGAATAAATTTTTCCTGATATCCAATCTAAACCACACCTGACACAACTTGAGGCCATTTCATGTCATCTTGTTACTTGGGAAAAGAGACTGAAAACCACCTCATTACAACATCCTTTCAGGTAGCTGTAGAAAGTGATAAGGTCTCCCTCAGCCTCTGTTTCTCCATACTAAACAACCCAGTTCCTCAGCCACTCCTCATAAGACTTGCTCTCTAGACTTTTCACCAGCTTTATTGCCCTTCTCTGAACTCTCTACAGCACCTCAATATCTTTCTTGTAGTGAGGGGCCCAAAATTGAACACAATATTTGAGATGGGGCCTCACTGGTGTTGAGTACAGGGGGACAATCACTTCCCTAGTCCTGCTGGCCACACTATTTCTGATACATGCCAGGATGCTGGTGGTCTTCTTGGCCACCTGGGCATGCTCATACCCAGCCAACTGTTGACCAACACCCTCAGATCCTTTTCCACCAGGCAGCTTTCCAGCCATTCTTCTCCAAGCCTGTAGGGTTGCATAGGGTTGTTGTGACCCAAGTGCAGATCCCAGAACTTGGCCTTGTTGAACTTCATGCAATTGACCTCAGTCTGTTGATTCAGCCTGTCCACATCCTTCTGTAGAGCCTTCCTGTTCTTGAGCAGATCAACACTCCTACCCAATGTGGTGTCATCTGCAAACTTACTGAGGGTGTACTTAATCACCTCATCCAGATTACAAATAAGAGAAGTAAAAGAAACTTTTCATTGATTTCAGAAAGGATGCAGAAAAAAAAAAAAATCTGTATAAGGAGGTGTGGTTTCTTCATTTAGTTCATGAGAGCTCCACAGAGTTGGGAAGAGGAAGGGTGGCTCATTTATTACAAAAAGAGCCTTTGTAACCATAAAACAGTGGTGTAAAAAAAGAACCCATGCAGGAAGTGAATATGTGAATTGCTCTATAATTTTGTTCAGAGGTGAAGTTACAGTAGAACTACCTTATTTTTCTGCCGAAACAGGCACTTCTCTTCAGGAGTGTCTCTATTAAGTGTTGCAATGATTTTCTGTAGTATTTCATATTTTAGTACGTTAAAATATATCGACATGTTGTCCCAGAGGTTCTTGCTTTTATTTTATTATGTTATTATTACTAAGCTACAAACTCCTCAGGAAAGTAGTCATACACCAGTATTGAATTATATAATTTACTAGTACAATTGTACTACTGTTTAAGGTATTTCAAACATTCTAGATACATACTTAGAGTTTACCTACTGTAAATTTTGTATTTTCATATACTTAAATGAGGCTAGTTATTTTTTACCATCTGATAGAACAAAAAACAATGTACATTTCTTTCCTTGCCAAGACTTCCATTCAAATTTTGATGTTTTAAGCATATTTCCCAAGTGAAATGCGTTAATGCTGTATGTTATTATACATTATTTTCAACATTACTGCTTTAAAAATGTTGCAGTTCATGCTCTGAGAAAAAACAAATGGACAAGAATGCAAAACTGAAAAAAATATCTAGTTCTGAATATACATTTATGTTGCCCTTTGCTTATTCATCACTGTTATTTCAATAGTTAAGGTGTTGAACTAGGTTATTGTCAGAAGCTGATTCAGAAACAGTCTAAGCCCTGCCTCAGAAATTCTAAACCTTTTATTTGGTGGCTGTCATTTTAGTAGTTGAAGTAGTACTTGAAGAGAGTGCTTAAAGACCATTTTTGAGAAACATTTATCCTATGCTTAAGTAGCCTAAATTCAGTTGTGAAGATACTCTAACAGGATTACTATAATGAGTAATTTTTTGAAAGTAAGCTAGCTAGCTAGTTTATATCATAAAATATTTTGCTGGAAGATTAATGCACTGCTATCTTCTTATGGGCACTTTTATTTATATACTGTAATTTTGCCTGATGCATCCAGGTTAGAGATGATGTACTAGAAATGAAAAATAACCAACCTCTCCTCAGTATTTTATTAGATGCACATTGTGCTATCTGGCCGTACAAGAGCTCTCATACCAATAAAAGATCAACAAAAAGCTTTGCCCTGATTTATCTCTGCAATTCTTGATTTGTTCTTTGCACTCACAGTACAGAAATGGTGCTAGAAGCTCTGATTCTCTGAAGGACAACCAAAGCTGAGAATACTTCAGGAGCCAAAAGTCATCTTTTGGTTTACCCTTTGATTTACTTTAATGACTTATAAGGCATCTGTTAAAATGTGTTTTTAATATTACAAATTTTCAGAAGAACTTCTAGTCTTTAATGTAACTCTTATTCCTACACAGTTTGGATCAGAATTTGTTACTTTGGAAGTCAATGGCAATTCGAGATTGGTCACTGATTTAGGTCCAAGAGAATATTTAGAAATTCATTTCAATAGTTATGAACAAACAAAGACTTCCTCTATAGATAAAGCGAGAGTGACTGTCTCACAAAACCAAATTAATACTTTATTGGTTTTGGCTCTCCCGCATCTATACAGTATCTGCTTTGATGGAAATCACAGTTTTCAGTGATCTCTTATGATAATTCTATAATCACCAACATAATCTCTCTAAATAGATTATTAATCCTTTCACACGGAAACCATAGATTAGAGAAAAACTAAACAAACCAAAACAAGCCAAAACAAAACCCACAACATAAAACAACCAACCAACCAAACCAAACCAAACCAAAAAACACACAAACACTGACGACAAAATCAGTTAGAAAGAAAAATGTATTTTTTTCAAGATCTTAATGAATTCGAATAGGTAATTGATTAGTCAACATAAGGAAAGACATGAAAAAAGAAACACAATATATCCATGGTACTATACTACACATCTATTGAAATGTGAAGTTGCATACTAATTTTCTGAATTTCATTATTGATTTGTCATGTCATGCCATAGAGGTCCATCAGCCTCCTGGGCTGCATTAGGAAGACTGTTGCCAGTAAGTCAATGGAGATGATCTTTCACCTCAGCTCAGCACTGGTGAGGCCACACCTGGAGTACTGTGCCCAGTTCTGGGCTCCCCAGTGCAAGAGAGATATGGACATACCAGAGAGAGTCCAGAGTAAGGCCGCAGGGACGATTCAGATACTGGAGCATTTGACATACAGAAAGAGACTCAGAGACCTGGGACTCTAGTGTGAGAGTCAGCTCCGACAGTTCATCCCAAAGGACAGAAGGCTCAGGGGGATCTTATCCATGTGTATAAATACCTGATGGGAGGGAATTAAGAAAAATGGTGCCCACTGACAGGATGTAAGGCAGCGGGTGCAAATTAAAACACATGAAATTCCATCTAAACACAAGAAAACATTTTTGGTTTTCTTCTGTTCTTTAGTTACTGTGAGGATGATCGAGCACCAGTGCAGGTTGCACAGAGAGGCTGCAGAGTCTCCAACCCTGGAGATATTCCAAACCTGACAGCACATGATTCTGTAAAACTTGCTTTTTCTGGACCTGCTTTCTACAGGAGCAGGCTGGACTGGACAAACTCCAGAAGTCTCAACAAGTCTGTGATTTTGTTTCTGTGAATTTTAGATCAGGCCTAGACAATAGATATTTTTTCTTTGTTTTTAAACTTTGATCACCAAAGTAGGACTTCTTATTTGTTCAAGAACTAAAAGGCAGTGAGGACCTGTCCTTTCTATATTAAAAGCTAATGAGAATTTATTAGGCTGTTAACATTTTTGACTTAGCTTAATTACAGCAATTAAGAGATTACCTGCACAGAAGCACTTATCTGCAGCTGATCTAGCCTAGAGGTGAGAATCAAAGGGAGAGGAAAAAGGCAATAGTTCATTTATTATTGGTTCAAGTTGACACCAGATTTGGAGGCATATTTCTCACCTTCCCATTGTTTTTAAAGCAAGTATGTAAGTGACTGAGCTTTTGGAGCTGAAAAATGCAATTAAATGTCTCATGGAACTTTAGATCTATTTGCCACTTTTCTTCTAATGCTGAGGAGAAACATCATCCATAACTTTCCTGCATCACTCTTTGAGTTTTGTTCAGTGCCACCACATTTGAATATCCTAGAAAGATGGAAGTTCTAACAAGCAGAGAGGGTAATAGCACTCTCAGAGAATATGATTTGAAGTACATAGACACACATACATATTTGAACACGTATCTATACGTAGATGTGATTTTTTCTTTATTTAAGGACAGATCTTTTAATTACTTCTGAATAACGGAATAGATCATTGATTTTTACAAAGCAACTTAAAATTTCAAAGTTGTCCCACATGAAAATTCTTCTCTAATTTGTCACAAATTGTCCTTTTTATATTGTCAATTTGCATTATGTATTGTATCCTCTATTTTATCTGCTCCTAAATATCTTAGTAGACTAAACATTTTTTCAAAACAGGTAAGAAGGAGCTTTTTCTTTGTTTGTGGTTTTGCTTGTTCTTTTTTCCAAGAAGTTAGCCAGTTCTGTGATTCCCTTCTGAGTTAACTTCATCCAAGGTGTTAGCTAGTGTTGGTATGCTCTTCCATTTAACCTTTATTAAAACTTTCAGTTTAATCTTGTTTTGTCAACTTGATTTTTGTTCTTTTGGTTTGGTTGTTGGCTTCTCCCTTTCTTCCCTGCCCACCCCGCCCTGTTACCTGTCATCCTTGTCTCAGTCTACAAGTAACTAATAATCCCTAATCCCTAATAACCCTTTTATCCCAAATCTCATATCACTGATGGAAAATATTATGTGAATTTTCACTAATCATACATCTCTGGATGCAATAGATTGTGGTCATTCTATACCCTCAGAGACAAATACTTTTTCTCTCATGAATGGAAGTAAAAGCAATGTATGTGAACAGAACGCATGAAATATGCCCTATTGGGAGTACATGCAATATGATACTGTTTCTTCATCTCCAAAGACTATTTTGGGCTCCAAATGGGAAAGTGTGTTGGACCTAAAGATGAGATGATGAAGAGACAGTTCTTCTGGAATTAAAAGGGAATGAGTGAGTAGGGAAAATATATGCTGTATGAGTCAACACAGACATTTTGGAGATTTCATCTTGCTTTACTGACTACATTGGGCAGCAAAAACTACATTCTTTCTATCACTTTAAAGGAAAATAGAGGTGATATTACATTGTGTAGTCTTTTGGGGAAATACATCCTATTCATAGATTACTATAGTATTTGAATACAAACAGCTCTTTTCCTGATGTAAAGAAATAAAGACATAGCTGTTCAGACTTTTGAAACAGGAAAAAAAAAATGGGTGTTGCTTTAAGCAAAGTCCAATGACATTTTACAAGGACAGTATGATCTTGCAAGTCAAGATTTTCACATGCATATAAGGAAGGCAGGCATTTATAGTTAACTGTGTGCTATGTTTTAGCACACATTTAGTTCTTCCTGTACTACAATAAGAAACATCACTGTATTTAAAGGGAGAAGACAATACACACAATATTCTACACCAAGAATTATGAAAGTGTGGAAAAATTATGTAATATCACAGACTTTTAAAAAATGCAACAGGAAAAATGTATCCAACTATATGTGACTGGATGATTCTTATGTAACCTATACAAAGCAGGGTCAGAGAAAGCAAGTTTTACAGAATCTCCAGTATCTGAATCATCCTTGTGGCCTTACTCTGGACTCTCTCTGGTACGTCCATGTCTCTTGAACTGGGGAGCCCAGAACTGGGCAGAGTACTCCAGGTGTGGCCTCACCAGTACTGAGATGACGTGAAGGATAACCCCTGAAACACTTCTCCTAATGTGGCCCAGGAGGCTGCGCCACAGGGCACAATGCTCGTATATGGGCATCTTCTTGTACTCTAGGACTCGCAGGTCTTTCACTGCAGAGATTCTCCCCAGCCATTTGACCCCCAGCTTGTGTTGGTGCATGAGGTTATTCCTCCCTAGGTGTCTGACTTTTAGCTGATTGCTAATCAAATTAAGCAAAACTGCCTAATTTGGCTTGGAAAGTGAAGAAAAATATGAACTTGACTCTAAGTTTTAAAATTCAGGCTTAAAATCGCTAAATAGTCATTGATTGGTAACCTAAATAAATAAATAAATAAATAAGTAAATAAATACCAACAAACAAACAACAAAAAATCCACCAAAATCAAAACAGCATCATTAAATAAATAGAATTAAATATGAAAGGGAAAGAAATACTTTTGCCAAAAAGATAACTATCAGTTCTTCCATAAATTACAGATACCCTGAAACTTTAAGGATTACAATCTGGTTTGTTTTTTTGTTTTTTTTTTTAAAGACTTTTTATTAACTTAAACTGACTTATTTAATTTAATAAATGATATTAGAAAGAAAATAAACTTTAAAATCAACAATATTTGCTATAATTGAAAAAACTGTAACTTGACAGAAGCTTAAAATGGGAGTTTTGTTTCTTTTTATATCCAATTTTAAGTGACTGAAGTTTTTAATTTTTTTTTTTTTTTATTAGCTGTTTCACAGTTTTATTGACTCTGGGACTTTTCCATCACTTTTCAGGCATTCTAAGACATTACAAAACATTTGCATTTCTTATTCTTATCTTGGGTTTCTGATGATGACAAAAATAAACCTACGATTTTCAGAAATCTTAATTTATTTTACTAAGAAATGAAGCATTTTTTGTGTGTAATATCCAGAGCTTTATACTTGGGAACAACAAAACTTAATAAATTCCAAGGACAAGGATTGAATTTGACAACAAAAGCATATTTTCTCTCCAGAAAATGCATTTTATTTTAAATGCATTTTGTATGACAGTTTTGAAAAATACTCTGCATTCAGCTGTCTAGTTGAAGCTGAAATTGCATAATTTCATGTTGCTTTTTCATTGTACTATGTGTGACATTTTTGCACGAGAAATGCATCATATTTGAAAACAAGTCAAAAATACTGGAGAAAAAGTCATTTCACCTTCACAGAGACGTCATTATAACAGAAAGGAAAAAGATTCATCCTTACATAAACTTAAATTCTGCATAAGGTCTTCAAACAGGTATCCTTTGCATGTCGCCTCGATGTATAGAACTTTCAGAATATGAAATTATTATCAGACATGTAAAGATCAGATTATACTGTTCTTGCAGCAGAAATTTTCTTGTGCTAGACTTTCAAGTTTTTGGAGTCTAGAAGTTACAAATACTTCTAGACAGAAAGGAAGAACTCTAAAAGCAACATGAAAGGAAGGGAAAAGAGTGTGCTTACTTAGACTATTGCCCTGTAAATAATACCTGCTAATATTCCCTACTCCAGTGTCCTCTCTGTGTGTTTCATTGTTTGGTTGTTTTTTGTTTTTTTTTTTTTTTCCTTTCTTCTGATGTTAAAGAGAGATAGTTAAAAGAGAGAAAGAAAAAAAATCCCATGACACTGGAAGCTACAGTCTCATTCATATTGTCCCATAAGTCTTACATTTTTACTATACTGAACGGTTGCCTCTCCCATTCTGGTTCAGTTTGTCAGGGCACAATTAACCAGGTGCAAAGAGACCCTGATAATAGAAGATACAGAGCTTAAGAATATAAAACAATTTTTAGCTTTCTACCATGCACCAAAGATAGCTAGGTTTTAATAGACTACTAGTCTGAGCATTTGTGTACTTATCTCCCCTGATAAAGTACCCAAAGACCATTTCTTAACAAGGCAGTCAGCAGTTGGGAGGGAATTCCTCCCAGCTCCCTGAAATGATTCCTCACTGCTGCTGAGTTGCCATCCTCCCCTATAGAGTTATCAGTGGTGACACTGATGACTTGGGCCAGGAAACCCAGCAAACATCCAGCTAGATCCCAACTAGCACCTTGTTTTGTTTTCTCTTTTTTCTTTAGGATTATATATTTTTCAACTTGGGTTTTTCTCTGTCTTGAATCCTTGAGCTATTGACAGCACCTCTCTCAGTTTTCCTAGTCCCATCCATAATTTTACCTTTCTTATCCTTCTGTGGTCTTTCCCACAGCTTTCTCTTAGAGCTTGGCAATTTTCTCAGAAGTTGGAGCAAACATTATGCTACTGAGCTACATCCAAATGTGTCCTTGAACATCTGGCACTCAGGGCACAGAGCCTCAGGGGCAGGGGAGTTACAGCAGGGCATGTGGAGAGAGAGGGTTACTGTGATGGCCGGGAAACAGAAAA